>NC_137899.1:683848-1367697 GCF_963455335.1 Martes martes
GCTCGACGCGGCGACGGAGGGGACACGTGGGAGGCGCGGCGTGTGTCCCCGCGGGTGCCCACGAGCGTGGGGGGCAGTGGGCCCGGCCCTGCCTGCCCTCCGGGAGCCTCTCCGCTGGCCGACGGGGCCGAGCGCCGGCGTCGTGGGACCGTGAGGAGCGGTAAGCCCCGGGCTGCGGGGGCGGAGCACGGACACCCAGGCTGCTCGGTGGCCGGGACCGCGGGCCTCGTCCCCTGCGAGCGCGGACGTCCTGGGCGGCGTTGGACGGCGCGAGTGCCGGACCTCCGGGTGCGCGCCCCCGCGACGGTGCCTGGTTCCTTCCCCGTGCCGGGCGCTCCTGCCGCCCCACCTCCCTGGCGTCCCGGTAACCCCGACGTGCGCCTCCTGATGCTCCAGCGCCTGGAGGCCCAGCGTCCCCGCCCCCCCGCCCGCCCCCGAGCGCCCGGCCGCCGCCTCCGGACGCTGCCCCTGCGGGCTCCCCGGGGTCCCAGATTCAGGCCCTTGCCCGCGCCCCCGACCTCACGGAGCCGCGGCCTCCCCCGGCTCTCAAGGCCGAAACCTGGGCTCATCGCCCCGCATCCAGACGGTCGTTCCGTCGCGGGTCCCCTTAAAGCCCGTGCGTTTCCTGCCTCAGCTGTGGCCGCTGCCCCGCGCTCCGCCGCCCGGCTCTGGGGCCCCCGCGCAGCCTCCTCACGTGTGCTGTTGGCGACAGTCCCCAGTGAGCGCGCCCCGCGCTTTCCGTCCCGCACGGCGAGCTCCAGACCCTGCGGCGGTGCCCGTGGGGCCCTGGGCTGGCCCCTCAAACACGGCGCAGGTCGTTCCCGCCGCACAGACGCAGTTGCGGAACGAGCCGTGGTGCCTCACGCACCAGCCTCAGTGTCTCTCACCCGCCACACGATTCACATCTTGGGCCACTTTCTTCGTTGCGGGGCACTGACCGGTGCTCTGCAGGGCGTTCGGCAGCCTGCGTGTGCTCTGCCCACTGATGCCAGTACCGCACCCTCCCCACCTAGTTTCACAACCGCCAAAAGAACCCCACAAGCCTTGGGATTTTAGCAAATGTTCCCTGAAAAATGATCTCCAGGTGAGAACAACTGGTATTCGCATTTGCAAATGCTGTTCGTTTTGCCTGTGTATCATAGATACTTGATAGATAATCCCAATTTGAGACTATTCGGTGAAGGAATGAGAGCAATAAGAAGAAAACAAATTCACTGAGTCATTTTGCAAACAACAGATCTTATCTCTTCAAAAACAATGTCTTTTACCAGGCAGAACAAATCATTAAAAATGAAGACTGCCAAAAATGATAAATATGTGAGTAAATGTACATTGTTTTACTTTTTTAAAATAAGTTCTTGATAGCTTACTGTTTAAGCAAAAATAATACCCAAGTGTGATAGTGTAATAAAAATGGAACACCAGTACCACGCTGTCTTGGTGCTCACAGCTTTGTAGTAAACCTTGAAATCAGGCAACGTGATGCCCCCAGTTTTGTTTTCCTTTTTCAACATTTCCTGTGCAATTCGGGGTCTCTTCTGGTTCCATACAAATTTTGGGATTGTTTGCTCCAGCTCAAATAGTTAATGTTACTCATTCACATTTAGAATGCTAAAAAATTTTCATGTTTTATGTAGTCAGGGGTCCTTGCAAACGCTTTTCCCACAGCTGATACTGTTTAAAGCAGGACAAAATCTCACATAATTTTGACTACTTTCTTCATTCTATTCCTATATAAACTTTTTTTGATACATAGCTCATCTTATGTATAAATATCCCCAAATTTATTCTTTAATCTTCAGTGATCTTTTCTTACAAAATGGCAGTCTTTTATGTTTAAATTTTTATTTGTGTTTGAGATTATTTGTAGTAGAGATACACTTTTTTTATTATGAATTTATAAAATTCTAATTGAGAATTTTAAACAGAGCTTTGGTTTGTTTTTTTCTTGGTCTGCAAAACTTTCTTTTTCAGGATACACAAGTATACTAAGTGAAAATTAATAACAAGTAAAAGTAACTAAACTGAATGTGGCATGTAGCATCTATAGCATACGATATAAACGAATACATATAAATGTACTATTTGATCATAACAATGCTACTTTAATGTAAGTATGAATCACAAAATAACTTTTGTACTAGTAGCTAAATTAACTATTTTGGGTTTTGATGAGGATTTTCTACTCTCAGTTCAGCCTCCAAATTAGCAGATGTACAAATGAATATTCCTGCTTCCATTTTCAGTCAATAATTTTCATTAGTCACATGATCTCAATGTCAAATCACCTTCTTGAGAGGGACAGTCTGGATCCATTCCATGGAGTTCACATGAAAGATGTCCACTGCATTTTCACTGTACACGGAGAGATATGGGGCATTGTAACCTGGGAGATGGGGAGCAGGTGACAGCAAGTGTGGGCTTCAAGATTCACTTTTTAATTGGGTTTTTTATTAAGATAATTCTAAATTCACATGCAGTTTTAAGAATATGGAAAGATCTCTTGCACGCTCTGTCTAGTTCGGCCCAGTGTAACATTTTGCGAAACTAGGATACTAACATTGATAGCATCAACCTACTCATCATAGGCAGATTTCCCGTGTGTGTGTGTGTGTGTGTGTGTGTGTGTGTGTGTGTAGGTCTGTACAATGTTGTCACCTGTGTAGGTTCATGTATCCACAACCATAGTCTAGATACAGACTATTTATACTACCACAAGGATCCCTCAGGGTTCCCTTTTATAATCCCACCCACATACCCCTCCTTCCCTAACTCCTGAGAATCAATAACTTGTCCTCCATTTCTAAAATTTTGTCATTTCAAAAATGTTGTATGAGTGGAATCACAGAGCATTCTTGATAAATTTTATCTGCTAAGCCTTAATACATTAAAAAAAAAAGAATCCTTCAGATTGGAAACCTAAGAGAATCTCATACCATTATAACAGTCTAATTATCATATTGCTGCCTCAAATATTTTTTAATATGGTTAAGATAAGTAAAAATATAAATGATGATGTATATGGTTTACATTTTAGAATACGACACAGTGAAAGTCTGACAAAAAGCTTTCTAACATTTTCATCTAATGGAAGCTTTACTAAGTAATTGCATAACATTTCAAAATCTGTGGCCCTAAACTAATTCAGCTCACAGCAAGAATATAGTAGAAGATTAGAAAAGTATATGTGGAGAATGATGTTAATGAACAAAGCAGTGAACACTTGCAGCCACTGTTTTTGGAACTTTCTACATGACTAATAATAACTTACAATTATGAAATTCTCATATGAGCGTCTCCCCATGAAAACAACAGCAATGTAACAACTCTTCCTCTGCTCCAGTTGTGCCATCCTCCTCCCTTTTCCTAGAGCCGTGCTCTTAAGAGTGCCGCCACCTTTCTTCCCCACTTCCACACCTCAGTCCAAGCAGTCTGACTTGGGCCCTCACTCCTGCATTAAACTGCTCTCACGGCAAGTCGTCAACCACCAATCATTGCTGAAGCCGACACACACATTTTAGTCTGTCTGTCTTGACTGCTCAGTGATGCTTGCCTCCCAGGATTCTCCTCTGTCGGCTTCTTGCCTCCTGACCCTCCCTCTGACATTTGCGCTTCTTGGTTTTCTAACCTGTATCCTCTTACCTATTTACTGTCCCACTGGAGGTACACACTCAGCATGTCCAGGGAATCAGGCTGACCACATCAGAAACCAGGAACCCATTTGAGCATTGCCATGAGTAGATGAGCAGACATCACGTGCCCGAATGTGCTTCAGTGGGACATGCACAACACTATTAATGAAGTATTCTTCAAAATAGTCTTTAGAGCTCGTTTTCAGTTACAGGAAATTTAGAATATAAAGGAAGAAGCAAAGCACCATGAGGAAACATCCAGATTGTGGAATCTCCTGCAGGACAGCAAGTCAGCGGCATGGAAGACCGCTCAAGAGGGGACAATATCTAAGATGTAACAGTAACGAGGAACATGTGGACCTTCTTCAGACTTTGATTCCAAGAAATGCATTGTCAACAGAGACATCTTCGGGATAATCAGGAATGTTCGAATATGTATTTGATGATAATAAGGACCATGGGTAACTTCTTCAGGGGTGATAATAGCAATGTGGTTTTATGAAAATGTCCATATTTTTAGAGGTGTAATGTAAAATATATAAAGGTGGAATGATAGTGACTTCGGGGATCTGATTTAAAATATTTCCACACAACAAAAAAGAAAAGTTGAATGAGCACAACCTTGATCCCCTGTTCGAATCCTCTCTTCCTTTGGTTTTATTAGGAAATACTGGCATCCGCTCATTTGCTCAAGTTCAACATCTGAGAATCATTGCTGATTCTCTTGACCCTCAGCTTCCGCTTCCAACCAAGTGTAAATTTTGTCAGTTATATCTTCAGTATCCCTCAGATTCTCTCCTCTCCACCGTAACTGCCCCTGCCTTACACAGTTTTAATCCACAATTTCTACAGTGACCTCCAAGTTGGTCTCTTGGCCTCCAGTCTCACCTTGTATCATCTTTAATCTAACCATTGGAATCTAGGGGTTTTTCTGAAATTGCAAATCTAACCCTGTGCCTACAGAACACCTTCTGTGGTGTGGCTCATGAGGACCCCTCCAGCCCTGTCCCTTGAACTGTCATCTTGAACTCCATGTCTGAAACACTGAACTTAGAGGTCTTCACGAAGTGCAGTGTGGATGGCCTGTTCCAATGATGACAGAGCAGCTGATATTGGACATACCCTGCCACCATCAATAATTATAAAACTGGAAAAATATATATAAGCAGTAACTTAGGTATTAGTATACAGCACAAGACTGCCATTCCTAAAAAAAGAGAAAGACGTGAGGTAGATCCGACATTCCCCCAGCTTTCTACTAGGGAGAATTTCCAAACTGCTGTGCAGAAAAAATGGAGCCCAAGCAGAGAGTGGAAGTTTTGCTGAGTAGAGGAAACATACTAACGTGTCGGAATTTGCAAAGCAGGGTACACAGAGGAAAGAGCCACAGAAAAATTGTCACAGGTATGTGTACTCTGGTTCCCTCAAAGTCCCTGGCCAAATCCAAAGCTGCTCATGGACAGAGCAAAACTCCTTGAGACCTGCTCAGAGTGTTGAGGGATGAACAAAAATGTCGTATCTGCTTTGCATACACGGTGCCTGCTTGACTCTTTGTTCTTAAACTAAGTCAAAATACAGTCAGTGGCAGGACTTCATGGTGAAGGATAGTGGCATTTAATTGTGTTCAGGAGCCATTAGTGAATTGTTCAGTTTATTTTTCAGAATAGATTCTTTCTTTAATCCAGAGCAGTTGACTGAGCCATGCCTGCGTGTTTTATTAGGAGGGACATTTGGTCATAACATTCCTAGACCTGCCACTTCTTCTTACTAACCATCACGGGATTGCTTTTGCAGGGTAGGAGGGGACGCTCCTTGTTTGCACAGCTTAGAACGTTTCGGCAAGAATCACGTAAGATGCTGCACGTAAAAACATTTTGGAAAACACTCAGCCCTATACTTATGTTCTGATGAGTGCGTAAGTATATTATTCATACTTCTAAGAAAAGTTGTCCTTGTCTCCAGGGATTAAAAAGAAAACAGTATGTAACACAAAATACAGAAGCCTTAAGAAAAAATGTAGTTGGTGGTTTCTAAACTGTTCTGAAGTTGACTGTTTTGTAGTCTTTTTGGAAGACAACCAAGAAAGCCGAAATACTTCTTAGAATAAAAGAGGAGATATATAAAAGGGAAGGCGAAGGGAAAAATTACTATAATATGAGGTTCTTAAATACATGGGGTTTGGACAACTTAATTAGAAAATGTTGTAACTGCTTTTCTCCTTTTAAAAGAAAGCCTTTTATCCTACAAATACCGACTTACCTGTACAAACACTTAAACGGTGTATTGGTTTTTCCATGCCGGGTGTTACTGTGAGTGTTTCGTGGGCATTGACTCGTGGTTCTGGTAACAGTCCTTTGAGGCGGGTCTGACTGTTCCCTCTTTGACAGAGGAAGGACCTGAGAGGCACGGAGCAGTTTCAGGCCTGCCCTGGTCCACACCTGGTGAGGCGGGGGGCCGGATCTGGAACCCCCTGCGATGACTGCCGTGGCCAGGCCCTGCCGTGGGTGCCAGACATCCTGTACCGGCCTCAAATCCCTTCTGTTAGGTTCTGGTTAGGGAGCGGGTGCAAGAAAGGGCCGCGAGTGCCGGGAGGGACACAGAGCTTTCTGGGCACCTCCCCCCGTGGCCTCTGCCCTGCACCGGGTGTTCCTAGCGGTGAATCTGAGGGTGGAGTGCTCTGCCTGCACTCCGTGCAGATCCGTGGAGCAGGGGGCGGAACGATTCGTCTGCACGGAAGACCGACGTCAGGAGCAGGAGAGCACGGCCTGGCGCTTTCCCTGCTGGCTGCCTCCCCCTCCCTTGGCTGAGAGTTCAGTCATTGCTCGGAGTAGCTGTCACACGTCAGAGTCAGGCAGCGCTGCGCACCCGCCTCTCCCAAACCTGCTCTGCGAGGCTGCCGTCGGCTAAAGCCCCGTGTCTCCAGGTACGAGGAGGAAGAGGCCAGTCTTTGTAGACTTTTGGGAAAGGCAAGAATCGGTAAGTCATTGACTTACTGTAGTTTCTTCTTAACCACTTTTTGGCAGTGATGTAAGAGCAGTTACGAGTGTGTACGACGGTGGGAACGTTTCCAACATGCACTTTTCATCCACTGCGTAACTAATGCTAAAGCCCTGAGATTAAGCCAAGATTGTTTGACTTTCTCATCGCTCATCTGTGAAGAAAGGAGTCGTGTAAAGCGGAGTCTACAGAATGATTTAAAGTCTTTTTTGTATTTAGCAAAAATAGTTCGTGTCCATAGCAGGTGTTTTGTTTTTGAAATGGAGATACTGGATGAGAGCAGTTCTGGGGCTCGTCTGCTAACTAAATCATGGAGATGTGGGGTAGATAGTCCTGATTTAGAGGCCACGTTGCCATGTGCAGAGGGGGACTTGCCCTCATTCTGATCAGAAGTGGGGGTGACGGGGGCTTGCCTGTAGGCACGCTGCAGAGAGCACGCTGAGGAGGAGGCAGGAGCTCCTCGCTCGGTGCGGGGGAGGCCTGGTTCTCTAGCGTGTGGCCGCTTCCCTCGTTCTCGTCCGATTTTCCCCGAAAGCTTTCACTGGCAGCGAGTGGCAGAGGGCGGCCGTCAGGGTCAGGGTCATGTCCTCTGTGTCGGTGATGTCACAGGTCTGATGCTCAGGACCTACATACCTGTTTGATACCATTTGGATCACATGGGATACAGTCATTAACTTCGTTACTGTAAAGTCCCACACTTAGCTCATGTCAGTGTCACCCGTGCAGTGACCGTGACCTCTCGGGAATGGACGTCAAACGGCACTTAATGTGCTTTTTGTAATAGGCTGTGTTGGTGTACATTTTAACTGCCAGCAGGAAGAGGCATGTTTGGTCTTTCATGTACACATGTCTTGGAGGAATTGTGAAAATGAACTGTTTATCCCATTCCAATCAGGTCATGATAAAAGAATGGACTTTTAAAAATATGTTTTAAAAAGTGTTTAGATGAGGGAAGTCCGGTCACGTTCTCCGTTCATTTGTTAATCAGACGTGCAGTGGCTGTCAGGTAGAGCCGGGTAGTCTGGTAAGCACAGGGTCAGGGAGGGCAACTGGGTTTGTGCCACCTGACAGAGGGGCACGACTGAGAGGCAGGGAGCGGCTGGCCTGGGAAAACTCCAGAACTCCAAGCCCGTAGGAAGAGACGAGGGGCCAGGTCACGCCTGCGGCCTGCCTGCCTGAAGCAGCTCGGTCCCTCTACTCTCAGACCCGTGCCCCGTGATTCCTGACCGGAGATGAGCGCGCTTGCCCGTGAACCGAGGGCGCAGGTGGGAACTCGCCGCCGAGTGGCCGACGGCAGCAGGCAGGTGCCCTGAGCTAAACCCCAGCCCGATGGCAAGAGACCTGCAGTGCGGAGCGCGAAAACTGGGCAGCCATACCCAGCAAGTAGGCTAGAGCCCGCCTCGGGCATCCGCGTCCCTGACCCTCGACAGGGAGTGTGGCACGACTCTGACTGTTGTCCGGGTGTGGGCCCTGCTATGGTGAAAAGAGCTGGGGGAGGTTTTGAAAGTCCTCTTCTCTCTGGGTAATGCCTCGTTTTAGGACCACTTCGAAGTTTTCAGGTTCAGAGCCGGTCCGTGCACTGTTTCTTCTAGCCACCGCCGGGGCGTGTCGCCGGCCTGCTGGGGCGTGTCGCCTGCCTACTGGGGCGTGTAGCCCGGCGCCGGAGCCTGGGAAGGTGAGCGGCCGTGAGCCAGCGCGATGGGCGGTCCCGGGTTAGCGGGCACAGTGCGTTCCTGCTGTTACACCCGCATTCTTCTCAAGCAGCTCTTGTCAACGGCGGCATTTCTCCTTGTGCCGCGCATCTCAAGTCCCCGTACGCTCACGTGGCGAGTCAGAGGGAGAGCGAGCGCCGCGGAGCCGGAGCAGGTGCACACCGCGTGCGGGCGCCGCTGTCCGAGGAGGGAGCGCCGTCGTCTGCAGGGCACGAGGGCTCGTCGATTCGTCTTTTCTTTTCCTTTTAAAAGTCGGTTTCCAGTTGTCTTAATGTCTGCTGTGGTACCGTCTGCTAAATGGGAAAAGGCTTTAACACCGTGTCACACATTAGTAGAGCCTCCATGTGGTTGGTTGAGGGAAGTTAAAGCAGGTGAAGTCGCTGGGCCTTGTGTCGCCGAGCTAGCGCGGCAGAGAAGCAAGAGCCCGGTCGGCCCCACGGATACCTCGCGGGGGCGGAGGAGTAGCTGATGCCGTGCACAGGCTTGGGGAATCGTTCTGGCCGAGAGTCATCTCAGCAGATCTCATATCGTTTACAAGTCAAAGACGGTTTCATTTTGGCCATCAAGTGACATTACTAACTAAACTGCTTACGTTATTTTCTTTATTCTGTACTTAAAAAGAATGAGATGTTTTAACCACTTACCGTCTTATTGTAGATGTGCACTTGGATTTGGAGGACCGCCTGGCAAAATTCATGAAGACGGAAGAAGCCATCATCTACTCCTACGGTTTGCCACCGTAGCCAGTGCCATCCCCGCTTACTCTGAGAGAGGCGACATCGTGTTTGTGTGAGTAGCTTTACCTGCGTTGCCAGTCAGAGTTCCTCTGGAGGTGATGGTGACCTTCCTGGAGAATTCCTTTGTTAGAGGCTATGTGCCTTAGGTAATACCGACTTTCTGTTTAAAGAGGAATTTCCACGAAGTAATTGGTGCAGCATTGATGAGACCATTACTAGAAGGATGCCGAAAGCATTTTCTTTTTAATTGATTGGTTTTATTTATTGATGTCGGGAAAGCCAAACTTACTTCCCTCTGGAGCTCTGTGGCAGCGTAGTGTCCCTGACGGTCCGTGGTTGCCGCCCACGCAGTCGCTCAGCCGAGCCCTCCGTTGCCCAGCGCCCCAGCCCGAGTCCTGCTCTCTGCCGACCTTGCCCCGCGGCTTGCTAGGATCATAGAAGCCGCGAGCAAATCTGTGCGCTCGAGCCCACGGGCCCTGGCTGTGTGGCGTCTCCGCATTTGTGGAGAGGGAGAGCGGAGAGCAGTGGGCTGGGCTGGCCCGGCTGGGCAGCAGCCGCCCCCACCGCGGGCACCACCCTCTAGCCCAAGCCTCTGCTGTCCTTTGAGTGGATCATGAAGGGACTTTGAATTTTAGGTCTCAGATTTACTTTCGTTTCCTCTTTTCCTTTTTAACGCCATAGCCAGAATAATCTTTTTAGAAATGCTCATCTGATTATGTCATGCGTAAGAGCTCCCACCGCTCCTGAAACAAAGATCCAAGTCCTCACTGCAGTCTTCTGCGTTCCAGACCACCTTTCCAGACTCATTTTGTCCCCTTTTCCTTCAGGTGCTCGTGCTGTAGCCTCATTGGGCCTATACACTCGTTCCTCTCACTTTTGGGCCTTTGAACACACCAGTCCCTGTGCCTAGAATCGTCTTCCCCCTCCTCCTTGATGCCGGCTCGTGCCGCTCACCCCGCATGGTGGTGCCTCTGCAGGGCCGCCCGCCCTCACCTCGAGGACCGAGCCGAGACCCTGCCACGTGTGGGGAGAGTCTCACAGCCAGAGGGCTTTGGTCTCCTTGGGAACCCATGGTCACACGGGTGCTCGCACTGCCTGTCACAGTGCGGCTGTACCATTTTGCATTCCCATAAATAGTATTACGTGATACAGTTTCTCGACATCCTCAGAAGCATCTGGTACTGTCATTTTTTTTTAATTTTAGCCATTCTGGTAAGTGTAGAGAGAGATTTTATTGTGATTTTAATGTATATTTCCCTGATAGCTAATGATGTTTGCATTTTTTGGACTTCGGTCTTGTCATTAGGAGATGAGTCCGTAAAATCCCCTGGGATTCCTTCTTGTGTTTTCTGGAGAAATAGTATAAAATTAATGTCAACTCCTTCAATGTTTGGTAGATTTCTCCAGTAAAGCCACCCAGGCCTGGAAATTTATTTTTTGGAAGAATTTTAATTCTGAATTCAACTTCCTTAGTACTTAAAAGGCTGGTCAGATTGTGTCATATTGATGAGTTAAGATGGTTTGTGTTTTTCAAGGAATTCGTTCCTCTCTGTTGTCAGACTTATGTCGTGTTCTTTGTAATGTCTCCTTTTTCTCCCGAGTGTGATAGCGCTTCTCACCCCGCCCGGTGCTCCGGCTCCTTCTCGTCCATTTTGCTCCAGTTGTTTAATTTCATTCATCTTTGCAAAGACCCAGCTGTTTGTTTCAGTGATGCTTCTCCGTTGTATTTTCGTTTTCGATTCTGCCACTTTCTGCCAGTGTTTCCTGCCTCCTGCTCTTCTTTGACCTCTTTCTGCTCTTTTTCTAGATTCTTTAGTTGGGAATTTTGATTGTTGATTTGAGACTTTTCCTTTTTTCTAATGTGTTAGTGCTGTGCTCCTCTAGCATTGTGCCACACACCTTGGTCTGTTTATTTTCTTTGAGTTTGGTATATTTTATTTTCCTTTAGACTCTCTTTGACCCACAAATTACTTAGAAGCGTGTTTAATTTCCAAGTGTTGGGAGATGTTAAACTTGTTGCAGTTTGCGTCATGGCTCCCGATGTGATCTGCGTGAGAATATGCTCCCTGGTCACTAACGACAAGTATGTGGCCATTGCTCGGTGCTGTGTTGCGTAAGCGACACTCCGACCGTCTCAGTTCCAGCGGTGTTGAGGTCTGGTCTGGCCTGGCTGGTTTTCCGTCTGGTAGATCTACAGCTACGGTAGCTGTGATTTGTCTGTGCTCCTTTCTCTTACCTCAGTTTTTGCTTCTCAGCCTTTTGTCGCTCTGTCGTTTGGTGCATATTTTCTTGGTTAATTGATCCTGGTTATCACTGTATAATGTTCTTCTCTGTCTCTGGTAATTTTCTTTGTTCCAGAGTCTACTTCATCAGATAACAGTGTAGGTATCTGCTTCCTCCTGATGAGTGTCTGCATGCTGTATTTTCTGTGCGTATCACACATACGGCCACTACCATGTTCTTATGTACCCTGTTGTATGTTTTCTCATAGGCAGGATATTGTTGGGACATGTTTGATCCATTCTGCCAGTCTTTATCTTTAAATTGTGTATTTTGGCCATTTACATTTAAAGTAATTACTGGACATGTGAGGGCACTTTATTTTTTGTTGCATATTTGTTATCTCCTTTTTGTTTTTCTGTTTTCTTTTTCCTGCCTTTCTGGGGGTTAAGTGAATGTGTTTTGGGATTTTAGTTTGACTTATCCATGGTGTTTTTGCGTGTTTCTCATTGCATAGTCCTGTTTGTTTTTAGTCATTGCTTTCTTTTTTTTTTTTAAAGATTTCATTTACTTATTTGACAGATCACAAGTAGGCAGAGAGGCAGGCAGAGAGAGAGGGGGAAGCAGGCTCCCTGCTGAGCAGAGAGCCCGATGTGGGGCTCGACCCCAGGACCCTGAGATCATGACCTGAGCCGAAGGCAGAGGCTCAACCCACTGAGCCACCCAGGCACCCCTTTAGTCATTGCTTTCAATATGACATTATGTATGTGCATAAGTTATCACCGTCTGCTGGTCTCATCACTTTACCATTTCAGGTAGAGAAACCTTTACCTTCCTCACATGTCTCTCCTCTCCTTGCTTATAATTGTTTTCAGTGCTTCCTGCACATACATTGAAAACCGCATCAGACAGTGTTGTAACTTTTACTTAAATCTTCCAAAATAATGTAGAAAACTTGGGAAGGTAAGAAAAGCCTAGTGTGTTTGTTCATAATTTTACTTACTGTGTTCTTTCTTCCTCTCTGATAATCTAAGATTCTTTCGTTTTCTTTACTTATTTTTTTCTATGCGGAGAGCTTCCTTTACCATTCCTCTCCCCCCGGTCTGCTGGGGTCGTCTTCTCCCGGTTTGCCTTCGTTTGCCTTCGTTTCCCCTGTTCCCTAAGGGATCTTTCTGCTTGTTGCAGAATTCTTGTTTGCGAGTTCTCTTCTTCCAAGCGTGGAATATAACGCTTTCTCCTGACCTCCCTGGTTTCTGATTGGTCTCTCAAATTATTTTTCTCTTCTATGTAAGGTGTCATTTTCGGGCTGCTTTCAAGATTTCCTCATCATCCTTAGTTTTCAGAAGCTTTACTATAATTTTGGCATATATTTGTTTGGGTTTACCTGTATGAATTTCACCCAGCTTTTTACCAAATTGGAGGCACCTTCTGTCCTTATTTCTTTGAGTACTTTTCAGCCCCGCGATCTCTCTGTCCTCCAGCCCTCCGCTGGGGCCAGCGTGGCAGCTCTCGTTGCAGTTCCGCGGGTCCCTGAGCTCTGCTCTTTCGTGGTCGCGTGTTTTTCTCTGCTTGCCGTGGCCCGGCTTCTGTTCTGTCCGTCCCGCCCGGCCTGCTGCTGAGCCCGTCCACTGTACTTTTCCTTTTTTTCTTTCTTTCTTTTTTTCCTTCTGGCCGTGGTGTTTCTCAGTCCTAGCTTCCCCATGGGATGCTTCGTCTCCTGTTTCTTTCCTGGGTCTTTCTGTTTTTCCCTTGCTCCAAGCGTGTTCCTAAGGGCTCACTGAAGTATTTGTGTCATGACTGCTCTAAAGTGACTCTCAGGTAATCCAGACTCTGTCAGCTCAGCATTGGCATTTGTTGATTATTTTCTTTCATTCTGTTTGATACCTTTTGATTCTTGGTATGACAAGTGATACTCGAAATCGGGACATTTGCATATTCTGCTATCAGAGTTTATGCTTTACTTAAACCTTGGGTTTTAGTCGGCTTTCCCTGTCACTCTTCCGTTGGGGGTGGGGGGCGTTCACTACTGCCTCGTGACTGCCGGGGGGAGGTGCGAGGCCAGCGCCCCCCTTCCGCCTCCGCGGACACCCGGGTGGGGGGTTTTCATTTCCGTCGGTGTTCATGAGAGTCCCGCTCTCCCCTGAGCCGCCTCTGGCACAGCCCAAGCCAGGAAGAGGAGGCTGTCCCTCCCCGCGGGGGAGCGGAGGCTGGGGCTCTCCGCGCGGTCTTCACCGACGCCGCCGGGGGGGCCCTCGTTACTGGCTCGCGGGGTCCAGTCCCGGCTCCCTTCCTGAGGCCACCGGGGCGGCTCTTGGCGCACCTCCTAGTAGCTTTGCAGTGGGCCGAATCCGGGCCCCCTCAGCCCTCGCTGGTGCGGGGTGGGGAGCCCAGGTTTTTCTGTGGTTTGGCTGCCGTCGAGTCATTTCTGCTTGCCGGGCCGCCCCTTTCCTGTCCCTTGGGCCACAGAGGGCAGGTTCTGTGAGCCTTTTTGCCCGCGCCCCGGGCACTTGGAGTGGGTCGGCTTCGTCAGCTCCAAGTCCGGGAAGCCCACGGGACGGCGTGTCATCGGTCGTCAGCCGGCCTGTCATTTGCCTGCACTTCTCGGAGGCTTCTTATGTCTGCTCTATATGTAGTGTCCGGGGTTTGGGCTTGTACTTAGAAAAACAGGGAAAATAGGATGATTCCATCTTCGCGGCAGAAGCCTTGCACATACTTTAAAATACCGCAGCTTAATGTCAGAGACATCCTCCCTCCCTAACCAACTCGGTTTAGAAGATCTTACGGGAGTTTGAGCCGCCACAACCAGAGTCCACAGTCGGTATCGCTTCTCGTGGCAAAGTGAGGGCAGAGTCTGCGCCGGCCCAATCCGAGACGCCACCGAGGGTGAGATCACCGGCGTCGTGTGTGTCTCTCAGAAAGAAGAAACTGCCGTGGGTGAACAGATGTGCACGCTGACTTCTGAGAGGGTGAAATGAGGCAGGGGCGTGCTCCGTGCAGAGGCGTGAGCGTGGTCGCTCTGTGAAAAGGACGCTCAGAGTGAGGCACGCGCGGTGGCGTGTGCGCCGTCCGATGTCCCTCCCGATCTGCATGTTAGCAAGTGCGCGGTGAGCAGCCCCCGAACGCGAGCGCTCCTCTCCCGAGAATGTGGACCAGACCTTTTACAACCCCAATCTGGTGGGTCTCTCTTCCTTGCAGAGACAGAGCTGCCTGCTTTGCCATTCAGAAAGGATGACAGGCCTCACGGAGTGACATTAAGTTGTTCAAGCACAATGACGTGGCCGACCTGGAGCGCCTGCTGCAGGAACAAGAGACGGAAGACCAGAAGGTACGGTTGTTTTGAAGAAAAGCACGCGGTTCTTCTGTGCTTGCTGACCAGCCGAATTACGTGTGAAATGGTAATTTGTCATGAAAATTCGCCTGCGGATCACTTGTGGATATGAAGTTCCTGCTTATTAAACGCACTCCGTGTTGGAGAGGCGGGTCTGCCTGTAATCGCCTCCTCGTCACCCTAATTACTTTCGGCAGCTTCGGGGGGAGGTAGCGCGGGCAGCTTTCTGGAAGAGGAGGGCAGCGTGCGCGTCGGGGAGCAGGTGTACTCCCCAGTCTGCGGAGGGGACGCCGGAACGCGCTAGCGCTTATACCTGTGTCCGGGGCGCTGTCTGCAGAAGAGAACCCGACGTGGTCACAGTGTGATGTAAAAAAGCGAGAGAAGGGAAACCGCCTACACCCAGTGCTGGTGCCACAGTTACAGTTACTCTATGGTGTCTGCACAGCAGAGTAGTGTATCTCCATCGAAATTATGTTTTCAGTAATTATTAATTAAAATAACTTTTTTAAACTCAGGTTCTAACACTATGGCAGTAAAATCCTGATTTTAACAGAGTAAAAACTCTTATAAAAGAAGGACAGCCGCTATCAATGGGTCTTGTAACTACCTAATCTGTTAAAAATTTTGCGCACTTTCCCATATCCCAAGATTCCTACATTGAGTATTTTTTAAGTCGTAATAAAAATACTTCATTTTGGAAAGGTAGGGGGCGGCTCGCCTCTCTTCCCGCCCTCCCCCGTGACCCCCAGCAAACCCATGGCATTCGGGTCTGAGTCAAGAGTGCAGTGAAGGTGGTTAAGCCCGCTCGGGGGCATGCATTCCACGTGCTCTGAGCGTCACAGCCGTGGGTCCTGGCATGTCCCTCGTTAGAAGGGTAGAGGCAAGAAACCTTTGCGTGGGAAGATGGTGCCAGTTCTACCCAAGGATCGCAGTATTTTTTCAGCTTTGCGCGCCTGAAGCATCTACAAATTCCCCAGGGTGGGCGGCTTATTACTAGTGACCTGCCGTCAGCGGGGTGCAGGAAGGTTCTGTGTCGTCTGAAGTAGCCTCCGCCACTGCCTCACGCGTGCCTGGATGAGGTCATGGTTGGGTTTTACTTGACCCGGTGGTCAGGAAGGATTTTATCTGCTGTTGGGCAGGTGAAGGAGAACAGGGTGTGTTCAACTTTTTATCATGGAAAATCTCGGGTATATTCAACGGAAATACAGTAGTATAAGAAGCCTCGTGCCCTTCTCGTGTCATCAGAGCCTCTGTCACACTCCCGCCCCACCTGTGGTGATTGCCACCATCACTGTAGCTCTGTTTTAGGCAAACTTGGTAGATGTTGGAGTGAACAAATCCTGGCCATACATTTTGACCAGTGGATAATCCAGGTATCGTGGCCCCGTTGTGACCTAAAATGTGCCCATCTCCCCAGAAATTTCCCTGGGGCTATCTCAGTCATTCTGGGTGTGGGGGGTTTTGTTTTGTTTGTGCTTCGGCATTCTCAGAGCACCTAAATTGCGCGTGTGCGTGCGTGTGTGCGGTCACCTCACGGATTGAGTGAACTGGAAAACATGAGAAAAGAAAGCACTGTTGTCTCAAAATAACAGGGTATACAACCTTGAACTTGAAACTCACCCAGACTGTCTGTTGGTTTACTTACTCAGATGAATAGATTTTGTCGGGTGGAGTGCTGGGGAGCATCTAACAGATTCTGCATTTGGAGTTACTGAGATTTAAAATGTCTTTTTTTTTCCTTTTAAAGAATCCTCGCAAGGCTCGGGTCACCCGACGTTTCATCGTCGTGGAAGGGCTGTATATGAACACTGGGACTGTCTGTCCTCTCCCGGAGCTGGTAAGCCGGCACGCTCACCGAGCATTGCAGTACTCGGGCGGGGCGGTTGGTTTACGTGCCCTTCTCCTGTCCAACGCCTGCGCTGCTTGCGTAATGGGCGCTCGTGTACCCGGGAAGCAGATGAGCGTTACGTGCCCACCCTGGTCTTTTTTTTTTTTTTTTTTTTTGACAGAGATCACAGGTAGGCAGAGAGGCAGGCAGAGAGAGAGGAGGAAGCACGCTCCCCGCTGAGCAGAGAGCCCGATGCGGGACTTGATCCCAGGATCCCGGGATCATGACCTGAGCCGAAGGCAGAGGCTTTAACCCACTGAGCCACCCAGGTGCCCCCCCACCCTGGTCTTTAAGCAATAATCAAGACTCAGCTTTTTAAAATCTACTGTATTGAGGTGTAATTGACTTACAAGTGTACCGGGTTTTTTTGTTTGTTTATAGACTTTTATTTATTTGAGAACCAAAAAAAGCGCAAGCCGTGGGGAGGGGCAGAGGGGGAGGGAGAAGCAGGGAGCCCAACGTGGGGCTCAGTCCAAGGACCCTAAGATCATGACCTGAGCTGAAGGCAGAGGCTTAACCAACCGAGCCACCCAGGCGCCCCAAAACAGCTCCTTTAACAGGAAAAGCAATCTACTGGTTTTAGAAAGCACGACTGCGAGATTTCTCGTTCACTGAGGTGAAGCTCACGCAAGATAAAATTAGCCCTTCTAGAGAGTGCGGTTCGGCGTTTGGCACAGGCTCCCTGTTTCGAGGCCGTCAGCTGTCTGGTTTTCTCCAGTAGGCCCCCGCCGCTGAGCCGCCGCTCCCCACTTCCCCCTGCCCGTAGCCCCCAGCAACCACCAGTCCGCTTTCTGTCTCCATGGATTCACCCGTTCTGGAGGTTTCTGATAAACGGGATCGCACCATCTGTGACCTTTTGTTTTTGTGTCTGGCTGCCTGCACTTCCCGTGTTTTCGTCATTCCTCATAGCGCGGGGTCGCAGTCCGCTGTGGGGACGCGCTGCGTGGCTCCTGTGCCGATGGGGCTGGATCGCCGCTCTCTGGCTGCTGGCGGGCGGCCGTGAGCTCGCGTACAAGCTCTTGTTTGAATCCCTGTTTTCAGTCTTCCGTGTGTATTCTTGGCCGCACAGTTGCTGGATCAAATGGTGAGTCTGTGCTTAACTTACTGAACACCTGCCGGACGGTTTTCTGCAGCGGCTGCACCATTGTACACCCCCTGCCCCGCCAGCAGCACGGGAGGGCGCCGGTTTCCGCACAGCCTCACCGACACTCGGTGGTTGTTTCCGATTTTTGCTGTGCCGGTAGGTGTGAAGCGCGTGGTTGTGATTGCACTTCCCGGAAGACCGACGATGTCGAGCCTGTTTTCTTGTGTGTGCGGCTCTTTGTGTGTCTTTGGGGAAGAGACTTCAGAAGTCTTCGCCCGTGTTCCACGCGGGCTGTTTGTCTTTGTGACGTTACGAGAGTTCTTTCCATGCCCCGGATACTAGACCCTCACGAGACGCGTGACTTGCAAGTATTTCCCCCACCGTTCTGGAGGGCGTCTTGTCATGTCTTTGAGTCGTGTCCTTTGATGCGCTGAAGTCTGTAATTTTGACAGAGGCCAGTTGTCTAGTCTTCTGCTGCGGGTGCTTCTGGTTCCGCGCTGGGAAATTTGTTGTCAAATCCAGAGTCGGGAAGGTACACCGCTGTTTTCTTCTGAGAGTTTCGTAGCTCTGGCTTTGTTGCGGGGCCCTGATCCATCTCGGTGTTTTGTTTTTGCTTTTATAGATTTTATTTATTTATTTGAGAGAAAGAGAAAGAGAGCCCAGAGGGAGAGGGAGAGGCAGACGCGGACTTCCCACAAGCAGGGAGCCCAGTGCGGGGGTTGATCCCGGGACCCGGGGATCGTGACCTGAGCCGAAGGCAGACGTGTAACCGACCGAGCCCCGCAGGCGCCCCATCTGATCCATGTGGACTTAGTTTGTGTGTGTGTCCGGTTTCGTTCTTCTGCACGTGGTTCCCAGCTGTCCCTGGACTGTCCGCTGGAGGCACTGTTGTCTTCCACTGGGTGGTCCTGGTCTGTTGGCCACAGAGGGACGGGCTCTCTAGCTTTCAGGACTCTCTTGTCTGTCCCGTCGTCTTTGTGTCTAGCCTTATGCCAGTATCACAGCGTCTCAATTCCTTTGCTTTATAGTAAATTTTGAAATCAAGGCATGTGAGTTCTCCAACTTTGAGATTGTTTTGGTTATTTGCGGTCCTTGGAGATTCCTTTTGAAGTTTAGGATCAGCTTTTCCATTTCTGTAAAAAAAAAAAAAGCCATTGAAATTTGGATAGGGATCGTACTGAATCAGGACTGTATTGAATCTGTAGATTGCTTTAGGAAGTATTTCCGTCTTAATGACATCAAGTCCTTGAATCCGTGAACACAGAAGTACGTCCGTCTCCTTAGACCTTCTTTAGCTTCTCTCGGCAGTGCTTTGTGTTTATCACTATCAGGCCTGACATCTCTGGTTAAATTTATTCCTAAATATTTTATTCTTTTAGATGCTGTTATAAATGGACTTGTTTTAGGGATTAACTGCCAGTTTAGAGAAATACAACTGATTTTATAGGGCTTTTTAGTTTTTATTTCATTGTTATTATTTTTTTTAAGACTTCATTTTTACTGCATTCGCTATGCCCAGCATGCAGCTCGAACTCACAACAGTTGGATCCCGCCGACTGAGCCGGCCAGGCACCCCTGGTTTTGGGTCTCGACCTTGTATCATGGAATATTCTGTATGTAAGCTCCTGTAATCTATGTGTAGAGGTAGTGTTACCTCTTCCTTTCCGTTTTGGATGTCTTTTACTCTATTTTTCTTGCCTGACTGTTCTGGCTAGCACCTCCCACACGGTGTTGACCAGGAGTGGTGAGAGGGGGAAGCTTTTCAGGCTGCGTCCACTGACTGTGATATTAGCAGTGTGTTTTCCGTAAATGCCTTTTATCGGGTTGAGGAAGTTCCCCCTCGTCCTGGTGTGTTGTGTGTTTATTCCACGACGGGCTTGGATTCTGTCCGGTGCTTTTTCTGCATCGGTTGGTGAGTCGATCGTGTGGTTTTCCTTCATCCTGCTGACAGAGTCGAGGTTATCCTCCGGTGAACCGCCTCTGCCTTCCGCCCGTGAGCTGGGATCTGAGTCCGTCAGTTGAGTGGGGATTCAGAATAAGGCTTTCATGTCTTGTTTTTAAAGTTTTTCACTGTTTCTTCAGGAAATCTAAATGCATCTTTAAATATCCAGGAAGAGATATATCCGTTTTCCTGTTTTTACGCTGTTAGGGTCCGTGATCAAGGGAACGAAAGTCAAGCAAAGCTTTCTTTCGCGCCAAGCATCGAAAATCAAACCGACTGGTAGGGGCCGTCTCTTACGAAGAGGCCACAATGACGACCCCCACGAGGCCGCTCCCCGGATAAGGCCGCTCCCGACGACGAAGAGGCAACAACGACGAGGACGACAACCCCGACGACACAGACTCTGCTCCCCATGACGCTGCTCCCGACGAGTCCGCTCCCAGGACGAGGCCGCTTCCCGGACGACGACGCTCACTGCCCCGAGGCCACATGCCAACAAGGCCGCTCCAGCAAGGCCGCTCGCGGTGGCGCTGCTCCCAACGACTATGACTCCAACAACTACCCTAACGGAACCGACGACTATCACTCCGACTACCCTAAGTGCTATCCCAACGGCTATTCTAACTCCTCCTACCACTCCCCCCGCCCCAGCCTCACAGACTAACCTTTATAGAGGTGGTTGAGCCCCGCCCACACACGGGTGGCCAATAGGATTTCAACTCACCACAGTAGATATATGCGCGCCCCACGGATTGGATGTCTCCATCCGGCCTGGCCCGCCCCTATATCCGGGGTTTGCAGGTAAGTTCCTCTGGCTAACCAGGCCCTCATACAGGCCCTCACAACACCAAAGGCTGATAGAAGCATATCGGGGTGATGGTGGCCAAAAGATAGCAGCCTTGCGTGGTTAGCACTGCAGCAGTGGGGAGCAGTAGCGATGGGCGGATGCTGCACCCGAGCCGTGACACGAAATACCCAGTGTAAGGGACAGGTTGAATACATATTAGCCTTGAGTATGTAAAGATGACAGGATACAGATTAGGGTTTGACTTCGGAATTTGTTTTGTTTCACTGGTCTGTGTGTTTGTGCACGAGTATCGTCATACTACTATTAGAAATTTTCTAAAACCTGATTTTTAGAAAACTTCTCACTCATATAACATTCCATACATATTAATGGATGGAAACAGTATTGAAAAAATAGAATTCTCCCAGATTAGATTATCATTGTTAATAAAAATCCACCGAAATTTTAGTGGTTGATAATTACTATACTTTAATTCACTCGTGAAACTGATCACATTCATAGTGTTTGGGGGTAAATCAGGTAAACATTGGAGGGGGAGAAAGCTGGATGCAGGCATGCGTGTGTCAGCTTCCTGCTGTGTTAACAAAAAAGTAACATGAATAATAAGAAGAACCTACAGATAAATATACAAATATAAAAATATTTTTACTACCATTTTTCACTCTACAAACCCACTTCAAATATTGTGGAAATACTAAATAATTCTCCCGTTCCGTTCGCGTGCCTCCAAGCCTTCTAGTCTGTGTTTTTGAGAACGCCGTGCACTGAAAGTGACGTAAGTGTGCTGGGTGTCCTGATACAAGGGTGGTGTTTTCCACTTGATGCTGTTTCTCGAAGGTTCACTTCAGCCCAGAGGAGCTGCCGACATCTGCTGCTGCTCCTGTGCGGGCTCTGCCTGTCCCATCACGGGGCTCACCTGCCCTGCTCTGTGCCGCCGGCAGTTTACGGGACCGCTGCGGGTCTGTGTTCTGGGATCCTGGCTTCTCAGCTGGACCCACTGGGAGAGCCCTGGAGACCACATGATCTGCCCACAGAGTCCTGCCACGGCCCAGGGTAGTAACAGGGGAGATCAAGGGCAGTGAGAACGCTTAGCACTGCTTCCCCCGGGCCCCCTGCCCCCATCGCCAGGGCAGCACCCCACCTCAGCTCCTGGCCGCCACTCCCAGGACGCAGTGGTGGCTGCTGCAAACGAGGGTTATAAGAGCCTTCTGCCCACTTGTGACATACGTGTAGTCTTAGTGAAGCAGTGACGGACCAGGGAAGAAAACAGTATCTGTTGAGAAGCTCTAACGCAGAGTTCCCGCCTGTCCTACGGCGTCCGTGCGTGAATCTTTGACTCTTCGTGGACGTCCACACTTGCCATGCAAAATCGAGGGGACAGTGAGGCCCTGGCTAGACCCCACCATGGAGGAGGGAAGGAAGGGGTGCTTGTGACTTCTAGACTGAGAGAAAGCACACGAGTCCCATGGCCGATGATTTGTGGAATGAGGCCAAGTAGGAAGAAAGGAGTAAAAGGAACAAAAACAGGAAGGCACAGTGTCCTTTTCTTTCAGACAGTAACAGATGCACCGAGGAGTCTGAAGGGTGGCCAGGAGCTGGCGTCCAGGGCCCGGCGGACACCACGGACCCCTGAGCCTCAGCAGAAGCACAAATCTCAGTTCCACGTCTGTAATGGACACCTGCTCTGGATATGTAGTTTCCTTCCCTGCAAACAGTGCCTCTGCTAAATCTACTATCCTTGCACTTAAGGAACGCTTTACGCATTGGCATGGTGTCCCACGCGTGTTGCCCCTGGCCAAGGAATGTGTTTCATAGCAGAGGAAGGGCAGCAGTGAGCCCATGATGGTAGAACTCATGGTCGTGCCATGCTTTCCACCACCCGAAGCAACTGGCTCGCTAGAACAACGAAATGGCCTTTTGAAGACTCAGTCACAGAGCTGGCTGGGTGGCCATCACGTGCAGGCAACATGTGTCCTGGGGCAACGTTCCTCAGGAGGCTGGGCGTGCTCTGAATCGATGCGTCCGCATGTGATGCTCTTTCTCCCATAGTCGGGATTCACGTGCCTGGGAAGCTAGCGCTAGAAATGGAGGGACACCTGTATCACCCTAGTGACGTCCCTAGGAAATCATTACTCCTTGTGTTTCTGTGACCTCACGCCCTGCAGATCTAGAGACCCTCGTTCAAAGGGAAGAATGCTACCACCAGGAGACATACTGTGATTCCATTAAAGTGGAACTAAGACGGCTGCTCGGCCACCTTGGGCTCCTCATGCCTTTGAACAAACACATAAAATGAGAGGTAAGGTGTTTAACGATCCTGACTACGCAGAAAAATGAGGCAGTTAATCCACCGTGGAGGAAATGGCGGGCATGTCCGCAGTACGAGAGATTCCTTAGAACCACCAAGCCCTGGGAAGAAAGTCAGTGAAAAACGACAACTGCCCAATCCTACACTAGAACTAGACTAGAACTGACTGAGAAACATACCTGGAAGGTTTAACTATTTCACTTTGTTTTGTACTTCCTTAGCTTTGTGAATTTGGAGTGATCGTTAATTTTCCAAGTCCCTCTAGCTGAAGTTAGTGAAGATTAATTGAAACAAAACATCTTAAGATGTTTTCAAAATGCACATGGCTAAAGAAGCACAAAAGAAATTTGAGTTTCATTTGTACTAGGGTGATGCAAGGCGAGAACGTATATGGGGAGATTGGAGCCGCCAACAGAGGACCAGAAGATCCTGGGAATTAACCAAAATTCCAAGGACAACTGCAGATTTTTAAAAGCTATGAAACTGATGGAGCCCAACTGGAGGTCCCAAGGGGAACAGGTATTCTCTGAGCTCCACGCAGGATGAAAGGCAAATTGACAAAGGTCTGTCTCTATCTAGCAGGGTGAGCGGGTAGGAGTGTCAGGCCTGGGAGGGTGGAGGGATGACGGAGCTCCAGGGCTGGCGGTGGAGAGGGGATGTGGTCCAGCTACTTGTGTCCCTTACCTGCCCTCAAGGGCCCTTTGTGACCAGACCGCAGCTCTGTGATGTGGGCGTGGGGCTTGGGTCTGCACCTCCACACCCAGGGCTCAGTTTCCTGAGGGCAGCAGCGCGATGGGTCACTAACTCTGGGCTCAGTTGCCTGAGGGCAGCAGTGCGATGGGATTAATACTTACCAGAGGAAGGAGATGGAGAACTTTCTCTTCCCTCAGGAATTCCTTCCTGACGGTTGGCTGAGCCCCAGTCCCACTACCTGGGCAGTTAATGCCATCTTTGCCTTTGTATGGGGACTGGGGCTCTTCTTCCTCTTACTTTCCTATTTCCAGCCTGATCCGTCCTCACCACCAGGCAGGAAACTCAGGAAGAGCCGGAAGGTGAGGAACCCTCGGGCCAGACCCAGCAGAGTGTGATTCTATCTTCTTTTCTATTATTCTTTCCACTTGTCCGAGTCACTGGGGAGACTCCTGAGACGGCAACGAACAGAATTGTCAGGAGAGAGTAGACCACCATCCGTCCAGGACAAGCCAGACCAGGCAGGGGTTAGAGGCACACGAGGATTCCTCCCCGAAGATCTCGGGCCGGAGTCCGGTGCGGTGGAGGGGCCCAGGACAGCGCCCCAAGCACAGTGACCGGGGGCCGAGGACCGGAGGTTAAGAGCTGCCTCTCTAGCGGAGGTCAGGCCCCCCAAGGTCAGGCGGGGGTCGCAGCCTCCCTCTGTTCTCTTATCTCAGTACCAAGCGGAGCCACGGAGAAGGAGCAGGAGGAGGAGGAGCGAGAAAATCCAGACTCTGAGAGGTGAGCGTCCACCACTCACCCCCGCGTGCCCCAGTTCTGTGCCCCCTGCTCTGAGGGCCCAGCCCCACCGTCTCCAGGACACCCGGGCCTGAGCCCATCCCCCAGGAAACAGAGCCCTGGGTGGGGGGTTGGGGGCTCCGAGGAGGGAGAGCGGAACCCGGAGGCTTCCCAGATTCTGCGCCAGAACAAAGCCCTGAGGGACTGGAAACCAGTATGGCTCAGCAGGGGCCCCAGGGCCTGGACTGGGCCGGGACCTCCCCCTCCCGCTGTGGACAAGCTGTTCAACTGCGCTCAGATTCCTCTGTGAGGCCACGTGGTCCTTCCTCCCCCAGCAAGGTCATGAACGAGGAAGCACTTTGGAAAAGACCAAGCGATCCCCATCGTGAACCCTGTCATCACCGTGCGGGCACGTGGCCTCGGACAGTGCTGTTTGGGGCTCCACAGTCCGATCCCCAAAGGTCTCCCCTAAAGCGACATTGTCCCCAGCCTCCTGTAAGACCCCTGGGCCCCGCCTTCCGCTGTGACCCGGTCTCCTGTTTCCAGTTTTCAGAGATTGCCTACAGGATCTGGAAGAGGTCCAGGACCTGTTCTCCCTTCTGCAAAGGTAAAGAACCTGCCCCCTTCTCCCCTGGGTGGGCCCCGGTGGGCCCCCCCAAGTCTATGGTGTGACCCCCGCACTGTGGGAAACGGCCTCTGGGGCCGTCCGGGGAGCTGGGAGGAGCCGTGGGGACAGGCTGTGACCACAGCCCCGGGCCGAGGGACAGCGGGAGCATTGTGACGTGGGTGTGGGGCGTGGAGGGCCGTGGGGCCCGCTCACGCCCCCGTCCCCCGCAGCCACCTGGCGAGGCTCTCTGACCGGGGCGGCCGCCACCAGTCCTTGCGTCAAGCGGCCCCTGGGCGGGTGCGCCGAGGGGCACCAGCGGGAGCCGGTCAGCCATGCGGGGAGCCTGTGGAAGACGCTGCTCCCGCCGGGGCCCCATCACCTGCCCACGCTCCGCGGACGGGGCCCCCTCGGCCTCCGGCCTCCACCCTGGCAGCAGGACCCATGACCTCCTCCATTTCCGTCTGTTCACGCTCCTCCCTGAGTACTTCCCGGCTGGCGGAGCCTTTCCTCGCCCCGGATGGCTTTTCACACCAGCCCCTTGCTCGTCCCCCTTCCCCGCCATGTCTCCCTCCTTCCGGGGCCTCCCCAAGGGCACCCCGGCCGCGCCCCATCGCTCAGAGCTCGGCTCTGCACACGCCTTGGGCCGCGGACGGCTCAGCTTCTCCTGCCCCAGCCGTCTCGGGCCTGGGCCGCTCACGCTGCCCCGTTTCGGCCCTGTCCTGGTGGCAGGCGGCGGCCAGGGCCTGGAACCTGTCCACCTCCACACGCCTGGAGTCCCGTCAAGCGCCTCTGTCCCACGGCCCACCAGAGGCCTTGCTCTGGGGAGACGCCGCACGCAGACAGAAGGAGACGAGGATCCCCCCTTCCATCAACCCGGACGTCCAGAAGCTTCTGGAGATACTAATCGCCAAGAGGACAGAATGGAAGTTTTGGAGGGAGAAGGAAAAGCAGGAAAGGTCAAAGTACCAGCTGACCTCTTTCGGGAGAATGCTCAAGTCCCCAGGGGACGGGCAGGACACCACGCGCTGCCCATCCTTCTGGACCATGAGGGGCAAAGTGAAACAGCTGCTCGGTCCTGAGAAGCCCCCACATGCCAAGATTCCAGCGGACAGTTTGGAGCAGAAATGCAGCCAGCTCTTCTGGGGTCTCCCCTTTCTGCACAGCGAGTCCCTGGTGGCCACTGTCAGGGTGACCGATCCCCCACTGGCGCTCCCGTCCGTCATATTCAATGAGCTCTCTCTTGCCTTGCCGCCCCGGAGTCAGGCCAGCGGGGCTCCACACCTCCCCCTGACCCAGGACTTACAGGACCCTTGGGCCCCGCCCCAACCCTGGACCCCGAGCCTGTCCCAGCCCCCGCCCCTGCCTCTGGCTCAACCCCAGCCCCTCCCTCGGGACCAGCCCCTGCCCCAGCCCCTCCCTCTGGACCAGACCCAGCCCCAGCCCCTCCCTCTGGACCAGCCCCCGCCCCTGCCTCTGGACAAGCCCCTGCCCCAGCCCCTCCCTCTGGGCCAGCCCCAGTCCCAGGCAAGCCTTGCACCCTCTGTCCCAGTCGGACCCCCTTCTCTGCCACCCGAGATGGGGAGCTGGGAGGTGTCGTGCCCTGTAGCCCAGAAGACACCGTCTTACGTGTCAACTGCCATTCAAAACCTGGAATGTCACTTTCTAAAGAAGCAACTAGAAAGCGGCCAGGTACCCCCTGTGGTGAAACGATCTCAGGAAGTCTTTAGCCAAGGTCCTCCCGACCTTCAGGGTGGCCAGGCCCCCGAGGGCCATGGGTCAGGCTCTGCCCTTCCTGGGGACTTGATCGACTCGGAGCTCCGGGAGCGACTGGAGTGGCACCTTTGGAAGAGGCTCATGAAGCAAGAAAGGGGCCCGCCCTGCAGGATCCAGCTATCCCTGAAGATACCGCCTCACCAAGACTTCCAGAAGGTGCCCCGGGCACGCAGCTGGCACAGCCCCGCGTCCGAGTCTGAGTCTCCGGATGGAAGCTGCCAGGCCACACAGAAGACTGGGTCCAGGCGCCCAGGAAGGACTGTGCCAGGAAAAAAGCCTGGGCAAGGGTTCAAGGTCCAGTGCAGGGAGGATCCGGAAAGACCGACACAGGGGCACAACAGGCTCTCCAGGGAAGGCTCCGGGAAGAAATCGTGAGGAGTCAGACACAGACGTGAAGCCCTCCACAAGCAGCGCAGACGAGAAACACCCAGAAAAAGACCTGAGAGCCCATTTCAGGAAGGTGGGGCAGTCCAGAGAGGGGCAGGTCCCTTCCAGGCTCGCTGCCCACCACGCCTCGGGCCTTCCCAGAAAGCCAAGCCCTCACGGGAAACCCGGGAAGCCAGCACTTTCCAAGTGCTGGGAACCCTGCATGACCACCTCCCACGATTTTTCCATCCTCAGTCCGCACGCTCAGCGGATGCTGGAAGCACACATCATAAGGCTCCGGGTGACGCACCGGTGGGGCCTCCCCCTCAAGGCTCTCAAGCCCGTAAACGTCTTCAAGTCGAAGAAGGGCTTCCTCCTCGCCCGGGCCTCCCCTCCCCGCGCAGCCGCCTGCGCATCCAAGGCCGGCTCGGGCACCAAGTTCGTGGGAAATGCTCCTCAGCCCCACCCAGGAGAGGTGATGAGAGAGTCTTACCCCACCCGGGGGGGTCCCCTCGGTGCTCCCCAGCCTACGTGTGAGGAAATCCAGCAGGCTCTGGAAGGGACCTCACCTGGGGGTGGCCCTCCGGCTGGGCAGGGGGCCGGGCCAACTTCTCGGACCTTCGCATACAGCTTTGTGGGCAGAATCTGGCACGGTGAGACTGCCTCGAGGACTCTTACGAACAGCACCTTGGAGTCAAGTCCAAGTCCGGCCACAGCCACGGAGGAGCCAAGGAGGGCGATCGGGGGTCGGGCCTCAAGGGACGTGACCGTGCTAGAGCTCAACGTAGAGCCCCAGGATTTGAGAGCCGAAGAGCCCGGGGAGGCGGGGGAGGTCGAGGAGGCCCCTGCCTGGGGAGTCCCCTCAGGACCCCGTGTGCTGGCCAACAACCCAGGCCTCCGTGGCGAGCTGAGATCAGGGTCGTCAGGGAAAAGCGACAGCCCCCCGCCACCTACAAAGCTGGTCGCCCGAGACCCCGAAGAGCTATGCCTTGAGGCGCGGCGCAGGGGATCGGAGCCCCGGACGTTGACGGAGTCAGAGAACCGGCCTCGGGCCGCCAGCCCCGCCGTGCTCCTCCAAGACTGTGAGACTGGGGTCCTCCTCCAAGACTGCGCGACTGAGAGTCTCCTCCAAGACTGTCAGTCCAACGTGTTCCTCGCTGCCGACGTCTTGGCTTCTCGGGGATGTCTGTCTGGCTCCCAGAGCGGGTCCAGTGAAGACACGTCTACTTCCCAGGGGCCGCGTGGCCGAAGATCCCGCGGCCGGAGCCCCCTCAGGCAGCCGGGACCCCCGGGACTGCGACACCCATGTAATGGCCCGAGCAGGCCACGTGTGCCCCCCGAGGAGAGCGAGCGCGCCGGGAGGTCCCCCTCGAGAGAGCCTGCCACGGGGTCGGCGGAGCTGAAGCTGCTGCAGATCCGTGAGGTGAGACGCCGCGTCCGGAGCCGGGAGTCAGCAGAGGCCTCGGGCCGCAAGGCCCGTGAGGTCCCGCTGAAGGAGGAGGAGGCGCCCCCGGAGAACCACCTCAAGAGAAGGATGAAGCACCTGCTCCGGTGGCTCCTTCCCAGCGGAGGCAAAGGCCTGGAAGATTCCCTTCGGAAGGGCAGGCCTCCGTCATCCCAGGGCCGGGGACGAGCCACGGGCAGGTCGGCCACGGACGGCGCTTCTGCCGAGGCTCAGGTGGTCGTGACCGCTGTGGGGCGGATCCTAGAGGCGAAAGTGGTGCCTCACCAGGGACTCAGGGCCCCGGACCTCGGCTGGTGCCAAGAGGATCTCCAGGCTTCGGCGGACCCCAGTGTCTGCTACCACAGGGTCCTCTCCTACCGAGAGCAGAGGAGGGTGACGAGGGAGACGGCCCGCCCACAGGGCACTCCCTGGGGCCGCAGCTATGCCAACAGGACCGAGTGGATCGGGTGGCCCTTCCCCAGCAGGGTGCCAGGGTGCCCGGGCAGACCCTGCCAGTACGGGTCCCCGGTGCCGGGCCCTCCGGGCCGCGCCCTGCGGCCCCACTGCCCCAGGCACTGCCTCCTTCAAAGATACGCCGCAGCCGGCCAGCCACGGTGCGCGTCTCACGCCTTTCCTGGGAGGACAACTTTCCTCCAAGAAAAAACGCAAATGGTGCAGAGAAAAACCTTTTTTTCTCACATTAGCACATCCTCTATGGGCTAATGGCTTCTCCGTGCCACAGTCACTTTGCTTCCCCAAAATACATGTTCTTTCCCTCATGAGTGGTGCTGGCCTCTGTGCGTGCCCTGCTGCGGGGGGTGGGAAGGATCAGGGTCCGCTCTGCCCGAGGGCCTGCTTTGGCTTCCAGAACGAATGGGGCCTTGGAGGACGGGTGACCGCGGGGTCCACGCCCGCCCCCTTCCTCGTCGCCTCCGGTTTCCACGACAAGGTGACCACGACCCAGACCGGGACCTCGCTCTGCCCGTCCCCTCCTGCTCTCCCTCCACCTGGAGCTTGTGTGGCTGTAGGGGGGGGTTGCCGAGGCAGAAATCCCGCTCAGGCTCCAGGAAGACGGAGCCCTAGGTCAGAGTGGGGCCCGCAGTTGGGAGACGCAAGGCTGGCCCTGAGGGCAGAGGTGAGAGGGGGTGAGGGGGTGTGGGGGGTGCCACAGAGACCCCCGGGGGCCAGCCTGCCCAGCCCCACGGCACTGAAGGGGCCTGCTCGCCAGCACCCCCTTCCCCTTCTGGGCGATGGAGGGGGTGTGGCCGTGGGCGGGGGGACCCTGCCCTTAGGGTGGGAGGCCAGGACGGAGGCCCAGGGACAGGGTGTGCCCGTGCCTGGTGTGACGACTGAAGACCCTTGGTGTCCCACTGCCACCCAAGGGCCCCGAGGGGAGAAGTTAGAGGCCCTGGGGCTGTCCCCGCAGGGTCTCCGCCCCACTCCAGCTGCCAAGCCCAGGGGTGGGGGGGTTGGGGGTGTCCAGAAGCCACCTGAGCTCCCACACGGGCCGCCAGGTGCCCAGAGGCAGCAAGGCCTTCAGGCAGAGAAGTTAACTTCTGCACAATCTGATAAGCTTGTAGGTCTGTGGGTCCTGGGACGGACTTGTGGTCTGTGACCTTTACGTACACGTGTGGCCCAAGGGCGGCTCCCAGGGGACTGGTGGGGACTCAGGGGCCAAGGGACGGGCCTGGCTCCTGGTCTTGGTTACCCCAGAGCCCGGAGGGGCAGGAGGCCCTCAGATGGGGCTTGTCCCACCCCGGCTGGAAGGGACGTGTCCAGAAGGAGGGTGCGGTCCAGGAGGGGCCCCCGCCGCGTGTCCCGCTCCCGGCCCAACATCGTCCTCCGGGGCCCCCCACACATCGCTCTGACGGAGACCCACACAGAGACAGTGCATAGAGACCTCTGACGGAGATGCACACTGTGACCCCACACAGAGACCTCTGACAGAGACCCACAGAGACCCCTCAGCACGACCCTACACAGACACCTCCGCCAGGACTCACAGGGGCAGGGGCTAAGTTTCTGCTTATCATGTTACCATTACTTATTATTGTCCACGTTGTAGACAGCAAGGCCTTCTCAGAAACACCCGGAGACCAAGCCCGTCCCGCACCGAGAGACGCCCGGCAGCTGTTGCTGTTGGGCTGTGACAAACACCACGGTAGGGGCCGTGAACGCCCCGGTGCGAACGGGAGAGTGGGGAGGGCGCCCCGAGGGCAGGCATCCTGCACTGCCGACTCCTATGAGGAGGAGCTCCCCCGGAGGCTTGTGCGCACCCCACTACGGACCACGCTTCCCCCCGTGATGGAGGAGCTTTGCTAAGCATCCTCGCAACCCATTTCTGATGGTGTTTGGACACTTGCGTAACGGAAGAGCATTGGTTTCCAAAATTTCGTGAAATTTACATTAACTGAAAACCTTGTTTTTTAGACTCATATGGGGGGGGGAGGGCAGAGGGGGAGGAGCAAAGGAGGGAGGGAGAAGGACAAGCAGACTCCCCACTGAGCGGTGAGCCCGGGCCCGCCGGACCTCAGGACCTGAGATCATGACCTGAGTTGAAACCGAGAGTTGGTGCCTTAATCGACGGAGCCAGCCGGGTGCTCCTGAGATTTTTGAACGAACTTTCGAAGTACGCAGAAGAGGAGAAAATACATTACCGAAGGATTCACAAAATGGTAATGACGGTGATGTTCTGTGCTTGTGGAGGGTCTCCTCCCCATGAAGCCCTGAGTCAGCACCTTGGCTTAGAGCACCTAAAGATTGATCTCACTCATGTAAATGCTAAGAAAGCAAGACAGCGAATGAGTGACTGAAGCCTCACACCTGAGGCTTGCGCAGACGAGCAGAGGCCTGCAGCCGGTCAGCTACAGAGAAGGACGGTACACGTGAGCGACGCCGACTTTGCAATCACGGGGAAAACTGTGATGTGGGCTTTGAAAAGTCCTAGAAATGGTCACTGTCTTTCAAAACCTCCCTCCTATTCTTCCCCAGAGTCCGAGGGACCGGCGAGGCCTCGAACTTCTGATTTACCGTGAGTCGTAACAGCTTTTCAATATGGAGAAGCCCCTTTCTGAAACGGGACCACCCTTTGTGGCATCCTTTTAAGTCAGGTTCTCTCCTTCGTCTCTTCAACCAGACGTATTTGTCGAACAGCCAGGGTCGGCATGGAGTCTGGAAGAGGACCCCCCATCAGCCTCTTTGCTGGCTTCAACCAGACAGACGGACATCTGAAGAAAAGGGCTCACCTGTGCTGAGATGTGACTGTTTCCAGGACACTAAACGTGATTTTTTTCATAAGCAGGATCTCAATAAATCCATGCCATGACCCTGTGGGTTAAGGTTAATCAGGCTGTTTTTTCTGGAAAGAAAGGAAAACAGAGGTTGAGGTCGGGAAAGTTTCTCAGCCAAGGGGTCATCCCGGGAGAGGCCTGCCCCTGAGACTGAGAGCGGGAGGTTTCCAGAATAACGTCCCCCACACTAGGGCACGCACTGGGAGGAATCCACTTCCTGACGGGAGGTTTTATCTACACATACTCCTCGGCTTTCCTACCACATAGGACTGCTGAGCGATGGAAACACTAAGTAGGAATTCTCAGGGGAAACGCCAAGAAAGAAACATCGAGACTAGGGTGCTGAGTGACTGTCTGTCTTAAGTCAATCCTTCAGTCTCGTGCCTTCAACTACCCCGTCAGCACGCGGAGGGTTCGGACGGGTGGGCTCAGAAGCCCCACAAACTTTGACTAAGAGAAAGACCCCATGACAAGATTTCGCCGATGCCCACAAGCTTAAAGGACAGCAGAGAGCGCCAAGATTCCGCATCCGAAGAAGCCAGGGACATCCGGAGGAGAAAAGTACAGCTTAGCCCCTCACAGGCCTGCTTCGCATGGAAAGGAAGGCAGAAAATCCTGCCACGCCTTCCCGTAAGCATCGAAAGACCATCCCTCCTTCTTCAAAACTTACCACCCAAAAAACACAAATGAACAAACACACAAACGAAACACGCAGACAGGCCGAGCCAGGGGCAGTGGTTTCTACCCCAACTATTCCTGAGTTAGTATGATGGTCTTACAATACCTCACCTTTATTGTTTAACTGTCTCCGCTCTGAGTACATTTCAGAGAAAATTCTTAAGTGAGCATTCAAGGGAAGCCATAAAAGTGTTCTGTACTGTGATCAAGCGGGCGTTTTAACGATTTATAATTACACTTCTTTTTTTTTTTTTTTTAAGATTTATTTATTTATTTATTTGTCAGAGAGAGAGAGAGGAGTGAGAGTGAGCACAAGCAGACAGAGTGGCAGGCAGAGGGAGAAGCAGGCTCCCTGCCGAGCAAGGAGCCCGATGTGGGACTCGATCCCAGGACACTGGGATCATGACCTGAGCCGAAGGCAGCTGCTTAACCAACGGAGCCACCCAGGCATCCCTATAATTACACTTCTAACGTAGGAAACGCTCCGTGCCTCCCAAGCTAAGCTTGTTAGGAGTCAGACAGATTCATGAATGTGTTCAGTCTCTGTTATATTTCCGTCCTGGACTGTTTTTCTTCTAAATGTTTATAGTTGCTTAAGCAGTGACTTAGAAAAAATAGTTTGACTACTTTTTTTAACTCTATGAACCCACTTCAAATATTGTGGAAATATTAAATAATTCTCCCGTTCTGTTCGCGTGCCTCCAAGCCTTTTAGTCTGTGTTTTTGAGAACGCCGTGCACTGAAAGTGACGTAAGTGTGCTGGGTGTCCTGATACAAGGGTGGTGTTTTCCACTTGATGCTGTTTCTCGAAGGTTCACTTCAGCCCAGAGGAGCCGCCGACATCTGCTGCTGCTCCTGTGCAGGCTCTGCCTGTCCCATCACGGGGCTCACCTGCCCTGCTCTGTGCCGCCGGCAGTTTACGGGACCGCTGCGGGTCTGTGTTCTGGGATCCTGGCTTCTCAGCTGGACCCACTGGGAGAGCCCTGGAGACCACATGATCTGCCCACAGAGTCCTGCCACGGCCCAGGGTAGTAACAGGGGAGATCAAGGGCAGCGAGAACGCTTAGCACTGCTTCCCCCGGGCCCCCTGCCCCCATCGCCAGGGCAGCACCCCACCTCAGCTCCTGGCCGCCACTCCCAGGACGCAGTGGTGGCTGCTGCAAACGAGGGTTATAAGAGCCTTCTGCCCACTTGTGACATACATGTAGTCTTAGTGAGGCAGTGACGGACCAGGGAAGAAAACAGTATCTGTTGAGAAGCTCTAACGCAGAGTTCCCGCCTGTCCTACGGCGTCCGTGCGTGAATCTTTGACTCTTCGTGGACGTCCACTCTTGCCATGCAAAATCGAGGGGACAGTGAGGCCCTGGCTAGACCCCACCATGGAGGAGGGAAGGAAGGGGTGCTTGTGACTTCTAGACTGAGAGAAAGCACACGAGTCCCATGGCCGATGATTTGTGGAATGAGGCCAAGTAGGAAGAAAGGAGTAAAAGGAACAAAAACAGAAAGGCACAGTGTCCTTTTCTTTCAGACAGTAACAGACGCACCGAGGAGTCTGAAGGGTGGCCAGGAGCTGGGGTCCAGGGCCCGGCGGACACCACGGACCCCTGAGCCTCAGCAGAAGCACAAATCTCAGTTCCACGTCACCATTAATGAACAGAAATGCTTCCTCTCTCTCAGTTTCAGGTGATGAAAGACTGTTTATATATTTTGGGCCTGTCCCGGCAGAACCAGAGTCTTGGTTCTCTTACCTGAGGAGGAAAATAAGGTTGAAAATGAGAAGAAAGGGCGAAGACTGGATGGTAAACTGTTAGCACTTCCTCTCTCCCTGGTGACTCAACATCACCACGCAGAGCCCGTGAGCCCCCTCCCGGGCCCACCAGGGTGGTCAGGCAGGCTCCTGTCACAAGGTCCCCATCTCGCCCTCCCCTGTCTGTGACCCAGGGACTCCAAACATACCAGTGAAATCCCCTCAAGGCTTTGTGGCCATCCCAACCCAGAATACAGGGAGCTGCCCAGGGGTTCTCAGTGGCTCAGGTCTGCACCTGCTGGATACGGTTACCTCCTGGGCCCACCTGCCATTTGGCCACCAGCAAGGAGTGCCCGTTGTGCCTCCCGCCCTAGCACCTGTGAGCGTAACAAATCCGGTCATTTCTTAGCTTTCCTGCGCGTGACTTCCACAACCACGCTGGAATGTTCCTTAAAGACCCCACAAAGGGGACTGACCTCCCCCACTCACAACACAGTCATATTGGCCAAAAACAGAATCTTCATTACAAATACTTGCTGTCCTGGAAAGCTAAGTGATTCGCTAAGCCAGACTTCTAGAAGGTGTCCTGCATCCCAGATGCCTGATGAACTCAGAGAGCCCATCTCCTGCTCAGTGGATCACAACAGCTCAGTTCCTCTCCGCCCCAAATCCTTGCTTCCCTGCTCATGACTGACCCCGTTCTCATGACCATCAGCCGTGGCTTATGACTAGTCAATTCCGATTGTGTAAAATACACTAGAAGGAGGACCTTGCGTGACAAATGATTGAGACCTAAGAAGTCATACCTCTGCCACAGTCTCTTAAAACACTAAGAAACTTCTTAAAACATGAATTGGAAGATGTCAGGACATCTAGCACAGGAGGCTATGCAGCTCCGTCTGAGCGGGCCAGTCCCTCAGATCACTCACCATCTACGACTGATTTTAAAAAGACAGTGTGTGCTGAGTAAACATAATTTAACTTACATAATTTTGGAATGCTTTACAAAAAGGACAATCACAGTTCCCGATATTATCTTATTATGATTATGAAAAGAGTTAGCTTGACCTTTGCTCAGTATTTATTCAAGAGTGATTCTTTTTAAAGATTTTATTTACTTATTTGACAGACAAAGATCACAAGTAGGCAGAGAGGCAGGCAGAGAGAGAGAGGACAGAAAGCAGGCTTCCTGCTGAGCAGAGAGCCTGATGCGGGGCTCAATCCCAGGACCCTGGGACCATGACCTGAGCCAAAAGCAGAGGCTTTAACCCACTGAGCCACCCAGGTGCCCCTCAAGTGTGATTTTTAAGCCTCATTTTACTAATGGAAGGAGAACCCGTGCAGAGAGGATCTAAGGGCAGGGGACAGAAACAATGTGCTTGTGGATGTTGTCACCATAGGCTTATGTCACACATGACTTTTCAGTCTTACAATGAATGGGTTTTGTGAATTCAAAATTATTCTGCAGAAGCTGTCATAGCTGTCCTTGCCTTCCGTCATCTCTCTGGTGACTGGGCACTAGGAATCCTGTAAAATACTTTACATCAGCCCTGCCCACCCACCAGTGATAGAACTACGATATGCTCTATACACAGGGAATCAATTAAAAAGGTTATTTTCTATGAGATGACAGCTGCTTTCACCCGGAAATGCCACATTTATTTTTTGCTAATTCTGTAAATATATTTATTAACAAACCCTATTGTGCTTCTTCACTAATCTTTGCATTAATATGCTAATATAAACAATATTAAGTAGTTTCAAACAGCTACATTTAAGCTTTGTAAGGCATTTTACTAACTTAATAGGAATAATTCCCTTTAATACTATTCTTTTTACCAATTGCTGTGGCTACTTCTGCATGCAAACATTTTAAAATGAAAGTTAGAAAGACCTCATTTTAGGGGCGCCTGGGTGACTCAGTGGTTAAGCATCTGCCTTCAGCTCAGGTCATGATCCCAGGGTCCTGGGATTGAGGCCCGCATCAGGTTCCCTGCTCAATGGGAAGCCTGCTTCTCCCTCTCCCAACCCCCTGCCTGTGTTCCCTCTATCATTGTCTCTCTCTCTCTCTCTCTCTCTCTCTCTGTGTGTCAAATAAATAAAATAGAAAGAAAGGAAGGAAGGAAGAAAGAGAAAGAAACAAAGACTTCATTTTATTTTACTTCAGGGTTAGTTAAGGATGAGCATACATCATATATCATTACACTACCAAGTCTTTATACCCAAGGAGAAGGATTAATCTCACTTTTCTTTGATGCCCCTTAATGGTGTTTTAAGTATTTTTTGGAGCATTTCTTATCAATTTTATTGTTTGTGATTCTATTATAAATGAAGTCCATGGTTCCTTTATCATTTAACTAATTACTTACAGGTACAAAGAGAAATTAATTAATTTTGGAAATTACTTTCATGAGGAGATATATCACTGAGTTATTTTATTTTTATAAATTATTTCCCAGGAGATTTTCTATGTTTCTTCAAGAACATATAATGATAATTTATCTTCATTTCTAATTTTTATGCCTCTTGTATTATTTCCCTCTCTATCTGAAAGCACTTCATAACTTGAGAACCTAAGTTTAGAGGCTTAGAAAGGAGGGCTTAACACATTCATCTTTTTTTTTTAAGATTTTATTTATTTGACAGAGTTCAAAAATAGGCAGAGACACAGGCAGAGAGACAGGAAGGGAAGCAGGCTCCCTGCTGAGCAGGGAGCCCAATGCAGGGCTCGATCCAAGGACAAGACCCAAGCCGAAGGCAGAGACTTTAACCCACTGAGCCACCCAGGCGCCCCATCACATTCATCTTTTAAGGTCACGTGAGATAAGTGCTTTTAAAAAGCCCTCCAAATTCTCAAAAGTAAAGGAAATCCCAGATTGATTATCTCTGAGACAGGTTCTGAAATAAGGCAGAAGTAGAAGTTTAAAACTGAATCCGGAGATGAGCAAACAATAAGGGGAAAGACTACTTTTTACCTAAGTAAGACGACCCATTATGAAGACAAGTCACCCATAAGACCTCATGACAGAAACGTGAAAAACACTGGTCTCCTTCAGATTGCCGAGCAGGCGTCTGTTTTACATCCATGTTAATCCTGTTTCCTGCGTAACACTGCTCAGTAAATGATACCGTAGCAACTAGGCAGCCATCTGGAAAAATCCATGAGCACAGATCCCTACCTCACACCTTAGACAGATACAAAATGGACTAAACCAGGGATCAAGCAACATGTAGCCCAGAGCCAAATGCAGCCGGTGCATGTTTTTGTAAATAAAATTTTATTAGAACACAGCCACACTTGTTCACTTACACAATGCCTGTGGCTGCTTTCATACAACGGAGGAGCTACAACAGAGACTGTATGGTCTACAACACTGAAAACATTTGTTATCTGCCCCTTAACAGAACAAGCTAGCAGACCCCTGGAACACACCAGCAGTCCTCTCAGCGTGAGAAATCTGAACTATTTAGAGGACCTCCAGCTTCTCAACTGATGCCCCAACAGTACTGGCTGGAAATTTGAGGATTGCTAAACATAAATTCTCATCATCTCGGAGTTTTAAGACCAGCTACATTCACATTTTTTTAAATACTGAAAACCTGTCGTCCTCTTCTGCAATATACTATTATTTATTTCATCGCTGCCTTTGTCTATACAAATTTACAAAATGTGCTCTGCATCAAAGGTGGAAAACTTTCTAACCTCAGGCGGGCACAATTTCTCCAACTTGCAGAGATACTGTACGTATACAGAATGCATAAGTACACACCACACTTGTGCATTCTGTATATTTATGGTATCTGCAAGTTGTAGAAAGTGTAGAGTTGACGGTCACTCCATCTGAGACCAACTGTTGGTACATCATCCTCTGAAGCTCCACTGCCCGTGTTGCAAGGCGCTGGGAAGAATCCCCAGGAGACTCTGCTAGAGATTCCCTGAGCTTCCCTGCCTTCCGCCTCCCCGAGACTCAGCTCAATGACGTTTCCTTTCCATGACTGGGCTGCTGCAGAAATTTTTCTGTAAGAACTTAGTTTTTCCATTGTTCACTTTTCCTGCTTAACACAAAAAGGATCTTTTTATTTTTATTTTTGTGCTCTTTCAAGGAATTTTTTAAAAATCCTACTTTTAATGAAGTAGGTACAAAGGATAGACAGAGAAACAAGCCAGAGACCCAGACTCCAGAGCCGACGTGAAATATTCATGAGATGAATGAGTGGAGTGAAAGAGAGTAGTGAGCGAGACACGAGAGAGTAGTGTGCCAACATGAGTGAGTAGTGAGCGGAACATGAGAGAGCAGGGAGTGTCCAAGCAATTTCAGTACGGAGTGAAGGTTCTCGGGTTGGGGAGGATTGTCATTGACAGAGGAGGAAGGAAGGTGGGAAGGGAGGGAGGGAGGAAGGGAGAAGGGCAGCTTTCCAGGACGGAATCCAGCATTTATCTGCTGTCACTGAGACCTGCAGTTAAGGGCACACGGGAGACCACCTTAGGCTCAATAGGGATCATCCTTGTACAACTTTGTGGGGAAGAAGTGTTAAACTTCTCACTCTCATTTTTGGCACCAAAAGCCTCCCACTGCATAAGCCGCATCCCATGGGTGGCTAAGGTTTCCATATCGTTAACTACCCATCTGGTTGAGGCCTATTTGAGCACAGCAACTTTCCCTTAATTCAACCCAACAGCCCATTATCGAGAAACCATAATAGGCCCGGGCTTCCCCGGAGATCAGTCCCTGACCTAATGGCCCTCAGAGCCCGGGAAGGGAAGACACACATAGAAAATCCAATCACCGTCCACAACGGTTAAGCGCCATCCACAAAGGAGGGTAGAGCGGGGCTGCCATGGTGATCAATACGCTGTAGGTGAGCAGCGGGACAGTTAAGCGGGAGATACCCATGTCCCCGCAAGGCTGACTACACAGAAGTGACCGATAATGGAATCGTCAAGTGCTGCTCCCATTCTGCTATAAACCGACCGGTCTCAGAGCCGCACTTGGACCTGGTGAGCCTGGCATTGGCCCAGACCCCCAGTCTGACCTTGCAGACCCTGCACACCCTTTCTGCAACTGCCTACATGGGGTGGGGCTTGGTTCTGTGTGGCCGTCAACTCAATAGTGAGCGTGCGCACCCAGACCTGAAATACACCGGCACTGACTTAGCGACTGAACTCACAGGGGCTGCGTCCGGTGAGTTTCCACTTCGGCTCCTGGCCAAGCTGCCTACTCAGCAGAGCGCCGACTTCCTTGCACACACGCTTCCTTATTTCTAATCAAGTTGTTCTTATGATTGGACACGTTCTTATCCCTCTTTATTCTGAAATCACGTACGGGTCTCATGATTTTTCTACTTACACCAAGTAACCATGGTTCATTTAAATCTGAATTCAGTATTTTGGGATTTTTTCATGGCGATACCATGTTTCAAACATATCCTGAACCACAAACACACATGTGCCTGTGATCTGGACTTCACAAGCAATTATTCTCCTGGAGGCGCACCAGCCCCTTCCCTCAAACACACGAACCAGCGGCCCCATCCCATCTGCGTTGCTCCCAGCATTTTCCTGTCATTTCTTCTACCCTAAACCTTTGGAGTCACCTCTGTCACTCTTGGAGAGCACTACGAGGTTGTCCTGTCTTTCCATGTAGTGTTACTTAGCCTCACTAATTAGTCGACACTTTCTGCTTGGCTCAGGTTGTAAATTATCCAAAGTAGAACAAAGTTTCAAATTCTTTGCTATTCCTCTTTTATTTTCACCTGAGGACCTACTGATACACATTTTCTCAATGTGTATCAGTCAATAGAATTATTATTCTACTGATACACATTTTCTCAATGTGTATCTAGTCAATAGAATTATTATACTAGATCCTATGTTTATTTCAAATAATTTCTTTTGTTGTTTTTTTCTCCAAATCCATTTACCAGTCTATCCTTAGACTAGGCCTTTCTGGTGCAAACATCCTGCAGAGGAAGAAAACACCACTTAAATTCTAAGTTGTCAATATGTTCCGGGTAACAGCCCTATCTTGAATTCCTAAGAGATACATAATCTTTGAACTTGAGTTCTCAGGAGTTAAGAATAAAGCCCTAATTAATGCAAAATGCACAGGTTCAGGAAATAATCTAGTTCCCAAAGATGGTACTAACTTTAAGCACTTGGTCGTTGTTGATAGAAGCAACAAGAAGACACTCTGGGCTTTGTTCCACTAGGTTGGTGACTACTGGGGAGAAAGAGAGTGTCCTGCAGCCAAAGGACAATGGAGTGAGGGTCCTAAGGTCTCATTAAAGGAGGATCACGGGTAACAGGAGGCCGGGACAAGCTGCGTCCTCTGTCCTCTGGTAGGTTATAATCTCCTGCGATCCAGGCAGGTAAGGTCACTAAAGGAGCAGAACCACTTCTCCCACAGATGGGACATGGGTCTTTTCAGTCAGCGCTTCTGGGATCCTCTGGGAATCTTGTTAAAATGCAGATCTGTGGGGCGCCTGGTGGCTCATTGGGTTAAGCCTCTACCTTCAGCTCAGGTCATGATCTCAGGGTCCTGGGATCAAGCCCTGCATTGGGCTCTCTGGGTGGCTGAAAGGTCCTTACACGGCTCTTCCCACAGCCCAGGACCCTCGGTGCCTAGTGTGGGGAAGGTGGGACCACCCGGTGGCAAGGAGTCTTCCAATGAACACAGATGGGAGTTTTCAGATGGCCCCTCCGCTGGAGCCAGACAAGTCCAAGCACTTCCCCGGGCTTCCGAACCCATCCGTCTGCACCGGGAAAAACAGTCGTGTATGCAGGCTGGGGCGGAGACAGCACCACTTGCGCTGTGGGGATGGCTGAAGCACGTGCAAGGAGGAGGGCCTTTCCTAGAAGAGACCAAAATGCAGAAGGAATTCCTGCCCTGGAGGAGCTTCAAGAAGCCCTGAGCCTCAAAGGGGGCAGAGCAGGGAGCTCAGGAGAAGCGTCCTACCTCAAGGGAAGGTACATTCCACCCCTGCACTCATCCAGCAAACATTCACCAAGGCGGGTCTCTGTGCGCGAGCTCCCCGGGTGTGGGAGGAAGGCCACCACACCAGTCTTGACCATGCGACGGCCAGTGGGACCGAGGAGTCCAAGCATCTGTCCTCACCTGCATGGTCTAGGGTCCGTAACACCACTATCCTTGGTGCTTACCCCCCTGGGCTCCTTGAAACAAGGTGCCACATGGTGATGCTTGGTTCGGGTCCCCTCAAAACCGCTTAGCTAAAAAACAGTAATGGTCAAATTGTTGCATCCGTGTATTGGGGTGGGATGGGGGTAAAAATATCAACCTTGGTTAATACAACCAAGGATAAGCACGCATTAGTGATCCATTACCTGATTTCAAAAAGCAAGATTTAATTTGGAACAAAAGCTTTCTATATAGGGGCACCTGGGTGGCTCAGTGGGTTAGAGCCTCTGCCTTCGGCTCAGGTCATGATCCCAGGGTCCTGGGATCGAGCCCCACATCGGGCTCTCTGCTCAGCAGGGAGCCTGCTTCCTCCTCTCTCTGCCTGCCTCTGCCTACTTGCGATCTCTATCTGTCAAATAAATAAATAAAATCTTTTTTTAAAAAAAGCTTTCTATATAGGTAAATGCTTCCTTAACTTTTAACTGTTACTCATTCTTAATTAATGTCGGTCCTAACCTGGTTTGGACCTGGCGTTCCTAGCTCAATGTCGAGATGTCCTTCCGATCACACACTTGGCAACTGCTTGTTTGGGGTATTAAAGTCAGCTGGTCCCCTAAACACAAATTCTCTCCCATTTTGTTCTTTTACCCAGTGTTAGACAACTGACTAGTTCTTCCTAATTCAATTTAAATCAACACCTATTGATGAACTAGAAAGAGGTCCAGAGATAAAAATTTAAATAGGCCATGATCTATGAAGTTATACTAAGTAACAGAGTTCTAAGGGAGTTCAAGTGAGACCAATTTGTTACCCAACGAGTAGTATCATTTTGTTGCTTGTTAGCGTTACAGATAAGCTAACGAGCTACCAGGTAACAAGTAACGGCTTTTTTGCTGATACTTCCCCTCTTACCATGACAAGACAATTTTTTTTCTTTTTTTAAAAGTCTATTCATACGCCTTTCTTTTGCAGTATTTGAAGAATTGTGATTTCTACATTTGTTAATCACTATTTGATCAGTGTATGCCTCTCTCCACCTGAGCACATATTCCCTGGGGACTGCCGGGTCCCCATTGCACTTACAGGTGTCTGGGCCCCTAGAACACAGGACAAGACAATTTTTTAAGACTTACCTAAATATCCTTATCTAAATTAAATGGAACCTAAACTGTATATGTTTTATTGTGCGTAAATTGTCCTAATATAAAATTCACCACTTTGGCCACTTGTAAGCGTGCCGTTGTGTACCACTGACGATCACACGGCTGGGCAACCGTCACCATCATGCATCCCCAGAACTTTCTCATCTTCTAAACCGAAGCTGTCCCCATTAAACAGTAATTCTCCATTCCTCCCTTCCCCTAGCCCCTGGCAACCATCTAAAGTGCATTTTTTCAAAGATTTATTTATTCATGAGACAGAGTGTGTGGGAACAGGGAAGGGGGGAGAGCAGTAGGAGAGGGAGAGAGAAGCTCAAGCAGACGCCCCACTGAGCGCGGAGCCAACAGAGAGCTCGTGAGAACTTGCCGGAAAACCCCCGGCAACCTCCCTTCATGCGCTGCACGTCTGCAGGGCCGCCCACTGGGCCTAGCCCAGGATCCCGAGTGGTCGTGGCTCAAACCCCAGCAGAAAGCCCTCCATGAGCCAGGCGCAGGCGAGGCCGATGCCTCCTGCTCCTCGGCCTCTGGGGGTCCCCTCCCTGGCGCTGGCAGATGGGGCCAGGCCTGCCCCTAGGCCCAGGCCCTAACCCTCGCCTGCTTTTGCAGACTTCCGTTTCCAGGGTCTTGTCCCTCGGGCCCTCCAATTGGGGAACCCTGAGTCCCGCACCGTGAGTCCACCTGCCACCCAGGCGGAAGCGGTGCCTTTCGGAGCTGCGGGAAAGCCTCGGAGCAAGAGAAACCTTCGTGCCCCCACTGAGGCCAGGCCCAACCTTGGGCACCCCAGCGGCCCAAAAAGTCAGAGGCAGACGCCCGGCCACAACTCCTCCCTCAACTCTGCTCCGGGAAAGCTCCCCTGAGCCGGGGCCCGCAGGTGGGCAGCATAGTCTCAGCCTGTTCTCCCAGTGGCTGGGACATGAACCGAGTGAGAAGTCGCTCTAGGCCACGGGGAATAGTGCAGTCCAAATGGCCGCCCAATTCCAACCAATTCTCACGAGCTTTCTGCCCAAATCGATATCGATTTGGGCAGAAAGCTCGTGAGAATTGGCCTGAAAGCCCCGGCAAGCTCGCTTCTGTCCGGCAGGGGCCTTCAGGGGTGCCACCTGGGATCGCTCCAGGGTCCCACATATGTCGCCCGAAGCCTCCGGGAAACGCTCTGAGGGCGGGTGCACATGCGGCTCCCGTCGCCTCCAAATGCCGGCCGAATCCGCCCTCGACTCAGCCCCCCGGGGAGCCGCCTCAACACGGGGAGGGGGGCCTGCCATGCCGCTAGGCCCGCGCCCTAACCCTGGGTTGGGTTCTCAGACGTCAGTCCCCATAGCCCTGGCCCTCAAGCCTTCCAGATCGGGGACCCCTGAGCCATACCGTAGATAGCCGCCTGCCGCCCAGGAGGAAGCTGTGCCGTTGAGCTGCGGGAAACCCTCAGAGCCGGAGAAACCCGCATCCCCATCTCAGGCCACCCTCACCTTCGGCGCCCCCTCTGCCAAAAAAGCTCAGGCTCTCACCCTACCTCAGCTCTGCTCCCAGAAAGCTCACTTCTGTGGGGGCCCACAGGGAGCTGCGTGGGCCCCGCTCGTGGACGCACCCAGCCGCATCATGCACCGAGTCAATGTGGATTTGGGCAGAAAGCTCATGAGAATTGGCCAGAAACCCCAGCGAACTCGCTTCCGACGCTGGGGGCCTTCAGGGGAGGAGGCACCTGGGCCCGGCCTGGAGTCCCGCGTGGTTGCGGCCCGACGCCCGGGAGCGAGCACTCTGGACGCCGTGTGCAGCCTGGTCCGGGCAGACTCGGAAGGCCGGCCAGCTCTGGCCTCTACTCAGCTCCCCAGGGCAGCTCGCTTCCAGGGTGGCAGGCGGGCCCTGCCAGTCCCCTAGACCCTCACCCTAACCCGGGTTGTGTTCTCTGGCTTCTGTCCCCAGGGGCCTGGCCTCCTAGCCCTCCAGATTGGGGACCCCTGAGCCACCCCCCAGGAGTCCGCTTGCCACCACCCAGGAGGAAACCGTGCACTCTGGAGCTACGCGGCACCTTCAGAGCCACAAAATCCTGCATGACCCCTGAGGCCACCGCCGCCTTCGGCAGCCCCCCGGCCACAAACCCGCAGCCATACACCCCGTCCGACGCCCGCCCTCCACTCAGGCCCCCGGCAATCCGGCTTCAGTGCCGGCAGATCAGGCTTGCGAGGCCCCAAGGCCAAACCCTGGCTCTAGTTTGGAATTTTGGACTTCCATCCCCAGAGGCCTAGCCACCCAAGCCCTCCAGACTGGGGACCCCTTAGCCATACAGCAGGGCTCTACCTACCACCAGGGAGGAAACCGTGCCCTTGGGAGCTGCGTGAAACACTAGAGCCGGAGAAACCTAGATGCCCCCTTCAGGCCACCCTCGAGTTTGCTGCCCCTTTTGGCAAAAAACACGGAGGCTGACGTTCAATCTCACCCCCTCCCTCAAATCTGCCCCCGAGGAGCTTGCTCTGTGGGGCCCTCAGGGAGCCGCGTGGGCCCAGCTGCCAGTCCCCCATGGCCCCAACACGCACCCAGCAAGAAAGAACTCCCAGTACAGCACTGGTGCTCGGCCAGTATCACCACACAGCGCTGGCCAATTTTCATGAGCTTTCTGCCCATGTCGATTTGGGCAGAAAGTTCATGAGAATTCGGAAGAAAACCCTGGCAAACTTGCTTCTGGGGGCGGGGCCACCAGGCGAGCCGCCTGGGCCGGCCCAGGGTCCCGTGTGGTGTCGCCCGAAGCCGGTGATAAAGCGCTATAAACACTGGGTGCACCGGCGGCTGGGATCTCCTCTGAATGCCAGCTAACACCGCCCATTACTCAGCACCCCGGGAGACTGATACAGCACCGGCAGGTGGGGCTCGCCATGCCACTAGGCCCGATCCGAACACTGGATTGGGTTCCCAGGCTTCCTTCGCCAGAGGCCCAGCCCTCAAACCCTCCAGATTAGGGACCCCTGAGCCACACCTCAGGAGTCCACCTGCCACCCAGGAGGAAAACGTGCCCTTTGGAGCTCCGAAAAACCCTCAGAACGGGAGATACTGCATTCTCCTGAGACCGCCGCCACCATCGGCAGGCCCCCTGGCCACAAACCTGGAGACTGAAGCCCTGTCTGACGGCCGCCCTCCACCCAGCCATCCGGCAATGCCACCTCAGCGCCGACATACTGGACCTGCCATGCCCCCAGGCCCTAACTAGCTCTGGGTTGGGTTTGGGCTTCCGTCCCCAGAGGCCTGGCCACTCCAAGCCCTCCCGATAGGGGACCCTGATCCCCACCCAGGACTCTGCCTGCCGCCCAGGAGCAAACTGTGCCCTTGGGAACTGGACAAAACCCTCAGGGCCAGAGAAACCTGCATGCCCCACTCTGGTCACCCACATTTTCAGCACCCCCTTTGGACCAAAACCCCTAAGCCTGACACTCACCCTCACCCACTCCCTCAACTATGCCCCCGGGGAGCTCACCTCTGTGGGGGCCCTATGGGAGTCACGTGAGCCTGGCTCATTCCCGAACGGCCGAAACATGCACCTAGCAAGAAAGCGCTCCCAGCACAGGCCAGCAAGCGAACAGAATCGCTGACCAATGCTGGCCAATTCTCGTAAGCTTTCTGCCCAAATCGACATGCTTGTAAGAATTGGCTGGAAACCCCCGGTGAACTCGCTTCCCAGTGCCCCTCCGGGGGAGCCACCTGGGCCTGGCCTGGGGTCCCGCATGGTCGCGACCTGATGCCTGCGACAAAGCCCTCTAAACGCCAGGTGCAGGCCCGGCCCAGATCACCTCTGAACGCTGGCCAACCCTGCCCTCTACTCAGCCCCCGAGAGCCCAATTCAGTGGCAGCAGGTGGGCCCTGCCAGGCCCCGAGGTCTGAACCCCAGCCCTGGTTGGTTTCCCATACTTCCATCCACAGAGTCTTGGCCCTGAAGCCCCCCATATTGGGGACCGCTGGGACACATCCCAGGAGACCACCTGCCCCCCAGGACGAAACCGTGCCATTTGGAGCTATGCAGAATGCTCAGAATGGGAGAAACTGCATGCCCCCCCCCGAGGCCACCACTAACTTTGGAGGCCCCCCAACCACAAATCCGGAACCTGATGCCCCGTTTGACTGCCATCCTCCACTCAGCCCCCCAGAAATCCCACCTTAGTACCCACAAATCATTCCTGTACTCCCAGACTCTCATGGGAGAGTTCATATACTCCCAGACTCTTCATGGGGCATATTCTGGGAACAAAGGTCATGTAAGGGCCACAGAAACCTCTGACACTGGTTATAATGAGACTCTGGGATGTCAATGGAGTCCCAAGCCATGGGCCATCTCAGAGTTTGTCTGCAAACATGGTTGGTGGGAAACCCACATGCTGACAGAGGGTAGAGGAAGATGGAAAAAGCTAGGCTTTTCCATCATGACTGCACAAGTGGCCTAGGCCAGGCCCATGCCAGTGCCACAGAGGGCCCAGGAAGCCAGGTGCCCCATAACAATGCTGAGGGCTGAATCACACTCGTCCTGAAGGCCACACATGCTAGATCCTCTGCTACGTCAGGAGAACCCTCAATGTGCTCATGGTCTTGGCCTGAACAAGAGGACCACCTGTGTGGTATATAACCCACAAGATATACCGGCCTGGTAATGGGGCCTTACCCAGCCAAAGAGTACCTACATGGAATTCAACCTCAGATAAACCTGTTGGGGGAAGCTTGAGGCCTACAGAGAAATGGAGGGGGGATTCCTGAGGCCTGAATTGTTGGCAACCTCACTATCATCTTTTTTTCCTTTCAAGTGCAGGGGATGGGGTCAGGCAGGATAGATCCCAGAGTCTTCCCACTCTGCCACTGGAAAGGAAGAGCCCACTCCTGCATCATCCATCGTGTTGCAGATCTGGGGTGTAGGAAACTACCACCCATGGGCAAAATGGGACCTCCCCCCATATTCTCGCAATCAAGAGTGTCTGGAACATGAGTTATGGACGGTCTCTGGCTGCCATCAAGCCACAAAGCAAGAGTGGAGTCGTTGTCAGAAACAACACATGGACTGCAACACCTAACAGAAAATCTTTACAGAAGACATTACAGAAAAGACTGTGCCAATCCCTGGTCTCAAAGATCCTAGGATCACATCCCTTCTTTAAGTAGAATGTAGCACTTTCTGGGTCAACTCTAATTTCTTCACAACCAGAGGCAAGAACTTCCATCCTTTTAGCCAGAACCCCATCTCCATCCTCCTCTATTTGAACCTTGAAAGGCACATGTGCAGGTCTGCAGCCCAACGGGAATTCACTGTTGTTTCCACGCTCGTGATGCTCAGAAACGGAGGTGTCAGTGTGAACGTGTGAGGGTGAGCTTGTGTTTCCTCTTTGGTAGCCACGGTGTGCAAAGAGAATACAACACAGTAGCATGTTTTCTGTCCCACAGGAAGGGCCACGCAATGTGGTTGCACAGCGATCTCAGAAGGAAGCCACCTTCATAAAACATACTTCATCTGGGAGGACTCCCAAGTCCCTTATCCTGGACACTAGGTTCCACTGAGGCTGGGGGCACTCAGAGGGACAGAGACTCCCCCTGCCCATCAGGATTTTGAGGGATGCCTGCTGTTCTGGGACAAAAGATCCCGACACCATTCATGGGCCTGTCATCCAGCCAGGTGTCTGGGAGAGAGATCTACTCCAAGCAGGAAGGACAGACAGTGAGACAACAACTGGCAGCCTTGTGTGAAAAGTGCCACAACAGGAGACACTCAGGAGGACTGGAGGTGTGCAGGGTTGGCCAGAACAGGGGACAGGGAGACCAGGAGTGCTCCGGGAGAATGTGGCAGCTGTGCCCTTGTGTGGTTACATGTGTCAGTGTGACTGGGCATTGGCCAGACCAGAAATGACAGTGCCAGTGAGGGAAGGTGTCCCTAAACTGTCTTCTGCAAGGCAGAAGTTTGGTAATGAGATTTCTTTTTTTTTTTTTTTAGATTTTTTTAGTTTATTTATTTGACAGACAGAGATCACAAGTAGGCAGAGAGACAGGCGGAGAGAGAGGGGGAAGCAGGCTCCCCGCTGAGCAGAGAGCCCGATGCGGGACTCGATCCCAGGACCCTGAGACCATGACCTGAGCCGAAGGCGGAGGCTTAACCCACGGAGCCACCCAGGCACCGGCTCATGGTCCTTTTATTTTTTTATTTTATTTTATTTTTTAAAAGATTTTATTTATTTATTTGACAGACAGAGATCACAAGTAGGCAGAGAGGCAGGCAGAGAGAGAGGGGGAAGCAGGCTCCCACTGAGCAGAGCAGCTTCAGCTAGAGCCGCAAGCACCCATTTATCTTTCCTGGACTCCCCGACTCCCATGGGACTTTTCATGGGGCCTATTCTGGGAACTAAGGTCATGTCAGTGCCACGGAAACCTCTGACACTGGTTGTAACGAGACTCTGGGATGTCAGTGGAGTCCCAAGCCATGGGCCATCTCAGAGTTTGTCTGAAAAAATATGGCTGGTGGGAAACCCGTATGCTGACAGAGGGTAGAGGAAGATGAAAAAGCTAGGGAAAGAAGGCTTGTGCATGTCACATCTGGCCCCGCATGACATGTGGTGTTCAGCAGTGCAAGCCCCCCAAATGCCTCCCAGCAGCTTCACAGAACTCACCCCTACGTTTTGAAGCTGAGCTTTATACATGGGTCACGAGCATCCCGGCCAGCTCAGGGGAGCATGACACAGGACATAATGAAGCCACAGCCTTGGCAGATGTATAGTCATGGAGCAGTAGCTTTCTCCAAGTATATTCTGATATGGTAAAAAAAAAAAATCATTGATAAAACATGGATATTTTTGATTAAAAAGAAAGCCATACTTGTTGAATTAATAAATATTTATGGAGTACCTACTTAGTGCAAATGGATAGCTCTCATCTTACCTGGGAGCTTGCAAAGAGCATGGGATATAATCAATAGATCAACGACAGGAAGGAGTGCAGGCTAAGGGCTAAGAGAACCATTCCATTCAGAGACGCCCATTAAGGAAGCCGACTGGGGAGATGCTTTTAGCCAAGACCAGAAAGACAGGGCCAGCAAATTCATCTGTGAGAAGAGTCACAGAGCAATTCGATTTTTAATTATTTTGATGATAAAACATAAATGTCAAAAAATACTGTCTTAAATGTTGCTTTGAAACATTTTGTTCTTCTCTGTAACTATTTGTGTTCCATGCTAAACTTTACTCACTGTAAAATACTCTAATAAATGTCTTATTTAAGCATGGACATCTTGTATTAAAGGCAAATAAATTAACCCTAGCAAACTCCTAAACCCTAACCCTAACCCATGACCCTAAATCCTAACCCTAAACCCGACCATAAACCTGACCCTAGGTTGGGCTCCGAGGGGTCTTTCCTCAGAGACCTTGCTGGCACCACAGTCCCAGGGACTGGGGACATCTGAGCAATTTCAGAAGACTCCGCCTGCCACCCAGAAGAAAACTGTGGTGTTTGGAACTCCAGAAACGATTCAGAGCAGGAGAAATCCGAATGACATCTTGAACCATCCCTGCTTATTTATACTTTCATACCAGACTGAACACGGAGCGTGAGCCTGAAACTCTCCTTAACTCCAGCCCTCAATTCAGATGCCTCTGAAGCAGATCACAACTTCCACGCTCCTGGGACTACCCCTTATCTAGCTTAAGACATGAGTGAAAACATGAACACACTTTTCTACCAAAGGACTTACAAGAGACCAAGAGAGAAATGAAAAAGTGCTCCGCATCAAAGCCATCAGGGAAATACAAATTAAAACCACAATGAGATAGCACCTCACAACAGCTGGCATGGCTAAAACTGAGGCAGGGAACGACAAATGTTGGCGAGAATGTGCTGAAAAGGGAACACTTACACTGCTGGTGGGAATGCATGCTCGTACCACATGTTATCGAGTTTCTTCAAGAACTTAAAAATAGAGCTACCCTATGACCCAACAATTGCACTACTAGGTATTTACCCCAAAGGTACAGACTGTGGGGCGCCTGGGTGGCTCAAGCCTCTGCCTTTGGCTCAGGTTATGATCTCAGGGTCCTGGGATCAAGCCCCACATTGGGCTCTCAGCTCAATGAGGAGACTGCTTCCCCTCCCCCACCTGCCTCTCTGCCTGCTTGTGATCTCTCTCTCTCTCTCTCTCTCTCTGTCAAATAAATAAATAAAATCTTTTTTAAAAATACAGATTGAGTGAAAAGTAGTGGCACCTACCCCCCAATCTTCATTACACCATTATCCATTCTAGCCAAACTATGGAAAGATCCCAGATGTCGATGGACAGATGAATGGATAAAGAAGATGTGGTCCATATCTACAACAGAATATTATTCAGCCATCAGAGAGGATGAAGATTAATCATCACATTCACCTGGGTATTATGCTGGAACTGGAGGGTATTATGCTGAGCGAATTAAGTCTATCAGAGGAAGACAATCGGCACACGGGTTCACTCATAGGTGAGATAGGAGAAGCACCAGAGAGGATCAGAGGGGAAGGGAGGGAACGTTGAATGGGAAATCATCAGGGAGAAAAAACCACAGGAGACTCTACATTACAGAAACAGAGGGTTGCTGGAGGGGAGGTGGATGGGGCATGGGGTAACTGGGTGATGGGCATTAAGGAGGGCACGTGATGCAATGACCACTGGGTGTTATACACACCTGATCATCAATTATTGAACATTACGTCTGAAACTAATGTTGTACTATAAGTTGCCTCATTGAATTGAAGTTAAACAAACAAACAAAACAACAACAACAACAACTCAAGGAAACACTCCTAAAAATTTGTAAGGAAGCATCAAAGATACTGAACAACCAATGCAATGTTGAGAAGAGAAACGAAGCTGGAGGAGTCAGAGTTCCAGATTTCGAGTTCTACTACAAAGCTGTGGTCCTCCTAACACTATGGTACTGGCACAAAAATACACACTGCAACCAAGGAAACAGGACAGAGGCTCAGATATAAACCTGCAATTATGTTGCCAATTAATTTTCCACAAAGCAGGCAGGAATATCAAAAGGAAAAGGACAGTCTCTGTCAATACAAACTGTATTGGGAAAAACAGACAGCTATGCACAGAAGAATGCAATTACTCTGCTTCCTTATGCCATACAGACACATAAGCTCAAAATGGTTTCAAGACCTCAATGGAGACCTGAAACCATAAAAATCCTACAAGAGGGCACAGACAGTAACTTCTTGACATGGACCAAAGCAACATTTTTCTAGACTGTCTCCTGAGGCAAAGGAAATAAAAGCAAAAATAAACTACTGGGACTATATCAAAATAAAAAGTTTCCACACAGCAGAAGAACAAGGAAGAAGTAATAATAATAATAAGACAACTTACTGAAAGAGAGAAGAGGGGCGCCTGGGTGGCTCCAGTGGGTTAAAGCCTCTGCCTTCAGCTCGGGTCGTGACCTCAGGGTCCTGGGATCGAGCCCTACATCGGGCTCTCTGCTTCCTCCTCTCTCTCTCTGCCTGCCTCTCTGCCTACTTGTGATCTCTCTCTCTGTCAAATAAAAAAAAGTTTAAAAAAAGAGAGAGACAGAGAGAAGATATTTGCAAATATCCTATGCAATAAGGGGATGGTGTCCGAAATATATAGAATGGATACAACTCAATGCCCAAAAAAACAAATGATCCAATTTAAAAATAGTCCAAAGACATGAACAGACATTTCTCCAAAGAAGAAATACAGATGGCCAGCGGTCCCAGGACAAGAAGTTCACCGTCACCCAAGCTCAGGAAAATGCAAACCAGAAGGATAATGAGATACTAGCACATACGTCAGAATGACTCCCATCCACGGCACAAGGAACAACAGGTGCTGGGAGGGTGTGAAAGAAGGGGACCCTCATGCACGGTTGGTGGGAAAGCAACCTGCTGCAGCCACTCTGGACAACAGTGTTGAGGGTCCTCAAGCTGTTACAAATAGAGCTGCCCCGGGATCCAGCAACCACACTACTGGGTATTTACCCATAACACACAAAAACGATAACTCAAAAGCATACATGCACCCCTATGTTTCTTGCAGCATTATTTACAAGATCACAATATGGAAGCAACTCGAGTGTCTGTGGATAAAGTGACAAATGAGATCACACACACACACACACACACACACACACAGAGTGGAATATTACTCAGCCAGAAAAAGAATGAAGTCTTGCCACTTGCAGCCACATGGATGGATGTAGAGTATTATCCTAAGCGAAATAAGTCAGTCAGAGAAACACAATACCATAGGACGTCACTCTTGTGTACAACTGAAGAAACAAACATACATAAATAAAGGAGAAAAAAGACACAAACCAAAATACAGATTCTTAACAACAGAGAACAAACCGATGGTTACCAGCGGGGCGGTGGCTGGAGGGATGAGTGAAGCAGATGAAGGGGACTGAGAGCACACTGTTCTCGATGAGCACTGAGTGATACAGAGAGTTACTGGCTCATGCTACTGCACACCTGAAACTCATACACTGTATGCTAACTCTCCTGGAATGAAAAGAATAAAAAAGATTTTTCGTTCAGTAATGTATTTGAAAAATCTTTGGTACACAACGTTCATATGCCCTACTTGGGAGTATTTTCTCATCAGTATTTGTTCACTCTATGCCTTGAATTCAGATTTCACTGAATTCTTCCATTTTCCCTGTTAATCCCAGCCCACAGGAGCCATGGTTCCTTTCCATCCAGGATCAGCACCTGTGCATTCAAGAGAGTGTAAGTAGAGATAGAAGCCACGTCATAATCCAGAAAGCTATTACTGTTTGTTTTAGGGTCAGATGGCCACAGAGTGAGGGACAGGTTTCAGAGCAGGTTTGTTCCCTCTCCTGGGTCGCTAATTCAGTGGTCGTTCCCTGGATCCATTGGCTAACAGGTTCCCTGTGGATGAGTTTGCTTCCAAGCACATCAATGGAAACACAAAGGTGGGTGGGCTCAGTACGGGATAGGAAGCGGATAAAGTACAGACAAGGGTATGATCCCTCCCCTGATCCAGGAACTGCCATGGGTGCGGGTATGGGAGACAGAAGCAACAGGAAACCACCAAGCTCATCAGCTGAAGGCAGGAGGCACAGGTCAAGGCATCTCAAGATGTGGGATGTGGAGGCTGCTCGAAGCTACCTCTGGGAGGGAGGCGGGGGAGGAATGAGAAAGAGAAACTGCCTGCACCTGGCCCGTGCCACCTGCCCACCACTCCTGGCACACATCAGTCTACACAGCTGACACAGCCTGGGCTCAGGATGGGCTGGTTCGTGTCCCTCAGCACTCAGTGGGGCAGCTGGCTCCAGGGCTTAGGGACATGCTGAGGGACGTGGCAGGGAAGGCCCCCCTCCCAGGTCATAACCTCTTTGAGCAGACAGCCCTGCAGGACGGCTGAAAACCCACTGAGAAGTTTGAGAGACATGCCATGGATGAACCAAGGCATGGAGACACAGAAAACAATATTGTTATTAAGGTCAGAGCTATCAGCTCAGGAAGTGGGGACAGCTTCCCAGAAAAGGACTCAGGCCAGGGCAGGCCAGGCTGAAAAGGGAGACGTGGCTCTCCTGATTGGAGACCTGCAGCCTCCTTCCGGGGCAGGGCATCATCCTCCCCTCACAGGGGCCCGATGGAAGTGTTCCACCAGGGGACTGACAGAGCTGCCTCTTGAGAAGCCTACCCTGGCATCGGGTTGCACAAGGCAGAGGATGAGGGCCAGAGGGAGGGAGGGCAATACCCCAGGGGGGCCACGGGGCAAGAGCAGAGGCTCATGACCATGAAGGTGATGAAAAATAGGAGGCGACAACATGGGAGCCCCTGGCGTGAAAGTCCCACAGGCACAGTGCCCACAGCTACAGTGACTGGGCGCCTTCTGTGTCAGGCACGGGTCACGTCAGTGGGCTCCAGTTTAGTGCTGACCACAACGCTAGGAAATGTGCACCGCCTCCGCCCTCCCCTCCCTGTGCTGCTGCTAGGAATCACAGTCACCAGATCCCGAAAGTTTTCATGGAAACTGAACAGCGGCTCCCACCGCACACTGCCCCTCTGGTGGTGGTCTAGTGTGACCCTCGTGCCTGGCCAGAGACTGCTGTCTCCCTGTCTCCACACAACTCAACAGGAGGGTGTCCCTGAATTCCACAGGTTCTGATGAGACAGATCCACAGGCCCCACTTCCCCACCACCAACAACCAGTGGGTCACTCAGGACCTCGGCTATTGTCATGAAGCTCACCATGCTCTGTTCCTGTCACTTCCAAGAGAAAGTCAGGTTCTGGCCCCCCGATTTACCATACATCCTGGTTGCTGACTTGGGGCCATGCATGAACCCACACGGCAGCTTTCTGTTAGAGAAGGCCACCCTGCACCTCCTGGAAAGTGTTTCTAAGAAGCGCATGTCCACCAGGGCTACAGTGTGAATGAACAGTGGTACACAGCTGGCACGGTAGTGATCAATAACCTAACAAGGGCTGGTGACCTCCTCCAGTCTCACAAACCTCCCTCTGTCCCCATGGAAGTCATGGTCTGCCCTCAGAAAATACCCCCAGGAAACTAACTTCAAACTGAATGCTCCCTTCACGCTCTGGTTCAAATCTTGTCCAACCACAACAGTATGAAAGTAGAAATCAGGGGGATCAGGTCAAGATGGCGGAGAAGCAGCGGCTGAGATGACATCAGATCGCAGGAGGTCAGCTATAGCTAGCTTATCTAGCCGTTGCGAACACCTACAAACCCAACAGGAGATTGAAGAAAAGAGCAACAATTCTAGAAACAGAAAATCGACCACTTTCTGAAATGTAGGACCAGCGGAGAAGTGAATCCAAAGCGACGGGAAGATAGACCGCGGGGGGAGGGGCCGGCTCCCGGCAAGCGGCGGAGCGACGGAGCAGAAAATCACGATTTTTAAAAGTCCGCTCCACGGAGGGACGCCGCTCCAGAGGCTAAACCGGGGGGAAGCCCACGCGGGGTCAGCGTAACCCCAGGTCCCGTGGGGTCACAGAAGGACCGGGGGTGTCTGAGTGCCGCAGAGCTCACAGGTGTTAGAGCGGGGAAGCCGGCTACAGCGACAGAGCCGAGGATTGAGCTCTCAGCTCGGGGTTACCTTGAACCGGTCACAGGCCAGGTGAGCTCGGAGCGCGGCTGGAGGCCAGGGAGACAGGAGTGATTGAGCGCTTTTCTCTGAGGGCTCACTGAGGAGGGGGGCCCCGAGCTCTCGGCTCCTCCAGGCCACGGAGACTGGGCGGCCGCCATCTTCATTCCCGTCCTCCGGACTCTACGGAAAGCGCTCAGGGAACAAAAGCTCCCGAAAGCGAACCCGAGCGGATTCCTTAGCCTGGCCCCTGGCAAGGGCGGTGCAATTCCGCCTGCGGCAAAGACACTTGAGAATCACTACAACAGGCCCCTCCCCCAGAAGATCAGCAAGAAATCCAGCTAAGACCAAGTTCACTTACCAAGGAGAACAGCGGAATTCCAGAGGAGGAGAAAGCAAAGCATGAAATTCATGGCTTTCTCCCCATGATTCTTTAGTCTTGCAGTTAATTAATTTTTTTAATTTAATTTTATTTTTTTTCTTCTTCTGCTAAATGTTTTTTAACTTTTACCCTTTCCTCTTTTAGCATTTTTTAACCAGTTTATCTTAACAATACCTTTCAAAAAATAATAATAATAATAATCTTTCTTGAACCTCCATTATTATAGTCATATTTTATCCTTCATTGTATTTAACTTTATTTTTTGTATACACATAAGGTTTTTTCTTCTAAAACATTTGGGGTACAACTTCTCCTAATAGATCAAAATATACCCTAAGTCTAGCACAGGGCTTTGTTCTAGTCTCCAGCCTGAGCAAACTCTCTCCACTTTCTTTTTCTTTATTCTCCCAAACAACTTATCAACTCCTTTTTTAGAAATTAAAAAAAATTTTTTTTCATCTTTGTAGTCCTATTCCATCCCTTCATCGAATTTACCCTTATGTATGTTTTTCACTCTTTAAAATGTTGGGAGGTAGTTTCTTCTAAGAGACCAAAATACTCCCAAAATTAAGTGGGTGACCCTGTTCTAGTCACCAGTCTAATATACATATCTTTTCTTTTTTATACTTTTTCTTTTTTTTTTTCTCTTCTTAATTTTTTTTTTTCTGAACTTCTTTTTGCCCCCTTTCTCCCTGCCGCCCCACGATTTGGGGTCTCTTCTGATTTGGTTAAAGCACATTTTCCTGGGGTCTTTGCCACCCTTTTAGTATTTTATTTACTCCTTCATATATTCTTATCTGGACAAAGTGACAAGGTGGAAAAACTCACCACAAAAAAAAGAACAAGAGGCAGTACCAAAGGCTAGGGACCTAATCAATACGGACATTGGCAATATGTCAGATCTAGAGTTCAGAATGACGATTCTCAAGGTTCCAGCCAGGCTCAAAAAAGGCATGGAAGATATTAGAGAAACCCTCTCCAGAGAGATAAAAGCCCTTTCAGGAATAATAAAAGAACTGAAATCTAACCAAGTTGAAATGAAAAAAGCTATTAATGAGGTGCAATAAAAAATGGAGGCTCTTACTGCTAGGATAAATGAGGCAGAAGAAAGAATTAGTGATATAGAAGACCAAATGACACAGAATAAAGAGGCTGAGCAAAAGAGAGACAAACAAATACTGGTCCACAAGGAAAGAATTCGAGAGATAAGTGACACCATAAGACGAAACAAACTTAGAATAATTGGGATTCCAGAAGAAGAAGAAAGAGAGAGGGGAGCAGAAGGTGTATTGGAGAGAATTACTGTAGAGAATTTTCCTAATATGGCAAAGGGAACAAGCATCAAAATCCAGGAGATGCAGAGAACGCCCCTCAAAATCAACAAGAATAGGTCCACACACCATCACCTAATAGTAAAATTTACAAGTCTTAGCAACAAAGAGAAAATCCTAAAAGCAGCCCAGGAAAAGAAGTATCTAACATACAAGGGTAAAAATATTAGATTGGGGGGCGCCTGGGTGGCTCAGTGGGTTAAAGCCTCTGCCTTCAGCTCAGGTCATGATCTCAGGGTCCTGGGATCAAGCCCCACATCGGGCTCTCTGCTCAGCAGGGAGCCTGCTTCCCCCTCTCTCTCTGCCTGCCTCTCTGCCTACTTGTGATCTCTGTCTGTCAAATAAATAAATAAAATCTTTTAAAAATATATATATATTAGATTGGCAGCAGACTTATCCACAGAGACCTGACAGGCCAGAAAGAACTGGCATGATATATTCAGAGCACTAAACGAGAAAAACATGCAGCCAAGAATATTATATCCAGCTAGGCTATCATTGAAAATACGAGGAGACATAAAAAGCTTCCAGGACAAACAAAAACTGAAAGAATTTGCAAACACCAAACTAGCTCTACAGAAAATATTAAAAGGGGTCCTTTAAGCAAAGAGAGACCCTAAAAGTAGTAGATCAGAAAGAAACAGAGACAATATAAAGTACCAGTCACCTTACAGGCAATACAATGGCACTAAATTCATATCTCTCCATAATTACCCTGAATGTTAATGGGCTAAATGCCCCAATCAAAAGACACAGGGTATCAGAATGGATAAAAAAACAAAACCCATCAATATGCTGCCTACAAGAAACTCATTTTAGACCCAAAGACATCTCCAGATTTAAAGTGAGGGGGTGGAAAACAATTTACCATGCTAATGGACACCAGAATAAAGCTGGAGTGGCAATCCTTAGATCAGATCAATTAGATTTTAAGCCAAAGACTATAATAAGAGATGAGGAAGGACACTATATCATACTCAAAGTGTCTGTCCAACAAGAAGAGCTAACAATTTTAAGTATCTATGCCCCTAACATGGGAGCAGCCAACTATATAAACCAATTAACAACAAAATCAAAGAAACATATTGACAATAATACAATAATAGTAGGGGACTTTAACTCTCCCTTCACTGAAATGGACAGATCATCCAAGCAAAAGATCAACAAGGAAATAAAGGCCTTAAATGACACACTGGACCAGATGGACATCACAGATCTTTTCAGAACACTCCATCGCAAAGCAACAGAATACACATTCTTCTCTAGTGCACATGGAACATTCTCCAGAATAGATCACATCCTGGGTCATAAATCAGGTCTCAACCGGTATCAAAAGATTGGGATCATTCCCTGCATATTTTCAGACCACAATGCTCTGAAGCTAGAACTCAATCACAAGAGGAAATTTGGAAAGAACCCAAATACATGGAGACTAAACAGCATCCTTCTAAAGAATGAATGGGTCAAAAAGGAAATTAAAGAAGAATTGAAAAAATTCGTGGAAACAAATGATAATGAAAACACAATGGTTGAAAATCTGTGGGACACAGCAAAGGCAGTCCTGAGAGGAAAATATATAGCAATACGAGCCTTTCTCAAGAAACAAGAAAGGTCTCAAATACACAACCTAATCCTACACCTGAAGGAGCTGGAAAAAGAACAACAAAGAAAGCCTAAACCCAGCAGGAGAAGAGAAATAATAAAGATCAGTGCAGAAATCAATGAAATAGAAACTAAAAAAACAAAAGAACAAATCAACGAAACTAGGAGCTGGTTCTTTGAAAGAATTAATAAGATTGATAAACCCCTGGCCAAAATTATCAAAAAGAAAAAAGAAAGGACCCAAATAAATAAAATCATGAATGAAAGGGGAGAGATCACAACCAACACCAAAGAAATACAAACAATTATAAGAACATACTACGAGCAACTCTACGCCAACAAATTTGACAATCTGGAAGAAATAGATACATTCCTAGAGACATATAAACTACCACAACTGAACCAGAAAGAAATAGATAACCTGAACAGACCCATAACCAATAAGGAGACTGAAACAGTCACCAAAAATCTCCAAACAAACAAAAGCCCAGGGCCAGACGGCTTCCCAGGGGAATTCTACCAAACATTTAAAGAAGAATTAGTTTCTATTCTCCTGAAACTCTTCCAAAAAGTAGAAATGGAAGGAAAATTTCCAAACTCATTTTATGAGGCCAGCATCACCTTGATCCCAAAACCAGACAAGGATCCCACCAAAAAAGAGAATTACAGACCAATATCATTGATGAACACAGATGCGAAAATTCTCACCAAAATACTAGCCAGTAGGATCCAACAGTACATGAAAAGGAGTATTCACCACGACCAAGTGGGATTTATTTCAGGGCTGCAAGGTTGGTTCAACATCCACAAATCAATCAATGTGATACAATACATTAATAAAACAAAGAACAAGAACCATCTGATACTCTCAATAGATGCTGAAAAAGCATTTGACAAAGTGCAGCATCCCTTCCTGATTAAAACTCTTCAAAGAGTGGGGATAGAGGACACACACCTCAGTATCATCAAAGCCATCTATGAAAAACCCACCTCGAATATCATTCTCAATGGAGAAAACTGAAAGCTTTTCCGCTAAGGTCAGGAACACAGCAGGGATGTCCATTATCACCGCTGCTATTCAACATAGTACTAGAAGTCCTAGCCTCAGCAATCAGACAACAAAAAGAAATTAAAGGCATCCAAATTGGCAAAGAAAAAGTCAAACTATAACTCTTTGCAGATGATATGATACCATATATGGAAAACCCAAAAGGCTCCACTCCAAAACTGATAGAACTTGTACAGGAATTCAGTAAAGTGTCAGGATATAAAATCAATGCACAGAAATCAGTTGCTTTTCTTTTTTTTTTTTTTCCTTTTTTTCTATTTCTTTTCAGCGCAACACAATTCATTGTTTTTGCACCACACCCAGTGCTCCATGCAATACGTGCCCTCCATAATAGCCACCACCTGGCTCCCCCAACCTCCCACCCCCTGCCCCTCCAAAACCCTCAGATTGTTTTTCAGAGTCCATAGTCTCTCATGGTTCACCTCCCCTTCCAATTTCCCTCAACTCCCTTCTCCTCTCCATCTCCCCATGTCCTCCATGTTATTTGTTATGCTCCACAAATAAGTGAAACCATATGATACTTGACTCTCTTTGCTTGACTTATTTCACTCAGCATCATCTCTTCCAGTCCCGTCCATGTTGATACAAAAGTTGGGTATTCATCCTTTCTGATGGAGGCATCATACTCCATAGTGTATATGGACCACATCTTCCTTATCCATTCGTCCGTTGAAGGGCATCTTGGTTCTTTCCACAGTTTGGCGACCGTGGCCATGGCTGCTATAAACATTGGGGTACAGACGGCCTTTCTTTTCACTACATCTGTATCTTCAGGGTAAATACCCAGTGGTGCAATTGCAGGGTCAGAGGGAAGCTCTATTTTTAATTTCTCAAGGAATATCCACACTGTTCTCCAAATTGGCTTTACCAACTTGCATTCCTACCAACAGTGTAAAAGGGTTCCCCTTTCTCCACATCCTCTCCAACACACGTTGTTTCCTGTCTTGCTAATCTTGGCCATTTGAACTGGTGTAAGGTGGTATCTCAATGTGGTTTTAATTTGACTCTCCCTGATAGCTAGTGATGATGAACATTTTTTCATGTGTCTGATAGCCATTTGTATGTCTTCATTGGAGAAGTGTCTGTTCATGTCTTCTGCCCATTTTTTGACATGATTATCTGTTTTGTGTGTGTTGAGTTTGAGAAGTTCTTTATAGATCCTGCATATTCTCAGATCACAATGCTTTGAAACTGGAGCTCAATCACAAGGAAAAGTTTGGAAGGAACTCAAACACCTGGAAGCTAAAGACCACCTTGCTTAAGAATGCTTAGATCAACCAGGAGATCAAAGAAGAACTTAAACAATTCATGGAAACCCATGAGAATGAAGACACTTTGGTCCAAAACTTATGGGATACAGCAAAGGCAGTCCTAAGGGGGAAATACACAGCCATCCAAGCCTCCCTCAAAAAAATTGAAAAATCCAGAATACACCAGCTGTCTCTACACCTTAAAGAACTAGAGAATCAACAACAAATTAAACCAGCTCCACACACAAGAAGGGAAATAATCAAGATTAGGCAGAGATCAATGAGGTAGAAACTAGAGATACAGTAGAACGTATCAATGAAACTAGAAGCTGGTTTTTTGAAAGAATCAATAAGCTCGATAAGCCATTGGCCACACTAATCCAAAAGAAAAGAGAGAAGGCCCAAATTAATAAAATTATGAATGAAAGGGGAGAGATCACAACTAACACCAAGGAAATAGAAACAATCATCAGAAGTTATTATCAACAGTTATATGCCAATAAGTTAAGCAACCTAGATGCAATGGATGCATTCCTGGAAGACTGTAAACTTCCAAAATTGAACCAGGAAGAAATTGATGACCTGAATAGACCGATATCTAGTAACAAGATTGAAGCAGTGATCAAAAACCTCCCAAAAAACAAGAGCCCAGGACCTGATGGATTCCCTGGGGAATTCTACCAAACTTTCAAAGAAGAAATAACACCTATTGTCCTGAAGCTGTTTCAAAAAATTGAAGCAGAAGGAAAACTTCCAGACTCTTTTTATGAAGCCAGCATTACCCTGATCCCCAAATCAGGCAAAGACCCCACCAAAAAGGAGAATTTCAGACCAATATCACTGATGAATATGGATGCTAAGATTCTCAACAAGATCCTAGCAAACAGGATCTAACAGCACATTAAAAAGATTATCCACCATGACCAGGTGAGATTCATCCCTGGGTTTCAAGGATGATTCAACATTCACAAATCAATCAATGTAATAGAAAGAATCAATAAGAGAAGAGAGAAGAACCACATGGTCCTCTCAATTGATGCAGTTGCATTTCTTTACACCAACAACAAGACAGAAGAAAGAGAAATTAAGGAGTCAATCCCATTTACAATTGCACCCAAAACCATAAGATACCTAGGAATAAACCTAATCAGAGAGGCAAAGAATCTATACTTAGAAAACTATAAAGTACTCATCAAAGAAATTGAGGAAGACACAAAGAAATGGAAAAATGTTCCATGCTCCTGGATTGGAAGAACAAATATTGTGAAAATGTCTATGCTACCTCAAGTATTCTACACATATAATGCAATCCCTGTCAAAATCCCTTCCATTTTTTCCAAAGAAATGGAACAAATAATCCTAAAATTTATATGGAACCAGAAAAGACCTTGAATAGCCAAAGGGATGTTGAAAAAGAAAGCCAAAGTTGGTGGCAACACAATTCCAGACTTCAAGCTCTATTACAAAGCTGTCATCATCAAGATAGTGTGGTACTGGCACAAAAACAGACACATAGATCAATGGAACAGAATAGAGAGCCCAGAAATAGACCCTCAACTCTATGGTCAACTAATCTTCGACAAAGCAGGAAGGAATGTCCAATGGAAAAAAGACAGCCTCTTCAACAAATGGTGTTGGGGAAATTGGACAGCCACATGCAGAAAAATGAAATTGGACTATTTCCTTACACCACACATGAAAATAGACTCAAAATGGATGAAGGACCTCAATGTGCGAAAGGAATCTATCAAAATCCTTGAGGACAATGCAGGCAGCAACCTCTTCAACCTCAGCCGCAGCAACTTCTTCCTAGAAACATTGCCAAAGGCAAGGGAAGCAAGGGCAAAAGTGAACTATTGGGATTTCATCAAGATCCAAAGCTTTTGCACAGCAAAGGAAACAGTTAACAAAACCAAAAGACAACTGACAGAATGGGAGAAGATATTCGCAAACATCATATCAGATAAAGGGCTAGTATCTAAAATCTATAAAGGGCTCAGCAAACTAGCTCAAGTGAGTTGACCAAACCAGGCTCGGATTTGCGCCTGCTAAAAGCCTAAAAGGGTTAACAAACCTACAGGCTAAAAGCTGAGTAGTGCTTGAGAAAGAGCTTCAGCAATGAGACCTGAAACTCGCTTACATGACTGCCCACATTAGCTTATCTGGAACAGACTGACCAGACTTGGTCATTAATTCATACTGGGCCTGTGCTGTCCTTGACGGGTATCTATAGTCAAGGCCTATTGGACATAAACCAGAGTCTTCTGGCGCCAGGGGGACTGCAACATGTATAGGTATATAGATAAGAGAAAGCCTGAAGGGTTTCATGTGCACGCCAGAAATAGTTCCTCCCTTTTCTTTGTTTCTGCTAACTATATAATGATTTGCTGTTCTGAATAAAGTTGGCATTGCTTGGACATCATCCACCTTGCTCCTCCTGTCCCCAACTCTTTGTGTCTCATCGTCGTCTCACCATCCTCTTACCCTCTCGATCCTGGTTGTGTTGTCGCGCTGGCCACGACAAAACTCAACACCCAAAGAACAAATAATCCAATCAAGAAATGGGCAGAGGACATGAACAGACATTTCTGCAAAGAAGACATCCAGATGACCAAAAGAGACATGGAAAAAATGCTCCACATCACTCGGCATCAGGGAAATACAAACCAAAACCATGAGATACCACCTCACACCAGTCAGAATGGCTAAAATTAACAAGTCAGGAAATGACAGATGCTGGTGAGGATGTGGAGAAAGGGGAACCCTCCTACACTGTTGGTGGGAATGCAATCTGGTGCAACCACTCTGGAAAACAGCATGGAGGTTCCTCAAAAAGTTGAAAATAGAACTACTCTATGACCCAGCAATCGCACTACTGGGTATTTACCCTAAAGATACAAACGTAGTGATCCGAAGGGGCACATGTACCAGAATGTTTATAGCAGCAATGTCCACAATAGCCAAACTATGGAAAGAACCTAGATGTCCATCAACAGATGAATGGATAAAGAAGATGTGGTATATATATACAATGGAAAACTATGCAGTGATCAAAAGAAATGAAATCTTGCCATTTGCGGTGATGTGGATGGAACTAGAGGGTATTATGCTTAGCAAAATAAGTCAATCGGAGAAAGACAACTATCATATGATCTCCCTGATATGAGGAAGTGGAGATGCAATGTGGGGAGGTTGGGGGGGTTGGAAAAGAAGAAATGAAAGAAGATGGGATCGGGAGGGAGACAAACCATGAGACTCTTAATCTCACAAAACAAACTGAGGGTTGCTGGGGGGAGGGGAGTTGGGAGAGGGTGGTGGGGTTATGGACATTGGGGAGGGTATGTGCTATGGTGAGTTCTGTGAAATGTGTAAACCTGACAATTCACAGACCTATACCCCTGGGGATAAAAATACATTATATGTTTATAAAAAATATAAAAATTAATTAAAAAAATAAAGTAGAAATCAGTCACAAGAAGAAAATGGGACAGTCAGAAATATGTGGAAATTCAATAACATGCTAGTAAACAACCAACAGTCAAATAAGAAATCAAAAGAAAATTTAAAAGTTATGCTCCACAAATAAGTGAAACCATATGATACTTGACTCTCTCTGAACCATGAGAGACTACAGACTCTGAAAAACAACCTGAGGGTTTTGAAGGGGCGGGGGGTGGGAGGTTGGGGGAACCAGGTGGTGGGTATTAGGGAGGGCACAGATTGCATGGAGCACTGGGTGTGGTGAAAAAACAATGAATACTGTTATGCTGAAAATAAATTTTAAAAAAACCCTATGTGTATACAAAAAATAAGGTTATATACAATAAAGGATAAAATATGACTATAAAAAAATAAAATCTTTTAAAAAGTGCTAAAAAAAAGAAAATTTAAAAGTACCTTGAGACAAATGAAAAAGAGAATCTATGAAAAGTTATGGGATGCAGCCAAAGTAGCTCTAAGGGGGAAGTTCATAGAAATTCAGTTCCTCATCAATCCACCGTAAAGCTCTTCAATAACCAACCTAATATACATAGGAAAGAAATGGGGGGCGGGGGAGGACAAGCAAAGCCCCAAATCAGTAGCTAGAAGGAAATAACAAAATGTAAAGTGGAAATAAATCCAATGGAGACTAAAAAGACAAAAGATCAATGAAAATACGAACTTTCTTTTTTGGAAAGATAAACAAAACTGACAAAGTTTTAGCTAGACTCACCAAGAAAGACAGAGGTCTCAAATACAATTGGGAAAGAAAGATAATTAGTTCCTGTCTCAAATCAAAATCCTAGAGGAGAACACAGACAAAAACCACTTTGACCTTGGGCACTGCAACTTCTTGCAAGACATGTCCCTAAAGCCCAGGGAAACAAAAGCAAAACTGAAACTCTGGGACTCCATCAAGGTCAAAAGCCTCTGCACAGCAAAGGAAACAATTAACAAAACTAAAAGGCAACCTACAGAATGGGAGAAGATATTGGCCAATGGCATGACAGATAAAGGTCTGGTATCCAAGATCTACAAATAACTGCTCAAACTCAATACCCAAGAAACAAAGAATCCACTCAGTAAATGGGTAGAGGATGGAAGAGACACTTCTCCAAGGAAGACACATAAATGGCAAACAGACCATTAAAAAATGTTCCACATCACTTGTCAACAGAGAACTCAAAACCACAATGAGATACCACCTCCCAGCAGTTAGAATGGCTAAAATTAACAAGACGGGAAACAACAACTGTTGGCGAGGATGTGGAGAAAGGGGAACCCTCTTACACTGTTCATGGGAATGCAAGCTGGTGCAGTCATTCTGGAAAACAGCATGGAGTTTCCTCAGAAAGTTAAAAATAGCTGCCCTACAACCCACCAATTACACTCCTGGGTAATTATCCCAAAGATACAGATGCAGTGAAAAGAAGGGCCACATGCTCCTCAAAGTTCATAGCAGCAATGTCCACAAGAGCCAAATTGTGGAAGGAGCTGAGATGTCCTTCAAGAGAGGAATGGATAAAGAAGATGTGGTACATACATACCATAGAATATTCCTCAGCCATCAGAAGGGATGAATCCCCACATTTGCATCAACATGGAAGGAACTAGAAGGGGTTATGCTAAATGAAATTAGTCAAGCAGAGAATGAAAATAATCATATGATTTCACTCATATGTGGAATGTAAGGAATAGTGTGGAGGACCACAGAGTAAGGGAGGGAAAACTGAATGGGAAGAAATCAGAGAGGGAGACAAACCATGAGAGACTCTTAATCATAGGAAACAAACTGGAAGAGAGGTAAGTTAGGAGGCAGGGTAGTTGGGCGATAGATATTAAGGAGGGAACATGTGATGATGGGCCCTGGGTATTATATGCAACTAATGAATCATTGACCATTACATCAAAAACTACCTTGGCTAACTGAATTTAAATTAAAAATGTGAAAAACTTTTTTAAAAAGAAAGAAACATGAGCTATTACAATGAATAACACAAAAATAGAAAGGATCGTTAGAGAGTACTGAGTACGTAGAGGCCAACACCTTGGACAACCTAGAAGAAATGGGTAAGTTCCGAACAACCACCCTAGAATGAACCATGAAGGGGAAAAAATCTGAACAGACTGATCACTGGTAAAAAGACTGATTTGATAATCAAGTCCTCCCAGGAAACAAATGCCCAAGTCCAGACAGTTTCACTGAGGAGTTCAACTGGACGTTAGAAGAAGAATTAATACCAACCCTTCCCAAACTGTTTTTTAAAAAAAGAGAGAAGGGAGATGCCTGAGTGGCTCAGTGGGTTAAGCCTCTGCCTTCGGCTCAGGTCATGATCTCAGGGTCCTGGATCAAGCCCCACATTGGGTTCTCTACTCAGCAGGAAGCCTACTCCCCTCCCCCACCGCCTGCCTCTCTGCCTACTTGTGATCTCTCTCTGTCAAATAAATAAATACAATCTTAAAAAAAAAAAAAAAAGGAGAGAAGGGTATATGTCCAAGCTCATTTCATGAAGGCAGCATTACCCTGCCACCAAAACAAGACAAGGATGCTACAAGAAAAAGAAAGGCCACTATCCCTCATGAACAGAGATGCAAAATCCTCGACAAATTATCAGCAACATTAATTCAACAATCCATCAGGAGAGTCACAGAACACGATCCAGTGGGATTTATTCCAGGGACGCAGGGATGACTCCACATCTGCACATCCACCAATAGCACGCACCACCTTTACAAAATAAAATATAAAAATCCTAGGATTTGCTGTGGGTTTTTCATAGATAGATTTTATGAAGTTCAGGAATGATCCCTCTATCCCTATACTTTGAAGCGTTTTAATCAGAAATGGGTGCTGGATTTTGTCAAATGCTTTTTCTGCATCATTTGAGAGGACCATGTGGTTCTCTCTTCTCTTATTGATTCCTTCTATTACATTGACTGATTTGTGAATGTTGAACCATCCTTGAAACCCAGGGATGAATCCCACCTGGTCATGGTGGATAATCTTTTTAATGTGCTGTTGGATCCTGTTCACTAGGATCTTGTTGAGAATCTTAGCATCCATATTCATCAGTGATATTGGTCTGAAATTCTCCTTTTTGGTGGGGTCTTTGCCTGATTTGGGGATCAGGGTAATGCTGGCTTCATAAAAGGAGTCTGGAAGTTTTCCTTCTGCTTCAATTTTTTGAAACAGCTTCAGGACAATAGGTGTTATTTCCTCTTTGAACGTTTGGTAGAATTCCCAAGGGAATCCATCAGGTCCTGGGCTCTTGTTTTTTGGGAGGTTTTTGATCACTGCTTCAATCTTGTTACTAGATATCGGTCTATTCAGGTCATCAATTTCTTCCTGGTTCAATTTTGGAAGCTTACAGTCTTCCAGGAATGCATCCATTGCATCTAGGTTGCTTAACTTATTGGCATATAACTGTTGATAATAACTTCTGATGATTGTTTCTATTTCCTTGGTGTTAGTTGTGATCTCTCCCCTTTCATTCATAATTTTATTAATCTGGGCCTTCTCTCTTTTCTTTTGGGTTAGTGTGGCCAATGGCTTATCGAGCTTATTGATTCTTTCAAAAAACCAGCTTCTAGTTTCATTGATACATTCTACTGTATCTCTAGTTTTGATATCATTGATCTCTGCTCTAATATTGATTATTTTCCTTCTTGTGTATGCAGTTGGCTTAATTTGTTGTTGATTCTCTAGTTCTTTAAGGTGTAGAGACAGCTGGTGTATTCTGGATTTTTCAGTTTTTTTGAGGGAGGCTTGGGAAAAAGCTCGCAGCCTTCCCATTGAGATCAGGAACACGGCAAGGATGCCCACTCTCACCACTCTTGTTCAACATAGTATTAGAAGTCCTAGCAACAGCAATAAGACAACAAAGAGGAATACAAGGTATCTAAATTGGCAATGAAGAAGTCAAACTCTCTCTCTTCGCAGACAACATGATACTTTATATGGAAAACCCAAAAGACTCTACCCCCAAACTACTAGAACTCATACAGCAATTCAGTAATGTGGCAGGATACAAAGTCAATGTACAGAAATCAGTGGCTTTCTTATATACTAACAATGAAAACACAGAAAGAGAAATTAGAGAATCGGTTCCATTTACTATAGCTAGCACCAAGAACCATAAGATACCTGGGAATAAACCTAACCAAAGAGATAAAGGATGTGTACTCAAGGAACTACAGAACACTCATGAAAGAAATCGAAGAAGACACAAAAAGCTGGAAGACCATTCCATGCTCCTGGATCGGAAGAATAAACATTGTTAAAATGTCTATACTGCCTAGGGCAACCTATACTTTTAATGCCATTCTGACCAAAATTCCACCGGTATTTTTCAAAGAGCTGGAGCAAATAATCCTAAAACTTGTATGGAATCAGAACAGACCCTGAATTGCTAAGGAAATGTTGAAAAAGAAAAACAAAACTGGTGGCATCATGTTGCCTGATTTCAAGCTTTACTACAAAGCTGTGATCACCAAGACAGCATGGTACCGGCATAAAAACAGACACATAGACCAGTGGAACAGAGTAGAGAGCCCAGATATGGACCCTCAACTCTATGGTCAAATAATCTTCGACAAAGCAGGAAAAAATATACAGTGGAAAAAAGACAGTCTCTTCAATAAATGGTGCTGGGAAAATTGGACAGCTATATGTAGAAGAATGAAACTCGACCATTCTCTTACACCAAACACAAAGATAAACTCGAAATGGATAAAAGACCTCAACGTGAGACAGGAATCCATCGGAATCCTAGAGAAGAACATAGGTGGTAACCTCTTCGATATCAGCCACAGAAACTTCTTTCAAGATACGTCTCCAAAGGCAAAGGAAACAAAAGCGAAAATGAACTTTTGAGACCTCATCAATATCAAAAGCTTCTGCACAGCAAAGGAAACAGTCAACAAAACAAAGAGGGAACCCATGGAATGGGAGAAGATATTCGCAAATAACAGTACAGACAAAAGGCTAATATCCAGGATCTATAAAGAACTTCTCAAACTCAACACACAAAAAACAGATAATCATGTCAAAAAATGGGCAGAAGACATGAACAGACACTTCTCCAATGAAGACATACAAATGGCTACCAGACACATGAAAAAATGTTCATCATCACTAGCCATCAGGGAGATTCAAATCAAAACCACATTGAGATACCACCTTCCACCAGTTCGAATGGCCAAGATTAACAAGACAGGAAACAACGTGTATTGGAGAGGATATGGAGAAAGGGGAACCCTCTTACACTGTTGGGGGGAATGCAAGTTGGTGCAGCCAATTTGGAGAAGAGTGTGGAGATTCCTTAAGAAATTAAATGTAGAGCTACCCTATAACCCAGCAATTGCACCACTGAGTATTTACCCCAAAGATACAGATGTAGTGAAAAGAAGGGCCATCTCTACCCCAATGTTCATAGCAGCAATGGCCATGGTCACCAAACTGTGGAAAGAACCAAGATGCCCTTCAACGGACAAATGGATAAGGAAGATGTGGTCCATATACACTATGGAGTATGATGCCTCCATCAGAAAGGATGAATACCCAACTTTTGTATCAACATGGACAGGACTGGAGGAGATTATGCTGAGTGAAATAAGTCAAGCAAAGAGAGTCAATTATCATATGGTTTCACTTATTTGTGGGGCATAACAAATAAAACGGAGGACATGGGGAGATGGAGAGGAGAAGGGAGTTGGGGGAAATTGGAGGGGAGATGAACCATGAGAGACTATGGACTCTGAAAAACAATCTGAGGGTTTTGGAGGGGCAGGGGGGTGGGAGGTTGGGTGAGCCTGGTGGTGGGTATTAGGGAGGGCACGGATTGCATGGAGCACTGGGTGTGGTGCATAAACAATGAATTCTGATACACTGAAAAGAAATTTAAACAAATAAATAAATAAAAATTTTTTAAAAAGAAAGAAAAAGAGAGAGAGAGAAATTTGCTGAGGGGGTAGAAGTTCAGAGTTCTTCCAGACACAAACATCAGCAGGTCCACTGAGAAAGGCTCCTTCCTCAGCAGGCGGAACACAGACGACCTCCTTCCCTCCCCCCCCAGAAACCTCCCCTTTGCCTCGCTCAGGACAACCCAGAGGAGCTGGGATGTTACCTCAATTCCTCCTTTCTCCCAGCTGCCTGTGGGCTGCTTCCCTCCAAGCCCCCTACTGAGACAAGGGCCTGAGAACCCAACGGGAAGCAAGTTTGCTATCACATCTGCAGCAGGAGGGCTGCTTGGGGAGCAGAGCCCCATCCCTAGAGCAAGCTGGCCTGTGCGTCCAGAGCGAAGGCCACCGCCACGGCTCACAACCTCCCAGCTCTGATCTGACCCCCCGGCCAGGCCCACACCTGCTGACACGGTGACTCCCAACACCCGGAGACTGCTTTCCTCCCCAGCTCAATGCTGCTCACAGAGAAGCCAACTCCAGCCTCAGAAACGTGTTCATCATTAGCTCTGGAATCCCCTGGATCTGTGCACACTGGCATACGCAGGTGTCCCCCCCAGATCATTCCTCCATTCCTAGGGTTTTGAGCCACCTTCAAGCTGCCCTTCAAAAGGCAGGAACCGGTCCATTTAGGCAGACCAGCAGGTGACTGTGTGTGCAGGAAACCCGGACCACATCCTCCCTGAACACCAGCGCTTCCAAGTCCGGGCTTCCAACCCTCACCCACTGGGCACGGAGCACCACGTCGGCATGAGCACGGCTCTCAAATCCCTAGTCTCCCATTCCTTCAGATCAGAAGCCAAGCTCCAGGCACCACTGCATTGTCCCTTCAGGAAGTAAGGAAAAGGACAGAACAAAGCGCTCCGTGTGCACAGCTCACTTCTATCCAGATAGAACCCCGTGTTCTTCTCATCCGGGCCGCCCTCTGCGGCCCATACTAATGAGAGGGGCCACAAGTTTAGTCCTCATATACATATCTGACCTTGTGTTTTTCCTTTTGGTATTTGGATCTCGAAGTCAACGTCTATATTGCTTGCTTAAAATAATAAGAATAATGATGACGTGGTCACGTAAAGGTCGGGGTCTCCATAACCAGACAACACGGCTCTGGTTCAGATAAGGATGAAGACACAACCTCTTCGCAGGAAGCAAAGCCCAGACCCTCAGGGATCCTGACACGCCTCATGGGTGAAGGGTTCCTTTGATCCGTGGAGTTGTCCGAGCGCAAAGGATGCTGGCGCCCTCCGGGATTCACTGTTTTCTTCATAAATTCCCCAGTTCTAGTCACAAGGCTCAGGTTTCAGAGCCCAGAAAGGGCCACCAGGTGAGCAGCCATCCCCTCCTCAGGGAGCGTAGATTTTCTCTGGGAGCACAATGAGCCGCTCCCCGAGCTACTCAACAACCTACACTCCTCCTCCATTTCTCCCTCTCACAAAGGGCACTGTGCCCTGTTACAGCTCTGAGGCTGTACTTTACTAATTTTTTAAATTTTTATTTATTTAATTTCTTTTCAGTGAACCTGCTCTGAGATCTGAATCTTTCGTTGCAGCTTTCTGAGGACTCCCTGTGCAATAAAATACCATAGCCTATGACAGGGGGTTTTAAAACTATTATTCACAGAATAATACAGCCCATATTACCTTGCTTTTACTCGCTCTCCATTACATAGAACAGTTTCTGTGTAAAAAGACTTTCCGTAGATGCTACGTGCCAGCAACTTCTTAAGGAGGAAACAGAAACTTTGTGGGATAACTGACTTACCCAGCATCAGGCAAGCAGTTCCAGAACTCACCCCAGGGCTCCTGATGTCCGCCAAGCCCCTTGAAGCCACCAGCGTGCCTCTATCCAGGAGAATTCCCAAAGACTCTCCTTCTGACTCCGCCACAAAACAAACTGCAGAGAAAATACAGCACATCAAAATATCTAGACGATACACTGAGTCAAACTAGAAAGTCAAACTGTGGAAAGAACCAAGATGCCCTTCAACGGATGAATGGATAAGGAAGATGTGGTCCGGAGTCAAGATGGCGGAGAAGTAGCAGGCTGAGACGACATCGGGTAGCAGGAGATCAGCTAGACAGCTTATCTAACCATTGTGAACACCTATAAATCCAACGGGAAATCGAAGAGAAGAAGAGCAACAATCCCAGAAACAGAAAATCGATCACTTTCTGAAAGGTAGGACCTGCGGAGAAGTGAATCCAAAGCGACGGGAAGATAGACCCCGGGGGGAGGGGCCGGCACCCGGCAAGCGGCGGAGCGACGGAGCACAAAACCGGGACTTTTAAAAGTCGGCTCCACTGGGAGACACCGCTCCAGAGGCTAAACTGGGGGGAAACCCAGGCGGGGTCAGCATAACCCCAGGACCCGCGGGGTCACAGAAGGACTGGGGGTGTCTGAGTGCCGCAGAGCTCGCAGGTATTAGAGCGGGGAAGCCGGCTACAGCGACAAAGCCGAGGAGTGAGCTCTAAGCCCGGGGTTACCTTGTGCCGGTCGCAGGCTGGGTGGGCTCGGAGCGCGGCCGGAGGCCACGGAGACAAAAGCGACCCGGCGCTTTTCTCCAGCTCCAACAATTGACTGCTTTCCTCGAGGCGCGACCGCAAGCCAGGGAGGCGGGGCTATTGGGCGCTTTGCTCTGAGAGCGCACTGAGGAGCGGAACCCCAAGCTCTCGGCTCCTCCGGGCCGAGAGATTGGGAGGCCGCCATCTTCATTCCCGTCCTCCGGAACTCTACGGAAAGCGCTCAGGGAACAAAAGCTCCCGAAAGCGAACCCGAGCGGATTACTTAGCCCGGCCCCTGGCAAGGGCGGTGCAACTCCGCCTGCGGCAAAGACACTTGAGAATCACTACAACAGGCCCCTCCCCCAGAAGATCAACAAGAAACCATCCAAAACCAACTTCAGTCACCAAGAACAGCGGAATTCCACAGCAGGAGAAAGCAAATCCTACCTGGACAAAATGACAAGGCGGAAAAACTCACCTCAAAAAAAAGAACAAGAGGCCGTACCGAAGGCTGGAGACCTAATCAATACAGACATAGGTAGCATGACAGATCTAGAGTTCAGAATGACAATTCTCAAGGTTCTAGCCGGGCTCGAAAAAGGCATAGAAGATATTAGAGAAACCCTCTCCGGAGAGATAAAAGCCCTTTCTGGAGAAATAAAAGAACTAAAATCTAACCAAGTTGAAATCAAAAAAGCTATTCATGAGGTGCAATCAAAAATGGAAGCTCTCACTGCCAGGATAAATGAGGCAGAAGAAAGAATTAGTGACATAGAAGACCAAATGACAGAGAATAAAGAAGCTGAGCAAAAGAGAGACAAACAACTACTGGAACACGAGGAGAGGATTCGAGAGATAAGTGACACCATAAGACGACACAACATTAGAATAATTGGGATTCCAGAAGAAGAAGAAAGAGAGAGGGGAGCAGAAGGTATATTGGAGACAATTATTGGAGAGAATTTCCCTAATATGGCAAAGGGAACAAACATCAAAATCCAGGAGATGCTAAGAACGCCCCTCAAAATCAATAAAAATAGGTCCACACCTCGTCACCTGATAGTAAAATTTACAAGTCTTAGCGACAAAGAGAAAATCCTGAAAGCAGCCCGGGAAAAGAAGTCTGTAACATACAAGGGTAAAAACATTAGATTGGCAGCGGACCTATCCACAGAGACCTGGCAGGCCAGAAAGAACTGGCATGATATATTCAGAGCACTAAACGAGAAAAACATGCAGCCAAGAATACTATATCCGGCTAGGCTATCATTGAAAATAGAAGGAGAGATAAAGAGCTTCCAGGACAAACAAAAGCTGAAAGAATTTGCAAACACCAAACCAGCTCTACAGGAAATATTGAAAGGGGTCCTCTAAGCAAAGAGAGACCCTAAAAGTAGTAGATCAGAAAGAAACAGAAACAATATACAGTAACAATCATCTTACAGGCAATACAATGGCACTAAATTCATATCTCTCAATAGTTACCCTGAATGTTAATGGGCTAAATGCCCCAATCAAAAGACACAGGGTATCAGAATGGATAAAAAAACAAAACCCATCCATATGCTGCCTCCAAGAAACTCATTTTAGACCCGAAGACACCTCCAGATTTAAAGTGAGGGGGTGGAAAACAATGTACCATGCTAATGGACATCAGAAGAAAGCTGGGGTGGCAATCCTTATATCAGATCAATTAGATTTTAAGCCAAAGACTATAATAAGAGATGAGGAAGGACACTATATCCTACTCAAAGGGTCTGTCCAACAAGAAGATCTAACAATCTTAAACATCTATGCCCCTAACATGGGAGCAGCCAACTATATAAACCAATTAATAACAAAATCAAAGAAATACATCGACAGTAATACAATAATAGCAGGGGACTTTAACACTCCCCTCACTGAAATGGACAGATCATCTAAGCAAAAGATCAACAAGGAAATAAAGGCCTTAAATGACACACTGGACCAGATGGACATCACAGATATATTCAGAACATTCCATCCCAAAGCAACAGAATATACATTCTTCTCTAGTGCACATGGAACATTCTCCAGAATAGACCACATCCTGGGTCATAAATCAGGTCTCAATCGGTACCAAAAGATCGAGATCATTCCCTGCATATTTTCAGACCACAATGCTCTGAAGCTCGAAGTCAATCACAAGAGGAAATTTGGAAAGAACGCAAATACATGGAGACTAAACAGCATCCTTCTAAAAAATGAATGGGTCAACCAGGAAATTAAAGAAGAATTGAAAAAATTCATGGAAACAAATGATAATGAAAACACAACAGTTCAAAATCTGTGGGACACAACAAAGGCAGTCCTGAGAGGAAAATATATAGCAGTGCAAGCCTTTCTCAAGAAACAAGAAAGGTCTCAAATACACAACCTAACCCTACACCTAAAGGAGCTGGAGAGAGAACAACAAAGAAAGCCTAAACCCAGCAGGAGAAGAGAAATTATAAAGATCAGAGCAGAAATCAATGAAATAGAAACTAAAAAAACAATAGAACAAATCAACAAAACTAGGAGCTGGTTCTTTGAAAGAATTAATAAGATTGATAAGCCCCTGGCCAGACTTATCAAAAAGAAAAGAGAAAGGACGCAAATAAATAAAATCATGAATGAAAGAGGAGAGATCACAACCAACACCAAAGAAATACAAACAATTATAAGAACATACTACGAGCAACTCTATGGCAACAAATTTGACAACCTGGAAGAAATGGATACATTTCTAGAGATGTATAAACTACCACAACTGAACCAGGAAGAAATAGATAACCTGAACAGACCCATAACCAGTAAGGAGATTGAAACAGTCATCAAAAATCTCCAAACAAACAAAAGTCCAGGACCAGACGGCTTCCCAGGGGAATTCTACCAAACATTTAAAGAAGAATTAATTCCTATTCTCCTGAAACTGTTCCAAAAAATAGAAATGGAAGGAAAACTTCCAAACTCATTCTATGAGGCCAGCATCACCTTGATCCCAAAACCAGACAAGGATCCCACCAAAAAAGAGAATTACAGACCAATATCCTTGATGAACACAGATGCGAAAATTCTCACCAAAATACTGGCCAATAGGATCCAACAGTACATTAAAAGGATTATTCACCACGACCAAGTGGGATTTATTCCAGGGCTGCAAGGTTGGTTCAACATCCGCAAATCCATCAATGTGATACAATACATTAATAAAAGAAAGAGTAAGAACCATATGATACTCTCAATAGATGCTGAAAAAGCGTTTGACAAAGTGCAGCATCCCTTCCTGATTAAAACTCTTCAAAGTGTAGGGATAGAAGGCACATACCTCAACATTATCAAAGCCATCTATGAAAAACCCACCGCAAATATCATTCTCAATGGAGAAAAACTGAAAGCTTTTCCGCTAAGGTCAGGAACACGGCAGGGATGTCCGTTATCACCACTGCTGTTCAATATAGTACTAGAAGTCCTAGCCTCAGCAATCAGACAACAAAAAGAAATTAAAGGCATCCAAATCGGCAAAGAAGAAGTCAAACTATCACTCTTTGCAGATGATATGATACTATATGTGGAAAACCCAAAAGGCTCCACTCCAAAACTGCTAGAACTTATACAGGAATTCAGTAAAGTGTCAGGATATAAAGTCAATGCACAGAAATCAGTCGCATTTCTTTACACTAACAACAAGACAGAAGAAAGAGAAATTGAGGAGTCAGTCCCATTTACAATCGTACCCAAAACCATAAGATACCTAGGAATAAATCTAACCAAAGAGGCAAAGAATCTATACTCAGAAAACTATAAAGTACTCATGAAAGAAATTGAGGAAGACACAAAGAAATGGAAAAATATTCCATGCTCATGGATTGGAAGAACAAATATTGTGAAAATGTCTATTTTACCTAAAGCAATCTACACATTTAATGCAATCCCTATCAAAATCCCATCCATTTTTTTTAAAGAAATAGAACAAATAATCCTAAAATTTATATGGAACCAGAAAAGACCTCGAATAGCCAAAGGAATATTGAAAAAGAAAGCCAAAGTCGGTGGTATCACAATTCCAGACTTCAAGCTCTATTACAAAGCTGTCATCATCAAGACAGTATGGTACTGGCACAAAAACAGACATATAGACCAATGGAACAGAATAGAGAGCCCAGAAATAGACCCTCAACTCTATGGTCAACTAATCTTCGACAAAGCAGGAAAGAATATCCAATGGAAAAAAGACAGCCTCTTCAACAAATGGTGCTGGGAAAATTGGACAGCCACATGCAGAAAAATGAAATTGGACTATTTCCTTACACCACACACGAAAATAGACTCAAAGTGGATGAAGGACCTCAATGTGCGAAAGGAATCTATCAAAATCCTTGAGGACAATGCAGGCAGCAACCTCTTTGACCTCAGCCGCAGCAACTTCTTCCTAGGAACATCGCCAAAGGCAACAGAAGCAAGGGCAAAAATGAACTATTGGGATTTCATCAAGATCAAAAGCTTTTGCACAGCAAAGGAAACAGTGAACAAAACCAAAAGACAACTGACAGAATGGGAGAAGATATTTGCAAATGACATATCAGATAAAGGGCTCGTATCCAAAATCTATAAAGAGCTTATCAAACTCAATACCCAAAGAACAAATAATCCAGTCAAGAAATGGGCAGAGGACATGAACAGACATTTCTGCAAGGAAGACATCCAGATGGCCAACAGACACATGAAAAAATGCTCCACATCACTCGGCATCAGGGAAATACAAATCAAAACCACAATGAGATACCACCTCACACCAGTCAGAATGGCTAAAATTAACAAGTCAAGAAATGACAGATGCTGGCGAGGATGCGGAGAGAGGGGAACCCTCCTACACTGTTGGTGGGAATGCAAGCTGGTGCAACCACTCTGGAAAACAGTGTGGAGGTTCCTCAAAAAACTGAAAATAGAGCTACCCTACGACCCAGCAATTGCACTCCTGGGTATATATCCTAAAGATACAAACGTGGTGCTCCGAAGGGGCACGTGCACCCGAATGTTTATAGCAGCAATGTCCACAATAGCCAAACTGTGGAAAGCGCCTAGATGTCCATCAACAGATGAATGGATAAAGAAGATGTGGTATATATACACAATGGAATACTATGCAGCCATCAAAAGACATGAAATCTTGCCATTTGCGACGACGTGGATGGAACTAGAGGGTATCATGCTTAGCGAAATAAGTCAATCGGAGAAAGACAACTATCATATGTTCTCTTTGATATGAGGAAGTGGAGATGCAAGGTGGGGGGGTTTGGGGGGAGGTAGGAAAAGAAAAAATGAAAAGATGGGATTGGGAGGGAGACAAACCATAAAAGACTCAATCTCAAGAAACAGACTGAAGGTTGCGGGGGGGAAGGGGGATGGGAGAGGGTGGTGGGGAAATGGACATTGGGGAGGGTATGTGCTATGATGAGTGCTGTGAAATGTGTAAACCAGACGATTCACAGACCTGTACCCCTGGGGATAAAAATACATTATATGTTTATTAAAATAAAAAAATTTAAAAAAAAAAAAAAAAGGAAGATGTGGTCCATATACACTATGGAGTATGATGCCTCCATCAGAAAGGACGAATACCCAACTTTTGTAGCAACATGGACAGGACTGGAAGAGATTATGCTGAGTGAAATAAGTCAAACAGAGAGAGTCAAGTATCATATGGTTTCACTTATTTGTGGAGCATAACAAATAATATAGAGGACAAGGGTAGATGGAGAGGAGAAGGGAGTTGAGGGAAATTGGAAGGGGAGGTGAACCATGAGAGACTATGGACTCTGAAAAACAACCTGAGGGTTTTGAAGGGGCGGGGTGGGAGGGTGGGGGAACCAGGTGGTGGGTATTGGGGAGGGCGCAGATTGCATGGAGCACTGGGTGTGGTGAAAAAACAATGAATACTGTTATGCTGAAAATAAATAAAAAATTTAAAAAAAAAAAGGAAAGTCAAGCTTAACTTTTAAACGGTAAATGTTAACTTTGAATAGTTTTGAATCTTCCCTTGATCCTAATTGTAACTCTTTTGATGAAAAGACTAATCAATTATGAAACTTCACCTTTGAAAAATGAAATTATCAAAGTCTGCATCTGACCACAAAAAGCTCCCTCACTCTGGATGCCGGCCACTCCACCACAGCCTAGGCCCAATGGAAGAAACACTGTTTGATGAAGGACTCATTCTAGGTTCCAAACACACACCGAGTCCATCTCAACTTCCCTTTCGAATCCAAGGGATTACCTGGGAAAGAGATGTTCCAAATACCTTTCTAAGCCAGAAATAAACAGAGACAATGAGATCCCCTGCCAGGTGCTCCCTGCAGGGAAACTCAGGACCCCTGGCGCCCCTCTAGATTGCTGACCGCTGCTTCAGCGTGACTTTGTGGCTCCACTGGAGACAAGAGAAAAGCCCAGGATGTTTGGGGTGAAAGAGAACTTCTACCTCCCGTCCGGACATGAATGTGGCCTTGCGCCCAACGTACCTGCTTCCTTCTTGGAGCGCCGACATCCTGAGCCAAGCTGCATGACTGACTCAGACGCTGATTTCAAAACTTCAGGCCTCCTGGAGCCAGAGTGGAGAAGTGCTGTCGGGTGGGGATAAGCGGGCACCTCTGACCTAAGGCCTGCACACCTGCTCCAATTCCTGGGAGAGGGGGAGACACGCGCTTGTTTCTTAAGTAGTAAGTAGCTTTGTTCTACAGTCAACCAAAGCCATTGTCCTTTTTGGAGAAGCGAAGTTACTCTTCCAGAAAACGCTCAGCTCAATGGTCCCTTATGCAACTTGAGTCGGGTCTGGTCTGCACGCCCCCCACCTCCAGGCTCAGGACCTACACCGGGAGGCCGCCCATGCACCATCCTGAGAGCCCAGTACCAACAGACTTGGGGACACAGAGCACAATGATGAAGCTTGGGGATGGTTCTGGGGCTTCTTACAGCCACGCCTGTGCCTGGGGGAAGAGGAACCTGGAAGACCCTCCCAGAGGATCTCGACAGCCCATTGCCACCATCCCCCATGGACAGGGAGCACCACGCTGAAGCTGCGGGATGGCTCTGGGACTTGTTACCGTCACACCTGTGCCGGGGGCAGGAATCTGGGGGACCCTCCTGCCCCACCCTGACAGCCCATTACCCCCACCCCCGGGGGACATGGGAAGCAATGCCGAAGCTCTGGGGCTTGTTAGCGCCACACCTGTGCCTGAGGGAACAGGGGGCACCCTGCCGAACTCGGGGTGCTGCTCAAGGTCCATTACCTGCACTGTGCCAGGGGATGGGGCACCCCCTGAAGTTGGGGACGGTGGGCTGTCTTGACATGCACTCTCCCTGGGGAACACAGGAAACCCTGAGATGTCCACAACCCATCCCACGGAAGCTTGGGTGAGGGGGCGCCCTGGATTTCACGGATGGCGGATGCGGCCAGTTGACGGGTGTCGGGCAGAGGAAACTTTCAAGGGAAAAAGAAAACTCATCTGAGTCCTCGCAGTGAACTCATTTCATGTGCCCTTCGAGGACCCTGCCTCCCACCCAGGGCACACACTAACCCCAGACCCCACCCCACCACACAGCGCGCACTCACGGGCCCAAGGTCTCTCAGAGCTCGCCTTCGCCTGTCCCGCCTGTCCCGCCTGTCCCGCCTGTCCCCCCTGTCCCCCCTCTGCAGTCCTGCGCAGCTCCAGATCCGCCCACGGAGAGGTAGCTCCACCCCCCACACGGTAATTGTTCGAGGACGGTGGTGCCCCGAGCCCATTGGATGCCGCGCCTGCCTGTGCCCATCTGTCCTTACACCCGCCTCCTTGCGACTGCAGGTGGGCCCCAACGTGCCTCCTCGCCCAACACCTGGCTCTGCGCTGCAGCCACCGGCGGGTCGTGGGCAGGGCCCCTCAGACAGCCGGTCCCTTCTGTGGACCCCCGTGACTGCCGACCACCCATAGAGCACTGCCCCTTCCCTTCCTGCCCCGGCCCCGTCTGCGGAGCTGTTCCTGGCTCCCAGCAGGTTCAGCGGCTCTCAGACCCTCCAGGGCTTGGGCTCTGGGGAATCCAATGGTTTCCCCCATTTCCAAGGCAGTTTTAAGACCCAAAAAATAATGCTCTAAGCAGGAGGAGCTTCACGTTCTGGTCTCACCCATGGAGGGGAGAGTGCGTCTCACACCTTCCGAGCATCCTTCTAAGATGAGCCCATTTGTGCTGGAAAATACACACACATGCTTGGCTCAGGGAAGCTCCAGGATGGACAAGAACAACCGTCCTTCTGCGCTGCTGGAGGTGCGAACCAGGAACGTCGGTTTTTCACTTAGAAAAAAAATATTGTTATTGTCAACACTAAAGGAACAAACTCTTTTAAACATTTTAGAGAGAAAGGAAGAGAGATTTATTCAGACCCAAATCAGGACAGCTGCCTGGGAGACACAATCTTCACAAGGAAGGGAGTGCTCCAGGGGAGGAACATTCGGGGCAGGTTTATATATTCGTTCTGTTTTGTTTTACATACAGAGTTACACATCATCATGAGAAAGAACATTCTAGAAAGTTACAGACTTTTTATGTTTTCAGTATGTGCATGGCTGTATGACTTTAATCTTAGGGAGTGGGGGAGGTTCTTTTATTTTTTTTTCTTCTCTTCATGTTTGCAATGGCATTTTTTTAATTATCTTTTTCTTCTGGAAGCAGATATACAACATGGGCTTGGGGCAGAGATAGGGCCCATGCTCTGAGGTTTTGCCCAGTCATTTCAAGCTTGGTAAAATGTTAAAGGATAGCTTTCCTGTTAGCCCAGGATCCAGCTTGTGGATGGTAATAGATAAAAATTTCTATTATCATTCTAATTACTACCAAAGGGAAGAACTTGAGACAAAAGCACCTTTAATAATAGTACCAAGAAATCAAAATGATGCCGACAGAAGGTTACCTGTTCCATGGTCAACACAGGTAACAGAGGTGTTCACAGGTGGGCTCCTTCCCTTCTCCTGCCCACATCTCTGAAGCACACAGATAAGTTGAAGTCAGAATTTTAGAACCTCCCAACATCTTAGAGATGTCTGGCACCATTCCCTTACACTACAGAATAAAACAGAGTAGTTCATTGTCTCAACACTAATTTAAACATGAAGTCCCCCTAAAGCTTAGATACACTGTCTTAGTTCTTTTCCTGCAGATTTTAACTAATGTAAGTCATAGTCATACCATATAAATACTACAATGGTTGGCAAGTAAGTAACCATTGGTAAGAGAGGATTTTAGCAATGTTTATAAACATCATCTCACTTGTAGAAGAAGGCTGAGCTGAGTGTTTTAAAATATTATTTCAGACCTGTCTTTTTTTAAGATTTTATTTATTTGCTGGAGAGAGAGAGACAGTGAGAGAGGGAACACAAGCAGGGAGAGAGGGAGAGGGAGAAACAGGGCCCCCACCAAGCAGGGAGCCTGACATGGGGCTCAATTCCAGGACCCTGGGATCATGACCTGAGCTGAAGGCAGGTGGCTTAACGACTGAGCCACCCAGGCGCCCCTGTTTCAGACCTGTCTTACAGCAGACTCTGAATATACCAGACCCTGAATCAATTTTAGAAAGATAGATCTTTCACTAATTTTAATATCATTTTAATATCAATTTAATTGTTAACTTATCCATTTAATATCATTATAATATATATTATATATAACATATATAATATAATATCAATTATAGTGTCTCTATTCCTAGGAATCATTGAGTATCTTACTCAGAGGTCCTCCACTGAGATAATTATCTTAATGATCATGCAGGGCAGAGGTTAAAAGGCCAACAAAATCTGCTCCACTCAGCCACACCACAATAAAATCCTGAGACCTGACATGTTTCCCGATCCAGAAGAGCAGAGATAAGAGGGAAATTGTACCATGTATGGAATAACAAGGGATTTGGAGTCAGTCTGGGGATCCCACTTGGGTTTGTGACCCTAAAATCCTCTGTAACTTGAATCATCTCTGAGCCCCTGTCTAAGCATCTAGAAAATGTGACTGATAACATCTACATCCAAGTTTGGAAGTTTAAGAGGGAGAAATCTACAAAGAGCCAGTGTGATGACTCTCAAGAGGAGGTGCTCAGGAAGCCAGGATGGCTATTTCAGTCTATTTCTTTTCTGGAAGAAAGAACACATGTTGAATCTGTATTTCTAATAGAGGACTCCCAAGATGATTTTCAACCCTTAAGGAAGGCCAAGAAACAGCTATCGTGTCATGTTTCACTCAGAAAGCATGCTATTGGACTGGTGAGGACAATGCAATAGCACTGTCATCACTACGCTGTGCAGCTTCCCATTTCCAATCATTTAAAAAAAAAAGGGTTACATTTTATCATTGGGATGTGTGTGAAGTTATTGTATTCAATAGTAACTAAGTAGGAAATTTAGGAAGTAACTTGGACCACTGCATTCAAGATTTTTAAATGAACATTAAAATTTGAATTAAAGTACAAATAAATAAGTAAATAATAAAATAATAGAAAGCTCCAGCACAGGAAAAGAAATCAACAAAGTGAAACAGCATCCTAGAAGTGGGAGAAAATATTTGCAACTAGGTATATGACAAATGTATATGTAAGTACATAAAGAACACATACAACTAAATAGGGAAAAAAATGATCCAATTAATGGGCAAAGGACTTGAATTTGTAGGGGCCTATTTAGCCAGAGCAACTCCATCTCGGTTAAACAGCCATTTTGTTGTTTGTGAAGTAAAACTTAACCTGACCCTGCCCCCCCCCCAGAGGAACTTACTTAAAAGCAAGTCTGGGAAACCAGTAAAATATGGTCGACCAGTCCCTGATAACAGAGCCCAAATACAAGGGCAGGGCAGGTCAGGTGGAGATAACAGAGCCCAGAATGCAAGGACGAGTCAGGCCAGATGGAGACAATCTCATTGGCCAGGCTCAACCACATGGCCTTTGCTCTATAAAAGCTAGTCTGTGAAGTTGGGGGTGGTTGCTCTCTCTGTAAGACACGGCCCTGGCCAGTCGGTTTGATTCTCGGTGCTGGCGTGAAATAAAGCTTTGCTTTATCAGTCTTACTCCTTTGATCACGGACCCCATCATTTGGGGGCTCATCCAGGATCAAATGGTGAGAACTGAGCCAGCATCAGAATTTCTTGGAAAAGCCTCCAGAGGTAAGATCTCGAGACCCCGTTCTTCGAGATCCTGTTCTGTCTGTCGTTGTGTTTATGGAGCTCCAGGGGTATAGGCCATGAGGGAGAAACTGGACGCAGTATTGCTCCCCAGGGCTGGAGTGGATGCGGGGATGCCCCATCCCTCTACTGGTAGATCGCCAGGGAGTTCGAGTCCCCCTAGGCGGTCAGGGGACTGAGAAAATCCCCAGCAGGGGCAGGTTATGTTTTTGAGTTGGGATTATATCTTGCACACCCTTAGACTTGATATCTGGTCGAGGAAGGGCCGCTGGGTCTGCGGTTGTCTGTCTTGTCTTTTTGTTGTCTGTTGTGTTGTTTGGTGTGTTTGAAGAAATGGGGCAAGCGGGGAGTAAGGAACCTGTGACATCCCTAAGTCTTGTTCTCCAGCATTTCAAGGATTTTCAAGGTAAAGCCACCCAGTCGGGTTGACAAGGTTTACCTGGGAAAACTAAAAACACTCTGCCAGTTAGAGTGGCCCACTTTCTCCACAGGGTGGCCGCCGGAAGGAACGTTTGCCTTGGCTCATATCTACTCTACCCAGAGTAAGGTCTTCGATCTCCATCAAGAACAAATACCATACATCATGGCCTGGCAATATCTGGTGGAAGAACCACCATCATGGCTCAAGTCTCACCTTCCCCCTACTAACAAAACAATTTCTCTCCCTCTAAGGCAGGTCAGACAACCAAAACCAGAACAGAAAGATGAGGGGGAACCAGGGAAGACTATCCTGCCTCCATCAGATGTGGCGGATGTGGAATTTCCCCTCCTTATCTGTCCCCTAAACCTGACTCTCGGTCCCGAGACACTTACCAGTCCACCTCATACGTGGTCAGGATCTACCTATGGGACTACCAAGCAGAAAGACCGCCCTGATCCTTCCCCTTCCCTCTACCCCCCTCTGCTGCCCTCTACCTCACTGGTTCCATCAGCGCTGATGCTGCCTCTCCGTGAGGTTGCTCCACCAGACGGGAGAAGGGCACCCCCACCTAACCTATATCCCTTTCTCCTCTTCTGATAATCTTGCTTTTGCCAGTCAGTCAGCCCCAGATATGAGGAGGAAACTTCAGAAAATTGAAGGATTTGAAGGGAAGAATCTGACTGAGTTAGTGGGAATAGCAGAAATAGCCGCTGAGGACTATGAGTCATGCTTGCAGGGGACAAGAGCTCTCTTACAGACTCTATAAGAAAAAGGGTATTGGGTGTCAGCAAAGAAAGCACAGCTCTGTCAGAGCCACGCCACTTATTTAGGCTTTGATCTCCACAAGGGAGTGTGTTCACTGAGTCCAGGAAACAGGTGATCACCCAATACCCCCGCCCCACCACGCCCTGACAATTGAGGGAGTCTCTCAGGACAGTGGGCTGTAGGCTGTGGGTACTGCGATTTGCGGAGATTGCCCAACCTCTCTATGAACTGGCAATGGTGGGGGGCTCACTATGGTAGAGTGGACAGCTGAGGCAGAAGGAGCATTTCGGGAATTACAAACAGCCTTACTGAGTGCCCCAGCATTGGCCATCCCAGATGTTACCAAGCCCTTCCACTTGTATGTGGATGAAAAGGCAGGGGTGGCCAAAGGAGTTTTGATTCAGACCCTAGGGCCCTGGAAAAGGCCAATAGCCTATCTTAGCAAGAAACTAGATCCAGTAGTGGCTGAGTTCCTTCCTTGCCTCCGCATAATTGCTGCCACAGCCCTCCTGGTCAAGGATGCACGTAAATTGACTTTGGGTCAAAATCTCATCTTGACCACCACTCACGCTATCGAGGGCCTTCTCCGGACTCCACCAGATCAATGGATGACAAACGCCCGAGTGACAGAGTATCAGGCCCTCCTCCTCAACGAACTGAAAGTGACTTTCCAGCCCCCGGCGGTGCTAAATCCAGCCACATTGCTGCCAGAGGAGCTGGGTGACCACCCACACAACTATGGGGAGGTCCTAGCCCAGGTCACAGGAATAAGGCTGGATCTCAGAGACATTCCCCTCCCGGATGCACAGATGACTCTGTTCACAGATGGGAGTAGCTACATGGTCGATGGAAAGAGGTATGCGGGGATCGGTTGGTCTGATTCTCGGTGTTGGTGCGAAATAAAGCTTTGCTTGACCTTTGCTTTGTATCAGTCTCGCTCCTTTGATCACAGACCCCATTAAATTGACATTTTTCCAAAGAAAACATACAAATGCCAAGAGGTACATGAAAAGGTGCTTGGTGGCACTAATCATTAGAGAAACATTAATCTTAACCACAAAGAGACATCACCTCACACTTGTCAGAGCGGTTCTTATCTGAAGGACAAGTGAGAAGAAGTGTTGGTAGAAATGTGGAGAACAGGGAACCCCATGCCCTGGTGGGGGGATGTGAACGAGCTCAGCCACCAGGGAAAACAGTATGCAGGTTCTCCAGCAAACGAAAAAGCACCACATCCAGCGATCTAGCAATTCCACTTGGGGATACATCCAAAGGAGATGAACTCACTTAAAGAGATATCCGCACTGCCGTGCTCCCTGCCCCGCTCCTCACGAGCCGTGTGAACAACTCCAGTGGCGCTGGATGCTCCCCCGTTTTCATACTGACCCCGAGAGTCACTGAGGTCATGCAGCTGCTCAAGGTCCCTCATCCCCAGAACAAAACCCTACACCGCTATGCTAGGAGAACAGGGGCTGGGCAGGAAGTCCGGGGCTGCCTCCAGCCTCCACGCAGCCAGGGACACACCACCCCCGAGGGCCTTTCCCTCCAGAATGTTCCTCTCCTTGCCCTGGGGGACTCTTCTCTGGACAAATCTGCACAGGTGCTCATTATGGGAGTGGGACAGGGGCTCCCCAGGGCCCCATCCTCTCTTCTCAACAGCAGGGAGAACTGATTCCCCTGCCGCCTCTCCAGTGAGCTGCTCACCAACATCCCCGCTGCACCGCTCCTGAGCCCTTTAGAATCCAGTGGGCGATTTCCGCGGCCAGCTGCAGCCACCGCCGCCCTGCGACCGGCCCAAGACGCCAGTCCTTGCCTGGGCTCACCCTGGTGTCGGCTCTCCAGGAACAGATACCACCACTCTGCCTGAATCTCGGTGCTTCTCCAGACCCGCCCGGCTTCTCTGCTGAAGACCTATGTTCACTCCTCGGCGGACGAGCAAGAGGCTCACCACCCCATGTCCTGTTCCTGAAGGAGGACCTGGCTCTGACCTCAGGCACCCATTCTCGAAATCAACAGTCATGCCATTCGCTCTTTCATCCCCCCCCACCCACGGCCATTTCCAACTCTGAGGATCCGGAGCGGACACAACAGACCGACGGATCATCTGGAAAGAACGGGCGGAACATCAGTGCCGGAGACCCGGACATGGAGGTAGGAAGACGGTCTTGCAGACGACGCGCACGCTCTAGAATACCGAGTGAGGTTTGGGGACACATCCTAGAATATTTTTACAACAGATTTGCCTCTGGAAGCTTCAGGGGAGTGATGAGGGGACATGTATGTGCACATATGTGTCTGAGTATTCGGGAATGTGTGGGTCCGTGGGTACAGGTGTTGGTTGTGTCATTTTATTGTTCTGCGCCTGTTTTCGGGGTTTGGCGTGTCTGGAGGGGAACTGTTCAGGGCTTGGCTGGCTGAACGGGTGTGTGTCTACGTGATCCCAGAATTAGAAAACTGGACTCTCTAGAACACCGTCTCTAGCACCGTTGGGCCACAAGGCTGAACGCCGGCTCTCGCCCGCATTCCTCTCCCCGATGGCCCTGGTGCTGCGCAGCCAGCTCGGGGTTCGCGTGTCCTTCCATCCCCCGCAGCCTCCGGCAGAGGAGAGCCTGGCTTAACGATATGTCCACAGATATAAAGCAAGGCTCTTGGAATTAGTGAGATTTGGGTGAAATCCTGACAAGCATTTATAAACAGTATGGCCCGGGCAAGTTATTTAACCTCAGCCAGCCGCCTACCTTCCTCTTAGAACAGGAGGATTGCCTCACTTCCGGGTGAATAAAGACCAGAGTTAATCAATAAAAAGACCTAAACTCACAGCCAGCTCTGGCCCTAACTGGTGTGGGAGTGTCCCACTGATGCACGTGTGGACAGTAAGAGCGAGCACTTACTAAACACCCACTCGGTCCCGTGCCTGTTCTGAGAGCTCTCTGTGCTTCCCCCCTCCACCAAGTCCGCTTTCTTTTTTTTTTTTTTCAAAGATTTTATTTATTTATTTGACAGACAGATCACAAGTAGGCAAAGAGGCAGGCAGAGAGAGAGGGAGAGGAGGAAGCAGGCTCCCCGCTGAGCAGAGAGCCTGATGCAGGGCTCGATCCCAGGACTCTGAGATCATGACCTGAGCCGAAGGCAGAGGCTTTAACCCACTGAGCCACCCAGGTGCCCCCCAAGTCCGCTTTCAAGTGAGGACACGGAGCCACAGACAGGTGAAGCCACGTGCCCAGGGTTATTCCACTGGGAAATGGCAGAGCCAAGACTGGAGCTCGGGCACTCTGACGGCCCCACCCTTGCTCTGACTCACACCATGAACACCTGTTCTGTCTCATAAGCATAAATGGATCCCTATAAGCACGACGTTCTTTGGGGGGAAAAGAGATTTTTCCTGAAACATTTTCAAGAAAATTAGGGGATCATGATTTTTAAACTCAGAATAGTGACTGTGAAGTTTATCTCTCTCCGCACACCTGCCAGGAAGTGTGCAGGAGCGAGATTTCACTGTAGCATTTAGTCATCGCATCTACCGTATGGTTTCTGTACCATTAGGAAATGCAACTCAGTGTCACTCTTCAGGGTTAAAGGCTTCTGTGTTGGGTCCCTTTTATTCAAATGACAATTTTTTTTCCCCCCGCAATGAGAGCCAGGTGATAAGACAGGAGCCCTGGAGATCATCTAGGTCAGGCCCCTCCTCTTACACATGGAAACACGAAGGCAAAGGGAAATGCAGTGACTTCTCCATATCAAATAATCCAACTGGCCCAAGGCAATTATGCTGGTGGGACCCAGGGCTTCTAGCTTCGTGTTCTGCCAGAGGACTCTGGGCTTCAAGGCCCCCAGATCATGACCATCACACTAGGGAGAAGCCAGAGGGGCATGGACGCTGGTGACAGCCTAGAAGACAAACTCCCCACAGAGTAGCGCTCAGTAGTCAGCAGCTAATGGTTGTATTCTCAAAAGTAGAATCCCTGAAACAAAGAAGGGGATAGACGGTTCTAATCTCCCAAGTGGTGGCTCTACCAAGCCTAGGGCACTGCACTTACTCGCAGGCACTACACACTTTGGAAGGAGGGGAGAGAGGCCCAAGGGGGAATCTGTCTTCCAGTATCTGAAGGACTAGTCTATGGGAGGAAGGTCAGATTTCTACTTTGGCCCCGAGGAGTGCAGTGAGAAGCCAGGGGGCAGCAGAAAAAGCGCGGATTTGGAAAGGAGACAAGCCCGACCACAAGCCCCACGGGGCCACTCACCAGCTGTGACCTTGGGCAATCTTCCCTCTCCCAGTCTAAGTCTGTTCTTCCCAAAGTGGAAATTCCTTCTTCCCGAAAGAGTCTGCGAAATAATTCATCAGCCAAGCTGTACTGAGGTAGGGCTAGCTTCCCAAAGTCAGGGCTCCCGTCTGTCATTGAGCGAGCGAGGTGCGCTCTGCTCGCTCCCATCGGATCCCCCGCCCACCCCACCCCGCACCCCTCGCTCCGGCTCCCATCCAGCTCCCGGACGGCCACGTCCGCCGGGCAGCGTTGCTCTCTTTAGCTCCCTGGGGGTAAACTCGCCCTTTCGCTCAGCCTCCTTCCAAACACTCTGGGAGTTTCCTCCCGCAGGCCAACCACAGCACCGGGGAGCGCTTCCTCCTGCTGGGTTTCTCCGACTGGCCCGCGCTGCAGCCCGCCCTCTTCGCCCTCGTCCTGCTCTGCTACCTCCTGACCCTGGCGGGCAACTCGACCCTCGTGCTGCTGGCCGTGCGCGACCCGCGCCTGCACACACCCATGTGCTACTTCCTGTGCCACCTGGCGCCGGCGGACGCAGGCTTCACCACGAGCGTGGCGCCCGCGCTGCCGGCCAGCCTGTGCGGCGCGGAGCTGTGGCTGCCCCGCGCGGGCTGCCTGGCCCAGCTGTGCACGTCGCTGGCGCCGGGCTCCGCCGAGTGCCCGCTGCTGGCGGTGATGGCGCCGGACCGCGCGGCCGCCGTGGTCCCCGCGCTGCGCCGCGCCGAGCTCGCCTCCCCGCGCCGGGGCCGCGCGCTGGCCTGCGCCTCCTGGCTGGGCGGCCTGGCCACCTCCGCCGCGCAGAGCGCGCTCCCGGCCGCGCGGCCGCTGTGCGCACCCCGCCGGCCGGACCCCTTCGTCTGCGAGCTCCCCGCGCTGCTGCAGCGGGCCCGTGGGGGCGGCCGCGACGCCAGCGAGCGCCGGACGTTCGCCGCGCGCGTGGTCATCCTGCTGCTGCCGTCCGCCGTCATCCTGGCCTCGTAGGGCGCCGTGGCCCGCGCCATCTGCGGCATGCGGTCCCGGGGCGGCCGCAGCCAAGCGCTGGGCACGTGCGGGTCCCACCTGACCGCCGTCTGCCTCTTCTACGGCTCGGCCGTCTACACCTACCTGCAGCCCACGCGCCGCTACGACCAGGGGCGGGGCAAGTTCGTTTCACTCTTCTACACCGTGGTCACCCCGGCCCTCAACCCGCTCATCTACACCCTCAGGAACAAGGAAGTGAAGGGGGCAGCCAGGAAGCTCCTGGGCAGTCTGGGGAGAGGGCAGGCTGGACGGTGAGTGCGGGGCGGGGGAGGGAGGAAAGGGTGAGCCCCGGGCCCACGGATGGGAATGTCCACTGGGAAGGCAGCGAGCCCTCAGCCTGTCCGTTTCCCTGTGAGAATCCGCAAGACGTGTCCTCAGGGAGTCCGAGGTCCCTGGGGGGGCCCCTCCTCCCCTCGGGAAATGTTCCTCTGCTTCGGGGCAAATCCCTCTACGCTGCATATACAGGTTCAGGGAGGGGAAGTGGCTTCCGGCTCTCTCTTAAGTTGATGAAGAGAGAGGGCATGATTTCGAGAGGAGCTTCCCCATCCTCAGGGGTCCAGTGACAACGCCCGGAGAGTCCACACGCTGGTAAGATCCTGTAGGACAGGACAACGAACATTCCCTCTCCCCCAGTCTGATGGCGCACACCGTGAAGACCCCACAGTGTCTGACCTCAGGAGTCCCCCAAGTTAACAGAGAAATCCCAGACTCTACCCTGCGAGAGACCCATCAGAAACAAGGAGCCGCAGTTCCTCCTCTCAGGAAATCAGTCCAACCTAATGTCCACCTAACCAGGTCACTAGAGCCACCAAGAGCACTAGAGCCCAAAGTGGGACAAGGAATTCCCCTAAGTGAGGGTTGTGCCGCTGGGGTTCAGCTGGGGACCTCTTCTGCACAAGGTGGTTCTTAAGCAAGTTTAAAGAGCAGAAGGGACTAGACGTGTCTTAGATGGTGCGAAAAATGTGTTCTTGACCAGTCATGAGACACAAGAGGGACAGTGGGACAGAGGAGTGAGTGAGGGAGAAAGATGGAGGAAGAGACCCACGTTCCCCAGGGAGGAGCAGACACGGGGTGGGAGGTGCAGGAGGCAGCCAGGAAAGGGCTCTATCAGCCAGGACCTGGGCACAGCCTTGGAAGTCAACCCAGAGTCCAACCGAAAGCCCCCACCCAAACGATGCCCCCACCCCAGAGTAGACCTGCTAGACCCTAACGCAGGCAGGACAGAGACGGCTCCACAACCACACCTTCCGCAGGGACCCCCCCACTGGAGAACAAAATCTCTGTGCCCCCAGAGGAGGTGTCTTCCCACGCCCACCATCATCTCCAGAAATAAGAACAGCTGAATTCGCAGTGGGGCGTAGAGAGTAAGATGGCACACCGTGCCGGGATTCATTTCCTACCAAACAACGTTCAATAAGGACAGAGAAGGTAGTTGAGTTGCGTTTCTAAATTCTTTATTGCTTAGATTGTAATCATATCAGAGGAATTAACACACTTCAATATAAATCATTTCACTGTTCTGTACAAGCAGAAATTCAATTCAATTCAACATATTGAGTGATATTACAGATGAAATGTATCGGTGGGAACACAGAAAGTAGGGGAACATGCATCCCAGTGTGAAACTTACTATCTTGTTGGGCAGAAGAAGAAATAGGAATTTTTCTAAAAATCAGAGGGAGGAGGGAAAGGATTAATTTTCAAGCTGGCTTTGATGTTATCTCAACTGTGCCTTAAAATACTATTTTCTATTTTCAGTAATACACACAATGCAGACACCTAATCAATTGTGTTTGATCAAAAAATCATGGAGTTAGAAAGTTTTCTGCAGTCTTCCTTCCCACTTCACCCCTACCTTTCCCTGTTTATCTTTCTCATTTATTTGGGGAAATCATCAAAGGATGTGGGAGGAGTGAGAGCTAGCAGCAGGCTCACCCCCCAATGCAGTATTTTCCCAGCCAGAGTGAAGCGCCTCGTCTGATGCCGTAATCCGCCACGGTCTTCCCGTCTTCCAGCCTCTTGCCATTGCAAGTCACAATCTGTCGCTCAGGCGGGATCGCGGTCTTGGTCTCGACCATCTGTTTCACCTGGGCCACTGAGCTGGACCTTCGCACCTGGAGGAGGTGCCTCTGCCCCCCATCACCTGGCTGCACCAGAGACACGGGCAGCTCCTCGTCACTGGGCGTCACCACCTTCAGAGTCAGGTGGGTGGTCGTCTCCTTGTCAATGCCATGAGAGAACAGCTTCCTCTGGGGCTTAAGCATCTCGGAGCCCAGCAACAGGACCTGGTCCCGCACGGGAATCCTGGTCTTAGCCCGGACGTGTTCTTTGATCTTCCTCACTGTGTCATCTGAGTTATCAGCGAAGGTCATTGATGTCTTTCCCTCAGAAGAGACCTTCTCCTGGACAAGGAAGGCCAAGAGACGGCAAATCAAAGTGCCTGGAACGCCTGCCACCTTTACACCACTGTCCCCTCCTTGCCCAGCCCCGCCCTCCAGCTCCTATACAACAGGCTGTGTCCTTCCCCTTTGTGGAACTCCTCTTTGGGAATCTCAAGCTTCTAACGCAGGAAAACCATCGTTTTCCTTTACAGCCATACCTCTCATTCATTCCAACGTCATGAGTGATTTCCCACATTTCGCATGCCTCCTATCCAGATAAAGGTTGTCAAGTGCCAAAAACTAAATCCAGTTACAAAGCACCCACAGTTACATACTGGACGCCAAAAACAGCTCCCAAAGAGAATTATCAAGACTCGTCAGCTCATGGGACACTCACGCACTGCCCTCCATGACTACTTTAGAAGGAAACCCTGGACAGGACACATACTCTTCCATACTCCTGGTTTCTTTCTTACTGTCCTATGGCCGTGTAATGACTCACACATTACGGTGACACGGTGTTCAGTGTGACTCGTCCCCCTGGACTTCCTGTGTGTTTCTATCTACCCATTGCAGAATATGGTCTCCTGTAGCTAGACCAGGGCCTCACTCACAGAAGGTAGGGCCAGATCGAGGTCTTCCTTCCATGGTCTGAAGCTGGCCAGTGCACCTCTGTGTTGTCGCTGGCAAGCCTGAGAGGACGTCCCTCTTGTTCCATTCAAAACCATCTTCCCAGTCTGGACGTCACAGACATTTCCTCGCAGGACCGACACCCCTCTGTGCTAAGCAGCCCCCCGATGCCAGCCCACATGTACTGCACGTGCTCCTCAAAGGCTCACGGATCTGGTCATTAATACCTTAGAGTGAATGAGTTTTGTGTACCTCTCTTTTGGGAGGAGAAGGAAGTTGAAGAGCCCAGGAGCCCCTAATCAAAGAAGGAGAAAGGCTCCAGACAACATTTCCATAGGTTCAAATCCAGCCCTGTGGGCCCAAAGCCCACTCCCACTTCCCACCGTCCTCCCTAATAGGGCCCAGTCGGGCCTGACACAGAAGAGCACTGAGGAGCCAAACAAGCCACTTCTATTCCCAGAACCTTCCTTCAGCTCCTGTAGAGATCGGAGCCTGTCTCCGGCCCTGCAGGATGTTTCCCAGCCGCTCTGCCCCCACCTCCCCGAGCTCTGTCCCTCGTGGACTCCTGAAATCACTCCCCAATGCTTGGCGGTGCTTTCCCTCTCCCCATCCCCACTTTTCAACCCCAGCTTACATGGAGGCGGGAAGAGCCAGATGCCATGTCTCCAGCCAGCAGGGCAGACACAGGAGGCTGAGGAGTTGGACCGGCGTCCAGCTTATGCACGAGCTGAGGTGGGAAGCCCCTGCCCGAGCCACTGTGCCCGCGCCCTGTGTCCTCCCATGATGTCATGAATTTTCTTTCACTTTCGCGTGGCAGAGTCAATACACAGAGAATACTCTCTGATCAAAACATTCCTTTCCTCCATGCCACCCGCCCTCCTCTTCCCAACATAGGAGGGTCCTTCTCTGTGGAGAACGTCCCCACTTAACAACCCACCACTACCAGTCTTGACTTACGACTCCCCAGCCCACAGCCTTGGGCCCTCACCCACTTCAAGACCTTTACTACTAGATGGTCCTCTCCTGCTGCTTTTGAGAACCTGCCCCATGCGTCGCTCAGGGGCCTTCCTGAGAGCAAGGGTGCCCAGGAGAGGCTGTAGGAGTCTGTGAGGAGTGATGAGACGTTGATCACCTTCTTCAAGCCAGTTGGGCAGAGTGGGAGGCCCAGGAGAAGATGTAGAGTCTGTGAGGAGTGATGAGACCGTGACCAGATTTTTCACACCAGCCACGCAGAGTGGGAGGCATGCCTCCAGATCACACAGGATACACAGCCTACTCTGAGAGGACACGGGAGTTTCAGTCCTGGGGTGCCCCTTGCTCCCTTAACTTGGGCAAGTCTGTTCACCACCTGAGATGTTTGTTTTCCAGTGAACGTGACATGATTGGTGAGAATTCAGAACACAGTTTGTAAAATGGACCTTACATCCCTGGGTCTTGAGCTCTCTAGCATGCTTCTGTTCCTGCCCCAGAATCGGCAGCCCAAATCTAGTACTTAGAACAATCCTGGCCCAACAGTCAAGGGCCAAGCCCACCTCCCATGTAGCAGAACAATACACATCGGCTCTCACGCTGCGGTGACTCTGTTTCTCCGCCTTTACTGCTGGACACTCCCTACTCCCTGTGCTCTGTGATCTCACACACACCACACGGCTCCTTCCTCCCTGGCTCTGGAGGTTTGGATCAGACAAGAAGGGAGGGCACAGGCTGTGTGCCCTCAGAGAATTTCTGTGACTACTCTGATCCTCCCAATATTCCAAAGGAATCCCTGCCCTCCCCCAAACTCCCAGGACAGTGCCACAAAACACATTCTCCAAGAAAGCCTTTATGAAAGGAACTCCCAATTTTTTCAAACTAAAAATCCCATAAAAATGTCACTATCATCTTCTTTGCTGTGTTCTTAGCGGCCATTTACTCTGTCTTCAGCACTGGTAGATGTCAAATGATCCCATTTTACTGCAGGACTTTCCATCCTGGAGAATGTGGTTTCTAGAAGTGCCTATACAGAGTAATGGCACTTCTGGTAAGCACCAGTCCAAGATTTCAAAAAACTCAACATAAATCAGGTTCTCCTATTTGAAGCTCTTATTAGATAGCCATAAACTTGGAAAATTTTTAGTTAAATGTGTTTTGGGGTAGACGCTACTTCAAACACATAGGATGAGTATGGAGGGAGAAGCGTGTCTGACGGAGCAGACAGGAAACAGTGGGCCCTGCCAGTCTCCCTTCAGAGGCCTCTCCGGGCTCCTATCATCCGCTCTGTGCAGAAACCAAGACTGTCATCTTGGATCTGCAGAAGCTGGAGCGGGGAGGGAGCCTCCGCAAGTTGGCTCCTAGAAAGTGATAGGACATCGGAAGCACAAAATCAGAACCCTTAGAAAACTGCTCCAGGGAGAGACATCCCTCTCTGAAAGGGGTTCAGGGGATGAAAAGGGCAGAATTCCAGGGGAGGCACTGTGGCTTCAGGATCCCCGGAGACACAGACAGAATGGGGGTGCCTGAGCCGGTAGAGTCGCCAAGCAGTGGGGCAGGGAAACTGGTTACAGTCACCAAGCCCGAGACGGACTCTCAGCTTGACTCACCATAAACTGTGAGCTGGGCCAGTCGGGTGATCATTTTTCCCCTGAGCACCCTGAAAAGGACTGGAACTTGCAGGCCGTTTACCATCCCCTGGGAGGGGCGAACAGCTGTGCCCATGGGCAACAGCTCTCAGGGTGGGGGTGGCCCTGGAAAGGACAGTAGGACGGCACCCAGCCATGACCCAGGAGCAGCAGAGCAGGGTGTACGAGTGAGCTGGCAATAGCTAGCAGACCCAAGTACACAAAGGGCAGTGGTGCTCGAGGGCCCCTGGGACTCCCCCCAGGGGACTGCAGTTGGGTGTGCACCACAAGAGTCTGTGAAGTTTGGCACCCACAAAAGGAAAACTCTTTGTCCTGAGGGTTGACTGGAGATGGGGGCCACAATCTTTCAGTTCTAGGCCAGAAATCCGGGCACAGCCATGGTTGCTGACCCTCTGTCGTGGTACAGAAAGCCTCCAGGGAACAAAAAGCACACAGACAACCAGCTCACACTGAGCCCAGGCCCTTGACAAGGGGCGGGGCAAATCCATGGATGCAAAGACCCCCGAGAAGAGCACAGCATGCCCCTCCCCCAGAAGACAGGCCGGAAGAACGGGTGGACCATGACTTCGTGGATCCACAGGACTGTACATCTCCAGCGCCAGGGGAGACGAGTACACTGAGCTCCGGGTGTTTTCTCACAACTCATTCAACTTTCAGTCTAAGGTTTTCCATTTCTTTTTTTTTTTTTTTTTTAGCTTTTTCAAGTAGATACTTATTTTACCAACTTGTGTTTTAAGTCACTTTTTAACTTTTTTAATTTTTGCATCTACATCTTATAGGTATATTCTTCATTTTAGTCCTTTGTTCTCTCCATTCAATTATTATATATATATATATATATATATATATATATATATATAGCTTTGTGTTATTTGCAGTTTGGGGAGGTGGTGTCTTCTAACACAGAGACCAAAATCCAATCAGGAACAAGTGGGTCACCCTGCTTTGTCCACCCTGCAAGATTATAATCTCCCCTCCACCTTTTTTTAGGTTTTGTTTCATTTTGCTAGTGTTTGCTTTTTGGTTGTGGCTTCAGATTTTTCTAGGGTAGATTTTGCTACGGTCATGGTTGCTATTTTGGACTCTGCTCATTCGCTCACCCATCCTTCTCTGGGCAAAATGACTAGAAGGTGGGATTCACAACAAAAGAAAGAATTAGAGGCAATGTTCCCTGATACAGAGTTAATTGTTATGGATACAGGTAAGATATCAGAGATGGAATTCAAGATAGCAATTATAAAGTTGATAGATGGGCTTGAGAAAAGCATAAATGACAGTACAGAATCTCTAAGGGTAGAAGTGAGACTGAATCCTGTTAAATTTAAAATAATACGAATGAGATGCAGTCGAAGTTGGATGCTATAACAGCTAGGGTCAATGAGGCAGAAGAGAGAACAAGTGATCTAGAGGACAGGCTGACTGGAAGGAAGAAAGAGGAGGTGGGAGGTTGGGGGCGCCTGGTGGTGGGTATTATGGAGGGCAGGTATTGTATGGAACACTGGGTGTGGTACATAAACAATGAATTCTGGTACACCGAAATGAAATTTTAAAAATTAATTAATCAATTAATTAAAAAAAAAAACTCCGAAGCTGACACCCAGACAGAACCCTTCCCTCAACTCTGTCCTGTAAAGCTCCCCTGTGCGGAGGTCCTCGAAGGAGCCTCGTGCACCCGGGATGTGTTCCCGGATGGCCGCGGTATGCACGGAGCAAGAATGTGCTCTAGACCACGGGCTCCAGCACAGCCAGAATCAGCGCCCAAGGCCAGCCAATTCTCAGTAGCTTTCTGCCCAAATCAATATCAGTTTGGGCAGAAAGCTCTTGAGAACTGTCCTGAAAACCCCCAGTGAACTCGATTCCTGTGGTGAATGTCAGCAGGGCCTCTGCCAAGGCCTGGCCCAGGGTCCCAAGTGGTCGCGGCCCACACCCTGCGAAAAAGTCCTCTACGAGTCAGGCGCATGCGAGTCCAATGCCTCCTGCTAGTCAGCCCCCTGGGGTAACCGCCCCGGCTCTGGCGAATTGGGACTGCCGTGCCCACAGGCCCTGGCCCTAACCCTCGGTTGGGTTTTCTGTCTTCCTTCTGCAGGGGCCTGTCCCTCAAGCCATCAAATTGGGGAACCTGGAACACACCCCATGAGTCCACCTGCCACTCAGGAAGAAACTGTGCCATTCGGAGCTGTGGAAAAGCCTCAGAGCGGGAGAAACCTGCATGACCCCCATGAGGCCATCACTTTCCTTCAGCAACACACAGGGCCGAAAACTCGGAAGCTGATGCCAAGCCAGAATCCCTCCCTCAACTCTGACCCCGGAAAGCTCCCCTGTGCGGGGGCCCCAGGGGAGCCATGTGGGCCCGGCCCGTGTTCCCGGATGGCTGCGACGCACAGACGAGAAATCGCTCTAGATCACGTTCGCCAGCATGGCCCGAATTGCTGCCAGACACCAAACAATACTCATGAGCTTTCTTTAGAAGCTCTCCTGCGTGGGGGCACATGGGGGAGCCGCATGGTCACGACCCGTGTTCCTGGGTGGCCGGGACATGCACCGAGCAAGGAAGCACTCTAGACCACGGGCACTAGTGTGGCCCGAATTGCCGCCCAACGCTGGCCAATTCTCACGATCTTTCTGCCCAAATAGATATCAATTTAGACAGAAAGCTCGTCAGAACGGGCCGGAAAACAACTGGCGGACTCGATTCCTACAGTGCATGTCTGCAGAGCCTCCTCCGGGACATGGCCCGGGGTCCCGAGTGGTCGCAGTCCAAACCCTGCCAGAAAGCCCTCCACAAGTCAGGTGCACGCAAGGCCAACATCTCCTGCTACTCCGCACCCAGGGGTACCAGCCCTGCACTCGCGGATCGGGACTCCCATGCCCATAGGCCCTGGCCTTAACCTTCGGTTGGGTTTTCAGTCTTCCTTCTCCAGCGACCTGTCCTTTGAGCCCTCAAATTGAAGTACCCTGAAACACACCCCACGAGTCTGCCTGCCTCCAAGAAGAAACCATGCCATTCGGAGCTCCACAAGTCGATATCGATTTGGGCCAAAAGCTCATGAGGACTGGCCGGAAAAACCCCGGTGAACTCGCTTCCTGCAGCACATGTGTGCAGGGCCTGGGCCTGGGCCTGGGCCAGGGTCCCCAGGGCTCGAGGGCCTAACCTTGGGAGAAAGCCCTCCACAAGTCAGGCAGACGAAAGGCCAATGGCTCCTGCCCTGGGCCCTGGCCCTAACCCTCAGTTGGGTTTTCAGACTTCCTTCCCCAGGGGCCTGTCCCTTGAGCCCTCAAATTGAGGTACCCTGAAACGCACCCCATAAGTCTGCCTGCCACCCAGGAGGAAACCGTGCTGTTCGGAGCTGCGGGAAACCCTCAGAGCAGGAGAAACCTGCATTCCCTCCCTGAGGCCATCCCCCATCTTCGATGTTACACCAGCCAGAAAACTCGGAGGCTGACTCCCAGCCAGAACCACTCCCTCAACTCTTCCCCAGAAAGCTCCCCTGTTCGGAGTCTTCAGGGGAGCCCCGTGGGCCCAGCCCATGTTCCCGGATGGCCACCACATGCACCGAGCGAGAAAGCGCTCTAGACCACGGGCTCCAGCATGGTGCGAATCGCCCCCCCAATGGCGGCCAATTCTCAAGAACTTTCTGCCCAAAACGATATTGATTTGGGCAGAAAGATCATGAGACTTGGCCAGCAAGCCTCCAGTGAACTCACAATCTGTGGCGCATGTCTACTGGTCCCGCACCTGGGCCTGGCCCGAGGTCCGGAGTGGTCGCAGCTCGAATCCTGCAAGAAAGCCCTCTACGAGTCACGTGCACACGAGGCCACCACCACCTGCTACTCATCCCCTGGGGTGCTCGCCCTGGCGCTGGTGGATCAGGCCTACCACGCCCCTAGGCCCTGGCCCTAACCCTCGTTTTGGTTTTCAGTCTTCCTTCGCCAGAGAACTGTCCCTCAAGCTCTCAAATTGGGGAAAGCTGAGACACATCCCATGGGTCCGCCTGCCACCCAGGAGGAAACCTGCCATTTGGAGCCGTAGGAAACCCTCAGAGTGGGAGAAACCTCCATGCTCCCCCGAGGTCATTCCCCACCTACGGTGCCATATTGGGCCGAAAACTCGGAGGCTGATGCCCAGCCAGGACCCCTCCCTCAGCTCTACCCCCAGGTAGCTCCCCTGCAGGGGGCTCTTGGGGGAGCCACGTGTGCCTAGCCTGTGTTTCCGGATGGCCGCAACACGCACCAAGCAAGAAAGAGCGCCAGCGCAGCCTAAATTCTTGCCCAATGCCGGCCAATTCTCACGAGGTTTCTGACCAAATTGGTGTCGATTTGGGCAGAAAGCTTGTGAAACTTGGCCAGAAAACCTGCGGCAAATTTGCTTCCTGCAGCGCAGGTCTGGAGGTCTGCCACCTGGGTCTGGCACAGGGTCCCGAGTGGTCTGGCACATGAACCTTGCGATAAAGTCCTCTATGAGCCAGGGACATGCGAAGCCAATGTCACCGCTACTCAGCCCCCTGGTGTGCCTGCTCTGGTGCTGGGAGATTGGGCCTGCCATTCCCCTAGGCTCTGGCCCAAACCCTCAGTTGGGTTTTCAGGCTTCCGTCCCCAGGGGCCTGTCCCTCAAGTCCTCCAGATTGCAGACGCCTGATCCTCACCCCATGAATTCACACGCCACCCAGGAGGAAACCGTGCTGTCTGGTCCTGGGCAAAACCCTCAAAGCCGGATTAACCTGCATGCCCCCCTGAAGCTACCCCCACCTTTGGTGCCCCACTGGGCCACAAACTCAGAGGCTGACACCCAGACGGAACCCCTCCCACAACTCTGCCCCTGGAGAAATCCCCTGCATGGGGGGCTGAGGGGAGTCGTGTGACCCCGGCCCGTGTTCCCGCATGGCCGCTACACATACCTAGCGAGAAAGTGCTCTAGACTGCCTGCACCAGGGAGGCCCAAATCACCGCCCAATGCCAACCTGTTCTCCTGAGTTTTCTGTCCAAATTGATATCAATCTGGGCAGAAAGCTCGGGAGAATCGGCCAGAAAACCCCCAGCGAACTCACTCCCTGCGGAGCACGTATGCAGGGCTGCTACCTGGGTGTGACCCGGGATCCCCGGTGTTCAAGGCCGGAACCCTGTGAGAATGCCCTCTTCGAGCCAGGCGCATGCGAGGACAATGCCACCCACCACTCAGCCCGCTGGGGTGCCCACCCTGGTGCTGGCAGATCCGGCCTGCCATGGCCCTAGGCCCTGGCCTGAACCCTCAGTCAGGTTTTCAGGCTTCCGTCCCCAGGGAACTGTCCCTCGAATCCTCCATATTGGGTTGCCAGATCCATACCCCATGACTCCACATGCCACCCAAGAGGAAACTGTGCCATTCGAAGCTGCGCAAAACACTCACAGCGGGATTAACCTACATGCCCCCCATGAGGAGGCCATCCCCCACATGTGGTCCCCCACCAGGCCACAAACACGGAGGCTGATGCCCAGCCGGTACCCCTCCCTCAACTCTGCCTCCGGAAAGCTGCCCTGCATGTGGCCCCTTGAGGGAGCCACCTGGGCCCAGCCCATGTTCCCGCATGCCATGTCACGCATCTAGCGAGAAAGCGCTCTAGACCGCAGGCGCCAGCGGGGCCTGAATCGCCGCCCAACACTGGCCAATTCTCACGAGCTTTCTGCCCAAATCGATATCGATTTGGGCAGAAAGCTCGTGAGAACTGGCCAGAAAACACCCAGCGAACTGGCTTCCTGCCACGCCTGTCTGCACGGCTGCCACATGGGCCTGGCCCAGGGTCCCAAGTGGTCGCAGCTCAAACCCTGGGAGAAAGTCCTCTAGGAGCCAGGCGCACACAAGACCAATGCCACCCGCTGCTCAGCCTCCTAGGGGATCCACCGCAGTACTGGCGGATCGGGCCTGCCATGCCCATAGGCCCGGGCCCAAACCCTCCGTTCAGTTTTCAGGCTTCCATCCCCAGGGGCCTATCCCTCGATTAATCCTCCAGATTAGGGACACATGAGCCACACCCCATGAGGGTGCCTGCCACCCAGGAGGAAACCGTGCCATTCAGAGCTGTACAAACCCTCCCAATGGGAGAAACCTGCATGCCTCCCTAAAGCTACCCCAACCATCGGCGGACCCCACGGCCATAAAGCCGGATTCTTGCAAGGCTGGATGTATGCCCTCAACTCAGCCTTGAGAGCGGCCCACCTCAGAGCCGGCAGATAGGGCCTGCAATGACTCTAGACCATAACTCGAACCCTAGTTTGGGCTTTCAAGCTTGCATTCCAAGGGGCCTGGCCCCCACGCCCCCCGGATAAAGGACCACTGAGCAGCACCCCAGGAATCTGCCCTCCACGTGGATGGAACACATGCCATTTGGAGCTGCGCTGAACCCTCAGATAGGGAGAAACCTGCATGTCCCCTTAAAGCCACCACTATCATCGGCAGCACCCTGGCAGCAAACCTGATTCAGCAGTGTCACCAGATGAATGTCCTCAACTCAGCCCCGAGGGGAGCCCGCTTCAGTGCTGCCACATCAGGCCTGCCATGTCCCTAGGCCCTAACCCTGACCCTAGCTGGGGTGTACAGGCTTCCGTACCCAGAGGCCTGGCCCCCAAGCCCGCCAGATCGGGGATGTCTGAGACTCACGCCGGCACTCCATCAGCTGCCTAGGGTTCAATGGTGCCACTTGGAGCTGCACCGAAACCTCAGAGGAGAAACCTGCATGCCCCCCTAAAGCCACCCCCATCATTGGCGGCCCCCTGGTCACAAAGCCGGATTCAGCCGTGGCACCGGATACCTGCCCTCAACTCAGCCCTGAGGAGAGCCTTCTTCAGCGCTGGCAGACTGGGCCTGTAATGCCCCAGGCCCTAACTCTAACCCCAGTTTAGGTTTCCAGGCTTCCTTTCTGAGGGACCTAGCTCCCCAGCCCCCCAGATCAAGGGCCCCTGAGCCATAACGCAGGACTCCGCCTGGCATCATGGAGGAAACCGTGCTGTTGGGAGCTGCTGGAAACACTCAGAGAGAAACCTGCACGCCCACCTAAGGCCACCCTCACGTTCGGCGCCCCCTTCTGCCAAAAAAAGCCAGAGCCTGAGGCTCAGGCTCACACCCGAACTCGACTCTGCCCCCAGAGACCTCTCCTCTGTGGGTGGCTTATAGGAGCTGCGTGGGCCCGGCTCCCGTTCTCGCACAGCTGTAACACACGCCCAGTGGGCAGCACTCCCAGCCTGGGGCCGGCGTGCAGGATGAATGGCCGCCCAATGCCGGCCGATTCTCACGGGCTTTCTGCCCAAAGCGATGTCGATTTGGGCAGAAAGCTCATGAGAACTGGCCAGAAAGCCCCCGCAAACTCGCTTCTGGCGGCCAGTGCCTTCAGAGGAGCCAGTTGGGCTTGGGCGGGAGTCCTGCGTGCTGTCGTCCAAAGCCTAAGGGAACGATCTAAAGGGCGGATGCACACGCGGCCCCGGTCGCTTCTGAATAATGGCCAAACCCTCCATCAACGCAGCCCCGCTGGGAGCCGCCTCATCACCGGCAGGTGGGGCCTGCCATGCCCCTAGACCCGAACCCTAATCCTGGGTTGGGTTCTCAGGCTTCTGTCCCCAGAGGATTGGCTCTCAAGCCCCCCACTGGGGACCCACAGCCATACTGCAGGAATCCATCTGCCACCCCGGAGGACACCGTGCCGTTGGGAGCTGCAGGAAACACTCAGAAGAGAGAACCCTACACGAGCACCTCAGGCCACCCTCACCTTCGGCGCCCCCTTCTGCCAAAAAAGCCAAAAACTGAGGCTCAGGCTCACACCCTAACTCAACTCTGCCCTCCGGGAACTCGCCTGTGCGGGCTGCCTCCAGGAACCGCATGGGCCCGGCTTGTGGTCTCACAGGACCGCAACACGCACCTAGAGAGAAAGCGCTCTCAGCACTAGCCCGGCGCGCGGACTGAGTCGCCGCCCATGCCGTCCAATTCTCATGAACTTTCTGCCCAAATTGACGTCATTTGGGGCAGAAAGCTCCTGAGAATTGGCCAGGAAGCCCCAGCGAAGTCGCTTCCGGCCTCGGGGCCCTTCAGGGGAGCCGCCTGGGCCCGGCCCAGTGTCCTGCGTGGTGTCACCCAAAGCCTAAGGGAAAGCGCTCTAAAGGGCGCAGGCACGTGTGGCCCCAGTCGCCTCCAAATGCCGGCCAAGTCCGCCCTCTACTCAGACCCGCAGGGAGCCCGCCTCAGCACCGCCAGGTGGGGCCTGCCATGCCCCGAGGCCCAAACCCTAACCTTGGGTTGGGTTCTCAGGCTTCCATTCCCAGACGCCTGGACCTCAAGTTCTGCAGATTGGGGACCCTGAGCCATACAGCAGCACTCTGCCTGCCACCCTGAAGAATTCTTGCCATTGGGAGCTGCGGGAAACACTCAGAGCGGGACAAACCTGCATGCGCATCTCAGGCAATCCTTGCTTTCCTCGAACCCTTCTGCCAAAAAAAAGCCAGAGCCTGAGGCTCAGGCTCACACCCTAACTCAACTCTGCCCCTGGGGATCTTGCCTGTGGGGGGGGCCACAGGAGCCGCGTGGGCCCAGCTCTCGGTCTCTTACGGCTGAAACACGCACCTAGTGAGAAAGCGCTCTGCTCGGGGCCAGCGCGCGGTCTGAATCACCGCCCAATGCCAGCTAATTCTCACGAGCTTTCTGCCCAAACTGATGTCGACTTGGTCAGAAAGTGCATGAAAACTGGCTGCCAAACCAGGGCCAACTCGCTTCCAGCAGCAGGAGCCTTCGGGGGAGTCACCTGGGCCCGGCGCAGGGTCCCACGTGATGTCACCCAAAGCCTATGGGAAAGTGCTCTGAAGGGCGGGCGCATGCACAGCCCTGGTCGCCTCCCAGTGCCGGCCAACCCCGCCCTTCACTCACTCCCCCAGGGAGCTGCCTCAGCACCAGCAGGTGGGGCCTGCCAGGCCCCGAGTCCCAAACCCTAACCCTGGGTTGGGTCCTCAGGCTTCCATCCCCAGAGGCCTGGCTCTCAAGTCCTCCAGATTGGGGACCCTGAGCCATACCGCAGGACTTCACCTGCCACCCAGGAGGAAGCCGTGCCCTTGGGAGCTGCGGGAAACACTCAAAAAAGGAGAAACCCGCATGCCGACCTCAGGCCACCCTCATCTTCAGCGTCCCCTCTGCCAAAAAAGGCTCAGGCTCTCACCCTACCTCAGCTCTGCTCCTAGAAAGCTCCCTCCATGGGGGCCCACAGGGAGCTGCGTGGGCCCTGCTCGTGGACTCACCCAGCCTCATCATGCACCGAGTCAATGTGGATTTGGGCAGAAAGCTCATGAGAATTGGCCAGAAACCCCAGCGAACTCGCTTCCGACGCTGGGGGCCTTCAGGGGAGGAGGCACCTGGGCCCGGCCTGGAGTCCCGCGTGGTTGCGGCCCGACGCCCGGGAGCGAGCACTCTGGACGCCGTGTGCAGCCTGGTCCGGGCAGACTCGGAAGGCCGGCCAGCTCTGGCCTCTACTCAGCTCCCCAGGGCAGCTCGCTTCAAGGGTGGCAGGCGGGCCCTGCCAGTCCCCTAGACCCTCACCCTAACCCGGGTTGTGTTCTCTGGCTTCTGTCCCCAGGGGCCTGGCCTCCTAGCCCTCCAGATTGGGGACCCCTGAGCCACCCCCCAGGAGTCCGCCTGCCACCACCCAGGAAGAAACCGTGCACTCTGGAGCTACGCAGCACCTTCAGAGCCGCAAAATCCTGCATGACCCCTGAGGCCACCGCCGCCTTCGGCAGCCCCCTGGCCACAAACCCGCAGCCATACACCCCGACGCCCACCCTCCACTCAGCCCCTCGGCGATCCGGCTTCAGTGCCGGCAGATCAGGCTTGCGAGGCCCCAAGGCCAAACCCTGGCTCTAGTTTGGAATTTCGGACTTCCATCCCCAGAGGCCTAGCCACCCAAGCCCTCCAGATTGGGGACCCCTTAGCCATACAGCAGGGCTCTGCCTACCACCAGGGAGGAAACCGTGCCCTTGGGAGCTGCGTGAAACACTAGAGCCGGAGAAACCTAGATGCCCCCTTCAGGCCACCCTCGAATTTGCTGCCCCTTTTGGCAAAAAACACGGAGGCTGACGCTCAATCTCACCCCCTCCCTCAAATCTGTCCCTGGGAAGCTCTCTGTGGGATCCCAGGGAGCTGCGTGGGTCCAGCTGCCAGTCCCCCATGGCCCCAGGATGCACCTAGCAAGAACGCACTCCCAGTATGGCACTAGCGCGTGGCCAGTATCACGGCCCAGCACCAGCCAATTTTCACAAGCTTTCTGTCCAAATTGATGTTGATTTAGGCAGAAGGTTTGAGAATTCGGAAGAAAACCCTGGAAAACTCACTTCTGGGGGTGGAGCCCATTGGGGGAACCACCAGGGTCCCGTGTGGTGTTGCCCGAAGCCTGCAATAAAACACTATAAACACTGGGTGCACCCGTGGCTGGGATCACTTCTGAACACCAGCCAACACTGCCCATTACTCAGCACCCGGAAGACTGATACAGCACCGGCAGGTGGGGCTTGCCATGCCTCAGGCCCGATCCCAAACCCTGGATTGGGTTCCCAGGCTTCCTTCGCCAGAGGCCCAGCCCTCAAACCCTCCAGATTAGGGACCCCTGAGCCACACCACAGGAGTCCACCTGCCACCCAGGAGGAAAACGTGCCCTTTGGAGCTCCGAAAAACCCTCAGAACGGGAGATACTGCATTCTCCTGAGACCGCCGCCACCATCGGCAGGCCCCCTGGCCACAAACCTGGAGACTGAAGCCCTGTCTGACGGCCGCCCTCCACCCAGCCATCCGGCAATGCCACCTCAGCGCCGACATACTGGACCTGCCATGCCCCCAGGCCCTAACTAGCTCTGGGTTGGGTTTGGGCTTCCGTCCCCAGAGGCCTGGCCATTCCAAGCCCTCCCGATAGGGGACCCTGATCCCCACCCAGGACTCTGCCTGCTGCCCAGGAGCAAACTGTACCCTTGGGAACTGGACAAAACCCTCAGGGCCGGAGAAACCTGCATGCCCCACTCTGGTCACCCCCATCTCCAGCGCCCCTTTTGGGCCAAAAACCCTAAGCCTGACACTCAGCCTCACCCACTCCCTCAACTATGCCCCTGGGGGAGCTCGCCTCTGTGAGGGCCCTATGGGAGCCGCGTGAGCCTGGCTCATTCCCGAACGGCCCAAACACACACCAAGCAAGGAAGCGCTCCCAGCACGGGGCCGGCATGCGATCGGAATTGGAGACCAATGCTGGCCACACGGGATTTCTACCCAATTGACATGCTCGTTAGAATTGGCGGAAAACCCCAGCGAACTCACTCCCAGCGCAAGGGCCCTCCGGGGAGAGCCGCCTGGGCCTGGCCTGGGGTCCCGCATGGTCACAGCATGATACTTGCGACAAAGCCTTCTAAATGCCAGGTGCAGGCCCGGCCGAGATCACCTCTGAGCGCTGGCCAACCCCACGCTCTACTCAGCACCCTGGGAGCCCAATTCAGTGGCAGCAGGTGGGCCCTGCCAGGCCCCTGGGCCCGAACCTGAACCCTGGATTGGGTTCTCATGCTTCCATCCACAGAGTCTTGGCCCTGAAGCCCCCCAGATTGGGGACCCCTGAGCCACACCCCAGGAGACTGCCTGCTCCCTGTGAGGAAACCATGCCATTTGGAGCTGTGCAGTACCCTCAGAATGGGAGAAACTGCATGCCCCCTGAGGCCACCGCCAACTTCGGCGGACCCCCATGCCAAACCCGGAACCTGACACCCCATTTGACCGCCGCCCTCTACTCAGCCCCCCGGCGATACTGCCTCAGCACCCACAGATCTTTCCTGTACTCCCAGACTCACATGGGGCTCTTCATGGGGCATACTGTGGAAACAAAGGTCATGTCGGGACCCACAAACCTCTGGCACTGGTTATAACAAGACTCTGGGATGTCAATGGAGTCCCAAGCCATGGGCCATCTCTGAGTTCATCTGCAAAGATATGGTTGGTGGGAGGGACGCCTGGGTGGCTCAGTGGGTTAAGGCCTCTCTGCCTTCGGCTCAGGTCATGATCCCAGAGTCCTGGGATTGAGCCCCGTGTCGGGCTCTCTGCTCTGCAGGGAGCCTGCTTCCTCCTCTCTCTCCGCCTGCCTCTCTGCCTACTTCTGATCTCTGTCTGCCAAATAAATAAATAAAATCTTAAAAAAAAAAAAAAAGATATGGTTGGTGGGAAACTCACATGCTGACAGAGGGTAAAGGAAGATGGAAAAAGCTACGCCTTTCCATCGTGACTGCACAGGTGGCCTAGGCCGAGCCCGCGCCAGTGCTCCAGGTGGCCCAGGAAGCCAGGGGCATTGCTGAGGGCTGAGTCAGACTCCTGAAGCCCAACATGCTAGACCCTCTGCTACCTCAGGAGACCCATAAATGTGCTCGTGGTATTGGCCTGAACAAGAGGAGCACCCGTGTGGAATAGGACCCACAAGATATACCCGCCTGATAATGGGGACTAACTCGGCCAAACAATACCTACATCGGATTCAACCACAGACAAATGTGTTGTGGGAAGCTCAAGGCCTCCAGAGACATGGGGGGGGGGGGGATTCCTGAGGCCTTAACTGTTGGCCAAACTCACTATCATCTTTTTTCAAGTGCAGGGGATGGGGTCAGGCAGGATAGATCCCAGAGTCTTCCCACTCTGCCACTGGAAAGGAAGAGCCCTCACCCCATCATCCATCCTGTTGCAGATCTGGGGTGTAGGAAACCACCACCTGTGGGCCAAATGGGATCTCCCCCCATATTCTCGCAATCAAGGGTATCTAGAACATGAGTTATGGGTGGTCTCTGGCTGCCATCAAGCCACAACGCAAGAGTGGAGTCGTTGTCAAAAACAACACATGGACTGCAACACCTAACAGAAAATCTTTACAGACGACTTTCCAGAAAAGATTGTGCCAATCCCTGGTCTCAAGGATCCTAGGACCATGGCCCTTCTTTGAGAACAACGTAGCGCCTTCTGGGTCAAATCTAATTGCTTCACCCCAGAGGCAAGGACTTCCAGCCTAAGCCAGAACTGCATCTCCGCCCTCCTCTATTACACCTGGACTGGCACATCTACAGGTCTGCAGCCCAATGGGAATTCACTGTTATTTCCATGGTCGAGATGCTCAGAAACGGAGACCTAAGTGTGAACGTGTGTGGGTGAGCGTGTGTTTCCTCTTTGGTAGCCACAGTGTGCAAGGAGACTACAATACACTAACATGCTTTCTGCCCCCCAGGAACGGCCACGCAATGTGGTTGCATAGTGTTCTCAGAAGGAAGCCATCTTCATAGAACAAACTTCTTCTGGGAGGACTCCCAAATCCCTTGCCCTGGACACTAGGTTCCAGCGAGGCTGGGGGCACTCAGAGGGACAGAGACTCCCCCTGCCCATCAGGGTTTTGAGGAACAGCTGCTGCTCCAGAACAAAAGATCCCGAAACCACTCATCCTGCTGCCATCCAGCCAGGAATCTGTGAGAGATCTACTCCATGCAGAAAGGACAGCCCGAGAGAGAACAAATGAGAGCCTTGTGTGACAAGTGCCACGACAGGGGACACTCGGGAACACTGGGGGTGTGCAGAGTTGGCCAGACCTGGGGGTAGAGGGACAGGGAATGCTCCATGAGGGTGATCACAGCTGTGTCACGACAGGGGATGCTTGGGAGGACTGGGGGTGTTGCAAGGTTGGCCTGAGTGGGGGGGCGGGGGGACAGGAGGACCAGGGGTGCTCCAGGAGGATCTCACAGCTGTGCCCTTGGGTGGCTACACGTGTCAGTGTGGCTGGGCATTGGCCAGGCTGGAAATGACAACACAGGTGAGGGTTGGTGTCCCTAAATGTCTTCTGCAAGGCACAAGTTCAGTAATGAGATTTCTTTTAGTACGATTTCATGTCACATGCATCCGTGAGTCCCTAAAGCTGATTGTGTAGAAGATGAAGTACATAGCTGGTCGTTGCTTCCAAATCTATGGTGCCGGTGGCAGAGCACACGTAATCTTTCTTTTGGCTGCTCTCAGAGTACTATGACTCTTCCTGCCTTCATCTCCAACCCCAGCATGGAGAAGAAAGGCAACATACATCTACATTTCGAAATGTCAACAGAAATCTGCAAACCCAAGTTCTCCCAGGAGCTAAAGCTTCAGGACCAGGGTGATGGACAAGGGAGGCAGACAGCAAGGAACCGAACATACACACGTCATGTGCACGTGAGCTGGCCCACTTCTCTGCCTGTCGGAAGCGAGCCATGCCTGCCCGGAGGGAGTCCCTCCTGCACCCGGTCCGTCTGTTTGCTGCCCTTGAGCAGGGCAGAGGATGGGCTGAGCCGGGTGTGGGTGTCGGGGGGAGATGGCCAGCTGGCCAAGATGCTGCCTGCCGAGGACCTGTAGGACCAGGTCCCGGTCCTCAGCTAAGATGACACCATCATTATGTGTGGTGACCTATTTCCGGGGACAGGGCATGCGCTCAGTGCTTTCTTTGTATTTTTTTAAAACACTACGATGGTTGGGAAGTAAGTAGTTGTGCATAAGGGAATATATAGCACTGTTTACAAGCACTGTCTCACTTTGTAGAAGAGGCTGAGCTGAGGGCTTTTAAATACTATTTCAGACCTGTCTTGCAGCACATTCTGAACATACTGGAACCTGAATCAATTTTTAAAAAGATACTTCTTTCAGTAACTTTAATATCAGAAAAATATTATCATGTCTCTGTTCCTAGGGATCTTCGAGTATCTTACTCAGAGGTCCTCCACGCTTCATGATCATGATGGGCAGAGATGAAAAGGCCAGCTGAATTCATTCCAGTTGACCACACAACAATAAAATCCTGAAACCAGAGATGTTTCCAGATCGAGAAGAGCAGAGATAAGAGGGAAATAGTACCATGTATGGAATAACAGGGATCTGGAGTCAGTTTGGGGATCCCACTTAGGTTTCTGACATTCAAATCCTCTATGACTCGAATAATCTCTGATCCCCTGTCTAACCATCTAGAAAATGTGACTGATAATGTCTACATCCAAGTCTGGACGTTTAAGAGAAAGAATTCCACAAAGAGCCAGTGTGCTGGCTCTCCAGACAGGTACTCAGGAAGCCATGATGACTTACTGGGGTCTGTTTCTTTGCCAGAACAAAGAACACATGTTGAATCCATATTTCTAAGAGATGACTCCCAAGATGATTTTCAAGCCTTAAGGAAGATCGAGAACCTATTATCGTGTCATATTTCCCTCAGAAAGCATGCTGTTGGACTGGTGAGGACAATAGCGCCATCATCATTAGTGTTGTGCAGTTTCCCATTTCCATATGGCCATGCTGACACCCTGAGGTCAGGGCAGCCTGGGCGGGGGGCACCATCATCACTAGGAGTGGGAAGCTTCCCATTTCCATACAGCCATGTTGTCCCTCTTAGCTCGGGGCTACCAAAAAGGGCAGACGTGGGGGGACCACAGGCCAAGGCTGCCAGGTGTGGCTGGGGCAGGCAGAACTCTGACTTAAGGCTCAACTCCTGTCTGGTTAATCACACTGCTCTTCGCAGACACAGTGTCATTGTCTGCGAGCTCTGATGTAGGAAAGGTTGAGAATTTCCCTTGTGACTCCCTCTCTGATCCTTAGGATATATAGCAAAGTTACATTTAATTTTTAAACATTGAGGGACTTTCCAGTTTTCTTTTCATTATGACTATGACTCAATTTCCCTGTGGTCTAAGAATATAATCTAGTTAATTTCAGGCTTTAAAATGTGTAGATTTGCTTCATGGCCCAACATTTCATCTGCTTGGGGAAATATCCTAGGACCACTTAATAATAATGTATTCTGTACTTAATGTGCAATGTCCCATATATGTCAATTAGGTCACATTTGTTACCAATGTTTCATCTTCTTTTTCTATCAGATATTGAGAAAGATATATTAAAATCTTCAAACAATGCTACTCTAGTCAACACTGCATTGGAAAATCTATCAAGTATTATAAGGCAAGAGAAACTAAAAGAATAAGAATTGAGGGGATAATTGTGACTATTCACAGATAATATGAGGGTGCACATAGAAAATATGAAATAGTCTATAAATACACTATTGGAATTTAAAAAATGGAAAACTTACAAATCTTAGAACCAAGAAAGCAATCCAGAAAGCAGCCCGGGGAATGAGATTTCTTTTTTTTTTTTTTTTAAGATTGTATTTATTTATTTGACAGAGAGAGATCACAAGTAGGCAGAGAGGCAGGCAGAGAGAGAGGGGGAAGCAGGCGCCCTGCTGAGCAGAGAGCCTGATGCAGGGCTCGATCCCAGGACCCTGAGGTCATGACCTGAGCCGAAGACAGAGACCTAACCCACTGAGCCACCCAGGCGCCCTGAAATTTCTTATAGAGGGAGGGAGGAACATCAGAATAATGTCAGAGCTGTCCACAGAGACCGGCAAGCCAGAAAGGGCTGGCAAGACATATTCAGGACACTAAATGAGAACATGCAGCCAAGGATCCCTTATCCAGCAAGGCTGTCATTCAAAGAAGAAATAAGACCTATTCTTCTGAAGCTGGTTCAAAAAATAGAAACAGAAGAAAAACTTCCAAATTCATTCTATGAGGCCAGCATTACCTTGATCCCAAAACCAGGCAAAGACCCCATCAAAAAGGAGAATTACAGAGCAATATCCCTTATGAACATGGGTGCCAAAATACTCAACAAGATCCTATCTGATAGGATCCAACAGTACATTAGAAGGATTATCCATCATGACCAGCTGGAATTTATTCCTGGGATGCAAGTGTGTGGTTCACCATTCGCAAATCAATCAACATGATAGAGCACATTTATAAAATAAAAGACAAGAGCCATAGGAGCCTCTCAATTAATGCAGTAAAAGCATTTGACAAAATACAGCACCCTTTCCTGATTAAAACTCTTCAGAGGGTAGGCATAGAGGAGACATTCCTCAGTTTCATAAAAACCATCTATGAATAGCCCACAGTGAATACCATTCTCAATGGGGACAAGCTGAGGACTTTCTCCTTAAGATCAGGAACACAACAGTGATGGCCACTCTCACCACTGTTGTTCAACATAGGACTAGACGTCCTGGCCTCAGCAATCAGACTACAAAAAGAAATAAAAGGTATTCAAATTGGCGAAGAAGTCAAACTCTCTCTTCCCAGATGACATGATACTTTATGTGGAAAACCCAAAAGACTCCACCCCCAAATTACTAGAAGTCATACAGTAACTCAGTCATGTGGCAGGATACAAAATCAATGCACAGAAATCTGTTGCTTCTCTATACACTAACAATGTAACTGTAGGAAGAGAAATTAGGGAATCAATTCCATTTACAGTAGCACCAAAAACTGTAAGATACCTTGGAATATACCTAACCAAAGAAGTAAAGGATCTATACTCTAGAAACTACAGAACACTTACGAAAGACATGGAGGAAGACACAAAAAGATGGAAAACCATTCCATGCTCATGGATCAGAATAAACATGGATAAAATGTCTATGCTGCCCAGAGCAATTTACACTTTCAACGCCATCCCTATTAAAATACCATTGGCATTTCTTATCGAGCTGGAATAAACCATCCTAAAACTTGTATGGAACCAGAAAAGACCCCGCACAGCCTGGGAAATGTTGAAAAAGAAAACCAAAGCTGGGGGCATCACAATGCCTGACTTCAAGCTATATTCCAAAGCTGTGACAGCAGGGTATTCACACAAAAACAGACACGTAGATCAATGGAACAGAATAGAGACCCTGGAAACTGACCTTCAACTCTATGGTCAGCTCATCTTTGACAAAGCAGAAATGAATGGCCAGTGGAAAAAAGGCAGTCTCTCCAATTAACGGTGCTGGGAAAATTGGACAGCCACATGCAGAAGATTGAAACTCAACCATTCTCTTACATCACACACAAAGATGAACTCAAAATGGATGGAGACCTCGATGTGATCCAGGAATCCATCAGAATCCTAGAGAAGAACGTAGGCAGTCACCTCTCCGACATCGGCCACAGCAACTTCTAGACACATCAGCAAAGGCCAGGGAAGCAAAAGCAAAAATGAACTATCAGGACTTCATCAAGATAAAGCACTCTGCACATCAAAGGAAACAGTCATCAAAACAAAGAGGCAACCCATGGAATGGGAGGTGTTTGGAAATGACATGTCATATAAAGGCTGGTATCCCAGATCTATAAGGAACTTCTCATTGCACAGAGGCAGAGAGCGAGGCCCAGAGGGGGGAGGCAAATGGCTCCAGTCACAGGACTGGTCGGCGGAGGGGCTGGGAGGCCAGCCCTCCCGAGCCCCCGTTAGCCCAGCCAAGGACTCCCTGAGCCCAGAGCAAGCCCTCCCCTGCCTGCGCAGCCACACACTGGCCCCTCAGCTGGATGATGAACTGTTCTTCTTGACCCTGGGGGTGTTGCTGACTAACTAGGAGAGGGAGTCCAGCTGGCGGGACAGGCTGTAGCTACAGGACAGAGTGACACTTCTGAGCTAGCACAAGCCACACTCTGGTCTCCCTCCTGGAGCCTGACTGGGAGCTGGAGTCTGGGTGCCCAGGGGTCGGCACACAACAGGGTCTGTGCTGACCAGGGAGCCGTGGCATCCAGGGAGAGTCCATTCTGCTCTCCCAGCCCCTGCCCCGAATAACCTCTCCACACTGTGGGGTTCCAGGGCCCGGAACCAGGCCCCATAGGGCTGACTCAGCTGCATCTTGTAATGAGTTTGCTGCCCCTGGGGCAGCTGGATTTCCTGGGGCTGGAGGGAGGATCGGCTGCAGACAAGGACTGGGCTGGGGGATGTGGGGCCTCATGGAGGGTGAAGGGTGGGGCAGGGGCTGAGTCCTGGGGCCACTGTTCATGTCTAAAAAGGGCTGAAATCCCTGAATGCCCACAGGGTCCCTCATTACAGTAACAACACCCTCACACTCGGGCAACCTGGTGGTGGGCCCCTCCTCCCCAGCCTCCTTCCCACACCTCTGACCCCAGCCAGGGCTGCAGCCAGGGACAGGCTGGACCTCTGTCCCAGGGTCCTACCAGGAAGATGAGGAAGGGGGGGGTGGACTGCTCTTCCCCCTGCCCTGAGTCGGCCTCCACTGCTGCCTCCAGATCCTCTGGCCCAGCCTGCACTTAGCTGGACCCGGGGAGGCAGTCTGCACTCCCGGCCAGCTGGGTGGGGGGTATTCAGTGACCTTTGTGTCCCCAGATGTCCAATCCACCTGGCCTTGCACCCTGAGGCTTGCTGCCCAGGATGAGCATGGTCCCAGGGCTAAGTGGACTTTGGGGCCACAGAGCCCTTGGCGGTATTGAGGAAACATGGGAGACCGGCCAGGTGCGGAGTCATGGGTGTCATGCATGTCCGCCATGGGACTGGGTCATGGTACAGGTGCTGTCTGCGGGTCCCCCGTGCACACTGGGCCCCCTCAGGAGGGAGGCCTGTGTGCCTGGTGTACCTGTCCTCCACCTACCCCTGGAGGAGTGGCCAAATTCAAACATTTCCACATCCAAACCTCAGGGACAGTTGGGAACCTGGGGTTAAGAAAGGCAGGGACTCAGCCAGGACAAATGAGAGGTACAGAGTCCAAGAAGTGGGGCTGCTCTCCAGTCCCAGGCCAGTCCCAACCCTCCTGTGAGGTTTGCTTTGGGGATGAGAGCCCCTCAGATCCTTGGGGAGAGCTACCCACCCTGTCCCATGTGGGGACATGGGCATCCCCAGACAAGTAGAGGCATGTGTGCCTACACACACACACACACACACACACACACACACACCACTCTGACTGCCCAGCTCGGGGTCTGAAGGGGCAGACACCTTGGGGGCCAGCTGGGTGACAAGGGGGAAAGAAGAAAGAGGTTGGAGACAGCTGGGCCATGGGGCAGGGGCATCAGGATCCCTGGCAAGAACCCAGATCCATAGCATGGGGTTGGGAGACAGGCCAGGCTGATAGTCAGGGGGTCCCCAAGGGAGCCTAGAGGGGGTTGCCAGGGCACTGGGAGAGGACAGGGTCTGGGGTCTGGTGTCCATCACAATTCTGGGCTACTGGGAGTAGGAAGAGATACCCAAAGGCCTCGGCTTACTCTTCTGTCAATGGGGCCATAGAGATGGGGTGTCCCTAGGGTCCCACAGGCTTGTGGAAAAGTCTGTTGGCCTTGGATCCTCACCCCTGACCCACTGTGCTCCAAGTCCTGGGAAAATGCTTTGTACTCCCTCGAGGTCCTTCTGAGCAGAGGACAGCCTGTGGGCTTGGGGGCCTGGTGACCTGGGTTTGCAGAACATGGCAGAGCACTGGACCACTGGTCTAGGGACCAAGGTCAGGACCCTCGTTGCAGCTTCAAGGTCCCCATTTGGAAGGGGTTCCAGAGTCAGTGCTCTGGTCAGGGTGAGGAGGCCTTAGGAAGGAACCAAGCACCAGGACAGGAGAGGGAAACGGGGAGAAGGTGGGCTTCTGAGGTTTCTCCCATCATCCCCAGAGCTCCCAGGTCCTGCTCCCGGGGGACAAACAGAGAAGACAGAGACAGAGAATGAACACAAGAGAGGGAACCAGAAGAAGTCACAGACCTTCCTCAATCGGGTTGGGAACAACTTCCCAACATTTTGCTCCATTCTATTCCTTAGAGCACAGTCACACAGGCCATCCACACTGGAGGGGACAGAATTCCACAGGGATGTGTGACCAGGATTCGGGAACGCCAGGAACCGCTGTGGGGACTGCCAAGCACATGGGCGCAGACGAGGCCCTGGGACTGGGCCTGAACCTAATGGGAGCCCCTGGAAGTCTGTGTCTCCAGGGGACAAGGTCGGAATCAGTTCACTACAACCTTCCCAGGCAGGAGGAGGGTGGCTTTGCCCGGACCCCAGAGCAGGCCCGGGCTCCTCTGAGCTGTGTTCTATGTCCCACCCAGCCCCCAACTCATCCTTGTATTGCCACGTGCGTGTCCCAGCCTCCTGTGATAGCAGGAACATATGGAGAGGTCCTACCCCTGATGGTGTCCCTAGAAGTAGAAGCCAGAAGACCCCACAGTGCAGACGGGGAGCCTGGGGAGGCCGTGAGAGGCACAGAGTCTGTCCAGGGTCGCAGTCCTGGGCATGAGCAGGAGCCTGGTCTGAACCCAGCTCTGTGTCCTCACAGCGGGGACACTGTCCACACCCAGGCCTCACAGGGGCTGTGGGTAGACTGAGTGGGTGTCACTGTATGGACGGGGCATGGGGTAGAGGGTGAGCACTGAGCAGCTGGGGGAGGGGAGCCCTGAAGGGGCTCTGGTGTGAGGAGGAAGTCAGGTAAGTGGTCCCTAGGAAGCAGTGACCTCACTTCCCTGACAACAGAGCCTAACAGGATTTGGAACCCAGGTAACCAGGCACCCACATTCCAGACACAGCCCCCTGCCCAGCTCATTTTGTCGGAGATCTTCGAAAGAAGAACATGCTTGTGTGTTGCATCCCGAAGTCCAGAGGCTGCAGGCCAAGGAAAGCACACCCTGCAAACACTTTCCCTTGCTGGGGATGTCATATCAGTGCTCCCCACATCTCTGGTTTGGCCAGAAGTACAGAAAGGTGACACCATGAGGCCCAGAGCCAGACCCCAGCCCCATATGCTCTGATCCGACCTGTGCAGCCCCAGATCCCCTCCCCATGCATGTGTGTGTGTGTGTGTGTGTGTGTAAAGAAGGGCCATGTGGGGTGCACCTACCCCATTCAAGAGCAGGGGTCAGATGCCTGGTGGGCAGGTCATGTTCACACCCCAGGTCAAGTCTGGCTGGGTGGGACAGGGTGTTGGGGGCTGTGAGCTTCTCCCCAGGGTTTATCCTGTGTCCTGCAGGTGTGGGTCCCTGTCCCAGGTGTGGGGCTGTGCACACACAGGTCTGTGTCTGATCTTGGAGCAGCAAGGGGACTGGGCAGGAGGACAGTGAGGATGCCGGGCAGGGCTGTGACGTATCCAGGCTGGTTACCAGTCCCTGTCTTTGCAGAACACCAGGGATGATGAAACAGGGAGGAGGCTAATGGACACCGGATCCATTTGCCTAACACAGGGAGTGACCGTAGGGGGCTCTCCAGGAGCAGGGACTGGGGACTGCCTGGGAAGGCCTCTGACACTGCCCAGACCACTGTCTCTGCTGGTACCGCACCGGACAGTGGTCCAGCACATGGAGGCCGAGCCCAAGCATGGGAAGGCCGGGGCTGGGTGTATGTGGATGTCTGGGGATGGGACAGAGCGAGGCCCCACAGGCAGGAGAGCCCAGAGGCTGGTGTAGGGCCAGGAGCAAGGACTGAGCTCAGAGCACCCAGCAGGTGGACTGCTGGGGAGATGTCCCAGCGAGGGCTCCTTCCTGGCTGTAGCTTCTCTGGGAGGCCCTGGGCTGAGCTCTGTCTCTGCAAAGGCACGTAAACATGTTCTTCGTTCCAGGATCTCCAACGAAATGAGCCAGGCGGGGGGCTGTCTCTGGAATGTGGGGGCCTGGATACCTGGGTCTAGCTCTGAAGAGCCAGAGCGTGCCCCAGCTTCACCCGCAGCTCCAGAGGAGGGATGGTGCCTGGAGAGACTTCAGCAGGAGACCAGGCACCTGCCCACAGAGAGCCTGACACTGTCTGGGAAGAGCTGGCACTGCCCCTGCCCCACCCCTGCTCCTGCTACGGTTCCTGCCCCTGTCCCTGCCCCTGCCTGCCCCTGCCCCACCCCCGCTTCTGTTCCTGCATCTGTCCCTGCTAGAGCCGCTCCCCCTTCCCCTGCCGCAGCCTGTGCTCCTGCTCTTGCATCTGTCCCTGCTCCTGTCCCTGCCCCGTCTCAACCCCTGCCCCGACTCCTGCTCCTGCGGGGCTCCCAGAGCCACATCCGCAGCCCGCAGCCCTGCTCCTTGCACAACTGTCCCTTGTTCTATCCCCAGAACCCGACGGCCCGCAGGAATGTGTCATCCCCTACCTGTATATTCTTTCTCTGATACATATTAACTTATTTTACCTTTCCATGTTCTGTGTACTGTTTATTATTGGTCTTAAATAAAATTACTTGTTTTCACTTGAACACATGACAAGTGTTAAGCACATTCCCAACGCTGTGCCACCACACCACAGAACACCGCAGCAGCAGGAGAACATCTCCTTCCCCAAAGGAGACCCTGAACCCAAAGCCCTCCCTGCGCATTTCTCCTCCAGCCCGGCCTCTCGCAACACCTAAGTTGCTTTCTCTCTCTGTTCCTTTGCCTGTTCTGGATGTTTCTGTATGTGGAATCACACAATATGTGCCTTTGTGTCTACCCACTTATTTTCAAAGGGGGCTTTTTTTTTTTTTTTTTACTGTGTTCATGTAACATAGAATTTCTTTTATTCGATATTGAGACCCCCAATGGATTAGAAATGAGATGTAATCATAGAGGTCCCTTTAGGCATTATGGGCACAATCTCGGGTTCGAGATCCCTGTTCCTGCTGTGACACCAGCCTGACCCCAGACAGGACATGGCTGGTTTCTCCTGTGGCCCATACAGAAACCAGAGAAAAGCAGAAAGCTGGAAGACACACCACAGAGGGCAAATGCATCGCTCACAACCCAAGGCCAGAGAAAAGTTTCACCTCACTCTGCTCCAAACCAGGTTCCAAGTCATGGGGTTCAACAGGGACAGAGACCAAATGCGTGCAAGTCCAGGGGGGAGGTTAGGCATGCGGGGAGTATGTGTCAGAGATGCGGGAGCTCCCGGGGAAGGACTCTGGCAAAGGAATCCCTATGGAGGCAAGACTTGTCACCCTCAGAGTGGCAGGTGTCTGGTCTGGGGACCGGCAGCCTTGGGGAGAATGTGAAGAACCAGAGGTCCAATGCAGGTCCCCTGGAGAGAAGGATGGCGGGCACCCCTGTCTGGGAAAACAGTGAGCAGCCCCCATCCCAGGCCACAGGGGCACCCATCACCTAGCAGTGCTCGGCCTCAGACTCAGCCCCAGAAACTCTGGCGTGATTTTTCACAGATGCATTGTCAGGAGTGTTCAGCAGAGCGGTGGTGGAGAGAGCAGGGAATGGCACAACACTCATGCCCAAGGAGATGGATGGGATCCATAGTCCCAGTCCTTATGATAGAACGTCCTGTAGCTACTGTCCCAGGGTCGTCCAGGCGCAGGATCCGGGAAGCCCCTCCCGAGACCCGCCTCCTGCCACCCTGCTCCTGGGAACATTCAGAATTGTTTGAGGAGGTGGAGAGGATCCAGGGGACAGCAGGGCCAAGGAGAAGGAAGGTCAGCACGGGGAGGACAGATGGACGTGCCCTGAGCCACCATCCAGGGCCCAGGCTGTGATGCCCTCGGACCTCACCCCAAATATCTCCTGATGTACAGACCCAACTTCTGCACTTTCACTGCCTCCTTCCCTACCTCATTTATTCACTCCCTCGTTCATTTCCCCCCTCACCTCCCCCTCCGTCCCTCCCTTCCCTCCCCCACCCCATCCCCCCTCCCTCCCATCCCCCCTCCCTCACTCTCATCCTCCCTCACTCCCACCCTGGCATTCTCCTTCTCTGCCTCCCTTTCTCCCTCAGTCCCCCCCCCCACACATCAATCCCTCCCTCTTCCCCTCCCTTCCTCTTTCCTTCCTTCCCTCTTTTCTCTCCCTCCCTCCATACCCTCCCTCCCTCATGCCTTCCTTCATTCAGCAAAAGGTCTGGGGTCCCTGCTCTGTACTGAGCACTGGGGCTTCATCAGTGAGCACCCCCAACCCACGTGGTCATGTCCACTGTGGGAGGTGATTGGGGGGGCGGCTAGCAGTGGTGATGAGCGCCAGGATTCCGCTCCCAAAAACAGAGGCCGGTTGCACAAAGAAAAGAAAGGAGAGAACCATGCTTAGCACTTCCTCTAGAAAAATCCAGTCCTTAAAAGTGATGAAAACTAAATATATCCTAGACTTCACGCAGTGTGTCGACTGGGGGTTGTGACAACTTTTCTGCCCAAATGACAGCGTTTCAGCCAACATCTCCAGGCCTCCCGAGTTTTCCCAGGGGCCTCTGCGATCCTCTGACTCTTCCACCGACCCCCTGAGGAAGTTCTGTCCTGTCGTCTTGTCTCCTGCCTTTTCTGCGACGCTTCTGTGGTCCCCCCTCCCCCCACCAGGGCCACCCTCGTCAGGATTCCCCATGCCCGTTGGCTGGGTGCCCACATCCCACACTGGGCTCCATGAGCCCTATGCTTTGTGCAAGGCCTGTGCGCTCCCTCTGGGGTCACCTGGCATCTCCCTTGAAGCGGCCTGCATCTCCCTGCACTGGGTCTCCTCTGACGAGTCTGTGAGGCCTGCCTGTGCCCATGTCACGGGCATGGAGCGCGAGTCCAGAAGGTCCAGACGACCCGTTCCCAGTCCCGGAGTGTGGACCCTGCGCCGAGAGTGGTCTCTGAGCAGAGAAGGAGTTGGGTTCAGGGAGCCTGAGGAAGGACGTGGCACAGTGAGCCCCCAGGAAGAAAATGAGCATCGTAGGGGCCTGGCGCTCAGGCCTGCTGGGAGACCACGTCCCACCCACACTGCATCTGTCCCCAGGGCTGGAGGTCGTCGGGGTGTCCACCCTCCCAGGCTGCAGGCTGGCAGTGACTGGCAGGGGAGGGGCACGGCTGGAGCAGGAGAGAGCCCTCAGGCAGAGAAGGGGAAGGCCCTCCCCCAGCAGCAGGTGCACTGGGGTGGACTAGGGTGGGGGGCATCGGCGGACAGCAGTGTCTGCAGCTGGGGTCTCCACACAGGCCCTCTCCTGAGGCTCAGCACAAGCTTGTCGGGATGGCCTGTGCTCCCAAACACAAAGTCTGGCCTAGGACCTCCCCTCAAGCTCCAATTGCCAATCCTTTGTACTCAGCTCATGCACAAGAAATGGCCAGTAGTTGAGGTGGTGTTGGGCGCACAGAGATGTGATTTTCTGGCCCACACTCTAACATTGCTGGCATTTTAAAGATGTCAGGGCTTTGATTCAAAAACAGTAGAATGCTGGGGACCCCACACAGCTTTCTGGAAACCTGCTTCTGTGCCTTGCAACCCTCCCATCCCATCAGCTCTGCTCAGAAGCCCTCCAGGCCACAGACCCATGGTCTCGGGTCCTCAGACAGCCCAGCGATCCAGGTAGGCCAGCAGGACACACTGCGGATTCCAGCTAATCCCCTCCCAGAAAGTGAGGGTGCTGCTGGACGAGCTGTCCAGAAACAGCCAGGTCCGGGTCCCAGGAAGACACCACAGGCACAGGAGTAACTGACGAGCATCTGAAGGTCAGGTAGGGACAGTGGGAATCTCGGGTGGTTTTGCCTGGGGGCAGCTCCCGTCCCCCCTAAACCCTCAGTGTGATGGCTCCACCGCGGGATGGGGGAGGGACCATGCCTAGAGGACACGCGGCTCCATTGTCAGAGGTCACCAACTTGATCTGTGCACAGGTGGGGAAACCCGGCCACACACCAAAGAATTTCTGGAAACAGGGGCCATCTTAGTGGCAGCCAACCTGGGAGGTCAGCCTTCCAGCTGCCTGAGGTGGGATCAAGCCACAGACCAGCACACTAGCCAGAAATGGAAGGAGAAGCAGTTTTCATTTCAACAGTTTCTGAGTTACTGGTTTGTTCCTACGGTTAGTATACTATGCGGGGCCTTGAAAATGTTCTCCTCATGTTCTTCTGCTGGAGAGGTGCTTGAAAAATCTCTGGCTTACAGGTAAAACCATCCAGAATTGACCTTGGTTGGCACAGCCATCATGCTGGGAAAAGTATAGAGTTTCGCCCAAATACTAAAAATAGAACTCCTATATGATCCCACTACCTGGGTAGACAATTGCAGGAAATAAAGTCAGTTTCTCAAAGATCCGTACACTCTCACCCAATGTCCTAGAGGAGGGGTGGCCACCCTTAGCAATAGGGCACCCACGTGGGAAGTCGTAGGCAACCCTCCCCTGGAGGCAGGTGCCTCCCTGGACAAGGGGCTCCCCCAGGGCTGGGCCGTCTCCACAGCAGCACACTCAATGTCCTGGATACTAGGAGGAGACGGACAGCACCAGGCCAGTGAGCATCAGGACACACTGCCCCAAATACAGCACCCTGGCAAATTAAATACAGAAACTGAGAGAACTGTGCATACAGCAGAGGCAGGAAGGTCCCTCTGATCCCCAGCCGTCAGCCCTTCTTCCCTGAAGCAGGTCGGAATACTCCCCTGGGGACTTTCTCTCCCCAGACCACAGGGAGGACGTGCTGATCACCCGAGTCAAGGAATTTAGGGCCACAAAGGCTGTAGGAACAAACCTGGTTAAACTAACCTTTATCTTCCTAGTTACTTTTTTACCGTTGACCAGCCCTAGCTCAAACCCCTGCGTCTCAATTCTTCATGCGTTGATTGTTTCTTTGCCTAAAATGTAGAACTGTCTGCTCCGGTTGCCTCTGCTGGTCTCCATGCTCTTGTGAGGCTCCCCCAGAAAAATCCATACACTCTGCCAGCTTTTCTCCTGTTCTTCTGTCTTTGTCAGTTTCCAGACCCAGGCAGGGACCTGAAGAGGAGTTGAAGAAAACTTTCTTCTCTTGCAGCCCAGGGGGAGGGGGGGTTAGGGGGGTGGTGGCAGCTGGAGTCAGGAAAACCCATCCCGTCTTCCTGACCTTGGTCAAAGCCGCCCTCTGCTGGGAAGCAGCACAGGGCTGCGCGTGGCCTGGGGAGCCCCGGAGAGGCAGGGGGAACATGTAGGAAGCGCCCTGACCCCCCGCCGGGGGACGTGGCCCCACTGACAAGTCCAGGGTGTGATGATGAATATTCTGATGGAAGCATCCCGAATATCAGACCTTCCCCACCCCAGGCTTCATCATTGCTGTTCATTGTGGTTGCTGCTGTTGGCTTAGTGGCTTTTCTGAGCTAACTTTGTCCAGTCTGTGTTCTGTGCTGTGTGTGGCCGCTGATCCCCCGTGCTGTGAACTTCGTGGTCAGCCAGTGGCTGGGCAGAGGGGTCACCCGTGCTTCCGAGCTACGGCTACAGACTGGAGGGCCCCACAGCCTCCTCCTCAGGTTTGAATAGTCTGCTCGAGCGGCTCATGGAACTCAGGGAAACACGTTACTTACTAGATGACCCGTTCATTCAAAGGACGGAGCTCAGGACCAGGCAGCTGGGAACAACGAGCAGGGCAAGGTGTGTAGCAGAGGCTCAGAGCAACCCCGCTCTCAGAGGGAAAGAGGCCTTTACCCCCTGCACTCTGACCTTCGTCTGTACTTCCGAACTGATGATGTCCCTCCTTCCGGCTCCTCTGTTAACTCAGTCACCAAAACAAGCCCTCAAGCTATAACCACTGCCTGACACCAGCAAGACCCTGCATGATGGACCCCAAGACAATGACTGACCGGAACATTACTGACCCCCTGCACCTGCCCACAGAGCTCTGTCCTAGACTTTCCTCATATAAAAGCGCAGGAGTGTTTTCAGCACCTTGAGACCACGCCAGTCCTCGGCCTTCTGGTGTCAGTGGCACTGAAACACATTCCTTTCCCGTGTCACCACCACTCGTCTCTCTGCCTTTGGATCTGGGACACTGCGGACAGTGCAGTGTAGCAAGTCAAATCCCAGTCCTGCCCCTCCCCAGGGTTCACCGCCGCTGCTGCTCTCGCTGCAGTTCTGCTGTGGCTCAGTGACAGTTCTCAACTGATTTTGTCGAATCTGTATCCCTCGTCGTGTGTGGCCACGGAAGTGTCTGGTCTGTGAAAGTAGTGCTCAACTGTCGACTGGGTGAGATTTCCTTAAACATCTGGAAACCGCCCTCCTTCTGGGAAAAAAAAAAAAAAAAAAACAACCTTCCAGTCCTTGCAGATGGGGAGGAGGGCTCTGGGGGCACGGGTGTCGGGATACACCTTCAGCACCAGCCAGGCCTCTTAGCACCCTGCCTTGGCCTTCGTTTCCTACTTGCCGAGTCTGACAATCACCAGAGGGCAGAGCCTAGGGCCTTCTCAGGTCGGCCCTGAGCGGGCACCCAGCCCACACATGCAGTGTCCCGGGGGCTCGGGAATAGGTCAGAGCTTCCAGGCCCTTCTTCCCTAAAGCTCCTCATCACTCGGCCTTTCTTCCAGTGATTCTGCTCGGTTTCTATTGCCCCAACTCTTGTCTATAGCCCTAGGCAGCAGAGACTCTCATATGCCTTTAAATGGTTTGGACATCGAATGTCCCCCAGTAGTGGGAGAGTTGGTGGAAAGCAACAAGTCCCCTCACTAGTGGGAGAGTTGGTGGAAAGCAACAAGTCACAGAGGAATCCAAGGGTCTGGACTAGGTGTGTCCCTCTCCTGAGATGGGGACATCTGTGAGAAGAGCAGGTGGCCGGCTGGTGGGGAGGGGGTGTGCAGGCACCTGAAGTGCACAGGACAGATGGGGTAGGTGAGGCCAAGACCCCCGGGGTGTGTTCCCGCCTCTGGGCTGAACTGGTCTTCAAAGCTGCACAGTGGTTGGGATCATCTTCAGGCTGAGGAGGAAAATGAGGGGAGCAGAGGGGACTGAGGAGGCTTGGCTTAGACAGGAAAGGGCTGAGCCATTCCTTTGGGGGAAAGGTGTGTCAGTTCCAGGCTCATGTGGACAGAACTTGAGCCCACGGCGCTCCGTGAAATAAGCCAGTCCCTAAACGACTGATACTAGAGGAGCCCACTAGTGAGGGACAGAGAGTGCTCCAACTCCTAGAGGTGGAAGGAGCTGCTGGGGGCCGGGGCTGGGGAGGGGAATGGGGATTCGGGTCTCATGGGTAGAGGTTCAGCTTGGGATGATGAAGAAGCGGCGGTGGTGGACGGAGGTGGCAGGGGCAGAACAGTGAGAGTATTTATCGCCACTGAACTGGACCCTGGAACGTGCTTAACAGTACCAGTTGTACGTCAGTTCCAGCACAGTAGGAAAGAAGTGAGTCAGGAGGACGGGGCCATCGCAAGTCCCAGGAGGGCAGGGGTCCTGTATCTTAGTTCTCACTCACGCTCTGCGCCTTGCTGGAGCTCACAGCAGGCACTCAGTGAATGCTCGCTAAGACGCCGTGCAGGCAGATGAGGGCACAAGTGCAGACCCACCAGTGGGCACCAAGGAATCCCAGTGGGACGTGCATCCAGACTGAGTGAGCACCCACATTTCACAAGCGCCAGCACAGAAATAGCCATTTAAAACCAAGGCAGGTGACTGTAAGCTGTATTACAAAGCTGTGATCATCAAGACAGTATGGTATCGGTACAAAAACAGACATAGATCAGTGGAACAGAATGGAGAACCCAGAAATGGACCCTCAACTTTATGGTCAACTAATCTTCAACAAAGCAGGAAAGAATGTCCAATGGAAAAAGACAGTCTCCTCAGTAAATGGTGCTGGGAACACAGGACAGCCACATGCAGAAGAATGAAACTGAACCGTTTCCTTACACCGTACACCAAAATAGACTCCAAATGGATGAAAGACCTCAAGGTGAGACAGGAATCCATCCAAATCCTTGAGGAGAACTCAGGCAGCAACCTCTTTGACCTCAGCCACAGCAATTTCTTGCTAGACACGTCTCCAAGGCAAGGGAAACAGAAGCAAAAATGAATTGTTGGGATTTCATCAAGATAGGAAGCTTTTACACAACAAATGAAACAGTCAACAAAACCAAAAGACAACAAAAAGAAGGAGAGAAGATATTTTCAAGTGACATATCAGATAAAGGGCTTGTATCCAAAATCTAGAGAGAACTTATCAAACTCAACACCCACAGAACAAATAATCCAATCAAGAGATAGGACGAAGACAGGAACAGACATTTCTCCAAAGAAGATAGCCAAATGGCCCACAGACATATAAAAAAGGGCTCAGCAGCCCTCAACAGGAGGGAAATACAAGTTAAAACTATGAGATACCACCTCACACCAGTTAGAATGGCTAAAATTAACAAGACAGGAAACAACAAGTGTTGGCGAGGTTGTGGAGAAAAGAGAACTTTCATACACTGTTGGCAGGAATGCAAGCCGGTGCAGCCACTCTGGAAAACAGTGTGGAGCTTCCTCAATGAATTGAAAATAGAGCTTCCCTACGCCCCAGCAACTGCACGCCTGGATATTTACCCCAGTGATACAGATGTAGTGAAAAGAAGGGCCACCTGCACCCCAATGTTCATAGCAGCAATGGCCACAATAGCCAAATTGTGGAAAGAGCCTAGATGTCCTTCAACAGATGAATGGATAAAGAAGATGTGGTCCATATATACAGTGGAGTACTACTCAGCCATCAGAGAGGATGAATACCCACATTTGCATAGACATGGATGGAACTAGAGGGAATTATACTGAATGAAATAAGTCAAGCAGAGAAAGACAGTTATCATATGGTTTCACTCATATGTGGAACATAAGGAATAGTGTGGAGGACCATAGGGGAAGGGAGGGAAAACTAAATGGGAAGAAATCAGAGAGGGAGACAAACCATAAGAGACTCTGGACTCTGGGAACCAAACTGAGGGTGACAGAAGGGAGGGGGTGGGGGGATGGGGTAGCTGGGTGGCAGGTATTAAGGAGGGCACATGCTGTGATGAGCACTGGGTGTTATAGGCAACTAATGAATCACTGAACACATTAAAATCTATTGATACACTATATGTTGGCAAAGAATTTAAATTTTAAAAATTAAATTAAATAAAAAATTAAACCAAGGCAGAAACCATACATAACCCAGAGGGCTCCGTGCTCCTGGAGGCTGAGCTACTGGCCACAGCCAAGGCCTCTGGCGGTCAGGGGACTGGGGATCTGACAGGTGGCTCTGCACAGCCCGCACCCTGAAGCCCCATGGCCCTGGCAAGGTGCAGGGACTGGGAGGGAAGATTTGGCCAGAGGCTATCCTGGCTCCCCAGCTGCTGCAGGACCACACCCACCCCCCAGGCAGTGTCTGTCTAGGAAACCTTTTCCCTAGATGGTTCTAAAGATGTTTGCTCAGCCTTGACACAGAAAAACATCTGACATAAAACTGGAGCCATTCACAGCTGCAAATGACCCAGAAGTTATCAGAACGTAGTGACCACGAAGAGAAGACCTTGTGTCCCCAGGCAGGCCTCCTGTGTGCGGGTGCATCTGGGGGCCCTGGACATGTCCGTGTGCGCAGAGCTGGGCTCCACAGTCTCCCTTGAGGGGACAGGAGTAGGAACCTGCTCTGACAGCTCTGCTCAGGACGGCACCCTCCGAAGGACAGGACAGCCCCTCATGAGTCCCAGATGTCCTGCTGATTCCTGGGCATGGCCCGAATCACAGCTTCTTCATGGGGGGTGGGGTGCAGGGAGGGCAGCCCGGCTGCTGCGGGTCCCACAGGTCCTCCGGGGATAGCTGGGCTTGTGGTCCAGCAGGTACCTGTTCAAATGGCTCTCATCACACCACACAACCCCAATCCCATTGGCCAGGTCGACCCCCAACGCCTGGTGACAGGCCAGGGTCAGTCGGTAAACCTCCACCACCAACCCCCCCAAAAAGGCCCCCGTGTAGTAAATGTTGCCCTGGTCCCGGGGGATATGGGCCTGGGACAGTGGCCGGCACTGGTAGCTGAAGTCTTCAAGGGACACCCAGTGGAAACTGGGATGCAGGGTGCCAAAGAGGGGGGACAGGATCTCCATGCCCACATGGTCACAGAACGTCATGTTCACATCCGCACACACCAGGTCGTCCATCTCACGGAGGAAGCGCTGCTCACAGAGGCAGGTGACCATCGCCATGCGCTGCACGGACATCCTGCAGTGCGGGGCGCCAGAGACCTCGAGGACCACCACCCTCCAGCCTTCCCGGGGTGGGGGGAGGGCACGCGGGCCTGGCAGCCCGCTGGTCAGTGAAGACCCAGTAGGTGACCCAGTGTCCCACCATGATGGGCTTCTGTACCCTCTGTAGGAACAGGTCCAGGAAGACCACCTACCTACAGGGACGAGGGACAAGGAGGAGGGACCCGGAGGAGGGTCACTGTCAGAGGCTGGTGGCAGGACCCCAGAGCTGGGGCCCACGGACGTGTGCACCTTCTTCACAGGGGCAGGTCCTGTGCTGCTGTAACCAATAGCTGCTCTCCCAGCCTGTCCCAAGCAAGTCTGCTCATGGGGCCTCCCTACCTTCTGCTCCCAGAGATGGGGGCCATCGGCACCCCATCATGCAAAGGGTAGCCTGAGGCTTCAGAGTCAGGAAACCAACCCCACAGTCAGCATGCTGGAGCCAGGAACACTCTCCCTGTGCCAAGTTCCCAGGCAAACCCTGCAGGTGCCCTCCCCTGGCCGAGCCCCTGCCAGGAGAGGAGCACCTTGCGGCACAGCCTTCCTTTCTATGCCCTACAGACTGGCTAGCATCAGCACGGCTGGCCTCCTGCCCCACTTGGCTTGGAGTGGGCTGTCGCTGACCCCCACAGAGCTGTCTCCACCACCATAGGGTCCTCCCGTGAAGGCTACGGGGCCTCTTGCTGACAAGGTCCATCAGTCAACCACTGCTACTCCTAGGGCCACCCTCGAACTCCCCCAGATCAGAAACCAGGTCCAACCCATGGGCAGGGAAGGGGAAAGAGGGCCGCTGGAAGAAGAGGGGGCTTGCTTAGGCCCAGCCATGAATCCAAGAGTGGAAGCTTTCAGGTCCAGGTCTACATCTCCCCAACCCCCAGAAGTTGGAAGTCTTGTCTCTCTGAGGGGACTGCCTGTGGGGACAGCAGGTCCCCCATTGTCAGCAAGGTGGTGAGCCCCTCCGAGACTGATTTTTTAAAGGTTTTATTTATTTACTTGACAGAGAGAGAAAGAGCTAGAGAGGGAACACAAGCTGGGGGAGTGCGAGAGGGAGAAGCATGCTCCCCGCTGAGCAGGGAACCCGACATGGTGGGGTTCGATACCAGGACCCAAGGATCATGGCCTGAGCTGATGGCAGATGCTTACTGACTGAGCCACCCAGGCGCCTTGAGACTGATTTTTTCACACAGGCATGAAGGCTACTTCCCTGTGCCTGCCCCATTCCTGGCATCTTAGTAAATCACTCCCACAGGGAAAGTGGGACACTACATTTAAATAAGGGACAAGGCTACCCACACCCAACAGAGACAAGTTAGGTCACCGGGGGGCAAATCCAGGTCCAGCCAATGAGGGAACAAGTCAGACATGAAGCAGGGAGAGAGGAGAGTGCTCCGGGCAGAGAGAATGTAAAGGCTTAGAGTCAGGCCCGAGGCACATGTGGGATGACACACACCTGGGAGGCCCATGGGGTGGGGGGGATATGATGGGAGAGGTGAGGCTGGAGAGGACAGACACCTGGGGAGCAGATCACAGAGAGGCTCAAAAGTTACGTTCCAAAAAGATCACTCTGGTTACCGGAGAACAATGGGCTCTGTACAGCGGAGGACAGGGAGACCCTAACCCTAAGCCTTAACCCTAACCCCACCCTAACCCTAACCAAACATCACGCTCAGTTTTGAAGACTGACAGGCTCTGCTCTGAAATCGCAAACAAGTCCATCATGCCGGCTTCCACTCCTTGCTCAGTATTGTACAGAAAGCTCTGCCCAGAACAATAAGACAGGAAATAGGGAATCCACATGTGAGAGGAAACAGTAGAACTAGGTCTATTCAGAGACCAGAGACGGCAGCATCTTATCCACAGAGCTTCCTTAAGAATCAACCAAAAATGATCACAGCCAGTTCCCTAATCCTGCAAATTTACAGGACTAAATATCAATGCACAGAAATCTCTCTTGTTTGTATACACTAGCAATGAACCATCCAAAATGAACTTTAAGAAAACAATTCCGTTTTAGGGATCAACACTGACCAAATACTTAAGAACAGATGTCATCAAGGCGTACGTCTCGTACACCGAATGTTACAAAACATTGCTGAAAGCAAGCAAGGGAAACCTAAATCAGCCTGAGGAAGGACACCCCCTGGTGATGGAAAGACGTACTATTGATAAGACGGCAACAGTACACAATGCGAAGTGGAAATTCAATACGCTCCCAAGAAATTTCACTTTTGGGAAGAAATGCACAAGCTAACTGTAACAGTTAAATGGAATTTTAAGGGACCACAAGATAACCAAAACCATCTTGGAAAAGAAAATCAAAGGGGAAAGGTCATTCTTCCAAAGTTCAATCTTAATACAAAGCAATAGTAAATAAAACATTATGATACAGTCGTAAAGGTATGTATACACCCTGAAACTAAGTTTACAAAAATTTTTAAATAAACAAAACAATTTTTTTCAAGAATGCATACAGATCAGTGGGATTTAACTGAGAGCCCAGAAATAAACCCCTTCATCTATGGTCCTCTGAATTTTGACAAGGGTGGACAACACTACACTGGGGAGACAGAATGGTCTTTTTAATGAAGGGTGCTAGACAATTGGCTACCCATGTACCGAGGAATGGAAATGGACCCTTACCTCACACGACCTATACACATTAGCTCAAGGGGCGCCTGGGTGGCTCAGTGGGTTAAACCTCTGCCTTTGGCTTGGCTCATGATCCTGGGGTCCTGGGATGGAGCCCTCTGTTGGGCTCAGTGGGGAGCCTGCTTCTCTCTCTCTCTCTCTCTCTCTCTGTGACTACTTGTGATCTCTGTCAAATAAATAAATAAAATCTTAAAATAAATAAATAAATAAATAAATAAAATGGACGAAGGACTTGGATAGACCCTTCTCCAGAGAAATCACAGAAATGGTGAAAAGCACATGAATAGATGTTAAACATCATCCGTCTTTATGGAAATGAGGATTCAAACCAGTTAGATGTCCTTTTACACAGAATCACTCTGATCAAGAAAACTGAAAGTAATAAAAGGATGTTGGGAAACTGAAACCCTTAACCCTCCCTTGTGAAAAATGGTGCAGTCTAGGAATAAAACAGTTTGTCATTTACTCAGAGATCAAAGCAGAACTACCATAGGGTTCAACAACTGCACTCCTAGATGTATCCCCCCAAAATTGAAAACACGGGTTCAAACAAACAAAAAACGCGCAGGAATATTCAAGCCGCGGGGATCCCGAGAGACAAAACCCAGAAACGATGCCAATGTCCATCCATGGGGAAAAGGACAAACAAAAGGAGGTAGATCCATAAACCTTGTTCCGCCCCATGAAGGGATAAGGTAAAATGGTTCATTTGCGGGAAAAACTGTGGTGGTTCCTTAAAACATTAAGCACAGAATTCCAGTGCAGCCTATATGCCCCCAAATAGAAAGGAGAACCGCCCTTATTCAGAGCAGCATTTCCCACGGCAGCGGGAGGGGGAAGCCACCCAAGCGGCCACGGACGGACGACGGACGGACGACGGACGGACAAACTGCGGTTCCTGGCCGCGGCACCGACTCACCCTAAGAGCGAAGCAGGTTCTGACGCGGCCGCAGCGCGGCGGAGCCCAAGTCCTCGCGCTGAGCGAGGTCAGCCCGCAGGGGAGGACGGACGCGGGAGGACCCCGCTCGGAGGGCGCGTCGGGACCCAACGCCGGCCGGGGCTGCGGGCGAGGGGACAGGACAGCGGGCAGCCGGCCGGGGCTGCGGGCGAGGGGACAGGACAGCGGGCAGCCGGCCGGGGCTGTGGCCGAGGGGACAGGACAGCGGGCAGCCGGCCGGGGCTGCGGCCGAGGGTCAGGGCAGCGGGCAGCCGGCCGGGGCTGCGGGCGAGGGGACAGGACAGCGGGCAGCCGGCCGGGGCTGCGGGCGAGGGTCAGGGCAGCGGGCAGCCGGCCGGGGCTGCGGCCGAGGGTCAGGGCAGCGGGCAACCAGCCGGGGCTGCGGGCGAGGGGACAGGACAGCGGGCAGCCGGCCGGGGCTGCGGCCGAGGGTCAGGACAGCCGGCAGCTGGTGTTCCGAGCGCGGCCTCCCTGGCGGGGACCGGAACGTCCTGGAGAACGAGGTGCCACCGCGGGACGCAGCCGAGGCCGAGCACCGCGCGCCGGAAGGGTCTCAAGGGGTCGGTGCTCCGTTTGCCACCGCGGAAGCGCGGACAGGGGCGGACACGCGCCCCCGCGCCGACGGACACTGAAGACGCCGGGGCCGAGCGCGCGGGAACAGCGCCGAGCCGTGCGCCCCCCGCGCCCCGCAAGCCCGTCGGGTTCCCAAGTCCGGAACGGGCCGGGGCAGCTCCGGAGGGAGAACGCGGCCGAGAGCCGGAGCACGTCGCGGCGGTGCGGCAGGCGGCGCCGCTGACCTGGGCCTGCGGTCTGGGGGCCCCTGCGGGCGCCGGCAGCCGGTCCTCACCTGGGGTTCCGTGGGGGTTCCGCGGGGCCGTGTCCCTGTTGGGGGTCAAACGCCCCGAAGCGGCCCGTGGGCCGCGGCGGACGCGGTTCGGAAGCGACGGCGGGGGCCCTGCGTGCGGCGAGGACGCGTGTCCGTGCGGCGGCGACCCGGTCCCGCAGAGCCGCCGGCGAGCGTCCCCGTCCCCCGAGCCCGGCCTGTCGTGCCCCGGACCCGCCGTCCCGCCCCCGACGCGCCCGCGGAGCCGCCCAGAGCCGGGGCCGCAGCGCGAGGCGACGGGCGGACACTCACGCCTCAGCGGCCGCGGCCGGGAGCGACCGGCGCAGAGAACCCCGGGCCGCCGCGTCCGACAGAGCGAGACTCGCGGAGCCGCGGCCCGGAGGGGACAGGCCGGTCCTCGCGCCGCCGCCGCCGCCCACGGACACGGACACGGACACGGGACGGAGACGCTCGGGCTCGGGAAACACCCGCCGGCCGCGCCGCTCCGGACCCGCGGACTCCGGCCGGCCCCGGCGGGTGTGGACGCGGGAAGGACGCGCGGGGCCGGGCGGGCGGGGCGGGGGCAGCGCGAGCCCCGAGGGGGCGGCCGCGCCGGACCGTCTGAGGAGCCGCGGGAGCCGCGTCCGCGACGCACGGACACAGCCGCGACCCGGGGCGCCTCCGAGCCCGGACAGGGGGACCCCGCAGCCCCGCGCTCCGCCCCGCGGGAGGCCGCCGCGCCGCGCAACCCCACGTCTACACGGCGCGCCCTTCCTCCGGGCGTCCTGCGAGCCCCGCCCCCTCGGCAGCCCCCGTCCGGCGGCTTCTGCTCACCTTCTCCCGTCAGCGTGGACGCGGCCTCACCGTCCCCCACAGCGGTCCCGTCAGCGTGGACGCGGCCTCACCATCCTCCACAGCGCTCCCGTCAGCGTGGACGCGGCCCCACCGACCCCCACAGCGGTCCCGTCAGCGTGGACGCGGCCTCACCGTCCCCCACAGCGGTCCCGTCAGCGTGGACGCCGCCCCGCGTCCCCCACAGCGGTCCCGTCAGCGTGGACGCGGCCTCACCGTCCCCCACAGCGGTCCCGTCAGCGTGGACGCGGCCTCACCGTCCTCCACAGCGGTCCCGTCAGCGTGGACGCGGCCCCACCGACCCCCACAGCGGTCCCGTCAGCGTGGACGCGGCCTCACCGTCCCCCACAGCGGTCCCGTCAGCGTGGACGCCGCCCCGCGTCTCCCACAGCGGTCCCGTCAGCGTAGACGCCGCCCCACCGTCCCCCACAGCGGTCCCGTCAGCGTGGACGCCGCCCCGCGTCTCCCACAGCGGTCCCGTCAGCGTGGACGCGGCCCCACCGTCCCCCACAGCGGTCCCGTCAGCGTGGACGCCGCCCCGCGTCCCCCACAGCGGTCCCGTCAGCGTGGACGCCGCCCCGCGTCCCCCACAGCGGTCCCGTCAGCGTGGACGCCGCCCCGCGTCCCCCACAGCGGTCCCGTCAGCGTGGACGCCGCCCCGCGTCCCCCACAGCGGTCCCGTCAGCATAGGCGCGGCCGCACGTGCTCCAGAAGCCTCCACAGCGGGTCGGGGGAGGCCGGCGGGGTCCCAGCTGCGGCTGCGCGGCCGGCTCGGGCGGGAGCTGCGGTCCGGCGCCCTCTGCAGGCGGAGGAGCGCAGTGCAGGACTGGGGAGCTCGCCCTTCCGCAGAAGCACCTGCTCCCTCCCGGGTCCGCGGAAGCCGTTTCATTCTGGAAACTGCAGCAATATGGAGCCCAGTGCGCCCCGACGTCTCCAAAAATAGCTGAGGAGCAACGAACTGGAAACACTGTGGAATGACGACAGTCCCTGACCCAAACGGGAGCACCGAACATGACCCTGGCCCTGACCCACACTCTGACCTCAACTTACTCTCAAGCCTGGGCCTGACCCAATGCAAGAGCCTAACCCCAGCCCCCAACCCAAACAGTGTTCCCAAGAACCGAAGGTAGAAGCTGCAAATATCCATCAGTGGTGCGTGCATCAACAGTGTGGTGAAGGGTTGGGGTCTGGGTTCAGGGTCAGGCTCCGGTCAGAGTTCTAGATCAGGCTTTGGGCTTAGGGTCAGAGTGAGGATTTAGAGGGAGGGGCGAGGGAACAGTTAGAGTTTAGGGCTTTAGGTTTATGATTTAGGGTTTAAGACTCAGGGCTTAGGAGATAAAGTCCAAATTTGGGGTTGGGTTCATGCTGGGATTTGGGATCAAGGTTCGTGGCTCAGAGTTCTGGTCTAGGGTGTGGGTTCGTGGTTCAGGGCTTGGACCCAGGGCTCAGGTTCAGAGTCCAGGCTTTGGGTTCAATTTTAGGTTTGGGACTGAGGGCTCCAGGTTGGGCTTTAAGGTCAGGTTAGGTTTCAGCGTTAAAGTTAGGGGTTAAGGTTAGGTTTAGGGATGACACATTTTCTTCAGTTGTCATCATGGACCCAAAATTTCTATCTGAAGTTTCGAAATCTGAAATGCATTTCATCTGGGTGTCAGGAGCTCCTTTAGAGTTTAAGGTCTCAGTAACTCCCTACCAATAGCATACTGATCCCAGGGCCTCCCAGTCACCCAGAATTCACTTTTGTCTTGGCTCAAACAAACCCTTGGCAGAGAAGGGTGAGCGGCTCCCAAAGTTGGGATGATTTCACTATGGTAGCGGTATGAATCCAAATATTGTGGACCTGTTCATGGAAAATGAAACAGGAGATGAATAACTGGTCGACTCCTGATTCTTCCACAATAGCAAAGACCGAGTTTCCAATAGAATCTGATAATGTTCCCTAGGAAGGACTACGGTCCTCATTACCAGTACTGAAAGAGGGCCCCCTCCCCTGCTTTAAACTAGGAATCACAGCAGGATATTTCCCACTCTGTGTCAAAAATAAAATTTTACTATTTGGCTGTGCCAGTGTACAATTTGTGGAAGCCCTGACAACGTGTCCCTCTCTCAAATCCGCACCAACACACGGGTAAAATGCAGGCAACGCTGTAATGCACTGCTCGTTGGAATACTGAGTACAAGGAGGGCTATTAGGAGTAATAAAAAGATATCAAATATGAACCTCAGAACAAGCACCCTTGACGGGCACTTAATGAGGATCCCTGACCATGAGATCTAACCTCTCATCCTGTGGAAGTCACCCATAAAAGTCATCACTAACAATAGCCTGCTCACCACTGTAACCACCTCGCCGTTGACCTCTCGGCTTGTAATACACACTGCAACCGCTAGAGACACACTTCTCAGTAGCGGAAGGGGACCTGCCCACTCCCCTTGGACCAACTCTTACAGTGAAGCCAAAAAATCCCACCCCTTGGAAAACCCAGCCATTAGGACACAGTCGCAGAAAGCACACCCAAAACTCAATAAAGGACAGACATCTCGTGAAGCAGATGCTGCAGATCACCCCCATCCCACGAAGTGGCTCTACAGTGGACTCCAGGTCTGTCCCCTGCCCGGGATCTCATGGGGCGCCGCATTCTTCCAAGACGCCACCCTCAGAGCAAAACCGTGAACCGTCCTCATCAGTCCTGTGCGCAGGCTCACAGTGAGCCCTGCAAAAGCCAGACACCTTCTTGAGAGCGCGCAGCCTCTCACGCCGATCCTAGCAGATGGAGGGCGCTGCTCTCCCCGACTTCCACACCAGCTAGAGAACACTTGGAATGAGTTTTGCCAAACTCCATGCAAAGGCATGTTCTTCATCTGCAAAAGATGGATGGTGAAACACCATGGATTCCCCGCACCTTCTTGAACCTAGGTATATCGGAGATACAGCTTGGCCAGAGCTATTATCCCCAACGCCCCACACACAGACACCCTCCCCTTGTGCACTCCAGACGAGTTTCCATCCACCTTGTTCATTTCCAGCCATTGTCTCTGCAGAGAAGGACAGTAGCACTGAGGTTCTGCGACTGAGGTGCTTTGTGCTAAGCCAGCACCTTGGACGAATTTACTATCAGAAATTATTATGTGTATTATTAACAGATGCGTCCCAGAAGATCTTGCCGCCACGGCCATTTGAAAAGTCATTACCACAGGGGTCCTAACAACCTCTGCCAATCTGCAGGGCTCCACTCCCTGGCTCCAGGGATTGGCTCGTTCATGGGCATGTGACCTGGTCCCAGCCAATGAGGTGGAAGGAACCTCGTGTCAGCCTGCAGAACTGAGGGATGGGGTGGGCCACCAGGCCAGGGGCTTTTCCATTACTACTGCAGAAGCGGCCTAGGCGAGGCCCAGGCCAGTGCCACAGAGGGCCCAGGAAGCCAGGTGCTCCATAACATTGCTGATGGCTGGATCGGACTCATCCTGAAGCCCACACAGGCTAGATCCTCTGCTACCTCAGGAGAACCCCCAATGTGCTCATGGTCTTGGCCTGAACAAGATGACCACCTATGTGGTATATAACCCGCAAGATATACCCACCTGGTAACGGGGCCCTACCCAGCCAAAGAGTACCTACGTGGAATTCAACCTCGGACAAACGTGTTGGGGGAAGCTCGAGGCCTACAGAGAAAGGTGGGAGAATCCTGAGGACTTAATTTTAGGTCAATCACACTATCTTTTTTTTTTTTTAACTTTCAAGAGGAGGGGCCATGGTCAGGCAGGATAGATCCCAGAATCTTCCCACTCTGCCACTGGAAAGGAAGAGCCCTCACCCCATCATCCATCGTGTTGCAGATCTGGGGTGTAGGAAACTACCACCTATGGGCCAAATGGCACTCCCCCTATAGTCTCTCAATCAAGTGTGGCGGGAACATGAGTTATGGACGGTCTCTGGCTGCCATCAAGCCACAATGCAAGAGAGGAGTCGTTGTCAGAGACCCCACGCGGACTGCAACACCTAACAGAAAATCTTCACAGACGACTTTACAGAAAAGTCTGTGCTGATCCCTGGTCCCAAAGATCCTAGGATCACGTCCCTTCTTTGAGTAGAACGTAGCGCCTTCTGGGTCAAATCTAACTGCTTCAGCCCCAGAGGCAAGGACGTCCATCCTTTTAGCCAGCACTGCATCTCCGCCCTCCTCTACTGACAGCTGGAGCGGCACGTCTGCAGGTCTGCGGCCCAACGGGACTTCACTGTCGATTTCACGGTCGTGATGCTCAGAAACAGAGATGTAAGTGTGGACGTGTGAGGGTGAGCGTGTGTTTCCTCTTTGCTAGCCACAGTGTGCATGGAGAATACAATACAGTAGCATGTTTTCTGTCCCACAGGAATGGCCGGCCACACCACATGGTTCCATAATGATCTCGGAAGGAAGCCACCTTCATAGAACAAACTTCATCTGGGAGGACTCCCAAGTCCCTTGTCCTGGACACTAGGTTCCACTGAGGCTGGGGGCACTCAGAGGGACAGAGAATTCCCCTGCCCATCAGGGTTTGGAAAGACGCCTACTGTTCTGGGACAGAAGATCCCGACACCATTCATGGGTCCGTCATCCAGCCAGGTGTCTGGGAGAGAGACCTACTCCAAGCAGGAAGGACAGACTGACAGACAACAACTGACAGCCTTGTGTGACATGTGCCATGACAGGGGACACTCAGGAGGACTGGGGGTGTGCAGGGTTGGCCAGACCAGGGTGGCAGGGGGACCGGGAGTGCTCCGGGAGGGTGTGGCAGCTGTGCCCTTGTGTGGCTACACGTGTCAGCGTGACTGGGCATTGGCCAGACCAGAAATAACAGCACGGGCGAGGGGCGGTGTCCCTAAACTGTCTTCTGCAAGGCAAAAGTTTGGTAATGAGAGTTCTTTCCATATGACTTCCCATCACATGCGCCCTGAGTCCCTAAAGCTGACTGTGTGGAACATCGCGTACACAGTTGGCCGCGGCTCTCAAGCCTGAGGTGCTGGGGGCAGAGCGCAGTGGATATTTCATCCTCCGCTTTCAGAGTATGATGACTTTTCCCGCCTTCATCTCCGACCCAAGCACAGGGAACAAAGGCAACACAGATCCACACTTCAAATGTCAACAGAAATCTGCAAACCCAAGTTCTCCCAGGAGCTAAAGCTTCAGGACCAGGGTGATGGACAAGGGAGGCAGACAGCAAGGAACCGAACATACACACATCATGTGCACGTGAGCTGGCCCACTTCTCTGCCTGTCGGAAGCGAGCCATGCCTGCCCGGAGGGAGTCCCTCCTGCACCCGGTCCGTCTGTTTGCTGCCCTTGAGCAGGGCAGAGGATGGGCTGAGCCGGGTGTGGGTGTCGGGGGGAGATGGCCAGCTGGCCAAGATGCTGCCTGCCGAGGACCTGTAGGACCAGGTCCCGGTCCTCAGCTAAGATGACACCATCATTACGTGTGGTGACCTATTTCCGGGGACAGGGCAGGTGCTCAGTGCTTTGGTGACTATATCCTCTCCCACTGTATTTTTTAAAAACACCTTAGGCATGAACACTGACATACACAAAGCTGTCCCCAGTTAATGTATGTAACTCGTCCCTGACCCCAACCCTGATATCTAGTGAGGAGACACTCGATTTAGAAAACTGCTCGTCAATTAGAGGATGGTTCTTAGGAGCTAAGGAATTCAGGCGCCAGCCCTCTCGTGTCCTCTCCCCGGAAGCCGGAAGCCGGTACACCGGAACACACGCGGCCTCGTGCTCTCTGGAGAGCGGCCACACGGGGGCAACAGGGAGTCAACCGCGCCCCAAACCCCACTGCAAAGCCAAGTCTCCCTTCATCCTGTCAAATTTTGTTCATTCAGTGTTTACAGATCATGGTAGAGATTATGAAAGGTCTGACTTTGCTGAAGCTTCTAAAACCAAATGAATTCTTTCAACCTGTTCAGAATAGAAGATGTTTTCTAAAATCTCAGAGTTGGCGAGCCGAGGAAGGCCCGGGGACCTGGGGAAAGGCTGTGACTGTAGACTCTCTTCGGGTCTACGTAGGACCGCGTGACTTCTACTCCACTTCGTTGCAGGAAGAATCAGGGTCCGCTCACAGCACTGAATCCACACAACAGAGTGCAGCTTGGAGGAAGCAAAGGAGGGTCGGCAGCCTCCAGAAGCAGAGAGCGAGCCACCCCGGGACCGAGAAGGCAGACCAGGAAGGCTCTGCGCAGGCCAGTTTGCATTTCTGGAGAGCCTCTGGAGCTGGAATGGCCCCACTGCCCCCGGGGTCGTGGGTCAGGCCCGGCGCACACCTGGCGCTGCACTGCCGGAACCCGTGACGAGCCTCCCGGTCCTTCCTCCACGAGACACCCCCTACCCTGGACGACTCCAGCCTGCCTCCTGGACCTCCCACTCCCCTCTCTGACCCCATCCTTCACTTTTCCCACCACGGCCGTAATACAGAGTACATTGAACTACCTTCTATTCTGTCATTTAAATCTTTTTTTTGTCATGGTTGCTCTAAAACTAAACCTTGCATCATCTACCCTGATGTAGAATCACTTGTTGCTTTGCATGACTGAACTGTGGACTCCGAGTGCCGTCACAGTGTCACGGGGCAAGCGTCCAGGGCGAGGTCCTCACTGGGCCGACCCAGCGGTTGCAGTGAAGGCCTGACCCAGACACTGCTGGTTTTGTGCAACTGAGGCAGCACAGCCAAAACCCGGGTTTGGCATCAGAATGGCTCATGGCCCCTCAGCCACTTCGGATGGCCTGGGGGCACGCCCTGAAGACACTTGCTGTCCAGTGTCGCCCTGGGGAATGTCCATGGAGTAGCCATTGTGTCCACAGGGGGAGCTCAGTAGGAGCGGGGACGATGGGAGTCGGAACTCCTGAGATAGAAGCCACCTTGGAGACTGCCCAGAACTTCCTGGGAGTTCATTCCATCATCTCGCATAAATCAATTCCTCTAAAACCATTTCCTCATTTTAGAAAGCATGAGCCTCAGGCTGCAATGACATGACTCTCCTGGGTCGTATTGGAAATCAGCGAAAGAGCCAGACTGAGCCTGGAGACGGTCTCCAGCAGGATCCCCCAGAGTGGCTTCAGCTAGAGCCACAATCACCCATTTATCTTTCCTGGAATCCCCGACTTGCATGGGACTCTTCATGGGGCCTATTCTGGGAACAAGGGTCATGTCAGGGCCACAGAAACCTCTGACACTGGTTGTAACGAGGCTCTGTGATGTCAGTGGAGTCCCAAGCCCTGGGCCATCTCAGAGTTTGTCTGCAAGGACACAGTTATTGGGAAACCCACATGCGGACAGAGCGTAGAAAACGGAAAAGCTAGGAAAGAGGGGGTGCTCACGTCACATCTGGCCCCAGATGTCCCAGCGGTGTCCAGCAGGATAAGCCCCCCAAATGCCCCCCAGCGGCTTCACAGAGCTCACCCTAAGGTTTGAAGCTGAGCTCATACACGGCTGAACATTCCGGCCAGCTCGGGGGAGCATGACATAGGACACAATGAAGCCTTGACAGATGTATAGTCATGGAGCAATAGCTTTCTCCAAATATATCCTGAAATGTTAAAAAAAAAAATCACTGATAAAACATCAACAGTTTTCATTAAAAAGAAAGCCATACATGTCATAGAGTATACTGGTTCAATTAATAAGTATTTATTGAGGATCTCCTTAGTGCAAATGTTTAGCTCTAGTCCCGCCTGGGAGCTTGCAAACAGCAGAGGATATAATCAACAGATCAGCAGTGGGAAGGAGTGCGGGCCAGGAGGACAGTGCAGACTAAGGGGCCGCCGCATTGAGGCCCACCAGGAACCCCCTCTGCGAAGGTGGCGTTCGAGCCAAGACCAGAATGAAAGGCGGAGCGAATCCATCTGTGCGGAGAGCAACAGAGCAAGGACATTTCTTATTAACTTTAAAGATAAAACAAATGCCGAGATGTTTTCACTTAGGTGTTGCTTTGGGAGCTCTGGTTCTTCCAACTTTTAGGGATACACGCTGACCTCTCCTCACTGTAAAATGGTGTAAGAAAAATGTCTTATTTAAGCATTGACATCTTTAATTAAAAGGCAAATAAGTTAACCCAAGCTAACCTCTAAGCCTAACCTAGAGATTGAGTACCGTATCAGTTTTCTACTGAAGCTTAAACAAATTTCTACAAACTTAGTGGCCTAAACAACAGCAATGTACTATCTCCGAGCTGTGCAGCCCGGGGGTCTAGTGTGGGGGTCCAGTGCGGGGGGCAGGGCTGTGGCCCTTCTGCAGGCTCCAGGGGAGAACCCCTTCCCAGGCCTTTCCTACCTAGTGGAGGGCGACTCCTACCTTCCACGGCTCATAGTCCCTTCCTGCATCTCCAAAGCTTCTAGAAAGGAATGTGGCTCTGTTGAAACTTTGCTTTTAACTCAGCAAGACCCAGTTTTGTCTTAAGGCCTGTGAAACTGTGATGAATACACCTGAATTACTTTAAGCCACTACACGGACCCACGCACGAGTGAAGGTGAGGGCCAAATGCAGGGATGAATCCAGCGTGAAGGTGAGGGCTATTAGGGTCAGAATCCTGTTGAGGTTAGCTGCAGGGTCGGGGGGGGGGCGCTAAGGGTCAAGGTCAAGGTCACCTGAAGGTCAAGGTTAGTGAGAAAGCAAGCATCAGGGTGAGCAGGGTCAGGGTCATAATCAGTGCTTCAGGGTTAATGTCAGGGTCAGTTTTAGGGGACTGGTCCACGTGAGTGTCAGGTTATGACTCAGTGTGAACAGTAGCATCAGATTACTGGGAGAGTTGGGTCCAGTTCAGGTTCCGGTGAGAGCAGGTTTCAGGTCAAAGTCAACATCAGAGTCAGAGTGAAGGTAAGGGTCAATTCTGGGTCAGCACCATGGTGAATGCCAGACTCAGAATCAGGTTAACGGTACACTGCAAGGTCAGGAACAGGGTGACGGTCAGAGTCGGGTCATTTCCAAGGGGAGGGTCATGATCAGGACCAAGGATAAGATGAGTGTAGGGTCAGGATCAGGGTCAGGTGTGACATCAGCATGGTGGCTGCAAGCGTCTTCCCTTTCTTCCTCTCCCCTTTTATTTACAACTACTTCGACGTTCATAATCAAACAAAAGTGCCTCTGATCATCACACCAGGGCACCCAGATTTCTATGCACCTGTGCATCAGAAAGCAGGCGGACAGGGCCGTGAAGGCGGCTGCAGATCCAAGGAAGAGGACGAGCCTGCCCCAGCCTGACTTGCCGGGACTGGGGGAGGCACACCTGGGCGACACTCACTGAAGACAGAGAGTTTGCGGAAGCCCAGCCAGCAGGGGAAACCAGGCCCAACACGCAAGCAGGGCAGAAATGGGCTTGGAGTCAGAGGAGCAGGAAGAATTCGAGTCGGTCCCTCCCCAGGGCACCCCTGGCGACAGCCTGCCCTTCGGGGTAGGTGGAAAGCCAAAGTGGCGAGTGAGTGAGTCCATGATGGGAGCTGGAGGAAAGGGAAAGAGGCAGACAAGACCAACCAAGGAACGTGTCCCCTGCCGTCCGCTTCAAGACTTCTGCAAGAGATGTGCCTGTGGGAGTCTGGGAGTCCCCTCACTGCAGGACACCCCTCCTGGGGTGTGGGCACCCCCAAAGCAGAAAGACCTTCTTCAAGGAAGGTCATTCATCGTATTTGACATTGTGATGACACTGGTACAGTCAGTCCTAAAGAGAGCCACTGGGGAACACAGGACGGTTAGCTACAACGGAGCCCCCGTTTGGCTATCAGTAGATCCCGCAGAAGGAACGCCGCAGGCCAGGAGAGTGGAAGGACCTACTCAGAGTTAAATGACAGAAACTGCCGGCCCCCAGTACTTCCTGAAGTGAAGCTCCCCTTCGGATACAGAGGTGCGACAGACACTTGGCCAGACACGCCAAAACCGAGGGAGCTCACCACCCCTAGACCAGCCTTGAAGGAAATGCTCAAAGGGTTCTCCAGCTGAAATGACATAAGCGCAGATGAAAGTACATAAAACACTAGCAAAGGCAAAAGGTGAACACAATTACAACTGGAAACTCTATATTAGAAGGGTGTGTTAAGGGGCACCTGGGTGAATCAGTCGTTAAGCGTCTGCTTTCGGCTCGGGTCACGGTCCCGGGGTCCTGGGATCGAGCCCCGCATCGAGCTCTCTGCTCAGCGGGGAGCCTGCTTCTCCCCCTCCCACTCCTCCTGCTTGTGCTCTTTCTCTCGCTGTCTCTCTGTCAAATAAATAAAATCTTTAAAAGAAGAAGGAGGAGGAGGAGGAGGAAGGTGTGTTAACACTTAATTACAGTTCAGAGGCTAAAGGAAAAGGGCATGAAAGATAACCGAAGTCACTCCCACTTCTCAGTGAATCCGCAGCATAAAAAGAGGCACATTTTAACATCAAAACTAAAGGGGAAGAGTAAAAGCGTGGAAACTTTACAGGGAATGAAAATAAGGTGTTATCAGCATCAAAAGGACTATTTTACCTAACAGATGTTGTTTGTAATCCACATGGTAAAACCTAGTCACGAAACAAGGAAAGGGGGAGACCAGACGCACGGTAGAAAACCAGGGCTTCACAAAGGTGGACAGAAACGGGGGAAATCACAAAGGAGCTACAAAACAACCAGAAGCAAGACGTAAGGTGGCAGCGTTCAGTTCGTACATATCAATAATCACTCCAGGGCGCCTGGGTGGCTCAGTGGGTTGAGCCTCTGCCTTCGGCTCAGGTCATGGTCCCAGGGTCCTGGGATCGAGCCCCATATCGGGCTCTCTGCTCAGCGGGGAGCCTGCTTCCCCTTCTCCAGCTCCCCCTGCTTGTGTTCCCTCCATCACTGTGTCTCTCTCTGCCAAATAAATAGATATAATCTTTAAAAGAAAGAAAAAAGAAAATGGAAAGTCGTCAAGCAAGCAACCTATCTTTACACCTCAGAGAACTAGAAAACAACAACAACAAATTAAGCTCAAAGTTAGCAGAACAAAGGAAACGACAAAGCTCAGAGCAGACAGAAATTAAATAGGAACAATGAAAACCATAGAAAGGACTGAAGAAACTGAGAACTTGTTCTATGACAAAGATAAACAAAATCAACAAACCTTTAGCTGGACTAAGAAAAAAAAATGAAAAGACTCAAATAAAATTAAGAGTGCTAAAGGAGACATTAGGTGCGCCTGCGGGCTTAGTTGGTGAAGCGTCTGCCTTTGGCTCAGGTCCGGATCTCAGGGCCCTGGGATCGAGTCCCGCATCAGGCTGCTGCTCAGTGCAGAGTCTGCTTGTCTCTCTCCCTCTCCTTCTGTTCCTCCCCCATTAGTGCTCTCTCTGCCTCTCAAATAAACAAATAAGATCTTTAGAAAAGGAAAAGAAAAAGGAGATGTTACAACTGAGACTGCAGAGAAACGGACTGTGAGACTAAATAATTACAAGCCAAAAACTCAGATAACTTAGAAGAAACAGACCCATTCCTAGAAACAAGCAACCTACCAGACTGAATCAGGAAGAAACAGAAAATCTGAACAGACCGGAGATTAAAGAGATTGAATCACGAATCAAAAACCTCCCAACACAGAACCTCCTCCAGGGCCAGACAGCTTCGCTGGAAATTCTACTGTCTACCAGACAGTCAAAGAATTAACATCAATTCTAGTCAAACTCTTCCAAAAAATGGAGGAGGAGGGACTACTTCTAAAAATCATCTTGTGGGGCTGCCATTGCCCTGATATGAAAGCCAGAGAAGGACACCACAAGAAAAGAAACCTACAGACCAGTATCTCTGACGAATCCAGATGCAGACGCTTTCAACAACATATTAGCAAACTGAACTCAAGATCAAGTAAAAAGGCACATCGTGAGCAAGCGGGCTTTATCCCTGGAAGCGAGGATCACTAGACACACACAAATCAATACCTGTGATCCATCACATTAATAAAATGAAAGGAAAAAATCACACGATCATCTTGACAGACACAGAAAAAGCATCTAACAAAATACATCATTTCGTAAAAACCCTCAGCAGATCGGGTATAGAAGGAACGTACCTCAATATATTAGAGGCCTACGTTAGGAGCCCACAGCATAGTACACGCACTGTTGGAACACTGAAAGCTTTTCCTCGAGGAGCAGGAACAAGACACGGGTGCCCACACACACCACTCTTACTCAGTCTGGTATTAAAGTCCCGTCATTATTTGTAGGTAACAGGATTTGGTATAGAACAAACCTGAAAGGCTGTTAGATTTCAATCAAGTTGCAGGATACAGAATCCACTCACAGAAATCATTTACGTTCCTATACACTATGAAAGAAACGTTGGAAAAAGAAATATAGAAAACTATCCCATTCACAGTAGCATCAAAAACAACAAAATACTAGGAATAAATGTAACCAAGGATGTGAAAATCCTGTACAATGAACTACAAGACTTCGCTGAAAGAAATCAAAGAAATGGAAAGATAAACAAATGGAAAGATATCCTGTGTTCATGGGTCAGAAGAATTAATGTTGTTAAAATGTCCTTCTTCAGGAAAAAAAATAACAAAGCCAGAGAAATCACACTTCCTGACTTCAAAATGTACTACAAAGCCTTAGTAATAAAAACAGTATTACTGCACAGACAGACAAAAACAGACACACAGACCAATGGAACAAGACAGAAGGCAGAGCAGTGAGAACGCCTGCTTATACAGTCAAGAAAATATTCAACAAAGGGGCACCTGGGTGGCTCAGTGGGTTAAGCCTCTGCCTTCAGCTCAGGTCATGGTCTCAGGGTCCTGGGATCGAGCCTCGCATCGGGCTCTCTGCTCAGCGGGGACCCTGCATCCCCCACCCCCCTCTGCCTGCCTCTCTGGCTACTGTGATCTCTGTCTGTCAAATAAATAAATAAAATCTTAGAAAAGAAAATATTCAACAAGGAAGCCAAACACACCAAGGGGAAAGGACAGACTTGCCAACCAGTGAGCAGGGAAAACCGGATGAGCACGTGCGATGAAATTAGACCCTATCTTACACCAGTCACAAAAATTCACTCAAAGAGGTTAGAGACTGAGACAGAAGAACCGGGAACAACAAAACTCCTAGAAGCAAATGTCAGGATGATGCTCCTTAACCTTGAATTGTTACGACCGAGTTTTCGCATTGGAGATACCATCAAGGAGCCAACACCGATGTAAACACACAAGGGTTTATTCAGCAAGCTTAAGCTTGGGCCCAAGTATACCTGACGCAGCAGAGTAGGGACTTGGACCCCGAACCACATTACAGTCAGAGTTTTTAAAGGCAGAGTAGGGGTGGACTCGGCGGTGGGTGAGAACAAAGGAGATTATGGATGATGTAAGTCTCCAAGGATTTTTGGAAGCGAGGTCTCCGGGACCTTGAGGGGCTAGCTATTGTTGGGAGAAAGGTTATTTATTAGAGTAATAAAAAGTATTCTCATGAGACCCTTTAGATGTTTATCAGTGGGTCATATGCTTGGGAATGATTCTCGACACTATCTTGGAGGTTTAGAGATAAAGTTTCACAGTTCTCCTATCAAGTGTCTTTGTTAGTGAGATTTGGGTTTAGAAGAAATTTAACTTTATTTCCACTTCCTTCTGCCTCAGCCTCCTTCAGTTTTATGGTGGGGAGGGCGACATTAGGGCTTGAGGAACTGAGTTATTTGTCTCTGGAAATTGGGCTATTGTTAAATCTCTAGGACATTTGTAAACCAAGCGAGACTCCTGTCTTGCAGGATTGTGATCTCTGCGAGTTAACTATTTGTTTTTCTTTCAGGGCAGCCAGGGGTGGCTGGGGAATGTCACACATATTACCGAGGGGAGCGGAGCGGGTGGAGAGGGGGTGCAAGGTGCCAGCTTTTGCTTTACCAAGATGGCTGTCCTTATGTCAGGGCTAAACTTGAGGTGGGTACAACCTTGTTTTTCTTGGCCTCCACAGAATATGACAATATGACACCAGCAGCACCAAAGACCAACGTGAAAATGAACACATAGGGCTCCATGAAACTTAACACCTTCCACACAGCAAAGGGAACCGTTAACAGAATGAAAAAGTGCTCTAGAGAATGGAAGAAAATTTTTGCAAGCCATAACTGGGTAAGGAGTTAATACTGAAAACATATAAAGAAGTCATACAACTCAAAATCAAAAACAAACAATCCAACTGAAAAATGCGTAGAACTAGACCTTTCTCCCAAGAACACATTGCAGCGGCCAGCAGACACATGAAAAGATGCTCCACATCACTGGCCGTCAAAGAAATGCGGATGGAACCACAATGAGATATGACGTCACACCCGTCAGAAGGCCAATTACCAAGAGGACGAGAGACAGAAATTGCTGGCAAGGGTGTGGAGAAAAGGGAACTCTCCCACACGGCTGGTGTGCGTGCGCACTGACTCAACCGCCGTGGGAAACAACATGAAGCCCTCTCACAAAATTAAAAATCGACCCACCAAGGATCCCATGCAACTCCACTTCCGGATTCATACACAAAGGAAATGAAAACGGGATTTTGAAGAGAGATGTGCACTCCGGCATTTACTGCAGTGTCGTTCTCAACACCCCGTCCGTGCCTGTCAGCAGATGAATAGATAAAGACGTGGTATAGAAATACAATGGAATACGATACAGCCATGAGAAAAGAGGACTCCTGCCGTTTCCAACCACATGATGGACCTTGTGGAAGTTATGCTCACTGAGATAAGTCAGACCAAGAAAGACAAATACCGCATGACATCCCTTATACATGTAATCTATAAAAGCAAAACTCCCCCAAAACAGAGTAAAATGGTGGTTACCAGGTGTCAGGGAGTAGAGGGGACAGGGCAGCTGTTGCCTAAGGGTATAAATTTATAACAAACAGGGAGCACAGACAACAATATTGTGTTATAATCAACGGACTTGATAGGAACCTACAACTTAATTATTCTAATGACTAAAAAGACAGAATTATGTAATTATGATAAAGGTGCTAATTGTCCAACCACATTATGATATATAACACATTAAGATACATAAATGCATCAACACGTATACCTGAAACTTACACAATGTTGTATGTCAAATATATTTCAACTTAAAAAATGGGTCAGGGTCACGATCTGGGTGAGGCTGTGGGGCAAGGCTGTGCGAGAGGGTCACAGTCTGGGACAGGACAAGCACCTGTGTCAGTTAAGGATTGGAGTAAGGTTCAGGATCAGGGTCAGGGTTAAGTGAAGTTTCATGATCAGTAACCGGGTGGATCAGGGTCATGAGGGTCAGGAACAGGATCAGTCAGCTGAGGTTCAGTCAGATCACTGCAGGTGGAAGGGTCAAGGTCAGTGTTAAGGTGCGAATCAAGAGTGTGACAGTCAAATTCACTTAAGTCCAGGGTCGGGGTCAGTGCCAGAGTGAAGGTCAGAAGGGTCAGGGTCAGGTCAAGGTTGAGTGTTGTCAGCAAGGTGTGCAGGTGTCTCAGGGCCTGAATGACAATCAGCCCAATCAATCCAGGGTTGCTGAGTGTTGGAATCAGGGTTAAGAGTAGCTCAGATCTGGGGTGCCTGGGTGACTCAGTTAAGCATCTGACTCAGGGGGGCCACCTGGGTGGTTCAGTCATTAAGCGTCGGCCTTTGGCTCAGCTCATAGTCCCAGGGTCCTGGGATTGAGCCGTGCATTGGGCTCCCTGCTCAAGCGGGAAGCCTGCTTCTCCCTCCACCTCCCACTCCCCGACTTGTGTTCCCTCTCTCACTGTGTCTGTCAAATAAATAAAATCTTAAAAAAAAAAATAAAAAAGTAGGCTCAGATCTGTATGAGGGAGAGTCTGGGTGACAATTGGGTTTAAGGATCAAGGTCAGAGTCTGGTTTATCAGTAAGAGAAGATCAGGGCTAGGGTCAAATTTAAAGGACTGTCAGTTTTATGGACAAAGTCATGGTAAGAGTCTGGGGGAGGATCATGGTCAGTGTTAGAACTAGGTTAAGATCACAGTCGTGATAAGGGTCAGACAGCATTAGGGTATTTTCAGAGTGAAGTTCTGAATGAAAGTCAGGGTTACGTGAGGAATGTACTGTCAGACATGATCAAGGGAGGGTCCCGGGGAGACTCTCAGTTAAGAGTGAGGTCAAGGGAAGATCAAGCTGTGGGCAAGCTCGGGAGAGCCTGACTGGTAGAGTGAGGGTAAAGTTTAGGGTAGAGTCAGGGTAGTAAGTCAAGGTTAGGGTTGGGATTAGGGTGTGTGAGGTTGAGGTTCAGGGTTAAGTGTAACAGGGCCACGGTCAGTGTCACAGTGAAGTTGGCCACCAATCCCTGCCCCACTGCCCAGCACCATGTGCAGCTTTGGCAAACGCCACCTCCTGAAACGCTCTCCCACCAAGCTGTGGGTCTACCTCGCTCACCTGCCTGGAGTCCTCAGCGCTGCCTGACCCTCCCCGTCCACCTCCATGGGGACTTAAGTGTCACGAAGGCAGGGATCTCGGAACAGAACGTTTCATACAAGGATGGATTTCAAGCCCTCCAAAGAACGTGGTGCACAGAGCGGGAGCTCAGCTGAAAGCCTGTTTAATAAGCGATGAGTGTCCATAAAGGTATTTCTGGAGGGAAAAGTGCATCTGGCCATCAACTGTCCACAGTAGTTCTCTCTGTGGAAGAATGACAAGAAACATCATGGTTCACTTGACACATGTCCATGCTGTTTAAAATTCCTTAAAATTAATGTTGATTATCTTATAATCACTAAAAATGGATTTTTCCACCTTGAGAGAAAAAGAGCTCCAGGTAAAGTTCCTGGTAAAGTGATAAGACACTCATTGCACCGTAGCTATTACCCAAGCCTCAAACAACCAGCAGCCTTCTGGGAGCCCTGGAGCACCCTCGGATCCCTGCTCTAGCGCTCTTCTCCAAGGAGGGAAGACAAACGAAGAGGCAAGACAACAGGAAGGCCCATTTATTCAACAGCAGCTTTGGAAAGGAATCCTCGAGACAGTGAGGGGACGTACTTCCCCGTCTCTGCTTCACTCCTCTCCCACACGCCTCTGTCCTTCGCAGGCTAGAGCCTGATGCAGAAGAGGTGACTGTCTCAGATGTACTTATACACCACCTTGGAGGGCACAGTCTGGAGGTGCAGACGGACAGGACATTTGTAAAAGTGGGACAGCAGAGTCTCACTGTAGCCCACCAGGAAGTAGAACTTGTGTGCAGGCAGCTGCCTCAGGACCAGGGCACAGATCTCCAGCTGGTTAGCCCGGCGCTTCAGGACCAGCTGGTCGGCCAGGCACCCTGGGAAGGTGCCCAGCATGAACTTCCGGAGGAAAACGTCCTCCACTGTTCGCTCTGCAGTGTGGTCCTCCCCATCCAGGTTACCTGAAAGGAGAAGGGACCTCGAAGACTCAGCAGAAACTCCAGGAGCCTGTCACTCAATTCCACCCCAAACCTCCCTTCTCATTCTTCTTCAAGTGGAATAAAAGGAATAACACTTTAAAGTTCAAAATACACGGCACTTGAGTGGCTCGGTTGGTTGAGTGACTGGCTTTGGCTCAGGTCATGATCCCAGGGTCCTGGGATCGAGTCCTGCATCAGGCTCTGCTCAGCGGGACCCTGCTTCTCCCTCTCTCTCTACGGCTCCTCCCCTTGCTTGTACTCTCCCTCTCACTGTCAAATAAACAAAAAATTCTTTAAATAAATAAATAAAATTCAAATACATTATTTCACTGCATTCGCAAACAAATCCTGTGACATCGGTATTATCATAGTTACCCTGGTTTTACAAAAGGGAAGACTGAGGCCTTAGCAGGGCATAAAATTCCTAAGATCCTTTCCTATCTAGCCCCTTCCCACTCTTTCTGGGCCATTTATAGAAGCACTGGCCATCCCTTGGCCCAGAGAGAGGAGGCCACCAGCTACTTCTGAGACTGGGGACATGAGCTCTGTCACCAGCCAGGGCCATGGCCTCAACCAGCGGATTCTCAGTGCAGACCCTGAAACCCCTCCACCTGCTGCAGTATGCCTCAGGAGTCTCCACACCCGGCCCCAGACCCCAGACCTAGAACCTGGAAAGGCTGGGGGACAGGAATCCATTATTTTAAGTTCTCTAGACAGACGGATCTCAAAACGCCCAAGTTGAGAAGCCTCATACTGGACAAAAGACAGCCGATTCCCGTAAGATCCCGGGAGTTAATGTCCTATGAAGTCAGCACGAGCAATGAGTTAGGAACACTGAACCCTCGCTCCTAGGGGATCCAAGGAGTTAGGTTTCTGCTTGCCCTGGACTAAGACAGTTTGGTCAACACATCAATATATAACCTTGTGTCCTGCGTGTTTCTGCGTAAAGACCCCTTGCTTAACACACATCACGGCTTAACCCTGAACTCTCGGCCCACGGCATTAGAGCTTATTAACACGTGTATCTTCTCCCCAACGGAGGTCACACCCTTCCTGAGCGCCACACGTCAGCATGAGGCTCCGTTAAGGCAGCGAAGTCACGACAAGAGCACAAACCGCAGACGTGGGGCACTCACGGGCCTCGGAAAGGCACCTGCTCACAGCAGGGGCGGAAACAAGGCGGCAGCGCCCTGCGCGGGGAGGCGCGAGCGGGCGGCGGCTCCGCCCTGGTCCCTCGCTGATGCGGGAATACGAAATCTGAGAATGAAAACCCCTGAACGAGCAGGAGTTGAACCGGGCCTCTCGCCCGTGTCTGCCGGATGTCTGTGCGACACCGCGACCGCGAACTTCATCCGCGGGGCCCCCAGCACCGCGACCCCTCACCTGTGTGCAGCGACAGCCAGCCCTTGCGGTGGGCGATGTAGTGCGGCGCGTGCGCCTCCTCGTAGGTCACCGGCTTGTCCCCCTTGCCCACTCTGACTCGGGCCGCCCGGTTCTAGGAGCACAGAGTGGCCGTGATGCTACGCGCCCGCCGACCCAATCTGCGGTGCGCCCCCCGACCCCTGCGCCCCCGCCCCCCGGAACCCCCGCCCCCAGGCCCCGGCCGCCCGACCCAGGACCCCCGGACCCTCCCACCCCCAGGCCCCGGGCCGCCCGACCCAGGACCCCCGGACCCCCCGCCCCCAGGCCCCGGCCGCCCGACTCCGGACCCCCGGACCCCCCGCCCCCAGGCCCTAGGTCCCCAGCCCCCCACCCCCGGCCGCCCAACCCCAGGACCCCCGGCCCCGGGGCCCCGCCGCGCTCACCTTGGCGCAGACCGCAGACGTGTGCAGGGCGCGCGAGGAGCACGGCAGCTCTCGGCTCCAGGACAGCACCTGCGGGAGGAGGGGACGTGAGACGGACACTGAGGCCCCCACCGCAGACCGCGGGCCCCCGCCAGCGTCGCCCGCTCACTCAGCCGGGGCCCGAGGACCCGGCAGGACGCGGCCGCCGCCATCTTGGGCCCGGCGCCGCGCGCCGGAAGTAAGAACCGCGGCGCCGCGAGGGGACACGAGGCGGGGCGGCCTCGGGGCAAAGGTCAACCCCCAGGCGACTGCGGCGGCCGATTAGACGAAATCGGAACCTGCGCAGGTGCGCCGGGCGCTTACGGGGGTGGGGTCGAGGAGGGGTGGGGCCTCCCGGCAGGGGCGGAGCCTCTGTCGGGATAGGGCCGCGAGAGGGCGGAGTCTCGGGCGGGGCGGGGCCTCCTGTCGGGAGGAGGCCTTCCATCCGGGGCGGGGCGTCGGGGGCGGAGTCTCAGTCGGGGGCGGGCCCGCAGCGGGCGGGGTCTCCGTGGGTGGGCGGGGCCTGCCTGCCGGGGCGGGTCCGTGGGCTCAGCGGGTAGAGGCGGTGCAGTGCCCGGCCAGGCGGTGCAGGCGGCGGGTCCTTCTCGCCGCCCCGCAGCGCAGCGGGGCCCCCAGCTGTGCCCGTCTCCACCTGCCACGGTCGGGGGGTGCGTGGTGGTTCAGGTCCGGGACGCAGGCGGTGCAGAGGTGAGGTCTCGCCGTCCGGGAGCTCGCAGCGACGGAGACGGAATCAGCGTGGGTCCCGCTGCGCCCGCTGAGCTCCGCCCCGACCCTCGGCGCTCAGCTGCGAGCGGACCGCGTCCCCACCTTCTAGAAAGCGGGCTGCTGAGTTCTGCCTCCAAATAAGTCTTTAAGAAGGAAAGAAAACGAACGAACCCGGCTTTTTTTTTTTTTTAAAGATTTTATTTATTTGACAGACAGAGAGAGATCACAAGTAGGCAGAGAGGCAGGCAGGGAGAGTGAGGACGAAGCAGGCTCCCCACTGAGCAGAGAGCCCGATGCGGGGCTGGATCCCAGGGCCCTGGGATCATGACCTGAGCCGAAGGCAGAGGCTTAACTCACCGAGCCACCCAGGGGTCCCGGAACCTGGCTTTTATCCACAAAGAAGAAATTCGTTTGGTTAAAATTTCATCCAGTTCTTTGAGGATGCCTTAGGCAGAGAAATAGGTCGTCTCCCATGGGACCATACCCTAGTGTCTGGTCGTTAGGGAAGGAAAATTTTAAGTAAGAGAGAAAGGGCTGGATGATAAGGAAATTCATACTCAAACCGAGCGTTGTCATGGTCATCGGTATCCAGTAATTATTGTCGGAGGGAAAGATACCAGCCCTGGGTATCTTACTTCACAGCTCATCACAGAAACGGAAAAAGCACGGACTCTGGAGTCGGCCCCAGGCGTGACAGTCTTTGGACAACTGAGCCTCAGCTCCGTAATCTATAAGATGGGTTTATTAGCTCTGCTAGCTCCAGGGCTGTTCGGATAAATAGCTCTCATCGCTGTGTTCAGCTGAATGGTACGGAATTGCCAAGGCTGGGCTGGTTTTGACCTACATCATTTACCCTAACACTGCTTGCAAAGTCTGTGCTGCCCGTGGTAGGGAGGACTGGGTTGTCATCTATGTGGAGGGGAAATGCCGGGTGCTGTGAGTTGCCCAAGGTCACAGGGGGCAGGGGGCGGGTGCAGAGAGAGACCAAGACACGGATTCTGACTGCAGGCCACTGTATTTTCCATGGTCAAGATTCCTCCGACCACTGGAAGCCAGGTCCTCAGAAAATCCTTAATAAAGGGACAGCATCTTTCATGCCGTAGGACATATTCCTAATACTAAGAATGTTTTACTTCCAAATGTTTAAACTACGGTCTCCAACTGTTCTGCATATCAGATAAGGGGGCAGAAGGAGTGTGAGATCACAATAGTTTCCAAATATAAGAACTCTCAACTTTTTCCAAAGGACCTTTTAAACTGATAGTATTTTCTCTTTTTAAAGATTCCCTAAAGTTTGATAATTTCATAATTTGATAAGTTTTCTAAATCTACCCAAAGTGGGAGGAATATGGGAGCTGGTATATGAATTACAGCTTCCGGGCAAGTGACTGGACCTTCCCAGGCATCAGTTTTTCTAATCTGTAAAATGGGAACAATGACAATTGTTGTGAAAATTACATTGTAAAATGCAGAGCAGAGTGAGCAGCTAATAAATGTGTCTTTAAAAAAGAATAAAGCCAGGGGCGCCCGGCTGCTCAGTCAGACTCTTGATCTCGGGGTGGTGAGCTTGAGTCCCAAGTTGGGTTTAGAGTTTAAAAAAACAAAACAAAACGAAAAAAACCGGCCTGTCACGCCTGACATGCACCTCCTCTTGGAGAAATATAAGAACTCACAGGAACCCTCATGAGAGGAAGGAAGAGCCTCTTGACTTCTGTTGGAGCCCCAGGAGGCATGGCCTCGCGAGCAGATCTACCCTCCACGAGCAGATCTACCCTCAAAGCATCGGACAATGACACTGGCAGATTTGGGTTTGTCTTCATTCCCGTCTCTCTCCCTTAGGTCTGAGGTGTCTCCAGGGAAATCCAGACAGCCCTAGGTCTTTGGAGTGGCTAACAGCCTGCTAACCTAACTCTCTGCCGTGCCTTGTTGCAAAGAGGGTTCCAGCTGGTGCCTTTGTGGTGGTGGTGGGGGAGGGGGTTGCATGTAAGTGAGTTTGCGGTGATTAAAATAAAGGAATGGATTGTATGGATTGTTAGATTGTTTTAAATCACAGTGGAAACAGTTTAATGGGATGTTTCATTTTTCTGTCATTTCCATTTGCTAATGGTTTTGTTTGTTTGGCCAGAGAGACAGAGAAAGCAAGAAGGGGGGGGGGTATGGGGGGCACGGCAGCAGAGGCAGAGAGAGAAGCAGGCTCCCCGCTGAGCAGGGAACCCGGATGCAGGACTCCACCCCAGGACCCTGAGATCAGGACCCGAGCCCTGGGCAGACGCTTCACCGACTGAGCCCCCAGGTAGCCCTGTTAGTGTTTGATGTGCTTTGCTTCTCCCCTCAACTCTGTGAAGGAGGCAGTTTTGCAGAACAGAAAATGGAGGCTCAGCGAGTCACCTGGGGTCACAGAACTAGCCAGTGGTAGCACGCCTCCTTGTTCCAAAGCATGTTCCTTGTCTGGGGTCCTCCTGTGTCTCGGGGTGAGCATTTAGAACCTTGTGGGACAGGGGAATGGCCTGGCTTTCTGGAGGTGGATGCAAAAAGCTCAGGAGTGGCTCTGAGGGACTTCTCGGAAACGGAGTGACCCTGGGTAGGAACAAGACCCACATGAAGGGCCCACAGGGGTTCCCACGCCAGAACTGTGGGAAGATGAGGACGGACACCTGTTTCTTCACTGACGTGAGCCTCTTTGCTCTCCGTGATAACCAGTTACCTTCATGCTTGCACGATGCCGGCTTCTGCTCGTTTAGAGTCAGACGGGCCCCACCGCAAGTACGGGGATGACAGGTTTACGTGGGCGACTCCCAGAACCGGACTTGTAGCGATCCTTCTCGGGGAGAGGGCTGTTGGCTGCTCCTCACACCTCTTTTCTACCCCTGGTCCTACAAGACTGCGGCAGCTTTCCCTCCAAGAGGCCTGGCCTTAGTCCGGTCCTGCTGCTCTTGGGCCACAGGGCAGAGGAGGGGCCCGTGGGCACATCTGGGCTCATCTGGACTTCTCGGAGACAGTCCAATAGGTTCCAGCGCGGCTCCAGGGCGCACCGGTCTCGGATGAAGGAGTGCTGGCCAGGCTGCAGGTGCGACCCTGCGTGAGACAGACACTGTGGGCCCAGCCGAACGTGCGGAAAGCAGTCCAGCCTGGACTGTGCTGTATTTCCTTGGAACTCACCAGAATCTAGCCTCAGGGAGGGATCCCTTAGCCAGAGACGTCTGCCTTCCTGTTGGAGTAAGGGTTAGCCAAGACAACCCTATTCTCCCAACTTGGAACTGCTGACGTTTGCATTTCATGAACCTCTGCTAAATCTGGTGCTTCATACTCCTGGTGATTCATTCTCTCCTGATGACCACAACCATTCACCAAAGAATCCCAGAGGCTCTCAGCTGTATTCAGGGAACTAAGCCAAACCACCAAGGAAGTCCAGTTAAAAGTGAGCCTTGAATTATCCCTCGTTTTTGCACAGGAAGCCAGGGGGATGCCAATCCCGCATTCCCCTACCCCCGCTCTCCTCCTGCTGAGGCACAGGAAGAAGGGGGCATCTCAGCAGGTCCATGCCCTGGTCAGCTCCACCATCGGTGGCCTGGCCTCTTCCCTCCCTGCCCCCGCAAGCATCATCAACGCCCTGAGGTCTTCAGGCCCAAGGCAGGGCCCTCAGGCTGTGGGGAGGGGACTGGGCAGGGCAAACTCATGCTGAGCGTTTGGAACCCCAGGGTCTGCCTCAGGCAAGACCCAGGTTTCTGGAAATTGGAATCACAGAGCAGCGCTGGCTTTGGGGTCTGAAGAAGCCCTCCTGGGACTGAACATCGCCTAAAACAGGGGGAGGGGAACGCCGCGACAGACGCTCTCCAAGGCCCCAGGGCAGCCTCTCCAGCCCCTGCACCCGAGCGGCGGTGGTCTGCTCCCACTTGGTCGGACGGCGAGTCCCCCACCGCCACCGGGGTCCTGCCCGGGCCCCCTTGTGGTCAGATTCTGTTACGCAAAGTCTTTAGACGGGTCTGTTTCCAAAAGTTTAGACACTTTCGGCAAATACTGGATGCAACACGAATACAGTGATTTTCCTGATTGTGAGGCAGTTAGTCTCGTCCGGGTCCCGCGTCCTTTTGAAAGCGTCAGACTCTTTCCGTGGGGGGAGGGAAGAGGCACACACATAATTCTCTGGAGTTCAGTGATTAAACCTCATCTCCGGGTGACGGACAGAGCCACTAGGGATAACTTGCCTGGTTCAGGTTCAAGAAGAGCTTGCATCAGTTTGTAAGGGAGTTGACATTCAACGAGTGTAACGGAGCTTTCCCTGAACCCTGGGCCCGTGAGTGTCCCCGGCGATGTTCCCACAGTGCTGGAGAAGCAACTGGGTAGCCCCGGCTCTGCGGGAAGGGGGGAAGGCAGGAGAGACTTTGGTATTTCCAGGGGAACCAACATCTTAAAATCTGTGTGATTTAATGATCCCGAAGAGAGGAGTTCCTAGTGCCCAAGGGTTAGAGATTCCTTCCGTGTCTCAGAAGGAAAAAGGTTTTCCCAACTTCATCAGCGGGAGGTCAGGTTTTCTGAGCCCAGTACTGCATTCAGCATGCGTCTTGTCCGTCCTGAGCCAGGCTCCCAGGACACAGGAACGACACTCTGAACATCGGGGGGCAGCAGCTGTGGCGACCCGGAGCTCCAGGAAAGCGGCCCAGGGGCTCACGGCTCACGAAGGGGCTCCCATCCAGAGGGCTGCCTCGCCGAGTCCGGCAAAGAGGGGGCAAGGACCGCGGAGAGGGTCCTGGTCACCAGAGAGGGCCCGTTTCCCCAAAGCCACAACACACAGACGGAAGGAGCCCCCAGGTTTCCAGACCTCGCAGAGTTGGGGTTGGGCCCAGGGACTGCGGGGTGCCCCCCAGGCTCTGTGAGGCCAGCACGGGCCAGGATTCAGTCACAGCATCCAGGAAGGAGCTCGTACGCAGCCAGAGGCCACGGACGCCATCAGGAAGAGAGCCTGGCCCTGAAGGGCACGCCACGGGCCAGCTGGGGTTGGCCTGGCAGCTGTGGGGGCCTGGGGGTGAGCCATGGGCCAGACAAAGGCCACAGCCTGCCCATCCGTCCCCCGACCCCCGAGGTGTATGGGTGTCAGTGCTCTAGGCCTCCCTTCTCGTCTGCAAGGTGGGACGGCCCAGGCCGTGCCCGGCGTTACTGTGAAGAAGCCGAGTCCCACTCCTGGGAACACCTGCAGGGTGGAGCTCTGCTTGAAGTCGGGGGAAAGTGGGGCATTTGTGAGACCCTAGTCTCGGGCGTCTGCCATTCCCAACCTTCCGTCCCGCACCCCTCCTCGGACACTGTGATCCTCTTGGAGGAAACAGGAAAATCAAGAGGAACCTGCCCGTCACCATCATTTACACATTCATTCATTCCTTTCTTTTAACAAACATTTATTAAGTGCCTACAGTGTGCCAGGCCCCTTGCCAGGCCCCGGGGGACAGAGTGGGGTCACACACAGCCCTCCCCTCAAGGAGCTCACAGCCTGGGGAGGGGCAGACTCGGGAGCTGGGCAGGAGGGACGCGCTGGGCTGAGTGTGGTGGAGGTGTAAACAGACGGCTGCAGGGGGACGATGTAAACAGATGGCTGTGGGGGACAGAGCAGTCGAACGGGCAGGACGGAGTCGCCAACGGCCTGCCCCCGCTTCCTCGGGACAGCATCTCGGCTACGCTCCAGGGGCACAGAGAGGGAGCCCGGACACAAAGCGCATCACTGCCGCGTCGTCCCCCCGCCAAGGGCCACTCTGCTCCTGAGAGCGCCTCCGACCCGGGCTGCGAGGTCGCCTCCTTCCTCAACACTGTGTAGGAAACTCCAGGCCCCCAGCTTCCGCTTCTCTCCCTTCTCGCACAGGTGGGCCGCCAGCCCCGCGCAGGCTCCGGGCACGGCCCCGTGAGGACGCCGGCCCTGGGACGGGCCTCCCCCCGGACACTCAGAGCCGCCTGACAAGCTCAATGAGCTGCTGGATGTTTTTGTTGGGGTTGGACAGGCCATTCCGGATGTTCTCCAGAAGGCATCGCTTTAACTCAAAAATGGCCTCACTGTACGCCAGGCTCACCGCGGCCATGGGAGGCACCCCGTGCCACAGGCCTGGGATGTGCCAAATATGCTGTTTCCCAGGGTCACAGAAGGCCAGGCCCGCCAGCGTCCGCATGCCGCCGCCCGGTCTCTCCGTGTGCGCCACGGCCCTGCCCGCCTCGCCGGGCGGATCCAGGAGCGGCCTCCTCTCGCGCGGCCTGGGCCCGGGGGCACACGCGTCATGAAGGTTCTGGCACACGAACTGACAGTTGGGCACGCGCCCCGTCTTCTCCAACCTCAGAAACGCGTGCACAATGGCCGGCGGTATGTCCCTGGTCTCAGCTAAGCTGACCACGGTGACGTTGCTCAGCCCCAGGAGCTGCGTGGCCAGGGAGGCCTCCTGCTCGAACCTCTCCCCGGCCGAGGCCAGGGCCCCGCCGATCAGGCCCCCGGAGTCTATCACCAGGATGTGGTCGCAGCCCAGGTCCTGGCTGAAGCTCTCGGCCACCGAGACGAGCTGCATGAAGGCCCCTCGAGGCCCCCGGCCCCGCCCCGTGGCAAAGCGCAGCCCGAACATGGTGTTGAGCAGCGTGGACTTGCCCGTGCCTGGCACGCCCAGCGCCGACAGGACCACCAGCCGCGGCCTGCGCTCTAGGCGCGCGTGCAGCTCCCGGAGGAGCCCCGTGACCCAGCGCAGCGGGGTGCTCAGCGCACTCCCGTCGATCAGCTCCACGGGCAGCCCCTTCAGCAGCAGCTCCAAGGCCAGGCCCGGGAAGTGGGCGAAGCGCCTCTGCGCGGCCGGCAGCTTCCCTGCCTCCACCAGGCAGCTCTCCGCCTCGTAGAACTGCCCCATCTCCCGCAGGAAGTGCTCCACGCCCAGGGGCTCGCCGGAGTCCGCGGCCCCACAGTGTTTCGGTCTCAGCGCGAGGATGGTCTCCGGAGGCTGCCGCGGCCTGGGCGGGGCCACCCGGGCCAGCCCCCACTCCATCCACCTCAGGAAGTACTGCTTCTCGCCCGGGGCCGGGCCGCTGATGCCCGAGATGAACTCCTGCAGGCCCCCGGCGGGCTCGTGGCCGAGCTGCTGCACCCGCAGCTCCAGCAGCCGCTGCCTCAGCTCCTTGTCCGGGGGGTCCCCGGCCCACTGGGCCTGGCACAGCTCCTTCTCCACCTGCGCCGCCTTCCTCCAGGCGTCGCCCTGCAGCCTGAGCTCGTCCCTGCGGTAGGCGTCCGCGTCCTTGATCCTCCTGGTGATGCGCTCCGCCCGGTCCCTCGCCCGCTGACACTCCTCGCAGTCCTCATCCACGCGCAGGCCCAGCTTGCGCGCCGCGTGGGCCATCTCCTCCACGGACAGCCTCCGGCAGGGGGCCCGCGCCACGTGAGCCACGATGGCGCGCACCCTGCGCACGAAGCCCGCGCTGTCCGTGCTGCTGACCTTCACCAGCACGTGCGAGTGGTCCATCCTGAGCACCGGGATGAGCCTGTTGAGGAACCGCAGGTTGGCGTTCCGCTTCCCGCGGTACGGGCTCAGGATGAAGTAGTACTTCGTGGCCGACCCCTTCATGGAGTACAGCAGCTTGTACTCCTTCTTGCTGATGTTGTCCGTCAAGATGAACACGGCGGAGGACACTTCGGTCAACAGCTTGAACTGCAGCCAGTGAGACCCGATGTCGCCCCGCAGGTTCAGGAAGGCCACGGGCTCCGGGAAAACGTCCAGGTCCTCCCGGCCGCTGGGAAGAAACCAGGAGACCTCCACCAGCCCGTCTGCGATCTCCCGAGGGTTGGTGCCCACGTTCAGGTCGCGGTGCCAGAAGCAGTCCCGCGGCCTGTGGCCCGGGCCGAGCACGGCGTTGAGGAGCTGGGACTTGGAGTTGCTGCTGACCTCCATGCGCACGAAGGCAAAGGCGGGCGTCCGCGACAGGACCGCGCTGTCTTCGCGGAGGCCGCCCACCCCCCGCGGGGGCTGCGTCCACCACGTCCGCACGACACCCCGCAGGGCCCAGAGCAGAAATGTGTGGTAGTGGTTCTCCGAGTCAGGCAGGACGAGAGGGAGGGCGAACTGGCAGAGGGACATCTTGTGCACGATTTCTTGCTGCAGGAAACTGTCCGAGGACAGCAGAAGGGCACAGAGAAGGTCCAAGGGGTTCACGGGCGTGTCGGGCGTTGGCAGCTCAGAGAAGGAGTAGATGTCGGCGGCGAGGTCGTCGGCCGCATCCCAGTAGATGATCTCCTCCTCCATCCGGCTCTCCTTCTCTGCGGGCCTGCCGTCCGGGGGCGCGTCCAGCACCACGGCGGTGCTCCGGGCTTCGGAGCTGAGAGCCTGCAGCTTCCTAAGGAAAGTCCAGGGCAAGTCCCTGGGGGCCTGAGGGGCCCGGTTCCTCACGCTGTCGCTGCTGATCTGCAGGGAGTCCTGGAGGCTGAGCTTGTGGGCCTGGTAGGTGTCCAGGCCCAGAAGCGACAGCATTTCCTGCAGCCTGCTCCTCTCCACTGTGGGAAGAACAGAAGACGTCAGCGCTCACCCTGCACGTCGGGGCCCCGGCTGGAGGTGGGGAGGGAGACGGCATCCTCCGGGAAGCAGGTGTGGGCGCCCGGGGCCTGCCTGAGGCCAACAGAGGCCAATGCAGCCAGACCCAGGAGATGTTAGCAAAGAGAAAGAAGAGGACACTCAGGGGCCGCGTTTAAGGATTGGGAGATGCTGTGAAAAGGTCTACATGTCTGGGTTCTCTTGGAACCTGCGAGACCAGCTCCGCCAGGCCCACCGTAACCGTGTGCAGCGTGCAGCCGCGCACCCGCATGTGGGATGCCCGCCCCTCCCGTGACCCTGTGCCCGTCCCCACATCCTGGGCCCAGCAGCGGGTTTCCCCACGCCGTCGCCAGGAATGTCCCACAGGGGACGTGGTCCCTGAGTCACTTGGATCTTCTAGGTAATGTTCTCTTCCTTTTTACAAATAAGTTGGGAGGATTTTTAAAGGGAACAGTACGTTATTATTAAATCCAGTCACAGAAATCATAGCTACACGACCCTTGAACAAATCGGAAGCCCACTGTGTGGTTTTCAGCGTTACCGTGGCAACATATGTGGCAGACGGGATCAGAGGCCTTCCAGCATCGTCCACACAGTACGAGTTCCTACGGGCACTAGGTTTCGCCCGCGATCCCCGTTCCTGGCCATGGTCACACTGCACAAGTTAGTACACTCTCAGTGTCACCTACGTGAACGGTTTAAACGCAAATCCCATGGAGGTTCGGGATCATCTCCATTATGAAGCCGCGCGCCCACTCCCACAAACCAGGGAGGAGTCGCGAGACAGCCCCCGAGCGGGACCCGGCCCTGGGGCACAGGTGCCCGAGCAGCGGGGGACGGCCCCGAGCAGGAGCTGGCGCTGGGCACAGGAGTCTCCTCCCCGAGGGCCCTGCGGGCAGCACGCGCCACCCGGCACAGGGCTGCAGAACCTGCCGCCGAGACGCGAGCGGCGCGGGGACACTGGGGGCGGGACCCTTCCCGCCGCTGCTCCAGTTCCCAGCGTGGCCTGAACGGCCGGGGCGTGGCCTGAAGGACCGACCGGGGCGGGGCCTGAACGACCGACCGGGGCGGGGCCTGAACGACCGGGGCGTGGCCTGAAGGACCGGGGCGCGGCCTGAACGACCGGGGCGCGGCCTGAACGACCGGGGCGGGGCCTGAACGACCGACCGGGGCGGGGCCTGAACGACCAGGGCGTGGCCTGAACGACCGGGGCGCGGCCTGAAGGACCGGGGCGTGGCCTGAACGGACCCGGGCGTGGGTTCCTCCACCCACACGAGAACAACTGGTTTCGTCCTTCCAGCAGCAGCAGTGACACACGCGGGGAAGAGCCAGAGCAGGGAACCTCTCGTGCGCTCCGGCCCGGCGCGTGAGCCGCGGCGGGAGCGAAACCACGGGTACAGGCCAGGGCTGCCGAAACCCGCCCGCTCTGGGAACGCGTCAAAAATCGGGGCCCTGCACCTGCCCCCGCAAAGACGCTAGTCTCCATCTCCTCCCTGGGGGGTCAGAGGTGGCGCACAGGGCCAGGGACGAGAGGGGCTCTCACAGGGCGGGGCCTCCTGCGACAGGACAGGGAGCCGGAGCGGAGAGAATGCGTACCTGCTGGGAAGTCACCGTCCTGAGCCTCATTTGCACCATCTGAAAAAGCAAAGGAAAGTGACGCGTCAAGCAAGTCAGCGCCTGAGATCAACACAGCGAAGGCTGAACCCGCAGCCCCTTCTTCTAAGGCAGGAACTTCTAAGGGCTCACGATATGCGCCCCCGTCACACCCCCCTTCCTGCGCCCGTCCCTGGCCGGTCCCCGCCCTGCCGTCCCCACAGGACTCACAGTCATCTGCGTCCATGTCTCTCCATTCCAAATCTGCAAGAGAGCACACACACGTTGACTTTTGTCAGCCAGCTAAGACCTTTCTTCCTAAAGTCTCGAGTTTACTTTAGTGTGGGGACGGGCTTCAGTTCTTCCTACATAAATTTCTGTTTTCCAAACCCAAACACAACAGAGTAGCGACAGCTACATGCAGGACAGCAATTTGCTCCAGAACATATTCCTGTAAGAATTTACTGAAGTTTCTGAAAATAAGATATAAATAAGTTCACGACACTTACATAGATTAATCTTGGATTTTTAGAAACTATTTAAAACATAAGTCAATGTAAATTCCTTGGTTCAGTTTCAAAATTGAAACATTTTTACTTTTTTAAAAAATTATTTATTTATTTATTTGAGGGCAGAGAGTGAGTGAGCACGGGAAGGCGCAGAGGGAGGGGGACAAGCAAGCGTAAGCTGAGCGTGGGGCCCAACATGGGGCTTGATCCCAGGACCCTGAGATCATGAGCTGAGCCAGCACCAAGAGTTGGACGCTCGGCTGACCGAGCCACTTAGCTGCCCCATTGTGCACTTTTATATTGTTCTGACTTCTGATCCAAGTAAAACTATCATCTAATCCAAAATGAAAATTAACATGTTTTAAAGCTTATGAATTGAGAAAAGATTCTGATATTTTCAGATTAATTCCTCTTCTGATTTCCATATAGTCAGGCAGATAAACAGATGTTTCAAACAGTCTTCTTTGATGGGGTCTCTGGAGACCGACATGAGGAACAAGGGAGAGAAACAGGAAATCACAAGAGATTATTCACACACATCAAACTGCAACATCGAGCAATAAAAGATTATTTTATCCAAAGTGGAGAAAAGACATCAGAAGAATTTTTTCAAGGAATTCAAAATGCCCTCCAAGAAAATACAGCAGTTAAAGGAGTGGACAAGACAGGGAGAAAAGCCCAGAACGGGCTGCAGGGAACCCTGAGAGCAGAGGTCAGGGATTAAATCTCAGACCCACAGAGGTCGAGGCCTCGCCTTGTTAGGGATGGGACACAGCCCTGATGGGACCGGACAGATTACAGATGATGGCAAAGATGCCCGTGGCCAGAGGGTCCGCCTCTCGAACTGCGGGAACCACCGAGGGGCAGGAGAGCCTCGTGGTCCATGGGCAGAGACGGCTGGGAGCCTGGGTTGGCACCGGTGGGCAGCAGAGGACACAGCAGGATTTCAGGTGGGGACACAGTAGAAGCGTCCTCACCAGTACATGTTCTTGGTCTCTCTCTGCGTGACAGTGGCCACGCAGTGGGGGTGAGTGGTAGTGGGACTGTGGTTTGCCCCCGCAGGTGCTCACTGCCCCTTCAAACACCACCTCCAGAGAAATGTCCATTTAGGTCCTCTGCCCATTTGTAAATCACATCGGTTTCATGGCGGAGACCAGGAGCTCTCCGGATACTCTGCCTATTAATCCCTCATCAGACACAAGGTTGGCAAACACTGTCTCCCATTCTGCAGGTGCCCGTTCTGTGCCGTAGAGAGTGTCCTCCGCGGCCAAAATGTTTACCTTTCCACGCAGTCCCGTTTGTCCCATTCTGTTCTTGTGGACTTTTCTGTGGCATCACCTCCCGGACGTCACTGCCGCATCCAAATGCATGAAGCTTCTGTCCAGTGTGTTCTTCCAAGTGTTTTGTTGTTTTAGGGCTTACATTTAGGATGACCCTGATCCGTTTTTGCCTTAACTCTTGTCCATAGTGTTGGGTAAGAGTCTGACTTCAATACTTCACATGTGAACATCCAGCTTCCCAACACCATGTGCTGAAAAGACTGTCCTGTACCCGGTACTTGGCACTCTGGTCCAAAATCACTTGAGCACGCACCTGAGGGTCCGTTTCTGGGCTATTTCACGGGTCTGGACGCGTGTCTGGATGCCAGCGCCACACTGTCTTGACTGCTCTCGCTCTGCAGTAGGCTTTGACGGCAGGAGCGGTGAGTCCTCCGGTTCAGTACGTGCTGCCGAAGCGAGCACAAGTCCTCTGGTTCATTTCTTCTTTCTCAGGACTGTCTTGGCTCTTCACGGGCCCTTAAGATTCCATGCGAAGGACGGGCTTTTCCTTTTCTGCAAAATGCCACTGGCTTGCTGATGGGCACTGCTATCAGTCTGCACATCACGTTGGGTGTCACTGACACGGGACAGTTGGGTGTCCCATCCATGAACATGGGATGTGTTTCCAGCTGCTTTTGTCTATTTTAATTTCTGGCAGCAACCTTCTGTACTTTCATTGTACGAGTTTTTCAGCTCCTTGATTAATTCCTAAGTGTTTTATTCTTTTTGATGCTACTGGGAGTGGAACGTTTTTTGTGATTTCTTCTTCAGTGTCTGTAGAAATGTAACTGATTTTCGTGTGTTGGCTTTGTATCCTCCCTTGGCTGAATTTAATTATTAGCTCTAACAGGTTTTTGTGAAATCTTTAGGATTTTCTACACAAGATGACATCACCCGCCAACAGATCATTTCAACTCTTCCTCTCCAGTTTGCCTTTTATTGGTTCTTCTCCCCCAGCTGCTCTGGCTGGGGCTTCCTGTACGAGGCTGGGTGGGAGCGGTGAGGGCAGCCTCCCCTTCTCGTTCCTGATCTTAGAGGAGAAGCTCAGTCTCTCACTGCCGGGGGCTGTCCACGTGTGGTTTCGTCATGTGGAGGTGGCTTCTATCTACTACTTGGTTCCTACTTGGAAGAGCGTTTTTTATCAAAATAAGGGGGTAGGGAATTTGATCAAACGCTTTTTCTGCATCAACTGAGATCATCCTTTATCTTCCCCTTCATCTCGTTGACACCACTGAGGAGTTTTGCATCAATGGTCCTAAAGGATGTTGGTCTATAGTTTCCTTTCTTTTGTCCGACTTTGGTTATGGGGGTTGTACTGGCGTCAAGAGCGAGTTAGGAAGTTTTCCCTCCCTTCAGTTGTTGAAGAAGTGTGAGAAGCAGAAATATTTGTCGAATTCACCAGTGAAACCTTCAGGACCAGGGCTCCTCCTTGTCGGGAGACGCTTTATCACAGATTCAGTCTCCTTACTAGTTACGGGTTTACTCGGACTGCTCATTTCTTTGTGATTGAGTCTTGGTAGGTTTTATGTTCCTGGGGATTTGTCCTTTCCATCCAGGCTAAGCAATTTTTTGGCATACAATTACTCACAGTAATCTGTTATAATCCCTCTTACTTCTGTAGAATCAGTAGTAATGTCCCATGTCCACATCCAATTTTAGTGATTTGAGTACTCTCTCCTTTTTTGTCAACGTAGCTAAAAGTGTGTCAGTGTTGTTGATCTTGTCCAATAACCCACTTCTGGTTTCGTTGATGTTCTGTACCACTTTTCTACTGTCTCATTGATCTCTGCTCTAATCTTTATTATTTCCTCTGTTTCCAGCTGTGGGTTTCATTTGTTCTTCTTCTAGTTCCTCAAGTTGTAAAATTGTCGTTGTTCTCATTTGTCTCTAAGTATTTTCTAACTCCCTTGAGATTTCCTCTTTGATATACTAGTTAGAAGTCTGTGTTTGGTGTCCACAATTTAAAAACATTTTTCGTTTTATGCTATTGATTTCTAATTACTTCCCACTATGCTCACTTTGTCTGACATCTGTCTCCTAACATCTGTGCAGACTTCGTCTGTGGACCTGGTGGATCCATGCTGGAAAGTGTCCTGTGTACACTTGAGAAGGATGCGTGTGCCGGGGTGAAGTGCTGCTTCTGTTCGATGAGGGTGGGTTACTGTGTTGTTTAAATCCTCTGTTCCTTTCTCGTCTTCCGACTGGTTGTTCTGCCATTATTGCGAGTAGGTATTAAGGTTCCCAACTGAAGCTGTAGAGCTATTACTTTCTTCAATTCTATCACTTTTTGCTTCAAATATTTTGATGGTCTGTCACTGGATGTGCAAATGTTTAATTATATCTTCGTGCTGTACTGAGACCTCTATTAATACACAACATCCTTGTCTGTCTCGAAAACGTCTTTATGTGCATTCCGTTCTGTCTGGTATTAGTACAGCCACTCCTTACTACCCAAGGGTTACTGTCTGCACGGAGGGACCTTTCTCTATCCTCCCACTCTCAACCCGTTTGTATATTCGGCTCTCGAGTGAGTCTCCTTAGACAGCATATAGTGGGATCCGTTCTGCCCATCTCTGTCTTTTCACTGGAGACAGCAATCCCTTCCCATCTGAAGTAATCACTGATAAGGAGGCATTACTCTGTCAATGCACTCTTGGTTTTCCTATGCCCTGTTTACATACAAAACTCTGTCCCCTGACATTCTGTCGCCACGTGTTTGGGTGCTGACATCACAAATCACAGCTTCATACACTGACTGCCCAGAACATGAACTGATAATTCTGTCAAAGCATTAGTCTCAGAAGTTAGAGAAAACAAGATGTGGAGTTACGAACCAAAGTTGCAGTGATACTAGATCCACATTTTTTGTTTTTTCTTTAAATGAATTAGTCTTTTAAATCATTAAGAAATCAGAAAGCACAGTTATGAGCCATCATTAAAATTGTTAAATTAGCTATTAAAACTGCCAGGAATTTCCCCTTACTGAGATCTTTGCTTCTTGAAACGGCTTCAAGTCCTTCTCTAGGACCCTTTCCTTCTGCCCACAGGTCTCCCTGGAGCACCTCCCGCAGGTGCACGGGTCTCCCTCTTTTGTTCCCCTGGGAGTGTTTGTTTCTCCCTCACTCTGGGAGGACATATTTGTGGAATATAGGATTCTTAACTCACAATTTCTTCTTTGGTTTAGCACTTTAAATATATCTGCCTGCGGCCTTGCGGCGTCTGAAGTTTCTGACTGAGAAATCGAGACATGATCTTGGAAGCCGGGGGTATGGATGGCCTGCTGCTCTGCTGCTTTCTAGACTCACGCTTTGTCGTCTGAAGATGAGCTTTGACACGTCTCCGTGCGGGTCTCATCTTACCTGGGGTCTGCTGAGCTTCCTGCACTTTCTACTCGTGTCTGTGTAAGAAGTTCTCAGCTGGGGGGCGCTCAGGTGGTTCAGTTTTAAGTGTCTGCCTTGGGCTCAGGTCATGGTCCTGGGGGCCTGGGATCCAGCCCCGCATTGGGCTCCCTGCTTCACCCTCTCCCTCTGCTGCTCCCCCTGCTTGTGCTCCCTCTCTCACTGTGTCTCTCTGTCAAATAAATAAAATCTTTTAAAAAAAAGTTGTTGTTCCTGGACATCATTTCTTCAATTTTCTCTTGCCCCTTCCTGTCTCCCTCTTCTCCCTCTGGGACGCCCACAACAAGCACCTACTGATGGCATCCGACAGGGGCTCTAGGCTCTGTTCGCTTTTCTTCAATCTTTCCTTTCTCTGGTCCTCAGCCTCCAGACACCCCATCTTCCCATCTTTAAGTTCACTGATTCCTTCTCCCACCGCCTCTTTCTGCCTCTGAACCCCACGAGTGAGGTTTTCATTCTGGCTACTGTACCTTTCCTTTGGTCTCTCAGGCTTTCCAGCTCTTTACCGATGCTACGGTTTTGTTCACATATCACGTTCTTGCCTTTCTCCACACCTTCCTCTAGATCCGCCAGCATCTTCAGGACCATCGTCGTAAAGTCTTCGTCTGACACGTGTGCCGCTGCGTCTTTTCAGAGACAGCTGTGGGTCAGTTACGCTCCCGCCCTGAGCGGGCCGGACCTCCCTATCCCGTGCGTCTCCTGGGATTCCGCTGCTGCACACCGGACATCTGAATCTAATAACGTGGTAACTCTGGAAACCAGGTTCCTCCCACCTCTCCCGGGGCTTACTGCTTTTTGTTATTGTCTTTGTCTGCGGGATCGTCGGAGGCTCTCTCTGTGCCCGGGATCAAACGGAGGTGTACAAGTTAGGTCCTCCCAGGTCTTTTCTGAGACTTTCTTTGGGAACGCACAGTCACTTTCTAATTTCCCCATATATGCAGTTGTCTCCCCAAAGGGGGAAAGAGCAAAAAGTTCATGGGAGGCAGGACACTGGCCTGGAAATGCCCTGGAAGTCACTTCAGCTGGAGGGGGAGGGGCTGGCAACCATGAGGCCCCCTGCGTCTGCACCTCCGTGACCAGAAGCGGCACAGCAGAGCTCCTGGTACCCGGACAGGGTTCTCTCTGCCCACGCCGGCTCGTTCCCACCCGCTGTGTGTGCACGGCTGCCTGCTGCTCGTCCAGGAACGGGAGACCGGGCACTGATACCGTGCCGACGGATAAAGTCGACCAGATTAGCTGGAAACTTACTCTCCACGTCTTGCCCTGTAAACTGCAGGGCTCCAACCGACTCCAAAGGCGCAGCACAGGTCACGGAACCTTCCGGCCGGGGCAACTGTCCAGCTCGGGAGCCAGGTTCCCGGTGCTTTCCATGCTGCCGTCTCCCCAGAACCCTCGCCAGTGGCTTTCTAAAACCTCCTTTCAAGGATGAGCTATGAGGTAACCGGCGTCCTCAGACCTGAGAGAAGGTAATACACTCCGTAGGACGACTGTACACGGCACAGCTAATCCGCGCTTTCAGGAAGTGCGAACACGCTTCTCCTCGGCAGGGGCGGGTGGGGACAGGCGTCCTGGGGGATGACGTGCCCGGCTTCCTCGTCCGGCGCTGCTCCAAACAGGTCCGTCCCGCTTGTGAAACGCATCAGGCTACACGCTGGTAAGATGGGCACTTTCCCACTTGCCTCTCAAGCGTCAGTATAACTTTTCCTTTTGAAGGGTTTGCTTTCAGTCTTACTAACAAAACACGCCACAGAGGAAGTCACCTACCTCAAGAAGAAAATTTCTAAAAAATAATTATGGGCGGGCCCCTGGGTGGCTCAATGGGTTAAGCCTCTGCCTTCCGCTCAGGTCATGATCTCAGGGTCCTGGGATCGAGTCCCTCGTCGGGCTCTCTGCTCCGTGGGGAGCCTGCTTCCCCCTCTCTCTGCCTGCCTCTCTGCCTACTTGTGATCTCTCTCTGTCAAATAAAGAAATAAAATCTTTAAAAAACATTAATAATAATGACGGGAGGCTTCTTCACTGGAGACATAATGAAGATGGAGCCTGGGGAAGCACCAGAGCGTGTCTGAGCCTCAGTTTCCCCAAGCAGAACAAAGGACCCCGATAACTAACCCCACGGCAGCATCCAGGGAGGAGACTGTGTCCCCGGAGCCCACCCCAGCTGCCCCCCCAGTCTCCCTAGAGCAACACTCTCACTCCCACAGAACTGTCTGTGAGGAAGCAAACATTCTCTGTCTGCGCCGGCCGACGAGCACCGTGTGCCTCGCTCCTCAGCACCAGAAATACTGCTAGTGTGGCTCAGCGGCGCACTGTTTACTACTGCTCAAATCTGCACCACGTGCCCGGTGGCTACCATACCACCCAGATCCTGAGAAAGTGAAGGGCTTTGGCCAATTACTGCCACTGGACCCCAATTTTACTGTGAGGCTTGCCCTGGCCATTAATCCCCCCAGCGCCCACAGTCTGCAACGTAAGTTCCAGGAAGACGAGGCATCGGGGCCACTTTGTTCACCACCGTTTACTACACTCACAGCACCTACTACAACGCCTGCTCATTAACTGTTCAGTGAGCATTTGTTTAAGTGAATAAAATAAAACAAAATTTGGTTAATCCAAACACCTTTGCGTATTTTTGTGGGACTGTCTTTGCCAGACACTATTAAATCCAACAGGACTTACTTATTTTCTGAAGTGCCGAATTAAGGACAGATCCAAAACAAGTTTCTAAGAGGAAAGATGTGTGGAATGTGGCCACAACCCGTTAAAGCTGAAGTCATGAGGGGCAGCCACAGACCTGGCCCCCAGATCCACGGAGACGGAGCCCACACGAACCACAGCCAGGAAGAGCACAAGCCCCGGCCTGCCCGGGACAGGCCCAGTTCACAGCCGTTGTCCCAAGTCAACACTCAGGAGTGCCCAGGTCAGAAACTAGACAGTCGCCCTAAGCCAGACCCGAGGTGACAGTTGTGACGCACTCGGATTGTGATGATGTGTTCCTGGTAAACTGCGGGATAATCACCGGTGTGAAATGAATCCTCTTAGGAAAAACCACAGCCTTCAGCCCTGTATGTCTGTGGCGTGTGCTCCCCTACCCCGGGCGTTCCGGAACCCAGAACCCGCCCCAGAGCTGCAGGACGGGCACCAGCCCCACACTACCTGCGATGGCCACCGCTGTTCGTCTCTCAGATGCTTTTATTTCTGGGGCCACTTCTCCCAAATCTGCGCGTCTGAAACAATTGCAGAAGAAAATTGTCATTAAAATAATGAAGTAATGCTACAAACTGAATCTATCTATTAAGTTAGCTGCATATCAGAATCTCTTGGGGAGCCTTTAAAAACTACAAACCCTGGCCACACCCCAGACCACCGAAACCAGACCGGGGGAGGGGGGGCAGGCCTGGGCATAAAAAACGGCTCCTAGGAGCAACCCCGAGGATTCCCATGTGCAGCTGCCGCCGAGAAGCGCCCGTCTGGACAGACCGGCACCCGCCGCCACCGCAGGCCAGGGCACGACTCGCCGCTCAAAAAGACATAAAAATATACATACCCTTTGACCAGTAATTCCACTTCTACCCTAAGGAAATAATTAAGATTTAGTTACAAAGGTGTTGATGTCAGCTTTATACATAATAGCGAACAACGGGGTGCCTTTTAAAATCAAAGTCCAATTACGGGGAAGTACCGTACAGGCTCGGCCTGCAGCCGTTAGAAACAGCATATTGATTTCATTTTGTGGACAGAAAGATGCTGGATGACGTTATGGGATGACGTTAATGGCATGTATATGAGTGGGAAGAAATACATGAATATTTACAGTGAGAAAATGTACAGTATGATGACATTTTAATGAAATTGTGTGTATTTATGCATTCGTCCATAGGTTTTTAAGGAGATCTAGAAGGACGGCTCATCAAAAGTTAATAGTGTGGGCAGGAAGGGGCGATCCTGAATTCTTTTAAGCTGATTTGGTAAATGTAGTCCGTTTAAGAATAAACTATTTTAGGTTTATTATCAGAATGAGTAAACGTGTTGATTTTATCGGGAGCCACGCACCACTGTTGTAGAAGGACGTACGAATGTGGGAAGAAGGTGGGGCACCCGGGGGGCTCACGCGGTGCAGCGCCGGACTTTAGCCCAGGTCACGATCCCAGGGTCCTGGGAGAGAGTCCCGCAGCATCGGGCTCCCTGCTGAACGGGGAGCCTGCTTCTCCCTCTGCCACTCCCCTCCCCCTGCTTGCACTCTTTCTGTCTCTCTGTCAAATAAATAAATAAAATCTTCTAAAATCTTTAGAAACAGCAAAACAAATATGGAAAGAAGTAAGAGGGGACTCCCAGGGCCAAGCTGGAACCCGAGGTGCAGCGTGAACACGCGACTTCCACCCACGTGCTTGTGTACAAGCCCATGCGTGTGCACACTGGCGTCTACACACATGCCTTCCAACCAAAGACTCTACAGAGGAGCGACGAGCACACCAAGCGCCCTTTAGCCCCTTGCACACTAAGAGACACGAGGTCTCCTTGGAGAAATGGCAGGTGCCAGACCTGGGGCAGGGAGAGAGTAAGAGGGGTCTGAGCATCTGATTTCAGAAAAGAAGGAAGTGCTCGGGGCGCCCGGGGGCTCAGCGGGTTAAAGCCTCTGCCTTCGGCTCAGGTCATGATCTCAGGGTCCTGGGATCGAGCCCCGCATCGGGCTCTCTGCTCAGTGGGGAGCCTGCTTCCCCCCCGCCCGCCTCTCTGCCAACTTGTGATCTCTTTCTGTCAAATAAATAAATAAAATCGTCAAAGAAAAGAAGGAAGTGCTCAAAAAAAAAGCTAGGGCATGCCTAGGAACACCGGAGCTGGCAAGTCCAGGGCCATCAGGCTCGGACGCAATAAATACAGCAGTTAGTGAGAAGCTGCTGAGAGACGGGAGCGAGGGAGTCCACACGGGTGATAAACAGGCAAGCTGGGGGCGGGGGGCTTATGACCATCTGACGTGTGGCAGCGCTGCCGTAGGACCGCGTCCTTCTGCAACCCTCCCAACCTCAGTGAAGGTCGGCTCAAGCCGGAAACGCCAACAAATGCCAACTCTGAGAAGACCGTGCGGACCGGGAGCAAGGTGCGGCCCAGTTCCAACGCGGCTCCTCGCGGAAGCTCCTCCGGTGCCAGGAGAAGAGCCCTAGCGATGGTAACGCAGGCCCTTGGGGAGCCGGATCGGGGACGGGTGACGCAGACCACCACTGTGTGCCCAGCTGCCCCGCCCAGAGAGCGGGACAGAAACACGAACACCGCGAGGCGGGGGATGGGAAGTGAGAGCGCGAGCGAAAACACCAACGAGACCGCACTCCGCATAGGAAACCTGTTATTTTTATAATTTAGCTCTAGGTACCAACTCTTTTCATAAAAAATGTAGTAATAGTGGGTGGCAGAGACATGCGTTTATTCTGTCCTGTTTGCGTTTCTTCACGCAGAAGGAAGCATTGACTGATTAAGACAGAAAGAGCGACAAGAAGGACACAAGGAGCAGGGTCTGGGTCAGAGAGAGACATGTGGGTGCCCAGAGGACACTGGTTCTCTGCGGCCTCTTGCACTGCGCGGACCCCGAACCCTATGCAAGGAGCCGCACAGACACAGCGACCCAGCTCCCATTTAATTCTGCAGCAAAATATATGAAATCCACCCTCCCGGGGGGAACCCCGGAGCCCCCACTGGTTCTTCCAGCATGTTCTCTGGGTGCCTCGTCCTCCGCCCGCCGCGGTCACTGTGTTCGTGGCTTTCAGCCCCTGCCCAGTGCACAGCACTAAGCAGCGCTTGGACACTGACGCTGATTAAAAAATGAGAAATACTCATCGCGTTTGTAGTAAGAAAAAAACCCCTTAAAAAGAGACAACAGGACAACAGGTTAAAACTAGCCCCAGAGCAGAAGCTGCCTGGCCTGGCAGCCGCACACACATCACTAGCCGCCCACCCCCAGCACACGGGCTCCCTGGACAGGGGCTGAAACCCAACCCACCGCTTCCCACGCAGGAGAGCACGCAGGTGACCGTGTCGCAGGGACGGGCTGAGCTTGCACGAGCTCATCCACGCGCACACAGAATTCTGCCCGGCAGCAGCAAAGGCCAAGCACAACCGCGTCCCTGAGCTGTGGCCCCGGGCAGGACCCAGCCTGGCAGGGGACAGCAGAGGCCCAGCTTTGTCCCGTGCTGTCCGCTTGACGATGACTCCACCTGCAACGCTCGCACGGCCTGAACCGCGCCCAGACCCCAGAGCGGAAACCCTGGCCCCCAATATCCCGGATCTGGAGAGGGGGCCTGTGACATCGGGTCTGCGTCCCTCTTTCTGGCACGCAGCCCCTAAACCTGAGTTGTGCAAGTACCTAAGGACGGGGGCGCACTGCCCGGGGAGCCAACTGTGTGCTTGGCATTTTCAGTCCCACCTCCCCCCACGTCCGGGCATCAATCCCCAGTCACCGGTGGCCAATGAGTCCAGAAAGCGCACCCGCACCACGAAGCCCCCATCAGACCCCGAAGGGACAGGGCTCCGAAGCTTCCGGTCAGCGCACGCGAGAGCCGGTGAGCAGCTCTGAGAGGGCTCGGAGGCCCCTGCCCCTTCCGACAGACTCGCCCCGTGCACAGCTCCCCTCGGGCCGTTCCCGAGCCACATCCTTTAGAAGGGTCATCTGGTAACGAAAATATTTCCCTGAGTTCTGCGAGTCACGCCGGCAAATCACGGAACCCAAAGCGGGGTCACGGAAAGCCGTGATTTACAGCCTGTCGGCCCCACAGACAGGTGGTAACCCAGACTCTTGCCACTGGAATGCTAGGCTGGAGCTGCTCATGGGACACCCCCCCTCCCCCGTCTGTCGCCGGCAGCCACAGCACGGCAGCGTCTGTAGCGGGGGTGGGAGCTGGCGGGGACAGGACTGACGGACAGGACAGGACGGAGGACGGAGGCCTCAGGACAGGACGGGGACCTCAGGAGAACCCAAAGCTGCCCACACGGCCATCGGGGTGTCCAGCCTCCAGGATGGTGGGAACCTCCTGTCGCTGAAGTAGCCTGGCCCGCGGGCCTCGTGATGGCGCCCTGAGCAGACGACGGTGAGACCCAAACCATCCTTGCCCGACACCACCCCGCCGGACTCACACATGAGTTTTCTGGTTCCCTCCAGGCCCATTACTTCTAAAACTCAGAGAGATTTTAGGGGACTTGCGCTTGTAGCCAGTAATCACAAGAGTCCTGACAATCAGACGGTCCGCCCGCTCCCAGCCCAGCCCTGGGAGTAACAGCCGCGCTCCCCGGGCTGCGGGCAAGCCCGGGGGGCCAAGTGCGCTCGCCGGGGCCCCGGATGCAGCCCCGGGGGCTTTCAGCAAAGCAGGCTTGCAGAACCACTAATATCTTAGTATCTTTTCTGACCCCCAAATAAGACAAATATAAAATACAGAAAAGTAGAAAGAAAATGCCTTTGCCATTTTGAAAATGACTCACCATGTTAACCAGTCCTCTCCCCGTCTCGTCCAGTCACGTTGCTGTCGCTCCTTCTGGCCACTGACTCTAGCCTCCGGCTTCCCTAAGGCCCTCTGTCCCCTAGGCTGAAGGGAGCCCCGCGGAGGGGTCAGTCTTCTCGTGTGGCGCGAGCACGGCGCGGAGCCAGACATGGAGCCCAGCTCAGTCCCACCAGACACTGGGTGCATAGAGACCCACCGCGGTGCTGACCAGACCTGGGGGTCTCCGCACACGGACAAGGGGTGACCTGCCCACACTGAGCGCCCCGAGCATCTAGCGGCTCTTCCTGACTAAGTCAGTGAGCGCACGGTCCGGCCTGTGCCCTTCGAAGGCTCCCTTCGGGCCTGCAGGGGCAAGGGGGCCTGGGCAACTCGGCGGCCTCACTGGCCGTGTCTCCCGGGGGGCACGGCAGGGCATCCTGTCCTCGTCCGTCCGCCCAGCAGCTCAGGCTGCGGGACTTTTCCACCTACAAGTCCCCCAGCACCTGGGGGTTCCGATTCTGGGACCACGATGTTCCGGGCTCGGACCACAGAGACACCGGCCCCCGCAGAGCTCAGGGCCACCAGACCAGAACGAACTGTCCAACCCTCGTGAGCAGGACTGATGCCCAGCGACAGACCCAGCCCCTTCAGCAGCTGGTGCTGAGGACACAGAGAAAACCACCCCAGACAGGAGGATGCGGGACAAACAGGGCACTGGCCCCGACCGTCATGCAGCCGGCGACAGACGAGGAATTGCTTTGGATAATAAAAGGTCTGACGGGATGTTTGCTGTTGGATGCCAACAGCTTCGAAGACCCACCACTTACCCTCCTGCCCCGCGCCTACGCCAGCCGACAAGAGAGCCTGGGGGCCCCCTCCTTCGGCACTGGCGGGACCCCCAACCCATTACCACCCCGAAACAAGATAAAACCTGCAGCCAAGTGATCTGCCCAGAAAGCCCACTAGACGGTACTGAACTTTTTAAACCGGCCTGGTGTGTGCTGTGGGTTGAAACGTGACCCCTGAAAAGATATGTCCAAGTCCTAACCCCAGTACAGCGAACATGGCCTTGTTTAGAAATAGGGTCTTTGTGGGGCTCCTGGGTGGCTCAGTGGGTTAAAGCCTCTGCCTTCGGCTCAGGTCGTGATCCCAGGGTCCTGGGATTGAGCCCCGTATTGGGCTCTCTGCTCGGCAGGGAGCCTACTTCTGCCTCTCCCGCTCCCCCTGCTTGTCTCTCTTGCTGTCTCTCTCTCTGTGTCAAATAAATAAATAAAATCTTAAAAAAAAAAAAGAAATAGGGTCTTTGTAGATGTGATTAGTTAAATTAAGATCAGATGATGGTGGGCAGGGTGGGCCCCCGATACAACCACTGGTATCACAGGCAGAGGCAAGTGTGGGCAGATGCGCAGGGAGAAAAACAGGACAGCAGAGTCACGGCGTCTCCAGTCCCAGGATGGCCCAGGATCGCCGGCAGCCACCAGAAGCCAGCAGAGGTGGGAGCACACTGGCCCTCAGAGACTCCGGGAGGCACCCACCGGCCCACACCTTCGACTCCCAGCACCCGGAACTGAGGGGATCCTCACGCCATCCAGCGGCATCTCCAGCCACTGACACGGCAGCGCGTGGCTCCGGGCAGGGGGATGGCCCCTGCCTCTGTCTGCGTCTCTTCTCTGCTTCTGGTACGGACACCGGGCGCTGGGGGAGGGGAGGGGAGGGGAGGGGAGGGGAGGGGAGGGGAGGGGAGGGGAGGGGAGGGGAGGGGAGGGCCCACCCCACCCAACCCAGTCTGGCCTCATTTTACCTCATCACATGGGCAAAGGGCCTACTTCCAAAAATGGTCACATTCACAGGTACCAGGGGTTAGGACTTCAACATTCGTTTGGGAAGGGACAGGATTCAACCCGGAACAACCGCCAAGCCCAAACCAGAGGCTGTCCCACAGCGGCAGGGTGACTGCGCAGTGGCGGGCCTGGCTGAGAAAACGTCGGCGACAAGGCTGCCCCACAAGGCACCGGGGCAGCGGTGGGGGACACAAGAGAAGGTCAGATGATACAGCACAGGTAGGACACAAGGACCCTGCAGCCTGGCAGCGTCGCCCCCACACATGCTGGAGCGTGTAGGGAGCACGCGGGAGCGCCTCCTGCTGCCCTCCTGCTTTTCTGCAGCGGGAACCCCTCGACAGCACAGGGGAGCCTGCACCCCGAGAAAGACGCACACCCCCTGGGACAGCCCCTGGCATCAGACACTGCTGTCCCCGCGGTGGGCCCGGGGCAGCCTCAGCCCAGCACGGCAAGCTGAGCGTCTTCCCAGGACAGGGACGGCGTGTCCCCACAAGGCTTTGTCCTGGGCTCCCACCGTGTGGGCCACTGAGCAAGGGGAGGCGGCCTTAAACTCTGCCTGATCCTCCAGGAGCCTCCACTAGAGCTGGTCACAGCCGTGGAGCACACCCGGACAATCTCTGGGCCAAGGCTGGCTGTCCCCTCCACCGCCGCACACCTCCTCGGGTCACCGTGAGCGTCTGGAGAGATGCGCAGGGGAAGCAGGTTCATACAAGGCAGCCAGTGTGCGCGGTTTTACGCGCACGTTACTCCCTGCTGGGAAACTCCCTAGGAGTCGGGGAGAGCTCCGAGAAGCACACCACTACCCAAGTTTTAACCAGAGCCTGGGCTGGGACGCAGGGGAATGGACCGCTGCGGGTATGGGGCGGGGGGCTCCCGGAGCAGGGGGCACCACCGGAGAGCGCGGGCGCAGGTAAGACTGAGCCTTCCCGGCCGCAGGCAAGACTCGCTTCTGCTCCGGAGGGTGAGCTGAGCGCAGATGACATGCTTGTCTGGCACTGGGACAGCGAAGGTGGCAGGGTCAGCCCCGGGGGATGGCAGCCTGGGGGCAGGGGGGGCGGGGGGGCAGCCCCGAGGCGCCCACACAGGGTGGGGCGGAAGCCACGGGCAGGTGTGAGAAAGCCAGAGGTGGGAAGGCTGCAGGCGGGCGAGCCCGCGGCTGGCGCGGCCGGGCTGGGAGCCGTCGTAAAGGGACTACTTGTGTGTCCCCAGCTCCCCAAATTCTCCTCATTATGGCAGGCAGTTTTCCGGGTCTATTTGCAAATAAAATTATCAAAACCCTGCTGCCACCCCGCAGCCCAGCAGAAGGTTAGAGAGGCCGGGGAAGGCTCTTACAGATGCATCCACGTTGAAAAACAGGTAAGATGACTCTGTGGAGAAACATGTGTATAACAACAATCGGGAAAATTCGGAAAAAGAACAGAAAGAGGACAAAGCCTGCGGAGAGGAGAACACGGGGACGGGCGGCCAGAAATCAAGGCTGTGGGCCTGGCTCACGAGAGGCAGCTCAGTCACAGAGACATGGCTCCCCAGTCAGCCAGGATCCTCGGCTCCGGCCCAGGGGCTCCGTGTCTGGGGTCATTCAGGCATAAGAACCTGGGAGAACAGGGCCGCCTGGGGGACTCCGTTGGTGAAGCGGCTGCCTTGGGCTCAGGTCATGGTCTCAGGCTCCTGGGATCAGCCGGGAGCTGGGAGCTGGGATCCCAGCTGATCCCAGGAGCCTGCTTCTCCGTGTGCCCCCCCCCCCCGCCGCCGCGCTTGTGGACTCTCTATCTCAAATACATAAATAAAATCCTTTAAAAACAAAAAAAAACTTGGAAAATAAAGGCAGATCCTGGCCACTCGCTTCTCCAAAATGAGTACCGACCAGACTTAAGGTGCAGACTGGAAAGGAAACAACACCCTGAAAGGAGACGTCGAAGCCTAAAACTCAGAGTCAGGAAGGCTTCAGAGTCACAAGGCAAGCGCAAGGCTGAGGAAAAGTATTCGTAACACAAATGACAAGGGCTCATTTCCTCCACACACAAGGAACTACAAATCCATGAGAAAACACCAAGAAAAGGCCTCTCCAAAACACATTTTGGGCTTAAAACAAACGAGGGGACATAGCGCCCTGCCGTGCCCGGACTGCGACCGGCCTGCATCTCCACCTAAGTCCCTTTTCTGCCTTTTGAAATCTGTACCATGTGCATATAACTCGTTTTTAAAAATAAGGCAACTGGGGGCGCCTGGGTGGCTCAGCGGGTTAAGCCTCTGCCTTCGGCTCAGGTCACGATCTCAGGGTCCTGGGATCGAGCCCCACATAGGGCTCTCTGCACAGTGGGGAGCCTGCTTCCCCCTCTCCTCTGCCCCTGCTCGTGTGCTCTCTCTCTCTCTCTCACTCTATGTCTCAAATAAATAAACACAACCTTTAAAATAATAAAAAATAAAAATAAATACAGCAACTAACAATTTCACAAAACATCACAACGCAGAGAGGCTGACAGAACGAGCCCAGTGAACCAGGCAGGCAGGTCTGGGAACCCCAAGTGGGAGCCAGGCTGTGGCGGGAGAGCTGAACCCCCCCAGGAGGCAAAGGCCAGGATCCGCTCCTTCGCCACCAAATGACAGGGTCAGGAGAGCGTCCTCGTGGGCAGGAAGGTCAAACACGGTTAAGACGGTCCTCAGTACTCGTAAACGTCTGGTGCATGGGGGGGCACCCTCAGCTGCTAGGAAGGCGGGCGGGCCTCTAGGACACTCACTGACCCCCTGCTTGTCGGAGGGCAGGCCTCACTGGGGTCCTTCCAGAAACGAAAATCTGAGGGGATGGCGATGGCGAGGCCCTGATGGCAACCACAGGACCAAAGGCCCTGGGACGGACTTGGCTGAGGAAACACAAGAGGTCAGGCAGGAAGTGTCCATCTTTAAAGATGAGGGGAGTGAGGATTCCTAGTTCTTACCTCAGTAATTCCATCAGACGGGCGAGACTTTTCAAGTCTAATGTCGGGTGTTGGGAGGCGCAGAGAGCCCTTCAAGTCCCGGGGTGGGGGGGAGGCAGTGCGACACCCCCCAGCCCCCCGTGAGGACACTTCAGTAGGATCAACTAAAAGAGACAGGCCCCAGGCCCCAACGTCCAATGCTTGCACACGTCCAGAGGGAGAGGCGACGTGCAGCATTATTTCACGGAGAAAACTAGAAACGCTGGGGCTGCATAATGGGGCCGTGCTGCACAATATTCCATAAATGTCAAAAGTTAGGGAGAGCTGGTCCTCGTTCTGACCCGCGGAGAACGGAAACCGCCCCACCGCGCGAACCAAGCAGGCCGCGGAGCTGCCTGTAAAACCCCAACAAACACGTTGTGCGGACGGCAAACCTCACGATGTCTATCTGACCGGAACAAAGAAAAAAACTGGGGTGAGGGACAAACAGAACCTGGAAGTGCAAAGGAGAATGTCAGACTGCTCGCCTAGCTGAGACGGGCAGGGGGCTCCCCAGCTGTGTCCGGAAGGCTCCCTCTGTCAGAGTACAGCCCAATACACCACGCCTGCAGAAGTGGTATCTGCGGAAAATCAGATTACGTTTGGTTTTTATTTTGTTTTATGGCTTTTTGTTTTTTAAATTACCTACCATTAACGATCTGAAAAATGGGGGCACCTGGGTGGCTCAGCTGGTCAGTCAGGCGTCCGCCTTCGGCTCAGGTCAGGATCCCAGGGTCCGGGATCCAGTCCTGGTTCAGGTTCCCTGCTGGGCAGGGGGCCTGCTTCTCCCTCTCCCTCTGCTGCTCCCCCCAGCTCATGCGCGCACGCGCTCGCTCTCTTTCTCAAATAAATAAATCTTTAAAAAAACGATCTGAAAAATGTATTTATTGAGCCCAGGTACTCCAGGCTTGTGACCCGTACTCCAGGAGGGTGTGGATGGAGGTGGTGAGGACGCTGAGTTGAGCCCCTCCAGATGGGCTGTGGACCTGGTCCCAGCAACACACATGCCAACCCCCTACACCATGCACCGCTTCAGGGGACACAGGAACCCCAGAAGCCCACCAGTGAGTCACGGCCCCCAGGGTTAAGAACCTCTGACTTAGACAACATTTCAAGCCACGGAAGCCATGGGGCAGGGAACAGGGGCTGGGATGAGCACACAGGGGCCACATAAGCTGTGCAGCCCTGACACGGAGGCACAGGGTACAGGAGACAAGCCTGGAGGCTCGCAGGACGTGGCTCACAAAAGCAGGTCCCCCAGCTCCGTCTCTCCTGCCCCTCCAGGCTGCTGTCACAGGGACTCCCCCTCCAGGAGCGGTGGGCAGGGAGCCCACACACCGGGCCAGGTCCCACAGTCTGGCCCAGCAGCCTTGTCTCTATGTAGCCCCAAACTCCACTGGACTGTGGGTCACCTGCACCGTATCTTTCCCTTTGAGGCCTTGCTCCTGGCCAGGCCCTTGTGCCTAATGCCCGGCACATCAGTCAGGGCCTCCCCTGTCCTTCCCAGCTCCCCCACAGTGATTCACAGAGGAAAGAACACCAGAGTCAGAGGCTCCTCCGTGCACAGCCCAGCAGACATCAGAGACCCCACCCCGTCCCCGCCCCGAAGCTCAGCCTTGCTCCCGCAGTGCAGGTCCGCCAGGCCGAGCATCTGCGGGTCAGCGGAGACAGGCCAGAAAGTCGAAGGAAGTTGGGTCTTCTTGGCTGGACTCTGCCCTACCAGTGAAACCGGCGGTGTACACAGGTCAGGGTTACACATGGACCTATGGACTGTCCCCAAATGCATACGTGCCTTAGTCATACGCCACAGTGCACAGTTCTCTCTGTAAAATGGAGCAGAGGACACTGAAAGTTCTGTGACCTCAGCTTTCCCGTGAACACGCATCACAGCGCCACAGCTGAACACCACCCTCAGACTCGTGGGGTCACTCACAACAGAACGATACCAAATTGACACGAACGCCACCTACTACAGGGACACCGCGTAGGGCCTGCGGGCTCATAGCAGCCCACCATAAGGCCACCTCTGAGCCAGGTCTACTAAGTCGTGTGTCTGGACGAAAGGCACCATCGCATCAGACAGGCCTCAGGACAGCCCCACACGGGCTTAGACGTCTGGCGGCTGCCTGGCCACCCCGCCTCCCCCTTTCCTGACGAGAGAGGCAGGGACAGGGTGGGACCTTGAACTCCTGTTCAGTCAGTCTGGCCTTCTGAGGGATGGGCCAGGTGTTTATTCTATTTATGAGCTCAAAGTACTGGGTACTTCGTGACCAGAGCTCCCCAGACTGGAAAGCCTGCAGGCAGGTGGGAATGCCCATGACTCCGCTGGGGTCATGAAGGCCGTGGGCAGTGCCAGCTGGGGGGGGGGGGGGCGGGGGCACAGCCGAGTCTCCCCAGTGAGAGGCCTGGCTCCGGCCCTCTCCACCCCAGAGGACCTGCTCCCACGGCCACCACCTCCGAGACCCTCCGGATGCGCAGTGGTGCCCCGAGAACCTCACGGGCTGAAGTAATGACCTTGAGACTCATTTCCCTCCCCTGTGGACTGTCATTTCCAGCTCGCATGACTAGTTAGATTATGGAAGCAAAAACTAATTATAATTAATGGCTGAGGTTTTATTTTGCAAGAAAGGATTTTTTCAAAAATGACAAGCTCGGCGTGTGTCACCATGTTTTCCTGAAGGCAGCACATTTTAGCGCCGAGGCCGAGGCCGTGGAAGACGGTGATGTCAGACCGGGGCTGCCCCCCTAGCGGCCCGCGGCCCGGCCGGCCCGTGTCCCGACCCGCAGCCCCGGCCTGGCGGGCGCGCGGCCTCCCCCTGCCCTCGCGCGCGACCTTCGGGGACCCTCGGGCTGCGCCCCCGGGGGAGAGTCCGGCGTCCGCTCCCCCGCGAGCAAGTGGAAAACAGCTGCGCAGGGCAGGGCGGGGGCGCCGGCCGGGCACCGGGCGCTCGGGGCCCAGCGGCTCCCAGACCCCCGGGTCGCGCCCGCCCTCCCCGCCCCCGCCCCCGCCCCCCGGCCCAGCCCCGCCGCCTCGGCCCGCGCCCCCCGCGCCCCCCGCCCGGCCGCGCTCGCCAAGGTCGGCGGGAGGGCCGCGGGGCCCGGCGGGCGGGGGTCCGGGCGGGGGCCTGCGGCGGGGGTCGGGGGCCGGCGGCCGCACCTGCACCCGGGGCCCCGCCGCGCGGCCCGCAGCCCCCTCTCCGGCGCGGCCCCAGCGCCGCACTCACCCGGGCGACGCCATCAGCGCGGCGAGATCTCCGCGCTGCCGCCGCCTCCGCTTCCTCCGCGCCGAGCGCCTCCGCCGGGGAGGGGCCTCGCGCCGGCCACGGCCACCCGCCCGGGCCGCTCCGGGCGGCGGGGGCGCGCGGGGGGGGCCCTGCTCGGGGAGGGGCCGGGGCGGCGGGGACGCGGGGAGGGGCCCGGCGTCGCCCCGAGCGGCCGAAGGGAGGGGACGCGGGGGGCAGGCAGGGCAGGGCTGGCCCGGGAGCGGGGGCGGCCGCGGAGGCCTGCAGCCCCGACGCGCCCGCCGGCCCACCTGCCCAGGTGCCCGCAGGCCAGGGCCCCCGGAGAGGTGCCGCGGGCCGAACCGGCCGAGAGCCTGTCCCGGGGCCACGGGTCGGCGGCGGGGCCGGGTGAGGTCGACGCCTCCCCACCGAGGACTTTGCTTCCCCGAAGAAAAGCCTTTTCTCCCGCCCAGGACAGCAAGGCGTGGTCACGGCTCTCCAGCCCGCGGTAACCGGGCTCCTGCTGTGCGGCCTTGCACCAGTCGCCGGCCTCTCGGGGCCAGTCACCCCCTTGTAAAATGTGTGTAGAATCAACGCCGTTCAGCCCGAGCGCGGTGTGGCACTTCGGTCCCCCTCACGTGGTGCGACTCAGCAACACGCAGGAGACCGGGTCCTGGGGCGCCCGCAGGCACCAGGTGGACGGCTTGTCTCGGTTCTGGTGGCGGCACAATGAGTTTTCGAAAAATAAATGAGCTCTTGTAAGTGAAAAGCTTAACGAAGAGCTTTGTAAAATGTAAACCACTGTGGATCACGTTTCTGTGTTGCATTAGACGTTACTGATAATTACTCTGTTTTTATTGCTACTAGAGTAGGAGCAAAGCCAAGACAGGAGCCAGAACTGGGTTGAAATCTGGGCTCTACCCGCCCGCAACCCTGCTATCTGGGCAACAGAGAACTTCTCAGGGCTGTCCTTTCCTCGCTGGAAAAATGGGGTAAAAACAGGTCCCTTCCCCTCCCTGAGGGCTGAACGAGTTAGTATTTGTAAAGTGGGTGACACATTGGCTGGTGCATGGTCTCTTTCCTTCCTGAGAATCCATCCAATGCTTTAAGCATCTCTGTTCCCTTGGGTAAAATGGAAGATCAAGAAATTGCTGTGTTCAATGGCCACAACCACGAAACTGTGGAAACAGTTGCCCTTCAACGGACCAATGGATGAGGAAGACGTGGTCCATATACACTATGGAGTATTACGCCTGCATCAGAAAGGACGAATACCCAACTTTTGTAGCAACATGGACGGGACTGGAGGAGATGATGGTGAGTGAAATAAGTCAAGCAGAGAAAGTCAAGTATCAGATGGTTTCACTTACTTGTGGAGCATAACAAATAACATGGAGGACAGGGGGAGATGGAGAGGAGAAGGGAGTTGGGGGAAATCAGAGGGGAGGTGAACCATGAGAGACTATGGACTCTGAAAAACAAATGGAGGATTTCGGGGGGGGGGGTTGATGTATTAGCCTGGTGGTGGGTATTAGGGAGGACACGGATTGCATGGAGCACTGGGTGTGGTGCATAAACAGTGAACCTTGGAACACTGAAAAATAAATAAATAAAAATAAAAAATAAAAATGCTTGGGGAAAAAAAAGAAATTGCTGCGTTAAGTTCAGCAGGTAATTAATGCTCTGTAAAGTCAGCTAAGTAAAGCCACAGGGCTGTGAGACCCAAATTGGGAATAAACCCAAGAGGACCAGGGTTAGGAAAAGTTTGGGGAGGGGGAAACTGCTAAATGGCCTGCTTCAAGGCAGTAATGATTGCTACTGGACTGATAATTTTTTTTAAATCAACTTAATTGATTTTAAAATATATTTCTAGGGGTGCCTGGGTGGCTCAGTGAGTTAAAGCCTCTGCCTTCGGCTTGGGTCATGATCTCAGGGTCCTGGGATCGAGCCCCGCATCGAGCTCTCTGTTCAGCGGGAAGCCGGCTTCCCTTCCTCTCTCTCTCTGCCTACTTATGATCTCTGTCAAATAAATAAAATCTTAAAATATATATATATATTTCTAAAAAATAACGAAATATAAGTTCACTGAAATACTCTTCCTCAACATGAATTTTAGTGCCACTTCTGTGCCCAGTGGATGATCATGTTTTAACCAGCCCTGACTGTTGGACATAAATATTGCTGCCAGTAGTCATAATTATACGAAATGCGGACAGCAAATATCCCCATCCATGATGATTTCATCCAGTATGCATCCATGATTATTTCCTTAGGCCAAGTTTGTAGGAGTTGAATTTCTAGGTCAGATGACATCAGCATTTTAAGTCTTTTCAGATACGTATATAATACACACACACACACACACACACACACACACACACACACACACTTGCATATGCTACATACACGTATCCACACATTCATACACACACACAGATTACTCTCCCAGCACACTCTTTGGCACTGATAGTACCAGTTTCCCAAAACTTGTTCTATAAATTTAACAGTTTCTTTTGTTGCCAATTTGATAGGTTAAAAACCAGTATTTTGGCAAAATGGCAAACTAGGAAGTTCCAAGCTCTCATTTCCCCACAGAAAATTGAAGAAAACAGCCTGAACCTGCCTGAACTAATTCTGTAGCTGCTCTGAGCACCAAAGACCAACACCAACCAAGCAAACACTCCAGCAGGAAACAGATGTATCCAAGATTACAGGAAAGTTTCTGGCGTTTTTACGTGCATTGCCCTAACCCTTCCCCAGGGTAGCAGTGTCTTGGCCTTCAGCAGATAGGGTCCTGTTGCCCAGGCCCCACATACTTATTGCCTTGGATGGGCCGTATAAGGGAGTCCATCAGATTGAAATGACATAATGCAAGACCATAACTCACAGCAGGATGAAGGTGTAAAGATCTATCATAAATATAAAGATATGGGCGAATACAAAAACCAAAATTTTAATTTTGGTAGTAACTCCACTTTTTATTTTCAATGGGGCTTAAAAGACTAATGCATACAAATAATTATGTTATAAATATATCTTACCGGGGGGCACCTGGGTGGCTTAGTCAGTGAAGCATCTGCCTTTGGCTCAGGTTATGATCCCAGGGTCCTGGGATCAAGTTCCACATTGGGCTCGTTGCTCCTTAGGGAGCCTGCTTCTCTCTCCGCCTCTGCCTGCCACTCTGCCTGCTTGTGTGTGCTCTCTCTCTCTCTCTGACAAATAAATAAATAAATAAATAAAATCTTTTTAAAAAATTATAAAATTGGAATGTTGTAACTTTAGGATGTTATCTGTAATTCAGAAAGAAAATCTCTATACAATATATAGAAGAGTCTATATTTGAAGGGAATCAAAACATGTCATTACAAAAAGTCAGCTAACCAGAAATAAGGCAGTAAGAGAAGAGAGACAATGCTCTAAGAAAAAAATAATAATAATAATTTTTTTTAAAAGGCAAAATGGCAGTAGTAAATTCCTCCTTATCAGTAATTATTTCAAATGTGAATGGATTATGTTGTCCAATTAAAAGGCAGAGATTGGCAGAATGGGTTTTAAAAAATAACCCAAGTACACACTGTTTATAAGAGACTCACCTTGAGGGGCACCTGGGTGGCTCAGTGGATTAAAGCCTCTGCCTTCGGCTCGGGTCATGGTTCCAGGGTCCTGGGATCGAGCCCCGCATCGGGCTCCCTGCTCAGTGGGGAGCCTGTCCTCTTCTCTCTCTCTCTGCCTGCCTCTCTGCCTACTCATAATCTGTCTGTCAAACAAATAAATAAATTAAAAAAAAAAAAAGAGAGAGACTCACCTTGAGTCTACAGACAGAAAAGGACTGGCAGTGGAAGGATGGTAAAAGGTGTTCCGTGCACACAGTAACCAAGAAAGCTGGGCAAGCTATCTAGACAAAACAGACTTTGTTACACTGTTACAAGAGATGAAGACATGATATATATTTTTTTAAATAGTCAATTCACCAAGACAGCAATTATAAACATACATGCACCAAATAAAGAGGCCCAAATATAGGAAGCAGATATTCACACAACTGAGGGGAAAACTAGTTCTGTAATAATACTCGGATACTTCACTAGGCACCTCCCACAGGAGACAGGACAACCGGCAGAAGGTCAGGCAGTTTACAAAACTCAACACCCTTTCATGGCAAAAACTCTCAACAAAACAGGTACAGAAGGACGTTACCTCAACACAAGAGAGGCTGTTGACAAGAAGCCCGCAGTAACACTGTACTCAGTGATGAAAAAGCTTGGCCTCTAGCACGTGAAACAAGGCAAGAATGCCCACTCTCGCTTCTCCTATTCAACATGGTACTGTAAGTCCGAGACAGGATAATTAAGTAAGAAAAAATAAATAAATAAAAGATATCCAAATCAGAAAGAAGTAAAATTGTCTCTGTTTACAGAAGACATGATCTTCTACGTAGAAAGACTAAAGACCACACACACACACACACACACACACACACACACACCATTAAAATAAATGGATTCAGTAAAAATCCACATACAAAAATCAGTTGCATTTCTATACACAAACAATATATCCAAAAAGGAATTTAAGAAAATAGTCTCATTTACAATAGCATAAAAACAATAAAACACTTAGGAATAAACTAAGGCGTTAAGAGACTTGTACATAGAAATGTATAAAACAGTGATGAAAGAAATTAGACACAAATAAATGGAACGACATTTCATGTTCATTGAACAAAAGAATTAACATTGTTAAAGTTAATTACTCAAAGAGATCTACAGTTTCAATTCAACCAAAAAAAAAAAAAAAAAAACAAATGGCATTCTTTATCAAAGTAGAAAAACTAATCCTAGAATTCATTTGGAACCACAACAGACCTTGAGTGGCCAAAGCAAATTCTGAGCAAGAAAAAAGCTGGAGGCATCACACTTCCTGATTTAAAAATATATTATAGAGCTGCAATAATCAAAACAGCAAGATACTGGCATGAAAACAAATATACAGGGCACCTGGGTGACTCAGTAGGTTAAGCGTCTGCCTTCCGCTCAGGTCAATGATCCCGGGGTCCTGGGATTGAGCCCTGTGTTGGGCTCCCTGCTCAGTGGAGAGCCTGCTTCTCCCTCTCCCTCTGCCTGCCACTCTGCCTACTTGTGCCCTTTCTCTATCTCTCTGTCAAATAAGCAAATAAAATCTTTTCAAAAAATTAAACCTTATCATAGGTATGCACATGCAGGAAACAACAGAGTGTATGTAGAGTTCCGTATTATTCCCCTTTCAGGCATCCACTGGGGATCTTGGAACACGTCCCCCACTGATAAGGGGAGACCAGCAGCGGAACAGACTGGAGAGCCCAGAAGTCAGTCCATGCATCTACAGTCACCTGATCTCAGAGAACGGTGCCACGAACACTGAATGAGGAAAGGACGGTCTCCTCAATAAATGGTTATGGGAAACTGGACATCCACGTGCAGAAAGATGACACTGGATACTTCCCTCACATCATCTACACACATCGACTCAAAATGGATAGAAGACATAATCCTATAACCTGAAACTATAAAACTCTTAGGAGAAAACATAGGGGAAAAGCTAAATATCGCACTTGGCAATGAATTCTTGGATAAGACATCAAAAGCACAGGCAACAAAACCAAAAACCACATGAGTGGGACTATCCCCAGCAAAAGAACAATTGACTGAATGAAAAGACAAACTACAGAGCGGGAGACGTTATTTGCGAACCACAAATCTGATAAGAGGTGAATATTCGAAATACAGAAGGAACTCCTTCAACTCAATAATAACTTCTTTTAAGAAAAACGGATTTTAAAATGGGCAAAAGACCTCAAGAGACGTTTCTCAAAAGAAGACATAAATTGGCCAACAGGTATATGAAATGGTGCTCTGCATAACCAATCATCAGGGAAATGTGAATGAAAACCGCGGTAAGATACCTGCTCACACCAGTTAGTAGGACCATTATCAAGATGGCAAGAAGGTTGAGAAGCAGGAAGGCTTGTACCCTGGTGCTGGGAATGCAAACTGGTGCAGCCCCTGTGGAAAACAACGTGGAGGTTCCTCAAAAAGCTAAACACAGAAATACCATATGATCCAAAATCACACATCTGAGTATACACCCCAAAGTACTGAAGCCGGTATCTCAAAGAGATACTTGTACTCTGATGTTCGTTGCAGCATTATTCACAATAATCAAGATACGGAAACAAACTAACTGTCCATCAAGGCATGAATGGATAGGGAAAAACGTGGTGTATAAATACAGTAGAATATTGGTCAGCCTTTAAAAAGCAGAAAATCCTGACATTTGCAACAACATGGAAGTACTTATGCTAAGTGAAATAAACCAGACAAAGGACAAATTCTGCATGACCCCATTTTTAAGAGGAATCTAAAATAGGAAAATTGAGAAGCACAGCTTGGAATAATGGTTACAGGGGCTGGGAGGAGGGAAGAATAGAGGCATTGGCTAGTCAAAGGGTACGAAGTTCCAGTTATGCAAAATGAATAAGTTCCGGAGATCTAATGGACAACACAGGGCCCATAGTTAACAACACTGCACGGCACACTTAAAAATATGCCAAGAAGGGGGGCACCTGGGTGGCTCAGTGGGTTGAGCCTCTGCCTTCGGCTCAGGTCATGATCCCAGGGTCCTGGGATCGAGCCCCGCATCGGGCTCTCTGCTCAGCGGGGAGCCTGCTTCCCCCTCTCTCTCTGCCTGCCTCTCTGCCTACCTGTGATCGCTGTCTGTCAAATAAGTAAATAAAATCTTTAAAAAAATAGGTCAAGAAGGTAGATCTTATATTAAGTGCTCTTAAACACAAAAGAAAAACTACATATAATAAGTAAACAAATAAAAATAATAAACTACATAAAGAGAGTGAGAAGAAACTTTTTAGGTGATAGAGGGTTTATGGCCTTCATTGTAATAATGTCTCCACAGGGATATTCTGATCTTCAAGCCCATCAAGTTGTCTACATTAGATACATAGAGCTGTTTGAATATCAGCCATACTCAATTAAGAGAGTAAGAGAATAAGAAATAAGAAAGAGAATAAGAAAAGCCAGTTGCATTTCCATTCACTAACAATAAGAAATATTAAAAAAAGAAATTAAGGAACCAGTTCTATTTACATTAGCATCAGAAAGAAAAAATATGTAGAAATAATGGCCACCTGGGTAGCTCAGTCACTGAAGCAGCCGGCTCTTGATCTCGGCTCAGGTCGTGATCTCAGGGTGGTGAGATTGAGCCTCACGTCAGGCCCCACACTCAGTGAGGAGCCCGCTTGAGATCCTCCCTCCTCTCCCTCTCTTCCTGCCCCTCCCCTGCTCATGTGATCTCTCTCTAAAATGAATAAATAAATCCTTTAAAAAATGTATACAAACTGACAGAAGATGTGATGGAAAACCACAAAACAATGTTGAGAAAAATTAATGAAGATAGAAATAAGTGAAAAGATATTCCATATTCACAGATTCAAAATCTTAATATTGTTAGGATGTCAATGCAACCCAAAGCGATTTACAAATTCAATGGAATCACGATCAAAACCGCAAGACATTTTTTAAAGGATAGAAGAAGTCATCCTAAAATTCACATGGAATCTCAAGAACAATGAGTAACCAGAATACTCCTAAAAATAAAGAACAGGGGCACCTGGCTGGCTCGTTCGTTCAGCATCTGCCTTCAATTCAGGTCATAATCCCGGGGTTCTGGGATTGAGCCCCATGTCAGGCTCCCTGCTCAGCAGGAAGCCTTCTTCTCTCTCTCCCATGCCCCCTCCTCATGTTCCCTCTCTCACTGTGTCTCTCTCTGTCAAATAAATAATAAAATCTTTAAAAATAAAAAAAATAAAGAACGTTGGAGTACTCATACATCTCAATTTCAAAACGAACTATAAAACTATAGTAATCAAAATAGTGTAGTACATAAAGACAGACATATAGACCAATGGAATAGAATATTGATCCCAGAAATAAATTCTCACATATGTGGTCCAATATATTTTTGACTTAATTGCTAAGACCAGTTAATGTGAAAAGGATAGTCTTTTCAACAAACGGTGCTGAGAAAACTGGATATCCACACACAGAAGAGTGAGGTTGGACTCATACCTTATATCACAGGCAAAAATTACTTGGGGGGGGTGCCGCATTGCTGGCTCAGTCGGTGAAGCGTCTGCCTTCGGCTCAGGTCATGATCCCAGGGTCTTGGAATGGAGTCCAACATGAGATTCTCTGCTCGGCAGGGAACCTGCTTCTCCCTCTCCCTCTGCCTGCCACTCTGCCTACTTGTGCTCTCCCTCTCTCTCTGTCAAATAAATAAAATCTTTAAAAAAAAATTACTCGGGGTGCCTGGGTGGCACAGTCAGTTAAGTGTCCAACTCTTGGTTTCAGCTCATTTCATGATCTCAGGATCGAGCCCTGCCTCAGGCTTTGCACTCAGCATGGAATCTGTTTGAGACACTATCCCCCCTCCATCTGCCCCTCTTCCCTGCATGTGCGTTCTCTCTCTCTAAAATAAATAAATAAATCTTTTTAAAAAATTACTCAAAATTGGTCAAAGACCTAAACATTAAAACAATAAAACTCTTATGAAAAAAAAAAAAAAAAACAGGGAAAAGCTTCATGACATTGTATTTGGCAATGATTCTTTTGGATATGATACCAAAAGCTCTGGCAACAAAAGAAAAAACTTGATCAATTAGACTTCATCAAAATTTTTTTAAAAATTGTATCAAAGGACATTACCAAAAGAGTGAAAAGACAACCCACAGAATGGAAAAAGATATTTACAAATCATATACCTGATAAGGAGATTAATATCCAAAATACATAAGGAACCCATACAACTCAACCACAAAAAAAAAAAAAATTTAAAAATGGGCAAAGGGCTTGAACAGACATTTCTCCAAGGAAGATATACTTATGGTAAATGAAAATATGCTCATCATTAGTCATTAAAGAAACACAAATAAAAAGCACAGTGAGATACCTCTTCCCACATACTGAGGTGGCAATCACCAAACAAAAGAAAATATCAAGTATTGATGATGATGTGGAGAAATTGGGACCCTTGTATATCTTTGGTGGGAATGTAGGATGGTTCAACCACTGTGGAAAACAGTTCCACAGTTGCTAGAAATGCTAAACATTAGAAATACCATATGAGCCAGCTGTTCTGCTTCTGGGTATAGATCCCAAAGAAGTGAAGGCGGGAACTCATACAGATACTTGTGCACCAAGGCTCACAGTAGTAGGTATTCATAATGGTGAACAGGCAGAAACAACCCAAATGCCCATCAACAACTGAACGGATAAACAAAATATGGCATAAACATACGATGGAACATTATTCATTCATAAGAAGTGGAGTTCTGACACACGCCACAACACAGATAAGCCTAGAAAACACACTACATGAAATCACCCAGACACAAAGGGATATTCTGGGACTCAACCTATATGAGGAAGCTAGAGAAGGCAAACTAACAGATACAGAAAGAGAATTAGGGGTTACCAGGGGCCAGAGATGGGGGAATGGGGAGTTACTGCCTAGTAGTTATAGAGTCTCTGGAATGATAAAGTTTTAGAAATAGTGACGTCATGGTTGGACAACATGGGAATGGAATGAATGCCACAGAATTGTACACTTAAAATGATTAGAATAGTAAGTTTTATTTTGAATAGTTTGCCAAGACAAAAAAAATTTGAAAAGAATCTATTTAGAAATCTCAGAAATCTTAAAAATATATTGTCAAAATAAAAGGTCTGAAAGAGTGGATTTTTTTAAATTTTTTATTTATTTTCAGCGTAACAGAATTGTTTATGCACCACACCCAGTGCTCCATGCAATACGTGTCCTCCATAATACCCACCACAGGGGTCCCCCAACCTCCCACCCCCCGCCCCTTCAAAACCTCAGATTGTTTTTCAGAGTCCATAGTCTCTCATGGTTCATCTCCTCTTCCAATTTCCCTCAACTCCCTTCTACTCTCCATCTCCCTATGTCCTCCATGTTATTTGTTATGCTCCACAAATAAGTGAAACCATATGATAATTGACTCTCTCTGCTTGACTTATTTCACTCGGCATCATCTCCTCCAGTCCCATCCATGTTGATACAAAAGTTGGGTATTCATCCTTTCTGATGGAGGCATCATACTCCATAGTGTATATGGACCACATCTTCCTTATCCATTCGTCCGTTGAAGGGCATCTTGGTTCTTTCCACACTTTAGCGACTTTGGCCATTGCTGCTATAAACATTGGGGTACAGATGGCCCTTCTTTTCACTACATTTTAATTATCAGAAAATGCAGGCTATATACCTAATGGACCCTAATCCTAAAAACAATTTAAAACTCTGGATAATTACTTTAAAATTAAATTGTCTAATCAGTAGGTAAGATAGCTGGGAATCTTCATCAGGTCACAGGAGCAAAGAGGTAAGCCTAGAGACGACAGTTGCTTCTTTCTCTCGGGGGCCTTCACCAGACCAGAGAACCTGCATTTGGGATTTCACAGCCACAGGTGTTTAAGAAACAGAAAATAACCTTCAGGACCCAACCAAGGCAGGGGCTATAAAAGAGCAGCCTCCCTCCCTTGGGCTGGGATTCCAGAGGGTCATACCCATGGTTTTGACACTGAAATAGAAATTACTGGCTTCCACCCCAGAGAAGAGTTGAATGTCTCCAGTTCAGCTTAGGAGATTATTGCCTCCGAGAATATGGGAACCACTAGTGGCCCTTACATGGCTGTGCAGTGTAAATTCATGCCACCTGGGTGATCTGAAAATTGAGAAGCAGCTTTAGAGTGATCCTGGGCTGGGAGTCCTTCTAAAGTCTGGCAGACGCAAACACACATTTCCTCAAATTGTGGAAGGATCCACAATTATCCTGGGCATCCGAGAATTTATGAAATAAAATTCCAAGGAAAATAAAATTCCAAAGAATAATTCCAAATAAATTTTGAAAGTCAAAAATAACGCAAACAGAAACACGGCACCATGGATGAGGGAAAAAAAAATCGGAACAGACCTTTAAGAATTTCAGATAAATGGAATTATTAGACACAGGCTTTAGAGTAACTATGTTTAATACTTTAAAACAGGTAAAAATGACCTTGAAATACATACAAAAAAGGATGAGATTTTAAAAAACAATCAAAATTCAAATAAAATAGAATTGAAATTACAAGTGTCATGGATGGGTCTCATAGCAAATTAGACACCCTGAAACTAGTGAAATGGAAAATAGAACTGAAAAGATTATCAGTAATGGAGCAAAAGTTCAAAGAGAAGGAAACTATGAAGGGTTAAGAAAATCAGCAGATAAAGCCAGAAGGTCTGACATGTGTAATTATGGACCCAGACGGGAAAAGAGGGAAAATGGAGAAGCAACAAATGAGCCCTAAATAAATTAGTTATGTAACTCCTGGTTACATAAGAGTGAAATGCATAAAACTCAGAGAGTGTACGCTAGACAAGAGGAAATTGGCAGATGGAAGATCTGGGCTGCATGAAGAAATAAAGACATAGAAAATAGAAATCTATTTATTTATTTATTTGTTTATTTTTTATTTGACAGACAGAGATCACAAGCAGGCAGAGAGGCAGGCAGAGAGAGAGGGGAAGCAAGCTCCCCGCTGAGCAGAGAGCCCGATGCGGGGCTCGATCCCAGGACCCTGAGATCATGACCTGAGCCGAAGGCAGAGGCTCAACCCACTGAGCCACCCAGGCACCCCAGAAAATAGAAATCTAAACAAACACTGGCTTTAGAAACAAAAATAGTGTATTGTGGGTTAAATTTTTTAAAATTTTAAAGCAAGAATTATAGGGAAAGTAATGGTCTCCCAAAGATGCCCACATCCTCATTCCTGTCACCTATGAATACAACATGTCACATGGCAAAAGAGCATAAATTCATCACCTTCCAGTTCTGTAGGTTAGAAGGTGTTGGAAAGGCTGTTTCTTGCCAAAGGCCCCTGGGGAAAACTCTATTCCCTGACCTTTCCCAGTTTCTAGAGGTGGCCTGTTGATCTCATCTCACAACCCCCTCCTCATTCTTCAAACTCAGCAACCTCGCATCTCCTCATATTTTCCTCTGCTTCCTGTCTACCTTCATGAACTCTGGTAATGACGACGCCCCTTCCCCTAATGCAGATAATTGTTTCATATTAAAGTCAGCCAATAGGGGTGCCTGGGTGGCTCAGTGGGTTAAGCCTCTGCCTTCCGCTCGGGTCATGGTCCCAGGGTCCTGGGATCGAGCCCCACATCGGGCTCTCTGCTCAGTGGGGAGCCTGCTTCCCCCTCTCTCTGCCTGCCTCTCTGCCTCCTTGTGATCTGTCAAACAAATAAATAAATCTTTAAAATCACAACCATTATAAAAAAAATAAAATCAGCCAATTACCAACCTTAATTCCATCTTCAAACTTAATTTTTCTTTGCCATATCCAGTACTTGAGAAACATACACCAAAAAAAACCCCTCATAACCATAAAGAATACATGAAAAGAAAGAACTTGACCTAACATACATATATAGAATATTACACTCCATATCTATAGAATACACGTTCTTTCAAGTGCTCATGTAACACCCATCCCCCAATCCCCTTCCCCTCTGGTAACCATCAGGTTGTTCTCTATATAAAAGCCTATTTCTTGATTTTTCTCTCTTTCTTATTTTTCCCTTGTTTATTTCTTAAATTCAACATATGAGTGAAATCATTTGGTATTTGTCTTTATCTGACTGACTTACTTCAATAAAGGGTTAGTATCCAAAATATATAAAGAACTTATACAGCTCAACACCCAAAAAACAAATAATCCAATTTTTAAAATGAGCAAAAGACATAAACAGACATTTCTTCAAAGAATATAGACAGGTGGCCAACAGACACACGAAATGATGCTCATCATCACTTATCATCAAAGAGGTACAGGTTTATTTCTGAGCTATTCTATTCCATTGGTCTATATGTGTATCATATACCAACACCACACCATTTTGACTACTGTAGCTTTGTAGTAAGTTTTGAAATCAGGAACTATGGACCCTCCAGGTTTGGTATTTTTCAAGACTGTCTCAGCTATTCACTGTCCCTTGAGATTCACATAAATTTTAGAATGGACTGGAAAAAAAAAAAAAGCCACTGGGATTTTGTTAGGGATACACTGAATATGTAGATCACTGTGAGTAATACATCTCAACGATATCATCTTCCAGTCCACAAACATGGGATAGGTTTCCATTTATTTATGTCTTATTTCTTTCGGCAACATTCTGAAATTCTCATGGTGTAAGTCTTTCGTATCCTTGGTTAAGTTAGTTCTTAAGTATTTCATTCTTTTTTATGCTATTATATATTTTTTTTAATTATTTAATTTTTTATTTGACAGAGAGAGAAATCACAAGTAGGCAGAGAGGCAGGCAGATAGGAAGGGAGAAGCAGGCTCCCTGCTGAGCAGAGAGCCCGATGTGGGGCTCGATCCCAGGACCCTGGGATCACGACCTGAGCCGAAGGCAGAGGCTTAACCCACTGAGCCACCCTGGTGCCCCATTTTTTATGCTATTATAAATAGAATTGCTTTTATTTTTGTATGTATTATTTATTTATTTATAGAGAGTGTGGGAGTATTGGGGAGGGACAGAGGGAGAGGGAAAGAAAGAATCCCAAGCAGGATCCACGCCCAGCACAGAGTCTGACACGGGGTTCCATCTCATGACCCCTGAGATCATGACCTGAACCCAAATCAAGAGTTGGATGCTTAACTGACTGAGCCACTCAGGCACCTCAATAATTGCTCTCATAATTTCCTTTTCAGTTTGCTCATTGTTAGTGTTAGGAATTGCAGCTGGTTTCTGTATTTTTTATCCTGCTACTTTGCTGAATTCACTTATTAAGTAGTTTTGTAGCATCTTTAGGATCTTCATATAAGATCATATCATCTGCAAACAGAGATTTTACTTTTTCCTTTCCATTTTGGATGCCTTTTATTTGTCTTGCCTAACAGCTCTATCTAGAACTTCTATTACTATGTTGTATAGAAGGAGTGAAAGTGGGCATCCTTGCCTTATTCCTGATCTTAGAGGAGAAGTTTTCAGTCTTTCACCATTGAGTGTCAAGTTTGTTGTGTTTTTCATGTATGGCTTTTATTACATAGCATTTATTAGATTTTTACATAGTTTCCTACTATTCTTGTTTGTTGTATCATAAAAGGATGTTGAATTTGACAAATGTTCTCTCTGTATCAAATGAGATGATCATGTGTGTTTTCCCTTCATTTTATTGATGTGTTGCATCACATTGACTTGTATAATTTGAACCATTTGTGCATACTAGGGATAAATCCCACTAGGTTGTGATTACAAAACCCTCTTAAAATGCTGCTGAATTGTTTACTAGCATTTTGTCGAGGATTTCTACATCAATGTTCATAAGGTCTGTAGTTTTCTGTTCTTATAGTTTCTGTCTAGCTTTGTCTGGCCAACAGAGTAAGTCAGTCTCATAGAATGATTTACAAAGTATACACTTCAATTTTTTGGACATGTTTGAAAAGGTATTTTCTTTAAATGTCTGGTAGAATTCACCAGTGAAGCCATCAGGACCAGCACCTTTCTTCGTTGGGAGATTTTTTTTATTACTGACTCAATCTCCTTACTAATAAGAGGTCTAATCAGATTGTCTATTTCTTCATGATTTAGTCTTGGTAGGTTTTGTGCATCTAGAAATTTGTCCATTTTGGGCTCCTGGGTGGCTCAGTGGGTTAAAGTCTCTGCCTTCCGCTCAGGTCATGTTCCCAGGGTCCTGGGATCGAGCCCCACATCGGGCTCTCTGCTCAGCAGGGAGCCTGCTTCCCCCTTTCTCTCTCTGCCTGCCTCTCTGCCTAGTTATGATCTCTAGCTATCAAATAAATAAAAATAAATAAATCTTAGAAATTTGTCCATTTCAACTATATTATTCAATTTTTCAGCATACAATTGTTCATGTACTCTCTTATAATCTTTTTATTTCTGTACGATCAATAGTAATGTCCCCACTTTCATTTGTGATTTTAGTAATTTGAGACTTCCTTTTCTCTTACTCCATCTAGCTAAAGGTTTTCAAAAAACCAACTTTTGGTTTCGTTTACTTTCTCTACCATTTTTCTACACTATTTCATTGATCTCTGCTCTAATCTTTATTGTTTCTTTCCTTTTGCTAACTGTGGCTTTAGTATATTCTTTCTAGTTCCTCAAGTTGTTTGTTGTTTTGAGATCTTTCTTGTTTCTAATGTAGACATTCATAGCTATAAATTTCCCTCTTAGCACCACTTTCAATGCATCTCATGAGTTTTATATATTGTTTTTGTTTTCATTTGTCCAAGTATTTTCAAATTTCCCTTGTGATTTCTTCTTCAATCTGTTGGTTGGTTGTTTAAAAGTGTGGGATTCTTTTTGTTTTTAAGATTTTATTTATTTGAGAGAAAGTAAGCACAAACAGGGGGAGTGGCAAGGAGAGGGAGAAGCAGGCTCTCCACTGAGGCTTCTCCACTGAAGGAACCTGATGCACGACTCAATCCCAGGAACCCAGGATCACGACCCGAGCCAAAGGCAGGTGCTCAGTGGACTGATTCACCCATGCATCCCTAAAAGTGTGTTTTATAGGGCACCTGGGTGGCTCAGCTGGTTGGGCATCTGCCTTCGGCTCAGGTCATGATCACAGAGTACCAGGATCAAGTCCCTCATCGGACTCCCAGCTCCACGGGGAGTCTGCTTCTCCTCTCTCATGCTCTTTCACTGTCTCTCTCTCAAATAAATAAATAAAATCTTTTTTTTTCCAAGTGTGTTTTATAATGCCCAAAATTTTGTGCATTTTAGTTTGTTATTGGCTTCTAACTTTACCCATTGTGGTCAGAGAAGACACCTTGGATTACAACTAACTTTTAAAATCTATTGAGTTAATTTGTGGGCCTCCATATGGTCTACCCTGGAAAATCTCCCACGTACACTTGATAAGAATGTGTATGATGTGTGGTTAGGTGGAGTGCTCTGTATGTGTCTGTTAGAACTAGCTGGTTTGTTGTATTGCTTAAGTCCTTATCTCTTTATCTTCTGTCTTGTTGTTCTATTACTTTGAGTGGGGTTCTTAAGTTTCCAAATGTTGTTGTAAAACTATTTCTCCCTTCAGTTCTGTCACTTTTTGTTTTACATATTTTGATGGTCTGTGATTAGGTGCATAAATATTTAAATTACCTTCTTGCTATTAAAATGTTCATTAACACATAATGTCTTTTTTTTTCTCTTATAAGCTTTTTTTATTTTAAGTCTACTTTTTTCTGAAGTTAGTATAGTCCTTTGTGCTCTCTTTTGGTAACTTATTTGCATGGAATATCTTTCTCTCTTTTCACTTTCAAGTGGTATCTTGAAATCGCAAGTGAGTCTCTTGTAGACAGATAGTTTGATCTGCCAATCTCGGTTTTTTAACTGGAGAGTTTAATCCATTTACATTTAAAGTAATTATTTATATGAAGGGACTTATTACTGTCATTGTGCTGTTTATTTTCTATATGTCCTATCGCTTTTTTTCTCCTTTTTCCTGCATCCCTATCTTCTTTTGTGTTTGATTTTTTTTTGTAGCAAAATGTTTAAGTTCCTTCTTACTTTCCTTTTGTGTATATTCTACAGTTATTTTCTTGTGGCTGCCATAGTGATCGACACTTACTATCCTAAAGTTGTAAAATTCTAAATTGAATTTATAGCATTCTGAATTGAATTTATTTAACTTCAATAATTTAAACTGTCCCCAACCCTTTTAGTTGATGTCACCAAATCGCATCTTTATACACTGTATGCTCCAAAACATAAATTACTACTTTAAATGCATTAGTCTCTTAAATCATGTAGAAAATACAATTTGGAGTTATAAGTCAAAATTACAGTAATAATTATACTAGTAACTGGGTTTTTTTTTTCCATTTAAATGCATTAGTACCATAAATCCCCTAGAAAAAGAAAACGTACAATTACAAGCTATTACAATAGTCCTACATTTATAATTTTCCATGTATTTATTTTTACTGAGATCTTTATTTCTCCTCATGGCTTCAGGTTAATATCCAGTGTCTTTCATTTTCCAGGACTCCCTTAAACATTTCTTGCAGGGCAGATCTAGTGGTCACAAACCCCCTCAATTTTTGTTTGATTTCTCCCTCACTTTTTTTTTTTTAAAGATTTTATTTATTTATTTGACAGACAGATTACAAGTAGGCAAGAGAGGCAGGCAGGGAGAGAGAGGAGGAAGCAGGCTCTCCACGGAGCAGAGAGCCCGATGTGGGGCTCGATCCCAGGACCCTGGGATCATGACCTGAGCCGAAGGCAGAGGCTTTAACCCACTGAGCCACCCAGGCGCCCCCTCCCTCACTTTTGAAGGATGGTTTTGCTGTATATAGGATTCTTGGTTGAGTTTTTTTTTTCCCTTTGAGCACTTAGAATATATCCATCCATTGTCTTCTAGCTTCCAACATTTCTGATTTTAAAAAATCTGTAGATGATCCTTGATGATCACTTGTATTTTACAATTGTCTTCTTTCTTGCTGCTTTCAAGGTTTGCCCTTTTTATTTGGGTTTTGAAAGTCTGATTATAATGTGTCTTGGAGTGGGTCTTTTTTAAGTTCATCTTAGTTGGAGTTGAGCTTCTTGGATGTTCATATTCATGTCTTTCTTCAAATCCGGGAAGCTTTCAGCAATCCTTTCATTAAATATTCCCTCTGGCTCTTTCTTCTTCTTCTGAGACTCCCATAATGCATACGTTGGTGCTTTTGGTGATTTCCCACAGACATCCAGGTTGTGTTTGCTATTTTTCAACTTTACCTATTCCTGAATCTCAATAACTTCCATTGTCTTTTCTTGAAGTACTGATTTATGTTCTGCCAGCTCAAATCTGCCTTTGACTCCTTGTGATTTTTTAAAAATTTCAGTTACTGTAACTTTCAGTTCCAGAACTTCATTTTGGTTTCATTTCAGATCTTCCATTTCTTAATTGATACTTGCATTTTGTTCTCACATTGTTTTCTCGACTTTCTCTACATCTTCCTTTAGTTCTTTTTTAAAAGTATTTTTTTTTTAATTTTTTAAAGATTTTTACTTCTTTATTTGACAGAGATCACAAGTAGGCGGAGAGGCAGGCAGAGAGAGAGGAGGAAGCAGGCTCCCTGTTGAGCTGAGAGCCTGATGCTGGGCTTGATCCCAGGACCCCGAGATCATGACCTGAGCTGAAAGCAGAGACTTTAACCCACTGAGCCACCCAGGTGCCCCTCCCTTTAGTTCTTTTAGCATCTTTAAGAACATTATTTTAAGGTCTTTGCCTAATATATCTTCCAACAAGTGTTTTTCAGGAACGGATTCTGTTGTATTTTTTTCCTTTGAATGAGTAGTACTTTCCTGTCTCTCTGCCTTGTGATATTTTGTTGAACACTGGACATTTGTTTCTAATAATGTGATAACTCCAAAAATCAGATTATTTCCCTTCCCCATGGTTGGCTGCTTTTTGTTATTTTTGTTTATTTTTTATTATACGCATTCTGTGCTCAGGATCAGCCCAAGGTGTAGATACAACATCTTTTTCCTTAGGCATACACAATCACTTTCTAATTTTCCCTGTATATGCAGGTGTTTTTGAATACATTAGTTTGTTTTTTTTTTTAAGATTTTATTTATTTACTTGACAGACAGAGATCACAAGTAGGCAGAGAGGCAGGCAGAGAGGGAGGAGGAAGCAGGCTCATTGCTGAGCAGAGAGCCTGATACGGGGCTCGGTCCCAGGACCCTGGGATAATGACCTGAGCCAAAAGCAGAGGCTTAACCCACTGACCCACACAGGCGCCCCTGAATATGTTAGTTTTTAATGCCTAGTTCCCCACCACACACACACACATACATACACACAACAACAACAACACAGCAAAAAATGAAGGGATGAATGGTGGGAGGAGGGGGGACACTTGCCCTTTAAATATCCTGTGTGGGGAAGGTGCAATGATAATGGGGATTCCTTCTTTTATCATTTCCTTTGAAAATGAAGAAACTCCTTTAGCCTTTTTTTTTTTTGAATGGGTAGATCTTCTGCTGACAAATCTCTTAGTTTTCCTTCTTCAGAGAATGTCTTGATTCCCACTTTATTCCAGAAAAGTATTTTCACTGGATAGAGAACTCTGAGTTACAGTTCTTTGTTTTCACACTTGAAAATACCATGCCACTTTCTCCTGGGCTTCTTGGTTTCTAATAAAAATTCTGCTATAATTTGGATTGTTTTCCACGTATTATTTCTTTTTTCAAGATATCTTGTCTCTGGTTTTCAGAATTTTGACTATGAAGCATCTTGGCATGGTCTTTTTTGAAGTATATCCTATTTGGTTACCATAGACTGGAGAGCGTATAAACAACAGAGATTCATTTCTCACAGTTCTAGGATGTTGGCCTCCTCTGACATCACACAAGCACAAGAAGGAAGATCCCACCTTTTACTGCCAAGTGAAGATGAGAGTTCACCAACCAGGCTGCAAGAATGTGATGGTCAATTTTTACGTCAGCTTGACTGGGCCACAAAATGCCAAGGTAGCTGGTTAAAGATTATTTCTGAATGCATCTGCAATGGTGTTTTCAGAGGAGATTCGCCTTTGAATTGACAGACTGAATAAAACAGAGATCCTCCCCAATGTGGATGGTAATACCCAACCTGTTGTGGGCCTGAACAGAACAAAAAGTGGAGGAAAGTTAAATTGGCTCTCTGCCTCAATGCTTGAACTAAGACATCAATCTTTTGTACTCAGGGCTCCTGGTTCTCAGGCTTTCAGATACAGACTGGCATATACACCATCAGTTCCCCAGTGCTCGGGCTTCAAACCCCACCACGAGCTCTCCTGGGTCTCCAGTTTGTACAGAGCCAGTCATGGGATTCCTCAGCCTCCATAATCCCATAACCCAGTATCTTATAATAAACATATCTCCCTTTCCCCACTCCCACCCCTAGTTTCTCTAGAGAACACCAATACAGAGGGTGAGGAACGCCTTGTAACTGCTCCCCATGTGGCCTTCCCTGTGAGAGAGAAAAGGTACCATCACTGTGGGGGGCATGACAATCCCATCTCCTCTGGGCCTTCTCTGACATCAGCCCAGCAAGGAAGGAGGAATACCTCTTTACAACACAGCTATCATCAAAGTCTAGGCTCCTCACTGAACCTTCAATAATGCAGATGGGGCCTCATTTTGTTCCATAGTGTTTGGCTACAGTAAAGCAGTTATTTCCTGTAAGTTTTCTGTCTTGCTAAACTGTCCCTTTCCTGGTTCCTGGGTGAAAAAGAACAAGCTTCTGTTGGGGCTTCCCCCACCCCGACAACTCCCATTGGTATTTCTAGGGTGTTGGCTTCTCCAGCATCAAATCCAGGATATATTGAGCAAAAAGAGAACTCACTGTCATGTCATTTTCAGATCCCATGATCCCTTCCCATGTCTGCCATCTTCTCTTCATACTTCAGAGTTTCCTCATGGTTTGATAAAGCCCAATTTATTTTATTTTTGTATAGCACATGCCTAAGTTATAGTTAAAGTATTTTTGTTCAACCCAAGGTCACAAAGATTTTCTGGTTTTTTTTCTAGAAGTTTTATAGTTCTAAACTAATTTAACAGTTAAGTCTATGAACCTTTTTTATGTGAGTAAAGCTGTTATCTTTTATACATCTAATAGTTTCAGAGCCGTTCTCCATTGAATGGCTCTGATGTCCATCGTAGTCCATCTGGGTTGCTGTAACAGAAAACCAGAGACTGGGGACCTTATAAACAACAGAGATTTTATTTCTCACAATTCAGAGGCTGGGAAGTCCCAAATCAAGGCACAAGCAGATTTAGTATCTGGTAGGGTCCACTTCCTAATTTATAGATGACTGTTTTTTGCTATGTACTGACATGATAGAAGGGACAAAGGAACTCCCTAGGGTTTCTTTTTTATATGGACACTATTCCCATTCATGAGGGCTCTGCTCTCATGACCTAATTAATTGAAAAGTGCCCCACCTCCTAATGCCATCACCTTAGAGATTAGGATTTAACATATGACATTTAGGTGGACACGTTCAGTCTACGGCAGCACCTTTTTAAAAATCAACATGGGGGTTTATTTCTATACTCTCTATTCTTTTTTCATTTTCACATTTCATTTTCTATTCTTTCATTATTTCAAGATAACTTGGCTATCTTTATGCCAACACATCTTCTTCACTGCATAGCTTTATATTTTGTAATCATATGCCTTGAGTCCTCCCACTTTGTTTCTCTTCAAAGTTGGTCTGTCCATTCTGAGTCCTCCCCATATCCATATAAAGGCTAGAATCAATTTGCAAATGTGTACCAAAAAAAGTTGCTGGGATTTTTTTTTTCTTAAATATTTTATTTACTTATTTGAGAGAGCATGAGCAAGGGGAGGGGGAGTTGAGGAGGCAGACTCACCGCTGAGTAGGGAGTGTGATGTGTGGCTGGATCCCAGGGCCCTGAGATCATGACCTGAGCTGAAGTCAGATGCTTAACTGACTGAGCCACCCAGGTGCCCCCGCTGGGATTTTTATTTTGATTACACTGAATATACTGACTAATTCAGGAAGAACTGATATCTTAACAACACTGAGTCTTCCAACCCATGAACACAGGCTATCTTGCAATTACTTTGATCTTTAATTTCTCTGAGCAATGTTTGGTAGTTTTCAGTGTAAAGGTCTTCCATATCTTTTCTCAAGTTTATTCAGACGCATTTAATATTTCTCATAGTACCATATATGGCACTGTTTTTTTCAATTTCTGATTGTTGCTAGCACACAGCAATAAAATTAATGTCTGTAGATGATTTTGCACCTGTTAACAGCTAAAGTGTTAATAGCTCCAGAAGCTTTCTGTAATCTCCAATTTTCTGGACAGACAAGCATGTTGTCTGTGAATAAAAACATTTTTCTTTCTTTCCACTGCCTGAATTTTACTTCTTTTCCTTGCTTTACAGAAATGGCTAGAACATCCAGTACAACGCTGGATAGCAGCGAGGTTTTAGGGTGATCTTCGGGAGTACTAGACTGAGTTTTTCACTAGCTGTTGGCAAAAGGCCTCTCTCAGTTCCTTGGCACAGGGGCCTGTCCACAGGACAGCTCACAGTATGGCAGCTGGCTTCCATCAGAGCAAGGGGGTGAGGCAGTAAGGAAGCAAGAGGAGGAGACAGCGAGAGAGGGTGCCCAAGACGGAAGCCAGTCTTTTTCTTACCCTAATCTCGGAAATGACTTCCATCACCTTTTCTATTCGTTAGAAACATCGCTTAATCTAGCCCACACTCAAGGAGGGGAGATTACACAAGAGTCTGAATACCGGGAGGTAGGAATTGTTGGGGGCCATCTTAGAGGCTCCCTACAATAAGCTCTCAATAGCCAAATCAGGGACAATTTGAGCAACATAATAAATAATGACACTAATGGACTAAACTCAACAGAATAAAAATCCATGAGTCCATACTGATATAAACAAAAAAATTGAAAAAATGAATTTAAAAACGGGGGGGGAGGGGTGCCTGTCTGGCTCAGTCAGTGGAGCATATGACCCCTGACCTCGGGATCATGAGTTTGAGGCCCAAGCTGGGTATAGAGATTACTTAAAAAAATAAAACATTAAAAAAAATAAATACATAAACAGACAAATAATAAAAGTAGGGGAGAAAAGACAGCTCTTCCTTACCGCAGAATTCCATTTAACAAATGTTGAAAGAGGGGTGCCTGGGTGGCTCAGTCAGTTGAGCATCTGCCTTCGGCTCAGGTCATGATCCTGGAGTCCTGGGATGGAGTCCCGCATCAGGATCCCTGCTCAAAGGGAAGTCTGCTTCTCTTTCTGCCCTGCACCCCACTTGTGCTCTCTCGCGTACGCTCTCTCTCTCTCAAATAATTAAAATCTAAAAAAATATATAAATGAAAATAAAAATAAGCATAGAGAACTAGAAATAAAAGCACAGGGAAACACCACAGGAACAAGTGCCGTAGGCAAGACTGCAACCTACAACGCGGGGATGAACGTGTGGTGAATAAGCGTGCGCACGGTCTCAGCAGTCCTCCCCAGAAGCTATTTGTTACTTTAAAAAGAAAAAAATTAACTTTACAATTAAAAAAATCAACCTAACTGATCAGATTTAATTAGTAATAAAACTTACCAATGTCATGTACCCTCCAATAAGATGCACTGGGGACACAGCATCACTTCCATAATAGTCTTGCCAAAAATGCATAACCTGAGTCTCAGGAATCAGAAAATCCAAACTGAAGGACATTCTACAAAATGACTTTCCCATACTTGCCCAACAATGACAAGGTCATCAGAGACTAAAAAAAGACTAGAATTTCTGCAGAAGGCTAAGAGACAGGACAAGCATCAGACAATAATTGGACAATTGACAAAATCTGACTGAGGTCTGTATGTCAATCAGCTAACAGTTCCGTACAGATGTTACTTTTCTGGGTTAGCTCATTGTATCAGTTCTGTGATATGCGAACATTAGGGCACGCTGGGTGAGTAAACAAGTACGTATTGTTGTTGTTACTCTATTTTAAACAGCTTACCAACCGTACTCTTACAATTCACATGCATTTTAGCAGCCACTCTCTGTTCCCCCTCCCTCAGCCCTAGGCCACCACTGATCCATGCTCTGTGTCTACGGAGCTGCCCATCCTGGACAACTGATGTAAGTGGCATCGTACGATATGCAGCCTCTTATGAACGGTCTCTCATTTACCATGTTGCCAAGCCTCACCCATTGTTATGCCTTGAACTGTGTCCCCCCAAAAGATGGAAGTCCTAATCCCCAGTCCCTGTCAATGTGACTTCTCTGAAAACTGGGTGTCCACAATGTCAAGGTATGATGAGGTCATTCAGGAGGGCCCCAAACTCGGGGACTGCTTATAAAAAGGAGAAATTTGGACAATGGACACATGGAGAGATTAAGACAATGTCAAGACAGGGAAAACACCATCCGCAGGCCCAGAGTGCCCGGGGCTGTCAGAGGCTGGATGAGAGGCACAACCCTCACAGCCCTGACAAGGAAACAACCCTGCCAATACCTTGATTTGAGACTTCTAGGCTCCAAAACTGTGAGCCAATACATTCTACCCGGCCGCCCAGTTTGTGTCCTTTGTCGCGGCGACCCCAGCATCTCACCTACCCACGTGGCAGCACTCATCAGTGCTTCGTTCCTTGTTACTGCCAGAAGTATCCCTCGGAGTGGATGTGTCACGCCGCCTTTATCCCTTCAACGTGGGGTTGTTTGACCTTCCGGCTAGTACAAATAATGCTGCTGTAAACATCTGTGTACAAGTTTCCGCGCGGGCATGCATTCTGTACTTCGTTCATTCCTCCTGGGCACGCACCGAAGAATGGAACGCTAGCTCCTACCGTTCTGTGCTCAACTGCTTAAGGAACTGCCAAACTGTTTGCCAAAGCAGTAGCACCTGCTTACGTTCCCGCCAGGATTGGATGAGGCTTCCAACTTCTCCTCGTCGTCTCCGACATTTGCCGCCGTCTGTCATTTTGACTGGAGCCATCCTAGAGGGTGTGAAGGGCCATCTCACTGTGTCTGCAACTCTGCATTTCTCTATGACTAAGGACACTGAGCCTTTGTGCTCCATGTGCTGATTGGCCATTTCTTTATCTCCTTTAAGGAAACGTGTATTCAAGTCTTTTGCTCAGTTTTTAATGAGTTTGCCTTTTTTATTAACTTGTAAGAGTTCTTATACACTCTGAACACCAGATCCTTATCAAATATATGATTTGCAAATATTTTCTCTCATTCTGTTGGTTGTCTTTTTACTTCCTGACGGTGCTATTTGCAACCCCAAAGTTTTAAATTTTTCTGCAGCCCAACTTATCAATTTTTAAATCTTTTACTGTATTTGCAACACTTCTGTACATCGAAAATTACACGGAAAACCAGGTGCGAAATAAACAACGATTAAGATAAAAAGATGTACAAAATACGGGGCGCCTGGGTGACTCAGTGGGTTAAAGCCTCTGCCTTCAGCTCAGGTCATGATCCCAGGGTCCTGGGATCCAGCCCTGCGTGGGGGGGGGTCTCTGCTCAGCAGGGAGTCTGCTTCCCCCTCTCTCTCTGCCGGTCTCTCTGCCTACTTGTGATCTCTGTCAAATAAATAAATAAAATCTTTAAAAAAATAAATAATAAATAAAAAGATGCACAAAACAGACATTAATCAAAACAAGCTGTACGAAAGTTTATGGAGATCTAAACCCCTACGCACTAAACTACCAACACGCAGCAGAAATGGACTGTTCTCATTGCTATTCAACACAAGTGTTTTTTTCCAATTATACAACTGATACAAATCCTCTAAGGAAATTTCGTCATTGAGATCATTAGCAAAATCACCATTCAGACAGCCATTGTCGTCATGGCTATATAAAACGATTTATAAACACTTGGGATCATCTGTTTTATAGGAGGAGAGCCACGTAACAACTTATGGACTAAGAAGTCTTACGCAGAGACAAGGACAGGGGCTCAGGCAGGGCTGCTCAGGCAGGGGACGCCTGAGCGGGCTCTGGAAGGTCAGCGATGGCTCTGCTTCAGGGGAGGTAGCGAGCTCTCTGAGCAGAAGGTGGCCGGGAGCAGGGACAGTCATGGGAATAATAATGGTGGCAGCCGGGAGTAGGGAAGGGCACGGGGGCGGTAATGGGGTCAGCGGGAGAGGGAAGGGCACGGGGCCGGTGACGGAAACCGGCGACTGTAAGCCAAGCCGGACCACGCCGGAGTTTGGAGAACCTGAGAGGCCCATGGACGAGCGCCTCGCGGGCGTCCCTGCAGCGTGCCGGGCAGGGCGCGCCCTGGTGAGACGCACGCGGTACTGGAGAGCGCGCTCAGGGACGGAAGGCACAGCTGGGGGGCCGGGCGAGGTCCGCGGCACCTCGTGTTCCGCCGCCGCACACCGGGTGAGCCCACGTCCTGCTGGAGCGGGGAGACGGCCGTCCCGGGGCGAGCGCTCCGCACGTCCGCTCCCCCGAAACTCAGTCTAGGGCGCGGGCGGGCGCCGTGGTCGAGCACGCGCCTCCGGAGGCCCGGGCGCGAGTCCGAGCGCGCCGCGGGTGTGGACGCGACTGAACCCAGCAGCGCTCGCGAAGCGCCCAGGGCGGAGGGGAGCGCGCCGGACCCCGCGCGGCTCCGCCCTCCACGCGTCCGCCCTGCCACGGCGCGCGCCCTCGCTCCTCGCCGCGGGCTGCAGCCCTCGCGCCGCGCCGCCCGCCGCGCCCGAGCTCGGTAGGAGGCAGGACGGAGGCTGGGCCCGCGGGGTCCTGACCGCGGCTCCGAGGCCACACAGAACACGCGCGGGCGGCGGTACTTACAGAACCACGGCCCTCGGGACTGCCCCGCGGCCTGGGAGCGAGCCCAGCGGGCGGGCACGGACCATGGCCTGGGAGCGAGCCCAGCGGGCGGGCACACAGCGGGGCGCAGAGCCGGAGCGGCCCGGACGCGCTGGACTCGGCGACCGCCCCGCCTCACAGGGAGCGCCCCGCCCGCGGGCGCCGGCCGCACAGTGCCCCGCGGCGCGCACGCGCAGACGGCCGCTCCGTGACGCGCACGCGCAGACGGCCGCTCCGTGACGCGCACGCGCTGACGGCCGCTCCGTGACGCGCACGCGCAGACGGCCGCTCCGTGACGCGGAGAACCCAGGCGGGACAGCCGCCGCGCGGCCTTGAAAGGGCAGGGCCACGCCCCGGCGTCACGTGGGGCTTGCGGGACGCGGGGCGGGGCCCTGGGGGCGGGGCCGGGGTCCGAAGGGCGGAGGGCCTGAGGGAGAGGACCGACGGGGCGGGGCCTGAGGGCGGTGTTCCAGCGCTCCTGGTGGGCGGGGCCAGATGTGCCGTGGGGCGGAGCCTGGGGCGGGGTCCGTGAGAGGAGTCCCCGTATAAATACTTACATAAATACTGAGTAAGTAATAAATTCCCATGGGTTCAAAATTCAGAAGGTACAAAGGGGTCTCCGGGGAGACTCTGGCATCCACGCCTGTCCCCCAGTTCCCCGAGGGTGACCCGCGTTAGGGGCTCCTCCAGGCCGCACCCCCCAGCCCGCCCTTCGCAGCACTGATGCCGGCCTCCTCGGCTCCGTGCCGGACACACCTGCGTGCGCCATCCACGCCCCAGAATGCACAGGACAGTGCAGGCCAGGCGGCAGCCAAGTGTCGTCCTCACGACGCGCCAGATAATTATGTGGAGGCCCAGAGTGGTCCCGGCGATGTTCCCCGTCGTAGAGCCGGGGCTCAGACCGGGGTCTTCCCACCGCCTTCGAAAGCTTAGAAATGCGATCCACGAGCGGATTCGTTTCTGGCAAATCACTCTGTGCTCCCTTCAAACGCCAGCCAGCCTTCGAAACTCCTTGGTGTTTGTTGGAGTGTCCCAGCAGAGACCACTTCTGGCCTCTCAGGGAATGTCCCTTCTTAGTGTCCATTCACCAGCCCCCGCCCTGAAGAGAGACGCACGTTCTCAGGGCAGGAAACCGCCGGAGCTGGGGAGAAGCCCGGTGGGCCGCGGGCGTCAGGAAACCCGCGGTACAGCCAGCTTCTCCTCCCCCCATGGTTCCCACTGCCTCTCCAGGACTTGCCCCAACGGACCTTGCACCAAGGAGCTCACGCAGCATTGCAGAGGACACAAGTCCGGCCCTGGGAGCCCGAGTGAGCAGGAAAGAAACTGCTCTGCGGAAGTGTCTGGAACCTCACTGCCCCAGTGAGTGTGTCCCCCAGTACCCTCACATGACCTTAGTTCCCCAAATTCACCGCTGCCGTGACCACTGCTCTGCTTCCTGAGTGCTGACCACGTGTGATCCATGTAGACACATGGGATACTGAGAACCGACTGGTGGTGTTGTGGCGGGTGTCTGAAAACCAGCCTCGGGGGTGAGATGTGGCCCTGACTTCCGTGCTTGCTCGTTTCTGTGGTGCAAATACTCACTGTGACCAACTATATTTGGGGGGAGGCATGGGAGAAGCACAGGATGGCCAGAGAGGTGGGGGTAACTCGCATGGTCAGCACACCCAGAGACGTTAGGTGGGATCAGGAGGGTCTGTGAGACCCGGGAAGCTGGTGACCTTTCTGGGTCCAGGGAGAATTTCCCCAACCCTGTGCTCTGTGCTGGAGCAGAGAGAGCAAACCCAAGCCCTTACGGTCTGTACTGTGCATTATCACTCACCCCGTGCAAGCCTGAGTTCCACTCTGTACCTGCCACACCCCTCGGACAGGTCCCCACGGTGCTGCTCCACCGGCCTGTCTCTGCACATCCCCCGGACTCTCTCCCTCGGGGAACTCACATGCCTTCCAGGGCGCAGGTCAGCCCCCAAAACAGGCTTCTTAGGTCAGAACCTTCTTTCAAGATGCACCGGGTGCCAGCCACTCCTGTATCACTCGTGTTCAGACGCCGTGTTTCCAAGGCAAGTCCCAGGTCAGCAAGTGGAGAGCAGATCCAAAAACCCAACTGCAGGGGTGACGTGTTATTCTTCTCTGTGGCCCGGAGAGCTTGGGAAGATGCGTGACCTTAAGCAACTGATCCACCACGGACAGATGACTATTAACTCTGGCCAGAGGCATCTGGGTTTGCTGGATAGTGCTGAGATCTTGGTCCTTTGTCACGCTCCGGGAAGAACCAGGAGTTCCAAGAATATGGCACAGGGTCAAAATCTCCTGACAAGGGATTAAAATGCTGGGACGCAGACCTCCAGCAGTCCTAGCAGCTCACGGCTGAGTGTCATGTCCCCGCCCTGGGATTCCACACACCGCCCTGCAAATGCTCAGGGCCAGGCGGGTTTCTGTCTCTGCAATCCAGAAGCAAACCTCTTTAAGGGCCCCAGTAGTGCTTGGGGGACTCCTCTGCAGATCTCTCGGCCTGAGGTCTGTCCCTGGTGCTGAAGAGAGCCTCAAGGTCAATACGGGCCCTCACCCCCACCCCTCCCTGTGCTACTGCTCCTCCACCGGCCCTTCTCACTGTGACACACCCTTCCTCCCCAGCAGCGCTGGGTGAGGGCTGGTCCTCTGAACCATGGAGGCTGTGGCTGCCATTCCCACGAAGGTGGCCCAGTACCCTGCGGTGCTGTCGGCTGCTGGGGAGGAAGTAGCTAACGCTCCCCATGGCTGTTCTGCCAGCCTCATCATGCCCATCACACCAGCTTCTCCCTGCTGGCAGATGTGATGAGTAATAAAAATCAAGTGGCTATAGAGAATCTGTAAAAACCCGATCAGACCAGAGAGCGACTTCTTGAGTTCCCTGAAAAATGTCTCCTTCCTTCCCCGTCCTCCCCACTTCTCCCAGACCCCCACTCGATGCCTTTCAGAGAGGCCCACAGGCTATCCACCACCGAGCTGCTTTCAGACATGGGGGCTGGGCCAGGCTCTGCTTCGGGAGGGGAATGACAGGGCTGCCCCCTCAGAGCCAGCCTCTCACCCCTGCACCCTCCAGGTCTATCTGTGTGGTTGCAAATGGCAGGACTTCCTTCCTTTGCACAACTGAGCAGTCATGGCCTTTTTCTCAATGCTGTTCGTTCTTCCTGCAAGGCAGCGCCAGAGGGAGTCAGCTGGCAAGCTCCTCCCCCCATACTTGGGCTTGGGTGCCTTTAGCACAGGGTCAACTGTCCTCAGGGGGTGGAGGACATTGGCTCTGGCTCTGGTTTTGTGCCCTAGATCTGTCATCTGAACCCACCAGGAGGAAAGCAGCTCTGTGCTTACCCTCCTGCAAGAAGGCCACAGAAGTCAGTCAGTTAAGGAGAAGACAGTGGAGTCTTAGGGTCACCTCTGGGGACATCTCAGGCTTTTATTTATTTATTTATTTTTAAAGATTTTATTTATTTATTTGACAGAGAGAGATCACAAGTAGGCAGAGCAGCAGGCAGAGAAAGAGAGGGAAGCAGGCTCCCTGCTGAGCAGAGAGCCGGATGTGGGGGCTCGATCCCAGGACCCTGAGATCATGACCTGAGAGGAAGGCAGCAGCTTAACCCACTGAGCCACCCAGGCGCCCCTATTTATTTTAGGGTTGTTGCTTTTGCTTTTTTTTTTTTTTACATCTCATGCTTTTAAAGATTTTATTTATTTATTTGACAGACACAGAGATCACAAATAGGCAGAGAGGCAGGCAGAGAGAGAGAGGGAAGCAGACTCCCTGCTGAGCAGAGAGCCCGATGCAGGGCTCAATCACAGGACCCTGAGATCATGACCTGAGCGGAAGGCAGAGGCTTAACCCACTGAACCACCCAGGTGCCCCACATCCCATGCTTTTAAACAGCGGAGCAGCTGACCAAAAAGGGTGATGGGTTTGAGGAAACAGGAACGCAGACAAGCCGCAGCTCGAGGAATAAGCACGGAAGCGTCCGGGGAGCAACCAGCCGGACGGCTTTAAAACATTAGCAGATCACACTGCTCTGGTCAAAGCCCCTCGGGGATTTGGCTACACCTAGAACAAAGTGTGAAGTCCTTCCCTGACCTACAGGGTCCTCCAGGACCCAGCGCCCCTCGTTCTCCTTCTCCCCGTGCTCAATCGTCAGTCCGTCACTAGACTCCCCCACTTCAGAGCCCCAACACGTCGTCTTGTTCCCCCGCCCAGAGCACGTCTGCCCAGACCTTCCACAGCCGTGCTCCCCACCCCGTATCCAGTCTCTGCTCCAGTGTTACCTCTGCAGAGACGCCTTTCCCAGCCTGTCAAGTGGAAACAGACTCCCACACCCTAGAGCAGAAAGCAGAATCCTGCTCCCCACCTTCCCACACCAGGGACCCCTGCTTAAGAGCCTTCTCTCGATGGAGCCCACATCTCCCTGCTTTTTCCCTCATCCGTGGGATGCACCTGGCTACCACACCGAGTTGATCTTTTTCCAGAACAGAGCAGCGTAGCCCAATTCAGGTAAGGTGGGTTCTCCCTAAGTTGACTGAAATGTGGAAAAGTGCTCCCAGACCTCCTCGGGGTCCAGGGACCAGAGGCTGGGGCCTGGCAGCCAGGTCAAGGAAGAAACTGGGGACCAGGAGGTGTTTAAAGAGAAGACATTGCCAGCGAAAGAAGAAAAACACAGATGCACTGTGGCCAAAAGGAGGGCTGAAGAACAGTAAGACGGGCTGACTCTCCCCGACCGTGGAGAGGAAAGTGGCCTGAGGGGGTCTGAGGGCAAACAAGGACAGAGGAGAAGTTACTGAAGAGAAACAGAGGACACGGTGAGTGTTAAGGAGGGCACCTGATGTGGGCCCTGGCGTTATGTGCCGACTGATGAATCGTCGAGGGCTACATCCGAAACGGATGATGTACTACTGTATGTTGGCTAAGGGAATTTAAATTAGAAAATAAAAGATAAGAGATTGGGAGAGCCCGGAGGAGGCCTGCCGTTGGGGGAGCTCACCTTTCTGATGCAAACACAGCAGTGACGTCAGGGCGGAGAACAGACCAGCAGCTTGCGCGAGGCCCGGGAAGGACTGGGGGAGGGACGGGCCGCAGGCGGAAGCTGCTGAAGGGCAGGAGTGTTTGTTCAGGCCCTAGACTCCCCGGGTTCGGGGGAGGTGGCTGCTCTGCCCAGAGATGTCGGGCTTCTGCCGGAGACCTACAGCAATGACACACAGAAGTGCACGTGCACATAACCTGTAAGCCACGTCTGTGCCCAGACGGAGCCGACAAGCCTGTATCTGCACAATCAGACCCCACACTCTCATCCCGCCTGCCCCGAGGCCGTGTGGTCTTTCCATAGCCCGCCCTGGAGATTTCTCACTGACGTCGCTGCAGAAATGTGGGCGCGCGGGACTGCGGGACGGAACCTGCGGGACGGACCCTGCGGGATGGGCCCCTGCGGGACGGGGCCCTGCGGGACGGACCCTGCGGGATGGGCCCCTGCGGGACGGGGCCCTGCGGGACGGACCCTGCGGGATGGGCCCCTGCGGGACGGACCCTGTGGGATGGGCCCCTGCGGGACGGACTCGGTGGGATGGGCCCCTGCGGGACGGACCCTGTGGGATGGGCCCCTGCGGGACGGGGCCCTGCGGGACGGACCCTGCGGGATGGGCCCCTGCGGGACGGGGCCTTGCGGGACGGACCCTGTGGGATGGGCCCCTGCGGGACGGGGCCCTGCGGGACGGGGCCCTGCGGGAGGCCTACCCGAGCGCACAGGGTCAGCACCGGGCCGCCTCTCTGACATCCCAGAGACTCATGCACCTGCGCCGGGACGTGCGTGCAGGGCAGGGAGCGGGGCTCCCCGCGCCAGCCGGTGCTCCACGAACAGAGCGGGGAACGCAGGTGCGGGCGAAGAGGCTCGGCAGCACCTCGGCCCGGGCGGGCGCGGCCCGCACGCAGCACTCGTGTTCGCCGGCGCAGGCTCCGGTCGCCGCTCAGGCGCGTGAGGAAGGTCCACGCAGAGGCCGGAGACGCTGGAACCAGTGCGCTGACTGCGGCGAGAGAAGAGAGAAACGCGCGCTCCTCCGTGAGCGCAGCTCCCAGCGCCCGTCTTGGCCCCGCCCGCCACTCCGCGCCCCTGCGCCGCAAACCGCGACGGCCCCGCCCACTCCCCGCCAGCCGCGCCCTCTCCCCGCGGTCCTGCCGGCCGCGCTTCCGCTTCCGGCCGCAGGGGCGGGGCTTCCGGTCGCGGGGTGGGCGGGGCCCGGAAGCGGCGGCGGCGGCGGCGGTGGCGGAGCGGGGACTGCGGGGCCGGTCATGGCTGCGAACCTGAGCCGGAACGGGCCGGCGCTGCAGGAGGCCTACGTGCGGGTGGTCACCGAGAAGTCCCCGACTGACTGGTGGGCGCCGGGCCGGGCGGGCCGGGCGGGTGGGGGCCGGGCCGGGGCGGGAGGGGGTCCCGGGGGTTCCCCGCTCCCCCCACAGCGGCGCCCCGCGAGCTGCGGGCCCCGCCGCCGTCCCCCGCCGCGGCTGCGCCCCTCGGCCGGTGTCCATGTTGGATTGTGCGGCCGGGGGCGCTCCGTGGCTCCGCCAGCTTCTCCTTCCCAGCCCCGGGACTTCCCTGCGCACAGGGGCTCCCCGCGGCCCTCGCCGACGGGGCGCGAACCGGGCCCGGGGTCTTCCCGGCGCCGCGTTCAGGGAGGGGCCTCTGAGCGGGCGCCCCGGACCCCGCCCGGCAACGGGCGCCCTGCCCCACGGCCAGGAGGTCTGGGTTTGGGTCTCTGGTTTTCTGGGAATGTGGATTCTGTCCAAGGATTCCCTTTCCTGTGCGAGCCGCGCGGACGCCAGTGACACAGCGGTGCTGGCTGCCTGTGGAGGAGCCCCCGTCCCCCCTGCACCTGCCGCGGACACCCTCCACTCTGCCGTCGGGCCCCGGAGGAGCTTTCTAGCTCTGGAAGCAGGCCCGAAGTCTCTGGGATGGCCCGGGCAGCCCCCGCGCAGGGTCCGCGGCCGGTCCCTCCCGGTTGCTTCAGTTGTGTGCACTGACCAGTTCTGAGCACTTGCAGCCCCAAGAAATACGCTGAGCTTGATGAACTAAGGTGACCCGCTGTCAGCCTTTTCCCGGAGCAGGGGCAGGCGCCTCTCGGGGTGACTGCGTGCTGTGCCCGGCTGGTCGCCACGCCCTGGTGCTCGCGGCTCGTGGCTTTCCCTGGGCCTTCATACCCTGGGCTGTCGTGCACTGGGCCTTTGGGGAAGAGCTTCAGAGCACCTGCTGCCGGGGTGTGCAGACGCCTCTCGTGCCTGGGACACCTATGACCCTGATGGGACTTGGGTGCTGCGTTGCCGGGGAGCCAAGCGGCTCCTCTGTCCGGAACACATCCGCGCAGTTAGGGAGTGCGTCTGGGAGCAGTGGGATTTCTCTGCCTTCTCCGTCTCATAATGCTTTAGGAAGGTCACCCACACTTGAGGCGCTTACTTTACCAAGAGTTTCTAAATGTCCACCCCCGACCCTACCTGTCTTCTGCTCTCCGAGGGCCGTCACACCTCTGCTGTTACTCCAAACCCTGCTGACAGGCTGGCACCCGGCGCGCCCCGTTTCACATCCACCTGCGGCCTCGTGCCTTTGCGCCAGCAGCGTGTCGGCCCCCTCCAGTCCTGCTTGGCGGGGGTGTTGCTCTTTTATGTGCTCCTGAGTAGCGGCCCGGCCCTTCCTGAGGTATCTGCGAGACTCCTGGGCCCCCTGCTGCCTGCCTTCCGACCCCTTCATTCTCAGGGACCACCCCTGCTCTGGGGCTGATGTCCCACAGTCCCGCTGGCAGCTCGGGCCTCGCATGTTTCTGGCTCTTCCTCGGCTTCTCAGAGTTGTCTGCTACCACCCTGGTCTGAAACTCATCCACCCCGGCTTCGCTCGGTCCCTCCCGAGGGTGCTGAGCCTCTCCCCCCCGCCCCGGTCCGAGCCCACCCGCCTGGCAGCACTCCAGGCCGCACAGCCAGTGGCGCGAGCCCCCGGCTTTTGATCTCCCCGTCACGGCCGTTAAGCACCTCCGCAGATAACGCGTGGCGGCCCCCACTCATGAGCCAGGCGGGTATCTAGATCGCGCTACTTCTGTGCTTAAACTCGGCAGCTTCCTCTTTCACAGTAAGTAGAGCCCAGACCTCTCACCTCAGCTGCGAGGCCCTGTGGGGCCGGCTCCCGACCCCCTCCTGCCACCCCTCCCACTTACCACACTGGGGCCACACCTGTTTGTCACCACGGTGGCCGCCTCTCTCTTCCTCAGACGTGCGGGCTGCTTCCTCCTCAGAGCCCTTGCTCTGGCTGCTTCCCCATTCTAGAGCGCCTTCCCCATGGTCCCGGGGGCTCCCCGGACGTCTCAGCGCTGGCGCCGCCTTCCTGGAGAGGCCTTGTTCCACTGCTGGCTCCTTGTGTGACTTTGCCCAGACGGGCACCAGACACCTTCAGTGGGCTTCCTGGCACCGCTCTCTTCACCGGAGGGCTGGGCCCTGTCTGTGTCCCTGGCGCGGTCAGCGCCCACGTGCACAGCGACCTGAGAAGGGGACAGAAGATGTGGCAGAGGATACCGACAGGAGGAAGTGGTCTCCAGTTTGGTGGGTCGTGAAAGGTTTCCCAGGCAGAGTGGGCGGCTTCCGGCTGGGCCCTGAAGCCAGGTAGGCCGGAGAGCAGGCCCGTCAGCTCTCCACCGCGGGCCTCGGTCTTGGTTCCCCGGATTGTTCTAGATTGAGGCACGTTTGTTTCCCTCCGGCTCCCTCTTCACTACCTGACAGGACATCAGTGTGGGTGTGTTTCTTTTTTGTCTCCCGTTAGAAAGGAAGCTCCGTGGTCAGGTCCATGGTCAGGGCCTCTGGGGATTTACTGGACGCTTCATGCCCGGGAGCAGGAAGGAGCAGGTCCTCAGTACGTGTGTTTGCAAGGGACGCTTGAGTTCCCGGGCGCTCGGTGCACCACGCTCTGTGTGCTGTGCCCGGGCCAGCACGCCTCTCTTCCACAGTGATTTGAAAGAGGGATGGGAGTCCGTTGAACGTGGGAATGAGTCTCTGAGCTGCGAACATTCAAGAAGGTGGCTAGGTCCAGAGCCTGGGGCGGAGGGGAGGGCAGGCGCCAGGCAGGCCCTTGGCTCCTGCGAGCTGCTGGGTCCCTTCTTGGAAGCGGTCTGTGCTGCCTGCTACCTGTCTGTTGTCCCCATCTTCTGCACTCAGAGCTTGGTGGCTTTGAGATGTATGGGATTCTTTCCTCCAGGAGGACGTCTGGGCATCCACGAACTCCCACATCTTTTCACTGTTTGTCTGCGTATTCCTTTTGGTATCTCTCCTCGGAGGCCCTGTGCCAGCTAGACCCTTGGGGCCTGGGTCTCCTTTCTTCCGACTTTGTCAGTCTAGGCAGCTCTGCCCGGTGGCCATACCGAGGCCCTGGGGAAGCTGAATGGAGGCTGATTTGGTTCCTGTCAGATTCTTTTTTTTTTCCCCAGATTTTATTTTTAAGTGAGCTCTACACGCATTGTAGGGCTCGAACCCCAACCCCGAGATCAAGAGTCACACAGCAACTGAGGCATCAGGGCGTCCCGGTTCCTGTCACACTGTCACCCCACAACCCTATCTGGCCCTCCTCGGCAAGCCTGTCTGTGCGCAGAGCGTGGGGATGGCCCGCTGGTCCGGGTTCTGCCTTTGACTTGTCTGCTGGGTCAGCACCCCTACCCCGTGGTCTGCCAGCTCCGCCTGGAGCTGAACGGCAGCAGAGCTGGTGTTGATGTTTGGGCTCCATGTGGGTTGTGGATAATCCAGCTCTTCCAGAATGTTCTCCATGGGTAACCTCTGCTCTGGTCAAGGGGCTTTCCATGCCCTGGATGTAATAAAATTTGCCATATTTCCTCAACTCCTCTGGGGGTCACGTTCGTAAGCATCTTTCCCAGAGTTCTTAGGAACAGTTAGTCTCACAGGAAAAAGCAGGGGCAGCCTAGGGTCACCTGTGGAAAGGTAAGGCTCCTCCAGAAAGAGGATTTTGCCCAGACGAGGAGTCTGTCCTGTAAAGAGCCTGACTTCATGCTGAGTCATGGCCCATGTGGCTTCTGGGTTTTCTAGAAGAGTCCCAAGCCCAGAGCGACCTGTTCCGCCGACTCCTCGGGTTTCAGAAGACAGAGCAGACCTGCACGAGGGCATGGGGCGCCTTCCCAGGTGCCTGATGTGCACACCCGCCCCCTGCTCCTCCTGGGGTGCTTCGGGTTCAGGCAGGTGTGGAAGGTTGCCTCGATACGGCTTCCCAGCCCCGGGGCGCCGGGCCGGTCAGTCGAGCGTGCGGCTCTTGATCTTGGGGAGGCGAGTTCCAGCCCCACGTGGGACGTGGAGCGTCTTTCAAATCAAACAGCCTTCACAGCTCAGTGTTTCTCATGGCAGACAGGGGCTCCCTGCGTACATTTGTCCCTCAGGAGAAGCTGCCGCGCCAAGGCCTGAGAGGCCCCAGCTCCGGGAGGCCTGCCGAGCTCCCGCCTCACGGGTCAGCGGGGCCCGTGGCCACCGTGCTCCGCTCGTGGTGGGTGCGGCGGGAACGCCGGTCACAGAGCTTGTTTGTGTTTTGTTTCAGGGCTCTCTTCACCTACGAGGGTAACAGCAATGACATCCGTGTGGCCGGCACTGGGGGTGAGTATGGCCCAGTGAGGACGCCAGTGGGCTGGAGGCCCCAGGAGGCAGGTGTGGGGGAGGGGAGAGATCGTAGCCAGCAGTGTCCCCGGAGGCCGGCATTTCAGCCCTCACTGCGTATGGAAGGAGCCACAGGCACGCGGGTGTCCCCTGCAAGTAGCAAGCCTGCCATGACCGTCCCCACAGTAGCCTCTGTGCTGGGGAGCCACTCACCGCTCTCTTCACGGGGAGGGTCTAAGAGCTGAGCCCGAGCGTGACTGCGGGACATTCCCATCTGCTCAGGGCCCTTCGCGGGGCCCCAAACAGCGGGCACGCTGTTGCAGGAACCGTCCGTTTGAAAGCCTGGTGCCTAGGGCGCCTGGGTGGCTCAGTGGGTTAAAGCCTCTGCCTTCGGCTCAGGTCATGATCCCAGAGTCCTGGGATCGAGCCCCATATCCGGCTCTCTGCTCTGCAGGGAGCCTGCTTCCTCCAATCAATCTCTCTCTCTCTCTCTCTCTCTCTCTCTCTCTCTCTCTGCCTTTCTGCCTACCTGTGATTTCTGTCAAATAAATAAATAAAATTCTTCAAAAAAATTTTTGAAAAAAGAAAGCCTGATACCTAATTTGTAGCAGAATTGACATCTTTTTTTTCTGGAACTCCCTGTGGGTTTTATAGGAATGTGTTTTTTTTTTTTCTTTTTTTTTTTTAAAGATTTTATTTATTTATTTGATAGAGAAAGAGAAATCACAAGTAGGCAGAGAGGCAGGCAGAGAGAGAGGGGAAAGCAGGCTCCCCGCTAAGCAGAGAGCCCGATGCGGGGCTCAATCCCAGGACTGTGAGATCATGACCTGAGCTGAAGGCAGAGGCTTAACCCACTGAGCCACCCAGGCGCCCCTAGGAATGGTTTTAAAACTGGGGGGTGTACACCATCACCTGAGGTCCTTGTCACAGATGCAGATCCCACGCCCCGCCAGCTCCTGTAAGTCCGTGTAGTGGGGCAGGACCCGGAGTCTGATTCTGATGCAGGCGGCCCGGAGAACCCTGGCTCGGGGCAGGTTGAGTTTCCCTTCCCGGTGGGCGTTGTACAGGGCCAGCCACGGGTGTGGGGCCCGCTGACGCCCCCTGTGCCTGCTGCAGAGGGGGGCCTGGAGGAGATGGTGGAGGAGCTCAACAGCGGGAAGGTGATGTACGGCTTCTGCAGGGTGAAGGACCCCAACTCCGGTCTGCCCAAGTTTGTCCTCATCAACTGGGTACGTGGAACTGGGGGGCCCCGAGTTCTCATCTAGGAGTGACCCGGGAAAACTCCTTTGCCTTCTTTCCTCCTCTGCCTCCTGTGATGGGAGCAGAGGAGGACTTGCCTTCTGGGCGCCTCGCAGGCAGTGAACGAACGGGAGTGGCTGGAGTGTGTGAGGCCCGGACCGCGGGGGCCTTGCCGGCGCAGAATCCCCCGCTCTACCCCCAAGCCCAGAATCATTCCCACGAAACAGAGCACAGAGTGCAGTCACACGACACCCTTGCCTTTGTCCCAATCAGAGTAGTCGTCCGAGGGAGCAGAGGGCCTGGGCCTGGAGAAGGCTCAGAGAGCACGGGCCCCCTGGGTAGGACTGGGAAGCTCCGAGCCGCCCACGCCCAGCGGAAGCAGGCGGTCACCCTGCCTCAAGAACCTTCTTGACCTGGGGGCGTGGGGCTCACTCTATCCTCTGCTGCGCCCCAGGGACGGCAGTGGCTCTGCGGGGGTGACGGGTCGCACCGGGTGTGTTTTGTTGCAGACGGGCGAGGGTGTGAACGACGTGCGGAAGGGAGCGTGCGCCAACCACGTCAGCACCATGGCCAGCTTCCTGAAGGTGAGGACGCCCCCCCCCCCCCGCCCCGGGGGCCTCCCACGGCGCCTGGGCGGGTGTGAGCGCGGTTGCGGGTGTGAGCACGGTTGCGGGTGTGAGCGCGGTTGTGGGTGCGAGCATGGTTGCGGGTGCGAGCACGGTTGCTGGTGCGAGCGCAGTTGCAGCCAGGGCTGGAAGCGTGTCCACACCCGCGACGCTTCCTCCAGACTCCAGGGCGTGACCAGAGGCTGCTACACTCTTGCTCGGCGAGTGCCCAGGAGGCCAGGCTGCGGCCGGAGCCCCCGGCGAGCTGAGCTCCCTGCGGAGGAAGGATGGATGACTGTGTCCTTCTCGAGCACAGAGAGCATTGTGTGCAGCTAGTCCTGGGGCGCAAGGCCTTGGCTTCCGTTGGTTTTGTGAGGGTTTGTTCAGCCGTGTTGTTAGGAGCTGGAGGAGACGGGAAGTTGCCCGTGCCCGGTCCCTTCTGCGTTCCTTTCCAGCACACCTCATTTAGTTCCAAAAGCGCTTGTCGTTTGCTTGTCAGGTCACTTTGCGTGTCTTTTCCTGACAGAGAGGCTTGGGACTTTGATTTGTAGCCTGCCAACACTTCTTCAGATAGGCCTCAGTTTCTCCATCTAGGAGCCGAGAGAGGATCCCAGGCTCACTGGGTGTTTACTAACAGTGAGTGACGCCATGGATCTGACTTGTCCAAAAGAAATTGGTGGCCGGGGTGCCTGGCTGGCTCCGTGGGAGGAGCACGTGATACGCAGTCTCGGGGCTGTGAGTTCAAGCCTCCGGTTGGGTGTAGAGGTACTTGAACAAATAAAACCTAAAGAATTTCAGAAGAAAAAGAAATGGGTAGGTTGCATTTTGTGGAAAATACATTTCCAGATTCTTTTTGAAGTTCGCTTTTGTGAATTAGAAAGGATCTCTCTCATGCCTGGGCCTACGGCAGGGGCGCCCGGCACCTGGGAACAAGCCGTAGGCAGGGCCACGGAGGGCAGAGACCGCGTGCCTGTGCTGGGACAAGTGCAGTGTGTTTGTCTCAGGCGCTTTGTCGGCCCTGAGGTCCCCAGCCCAGAGCCCAGAACGACAGTTGTCCACGCTGCGCACCCTGAGCTGTGTGTCTTGTCCTGTCCTGGACTTGCAACACCTGCGTGCGGTCCCGCCACAGGGGGCCCACGTGACCATCAACGCGAGGGCTGAGGAGGACGTGGAGCCCGAGTGCATCATGCAGAAGGTGGCCAGAGCCTCGGGTGCCAACTATGCCTTCCACAAGGAGAGCGGCCGTTTCCAGGATACGGGCCCTCAGGCCCCGGTGGTGAGTGCTCCCTGGGCCCGAGTGTGGCAGGCCAGGAGCCAGCAGACGGGCTGGCTTCTCCCTTGTGGGGCTGGGCTCCTGCCTGCCTGGCTTTCGGTCCCAAGGCCCCCATTCCGGTGACGACGGTGACCCCGTGCCAGCCGGAAGCCGGAGCTGCCCCTAGTGGGGCAGGCGCTAGTGGGCATGAGGAGCAGCCCTCTGTGCTGCCCGGTGGTTCCACTGGCTGTCCTGGAGCCTCTCATACCCCAGGGACAGTCCAGTCACGAGGCCATGGCCCCCGCATTCCTGCACAGTCCTGGGTGGTGGGCTCTGTGGAGGGACGTGAGGTGGGCGGGCAGGCCCCTCCCCATCGGGGGCAGACACCAGGTACCCCAGCTATGGGGAGCCCAGTTCCCAGGGCACAGCTGGGGTCTGTGGAGCCTCCCTGGCCACGGCCACGGTGGTGGGCTGTCTGAGGCTGGGGGACTGGCTTCCATCCACAGGGGCCTGGTGTAGCCAGAGACCCCCGTCGGCGTTGCCTGGTGGCTTTCAGGGCCCTCAGGCCATCTTGTGCTGGCTGGTCTCCAGAGGGGGCACCAGGCCCGGTGCAGTCCCCACGGCTGTTGCTTGAGCCCTGGGCTCCCGAGGGCGGCCCCACAGAGGACGCTCTGTCGTCCGCAGGGCTCCGTGTACCAGAAGACCAATGCCATATCTGAGATCAAGAGAGTTGGCAAAGACAGCTTCTGGGCCAAAGCAGAGGTGAGTGCTGCGGGGCGCACGGAGCACAGCTGCCCCTCAGAGATGGTGCCGCGGCGCCCTCCTCGCCGTTCCTCAGGTTCTCTCACAATAAGGTCGCGGGACATGCGCTCTTGGTCGTGCCTGTGGCCAGGCGAAGGCCGAGCGGGCTCTGGTTGCTGGGCCGGTGGGCGGCCCCTCCAGGCGGCGCCGCACGGATGCCCGGGTAGCCCCGGGCGGGAGGGTGCAGGTGCCGAGTGGGGCAGGCCGGCCGCTGTCCCTGCAGAAGGAGGAGGAGAACCGCAGGCTGGAGGAGAAGCGGCGGGTGGAGGAGGAGAGGCAGCGGCTGGAGCAGGAGCGCCGGGAGCGGGAGCTGCGCGAGGCCGCCCGCCGGGAGCAGCGCTATCGGGAGGAGCAGGACGGCGAGGCCGGGTCCCAGAGGTGAGGCCCCAGAGTTAAGAGGGAGGGAGGGTCCCGAGTGGGCCACGGCCGGGCTGCAGCTCCTGCCTCCGCCCCTCCCAGCAGGAAGAGTGAGCAGCAGGAAGTGGTTTCGAGGAGCCGAGAGGAGCAGGTGAGACTTGCGCGCCCCCCACCCCCCGAGGGTCTGTGGCTGTAATGCTGGGGCCGTCCCTGATGTGCCAGGGGGACGGTCCTGCGGCCAGCTGGGGCACAGTGGAGCCTGGGACACGTGGGTGCACCAGAGGTGGCGGTGGAGAGGGCAGTGAAGGGCAGATGTGGCCAGCATAGACCTCTGCCCCGTCCTGGACGAGGCCCTCGAGCCCCTCCTCACTGCCGGGCCCGTGTGCCCCCCTGCAGGAGCCGGCCAGCCAGCCAGCACACCCACGTGAGATTTTCAGGCAGAAGGAGAGGGCCATGTCCACCACATCCATCACTAGCCCCCAGCCAGGTGAGTCTTTCCTCTGGGTGTAGGCACAAGGCAGGAGCAGGCCGAGGCGGAGCCTGGGGTCCCAGTGCAGGGTCCCCAGAGGTAGGGACAGAGGCAAGGAAGCGAGGAGAGCCTGGACTTCTCTAAGGGTAGCTTCTGGGAGGGGAGGCTGGGCCTCAGGTGTTCCTTTCCTGCCCGTGGGCTCGTCCTGCAGAGACCTGGAAAGGAAGGGCCACGTGTGGCTTCAGAGGGAGACTCTCCAGCCCAGCCCTGCTCCATTAACTCTTGGTGTAGCTTGCACATGGTGGCCGGGCCCCAGAGCCTCTGTCACTCCCCTCTCTGGCCCCAAGGACACGGGATGGCACTGCCATCAGCTCTCCCACACTGGGGGGCTACTGGAAGCGTACTGTGTGTATGATGTGTTTGTGCAGCGGCTGTGTGTCCCCCTACCCTCTCCCCCCTCCCTTTGACAGCTATGTCCCGGGACAGGTCCCCGCTCCGGGCAGCACAGGGGACAGAAGCAGTAGACACAGCTCATGTCTCCCTCGTCCAGCACTTGGCATGTTTACCTTTGTTTGCAGGCAAGCTCAGGAGCCCCTTCCTGCAGAAACAGCTCACCCAGCCAGAGACCCACCGCAGCCCGGAGCCCACTCAGGCCTCCTCGAGGCCCAGGGCAGGCAAGGCGCTTGGCTGCCCCGTGCGGGGCTGGGGGTAGGAGTGTGGGAGGGAGGAGGGCGTCTGCACCCCTCCCCGGGCTCAGCGTGGGCCGCACCCTCCCATGCAGATGTCCGCGAGGACCCGGCACCCAGCCCTCCACCGTGTCCAGTGCAGGCAGAAGAGGAGGCTGTGTACGAGGAGCCCCCAGAGCAAGAGACCGTCTATGAGGAGCCCCCGATGGTGGGTTCCCTGCAGCGGGGCACGGCTGTGAAGGGGCCACCTGCCCAGAAACACCCTCTTCACCCATGCCAGGCGCGGGGTGCCTGACTTTCCGGCGGCAGCTGCGTGGGGATTCTCTCATTCAGTGTTGGAGTGGCCCCGGGGAGTACATGGTCTAGCACTCATCTGCCGGCCAGGAAGGTCCTGGGGCAGGAGGACATCTTGGGGGTAGTAGGATGGCAGCAGCCCTTGCCCTCTGTGTGCTGTGCCCTTCCCCCAGGCCGGGTGTGGGCCTGTAACGTGGAGCCCAGATTTCTCTTCTTTCCGTGCAGGAACAGGTGCCGCAGCAAGATGTCGGCTCTGGGCACGTGGCCCACTACCCGGGGCTGAGCGGCAAAGGGCTCTGTGCGCGGGCCTTGTACGACTACCAGGCAGGTAATGTGCAGCGGCCGGGCCACTCACCCTGCAGGGCCCCGCGTCGGGAGGCAGGCTTCCGACGCTCCCTTGGGACCGAGGGAAGGTGGGAGAAGGATGGGGTGGGTGCCCTGCACGGCCTGGGCCTTCCCATCATGCTGGGCAGCTACCCGTGAATCCCAGTTGCTGGCGTCGTGCTAGAGCCCGGGAGTGTGAGCAGAGGGTGGGTGGACCCTGCGCGCCGGAACCCGGGGACCTGCCTGGAGGCTTGGGAAGCAGGCTGCTGTGCAGAGGTGGGGGGCCTGGAGTCAGGTCCTGCTAGAAGGTGTGTCGGGGGAAAGTGGCCATCGGGAAGGGCCCCCGGCCCCCAGTGCAGCCTCCAACTCCCCATCCCGCAGCTGATGACACGGAGATCTCCTTCGACCCCGAGAATCTCATCACGGGCATCGAGGTGATCGACGAGGGCTGGTGGCGTGGCTACGGGCCGGACGGCCACTTTGGCATGTTTCCTGCCAACTACGTGGAGCTCATCGAGTGAGGGCCCCCCGCCGCTGGCCGCGCCGACGCCGTCCTCCCCTTCCCCCCCACACATGCTTCTCTTATTGCCAGGGACGTGACGTGCGTGCCGCGAGAGCCACACGGCACTCCTCCGGGCATGGGACCCCCCCAAAGAAGACAAGCCCTTGGGATCTCTCAGACTAGGGTGCTCAGCCTGGCACTCTAGACGCAGCAATACCCTGTGATCCCCAAACGTGCTCTGGCTGCTGTGGGCCCGCCCAGCCAGCCTGGCCTTTGACCCCCGCGGAGGACAGGGAGCCGTGGTGTGGCCTCGCCGGGCGGTCTGAGCAGGGCCTTTGCCTTGTGGCTCCTCTCCTGGCCCTAAAGGGTGGTGGCTTCGGCTGGTAGCAATCTTCAGGAACAGTGATCTTAGCATTTAGGACCAAAGTCTGGCTGGGTCGTAACGGTTTGGGCAGCAGGGCCTCTTTCTGGGTCCTGCCCTGTGACCCCTGTTCCCCATTCCTCCGCCCGGGGCTGCAGACTGTGCGAAGTGGGCGCAGGGATGACCGAGCCCCCAACCGAGTGTGTGATCAGCAAACCCACATCCTTCCGTGTGGTGCGCCCTGTTCCGCCGGCCCCAGTGTGTGCTGTCACTGGATTCTGGTTCTGGGGGAGTGACCAGAGGGCCGATGCCTGCTGTCGCACCCTGTCCGTCCCAGCCCACCTGTGTCTGCTTCCAGAATGAGCACTGCCCTGCTGTGGCCTGAAGGCCGCCGTGTGGAAATCGACTCCTTCCCCGGGGTGTGTGCGGGTGTGTGCGGGGGTGTGTGCCGACTGTGGCCACTAGGAGAGGCATAAAGGTCAAGAGGTGACTCACGTCAGCCTGCTGCGTTTCCATGTTCCGGGAGGGGTGGCGGCCGCCCTCCCTGCCCGTGCAGAGCGCGTGCCGCGTGTCGCGTGAGGCGCCCGGTGCCCGTCGTGGGTCGGGAGCTGCCATTCCCCTTGTGCCCTGGCAGGTGCCAGGGAGGAGCTGCCTGGGTGACGGCTGCACTGAGACCCCTGGCCCCGGGTGCTGGCAGATGCCCCCACTTGTCCCCTCGGCTGCAAAGGCAGGCCTCGCCAGTCCTGATTCTCCGCCCCCATCTGCGGAGGCCCCAGGAGCCCCGTGTTGCCAGCTCGGAGGCCGGTGGTGGGCATGTCCCCAGCTGTGGGGACGCCCAGGGGGTGGGGCTCAGTACCACCTCCCCCTGCCCACCCCGGGGCTACAGGGACGGCAGGGACAGCCCACCCGAGGGAAGCTGGCCCTGAGGTGGTGTCCTCGCTGCAGTACCCACTCACTGGGGACAGCTGGGTCACCCCAGGCACCCCGATGCTTGGGCAAGGGTACCAGGTGGCTGTCACCACAGGGGGCTTGCTACAAGGTACCTGATAGCCCAGCTCAGGGGCGAGACTCCTGCCCTTGGCTCCTGGGGCCCTCCCACCTAATCGGGTGGGCGGCAGGGCCCGAGGGCACTGGGGCAGTGTTCGTGGAGCCCCTCGCTCAGGGCCTTGGAGCTGGGCATGCCGGGGCCACACCAGACTCAAGGTGGTAGGAGCGGGTGCCTTTATTGCCAGAAACCCACCCTTCATTTGGCCTTGCCCTGGGCGGCCACAGCCTCCATGGCCTTCCGCACGGTTTCCTCGTCCCCCAGGAACCGCATGGGCTTGGTGGGCTTCAGCGCCTGGTCCAGCTCGTACACGATGGGGATCCCCGTGGGCAGGTTCAGCTCCATGATGGCCTGGTCCGACATCCCTGGACCAGGGGAACGGGTCCTTAATCCCCTCGGCCAGTCTGCCAGGCAGTGGCCTGCCCTCGCGTTCAGCGGGCCCCGTGACCTTTATGGGGCCACAGAGTCGGGCCAGCCAGGCAGCAGCCCTCCCATCCCCCGCAGCAAGCCCCCCCAACAGATGCCCCGGAGATGGTGGAGCCAGTAGTGAGAGACTGAGTGGCCTGCAGAAATAGCCGTGGTAAACCGGGACCTCGTGCCCCAAACTAGGAGCCACTGAGACCTGGGGCTGTGCTGTTGGTCTCTTCTGTTTGGTTTCTAGAACATTCTAAATTCTAGCCATCAGGAGCAGGGGTGCTCCTGACAACTGAGGGTGGGGGGACAGCGAGCAGGGCCTCCTGTGACCAGGGTGGAGGGGAGGCTGTGGGTGGAAAGGGTGAGGTTTTCCAGGGAAACCTGACCCTGCCGGCCTCTGCAGCCCCTGGCCCGGAATAGCAGCTCGACCTTTGCGGCTCTGGCACCCCAACCCCCACCTCCCTCACTGCAGTGAGGCTGGCCTCCGTGCTCCTCTCCCAGACCCAGTCCCTGGAGAGCAGGGGCACGAGGTGGTCTTGAGGAGGGTGGGCTGGGGCTGGCCAGGCCTCAGGGGCCCGCCTGTCTGCGCTCTGGCCAGCTCCCCGAAGACTTCCAGAGCAGGGGCTTTGGGGCTCCCCACCCTCCTGGCCGCCTTCCCTTCCCACAGTTCAGCAGGCCTGAAGGCCGAGGATCGGTGCGAGTGTCCGAGGGGGCCCGGTGGAGGGGCGCACCGGGCTCCCGGCTGGGAACCGAGCTGCAGGCCGGGCTCGAGGACGGCTGCTCCCCTGCACCTTCCTGACTGGTCTTACCTTTTCCCTGCGTGGGTGCGAGCTGAGGTCCTGGGTTCCCCTGCCCTGGGCCTAATGAGCCCCCCCAACCCCAGAGAAGGTAGTGGAGACCCAGCAAGTGAAGTGACTTGCCCAGGGCCACACAGCAGATAGAGCTGGGGCCAGGCAGCCCTGCTTTGGCCGCGGGGCCCGGGCGTCCTTGGGCATGGCCTTCCCATCTTTCCCAGGCTCATGTCCAGGAAGCCCGGCCAGCCCCAGGCCTCTGGGCCCGGGTCGGAGCAGCAGACGTTTCCACCCACGATCTCCAGAAGGAAAGTCATTGTATATAGTGTCCCAATACATAAGTAAAACAAACATTTTGCAAAATAGTTTTTTAAGAGGTTTTTTAGTCCTCCTAGTTCACAGTTAGACTCCTGACCTTGAGTGCTCATGTGTGCAGAGCTGTCTGGGCAGGGGGCATGTAGCTGAGATGAGAATTTGGGAGCCAAGTGGTTCAAGGGCATGTGCCCCGCTCGCCCCCCCAACCTGCCTCTGCCCACACCCCCTGCAAGGATGGGCCTCACCTTCCAGGTGCTTGACGATGCCCCGAAGGCTGTTCCCGTGGGCCGCGATGAGCACTCTCTTACCGGCCTTGATCTGGGGGGCGATCTCCTCGTTCCAGAAGGGTAGGGCCCGGGCGATGGTGTCCTTGAGGCTCTCACAAGTGGGCAGCTCCCCGGGCTTTAGGCCTGCGTACCGCCGCTCCTGGGGTCACCCACACTGCTGTTCTCTCCCCAGAAAGCCAGCCCCCCATCCCCACCCAAGCCATCCCCAAGGCCCTGCCCGCCCTAGACCCTTCCCTGGTGTCCCAGGCAGCGCACCTTGCTGATGGAGTTGTAGTAGGGGTGCTTCTCATCCATGGGGGGCGGCGGGATGTCAAAGGAGCGCCTCCAGATCTTCACCTGCTCCTCCCCGTGCTTGGCCGCCGTCTCGGCCTTGTTGAGCCCCGTGAGGCCCCCGTAGTGCCTCTCGTTGAGGCGCCAGGTGCGCACCACGGGCAGCCACATCTGGTCCGTGCCGTCCAGGATGGTCCAGAGGGTGCGGATGGCCCGCTTCAGCACCGACGTGTAGCAGATGTCAAACTCCATCTTGGCGTCCTTGATGGCCTGGGCGCCCCTCTTGGCCTCCTGGGCCCCCTTCTCGCTCAGCTCTGCATCGAACCAGCCACAGAAGCGGTTCTCCTGGTTCCAGGTGCTCTCGCCGTGCCGGACCATCACAAGGCGGTGGGTGGACATGGTGGGGCCCGGGCCGCAGGCAGGGACGGCGGCCTCCCCGGTGCACCCAGTTTTATAACAGTCTGTCCGCAGCCCCCCGCCCCCACACCAACTGCCAGTCAGCATTCCAGGCCGGATGGGCGGCGGCAGGTGGCCAGTAGCAAAGCCTGGGGGGAGGGCAGGCCCAGAGCCAGCCTTAAAATAGCCCCAGCAGCCACCCCAGCAGCCACCCGCGCCTGGGCTGGGTGGGGCTGCGCGCAGGATGGGGCACGGAGGGGCAGAGTCCCCCACAGGCCCGGAAGGTGCTGCTGGCGGGAACCGAGCCGGTGTCCGAGCACTCGCCTCCTCCCTGCAGGCGGGAGGGGGCCACACGCCCAGTGGCTGGTCCTTGTCGCCATAACTGGGAGTGAGCGAGCCTGCATTCCGCCAAGGGAGCTGGCTTGTGTAAAGAGGAGTCCGTGTCTGTCCATGTACGCGCCTGTGTGCGCACGTGCGTGGGCACAAGCGTGCCTGTCTGGGTGTGATGGGTACACACGTGTGTCCATGTCACTTGTTGCGTGTGTGTGCGCGTGCAAGCCTGTGAGTGGCCAGGAGCTTCCCCGGTGGCTCTGCTCTGCTCAGCTGGGCCTGGGGGCTGCAGAGGGGGGCTTCCCCCAGGAGTTCTGGCCCCCCTCCCCAGCTCCCTCTGCCCTGCCCGCAGGATGAGCCCCGAGGTGGCCTGTGGCCGATGGCCAGGCCGGGGGTGGGGGGGCGCCTGGTGACCTCACCTCCACTAGTCCCCTCGAGGAACAGAAGGGAGTGAAAGGTCAGGTCCCTGTGGGCAGAGCCAGGGGAGTGGGTGGGGGCCCTGGGGCCAGCAGTTGGGCCCTGCAGGAGGGGCACGAGGCCGAGGCCGTAGTGCGGGCGGGAGGCTGAGCTGAGCCGGCCGGCACTGTCCGAAGACAGCCAGGGGAGATGGAGGGGTCGGGCCAGAGGGGAGCTGAGGATGCTGCTGCCACACGCTCCCACCCGACCCGCCGTCCCCCAGGCCAGGCTTGCCCCTCCCCCCCGAAACCACCTTTCAAAGAAGGAGAAATCTGAGAGGCGTGCCCCCCGGAGGCACGGGCTGTGGGGTTCATGCCCACCGAGAGCACGGGCCCAGGTGGGTGTTGGGGACCAGGCGTCTGCGTTCAGATTTGGGAGGACGAAGGCCACTGGGGCGGGAGCCGCACCCTCGTGAGGGAGCCGGCCCAGGTGTCCCGCCTCCTCCCACCCCCTCGCCCCGGCGACCGCGCCCCACCCTCTCGCGTGCCTGAAAGTGGAGCAGGGGGGCGGGAGGCCAGCGGGGGGCAGCAGGACGCCGAGACCTGGGCCTGGGCGTGTGAGGCCCTGACGTCGCTCCCTCCAGCCCTTCTGCCGCCCAGGGGACGGCCTCCCAGCTCTGGGCCCCACACCCCAAGGCCGGCAGGCGGAGGCCGCCCCCCTCCTCGCAGCGCCACATGTCGGCCGGCCTTGCTGCTCCGTCTCTGCCCTCGTGAGAGCCACGCCGACGCCATGTGGTCTGCTTTTTGTCCCCTTGACCGCAAGTCAGGCCCTGGGGGCCCAGCAGAGAGCCAGGCAGGACGCTCCTGGTCAGTGGGGGTCGAGGATGATACAAGCTACTCGACAAGTTTCTTCCTGCATCCCGGGGAGGGGAGAGGGAGAGGCGGGAGGGCAGCGGGATGGGGTAGAGACGGCCCCTTGGAGGTGCAGCCCGAAGGACTCGGCCAGGACGAGTTCGGGGGGACAGCACTGCAGGCAGAGGGACAGCGAAGGACCGGTCCCCACAGGAGAGTGTGCCAGAGGGGCGCGAGCAGGTGGCCCTGCGTCCTGACGCGGCTTTCTGGAGAGCTCGAGGCATGGCTTCAAGAAGTTTATCTTTTTTTTTTTTTTTTGACAGATCACAAGCAGAGAAAGAGGCAGAGGGGGAGGGGAAAGCAGGTTCCCTGCCAAACCCGATGCGGGGCTCGATCCCAGGACCCTGAGATCATGGCCTGAGCCGAAGGCAGAGGCTTGACCCACGGAGCCACCCAGGCGCCCCCCCCCAGGCGCCCTTTTTCAATATTTCTTATAAGGCTGCTCTGGTGATGATGAACTTCATCAACTGCTGCTTTTCTGGAAAATTCCTTCTCCCTCCTTCAGTCCTGAAGGACAGCTTTGCCAGGTGGAGTGTTCTCGGCTGGCAGTTTTTTGTTTTTGTTTTTTCCCTTCAGCACTTTGAAAGTATCACGACGCTCCCATGTAAAAAGTTGGTTTTCTCTCACCGCTTTTAATAGTAAGATACTCTAAGACACTTCAAGCTACTCCTCATCTTCAACTTTTCACAACTTAATTCAAATGGGTCTCAGTGTGAGTTTTTTGAACTCGTCTTATTTGGACTCTGTGGGCTTCCGGGATCGGACACACAGTTCCTTCCCCAGGTTAGTGGGGTTTTCAGCCGTTCTCTCTTCAAAGAAGCTTCACTCTCTTTCCTCTTTCTGGGACCCTGTAACGCCCGTTCGGGTTCTTTGGAGTGTCCCACGAGCCCCTTAAGCTACTCTTTTTCACTTTTTCTTTCTCCTCCTCTGAGCAGATGAGCTCCGTCGTACTATCAAGTCTGCTCTGCGTCGTCTGTTGCTGAACCCTCCGTTGAATCCGTTGCCATTTCTATAGCCTTCATCTCTGTGGTTTATGTGTGGTACTTCCTTAGAGTTTCCATGTCTTTGATGAAATTCTCATTTGTTCATGCCTCATTCTCCTGAGCTCAGTGGGCATCTTTATGACACTATTTTGAACTTTTTATCAGGTTAAGTCACTAATCTCCATTTCATGAAGGTCTGTTTCTGGAGTTTTGTTCTTTTGTTTGGAACCTATTCCTCTCTCCATTTTCCTGGACTCTCTGTGTTGGCTTCTGTGTCTTTGGTACAACAGCCGCCTCTCTGAAGCCTGACGGAGGGCTCTCATGAGGGGGTGAAGCTCGTCATAGTCAGCCCAGCCCAAACTCTTGGTTCTCTCAAACCTGTGCATTGGCCCAAGCCACCTTCTTTCTTCTCAATGGCTCCCAGTGGTTGAAAGTGTGCCAAGTCCTGCCAGTGTCCCAAAGGGGAGGCTCCATCTGGATGTGCGCTAAATTAGAAGGCTGACCCTCACGCAGCAGCTTTTAAAGTAAGCGAAGTCCTCTTTCGTGGAAAGCCTGGGAGATAGGATTTCAGTCTGCATGCTCTGTGCTGAGCCCTGGGCAGAGAGCTGTTTAAGAATGGTGTCTTCTGGGGCGCCTGGGTGGGTCAGTGGGTTAAAGCCTCTGCCTTCAGCTCAGGTCACGATCTCAGGGTCCTGGGATCGAGCCCCACATCGGGGTCTCTGCTCGGCAGGGAGCCTGCTTCCCCCTCTCTCTCTGCCTGCCTCTCTGCCTACTTGTGATCTCTGTCAAATAAATAAATAAAATCTTAAAAAAAAAAAAAAGAATGGTGTCTTCTTTGAACGGTCCTATGGGACTTGTGCATGCGAGCCTCACGGGGCCACCAGAAATGGGTGATCAAGGGACGTGGCCTCTGGAAGGCAGCTGTCAAAGCCAGGGTGGCAACACGCACACAAGCTCCCTCCAGGCAGGCACTGGTGACCCAGACTGCTGTGTGTACTTTCACATGTGCCCGATACGTAGCAATTGTTCAACCGGTTTCTGGATTTCTTTTTAGAGGGCACTGCTTCTCTGTGCCTGTGGATTTGGTGTATCTAGAGAAGGAAGTGAGTTCGGGAGCCTCCTAAATCACGATTTTAGACCTGAACGTGGGCCTGGGAAATGCCAAGGGCATCACAGAAGGACCTAGAAGTCGCAAGGTCCTGCAGCCACGTGTACTTGGAAGCCAAGGCCCCATCCTGACCCTAGGGAAGCAAGTCCTCGCAGGTGCTGAAAAGACGCTCCTCATCAGTCATCACCAGGCAAATGCGAATCCAGACCATGATGGAGATCGCCTCGTACTCATTCAAACGGCCGTCACCGAGAAGACAAAAGATGACAAGTGTTGCTGAGACCGTCCACGCCCCCGTGCGCCATGCTGGGAAAGCAGGCAGGTGAGGCCCCTCCAGAAGACGGAACAGTTTCCTTGAAACATTAAAAATACCCAAGATCCGGAAATCTCACCTCGGAGTGTGTAGCGGAAGGAAATGAGAACAGAATCGCAAAGAGACATCGGCGGTCCCGTGTTCACTGTGGCATTTGTGACAGCCGAGAGGGAGAGATGGAAGCTGAGTGTCCATCCACGGAGGAGTGGATAAAGGTGTGATACACACGTATCATCATTAATATACACACGTATCATATGTCTAACACACAATGAAATATTAGTCAGGAGCAGGAAGATCCTGCCATCTGCAGCCACACCGATGGACTTCGAGCGCATTGTCTCGTTGACATTAGCCAGAGAAAGATAAATACTGCCTGGGGCCACTTACACGGGGAACTTTAAAAAAAGAAGAAGGTCCAATCCAGAAGGCGACGGAGCACAAAAGTGATTGTCAGGGGCTGGGGGCGGGGGAACAGGGAGAGTCTGTAAAATGAAGAAAGTCCAGACCCAGTGCAAAGCGCGGTGGGTACGGCTGATAGCGCTGTGTCGTAGAACTGAAACTCAAGCCGACGCATCACCATGAGACGAATGAGAGCTAAAGACCAAGGAAAAAATTCCAAAATCAGCCAGAGGAAAATGATTCACTTCATGCCGGGAGCCATTCTTTGCCAGACCAGAAACCATGCACGCCTAGAAGGAAGCAGAACAATATTTTTATTTTTATTTTTATTTTTTAAAGATTTTATTTATTTGACAGACAGAGATCACAAGCAGGCAGAGAGAGAGGAGGAAGCAGGCTCCCTGCGAGCAGAGAGCCCGATGCGGGGCTCGATCCCAGGACCCTGAGATCATGACCTGAGCTGAAGGCAGAGGCTTAACCCACTGAGCCACCCAGGCACCCCAGAACAATATTTTTTTTTTTTTTTAAGATTTTTGTTTATTTACTTGACACAGAGAGAGAGATCACAAGTGGGCAGAGAGGCAGGCAGAGAGAGAGGGGGAAGCAGGCTCCCCGCCGAGCAGAGAGCCCGATGTGGGACTCGATCCCAGGACCCTGGGATCATGACCTGAGCCGAAGGCAGAGGCTTAACCCACTGAGCCACCCAGGCGCCCCCAGAACAATATTTTTAAACTGTCAAAACGCAAGAATTGTAGCCTGAGAATTCTATACCCGGCAAGAATGCCCCGGGGCACGAAGGTGGAACAAAGCCATCCCCAGATGAAGAAAAAGTCAGAGAATTCACACCTGGAGCAGCTGCTCTAGAAGAAAACAGTAACAAAGTTCTCCAGACAGAAGAGAAACGGGATCGTAGGGAAACTGAGAACATCCAGGATACAGGAGGAGCAACATGAATTGTTAGGATACACATACGGGGCGCCTGGGGGGCTCAGCCAGTGGGGTGCCCCACTCTCGGTTTCGGTTCAGGTCGGGATCTCAGCGTCATGAGATCGAGCCCCGCGTCGGGCTTGGGATTCTCTCTCCTTCCCCCTCTGCCCCTCCTGATTGTGCTCTCTCTCTCTAAAATAAATAAATCTTTTTTAAAATGGGGAGAAACCGCATATATAGGGACAATCAGTACCGGGAACCCCCCCCCGAGATGGAGGGGGCGCTCCGGCAGGGGGCACTCACGGCCTTCCCCTGGGCCCAGCGCTGACCCGACGGGAAGAGCCCGACGGGAAGAGCCCGCCGGGCCCTCACCCGGACTGGACCGTGCCTGAGGCTGCGACACCTGCAGGAGGGAGAGACACGTCCCTCCACCCAGGGTCGCAGCTCACTTCCCACTCCCAGCTTCCTCCGTCGCACGCACACGCACTTTGGGCTCAGAGCAGCCCCTCCCGAGTCACCCTGTTTCTCCTCGTTCCCAGACTTGCTTAGGGTTTTGCCCAGCTTGTTTGTCTGGGATTGAAATCCTCCTACTCCTGAATAAGCCCGTCTGTTCCTGGTGAAATAACTGGCGGTTTTTATTGTGAAGGTGAACTATGTATGTAGGTACACATAGGTACACTTAAGTGTTTTTTTTTTAAGATTTTTATTTTGTTTATTTGACAGAGAGAGACACAGCGAGAGAGGGAGCACAAGCAGAGGGAGTGGGAGAGAGAGAAGCAGGCTTCTGCCGAGCAGAGAGCCTGACGCGGGGCTCGATCCCAGGACCCTGGGATCATGACCTGAGCCGAAGGCAGACGCTTAACGACTGAGCCACCCAGGCACCCCTACACCTGAGTTTTATATATAATATAAACTTAATTTATAACTGCATATATATATAAATTATAAATTTAGAATTTGTCGTTCTAACACCACTGGGGGTTCCAATGTACGTAGAGGGACTCGAACTACAACACGAAGGGAGAGGGGACCTGCATGGTGCTGCAGGCTCTCCATCCCACACGAAGTGGTGAGATGTCAATTCTAAGCAGGCTACAAAAAGTGTGGCTATAATTCCTAGAGCCACTAAATACTTTTCTTTAAAGATTTTATTTATTTGAGAGAGTGAATGAGCGGGCAAGAGAGCACAAGAACGGGGGAGGGGTAGAGGGAGAAGCAGGCTCCCCGCCGAGTAAGGAGTCTGATGCCGGACTCGATCTCGGGACCCTGGGATCAAGTCCTGAGCTGAACGCCAATATTTCACTGACAGCCACGCAGGCGGCCCCATAAACGTGGTATCTACAAAGAAATGCAGTCAGGAAAGAAGACATAGAGGACAACTGTTCGCCTAACCCCAAACCACGCAGTAGTTTCATTCAACGGGAAGGGTCTGGCCTCGGACACGGGCACCGTCTGCGCAGCAGCTAACGGAAACGGGGCTGCTTCTACTCTCGGACTCTACTCCTCACACCGCTGACCACCCTCACCCCACCAGGCAGCTCTCCGCCGGGGAGAACCGGGGGTCCCACCATCTCTCTCGGCTCTAACGCCGTGTCCCTGTGACCGCTTCGACCCCACAGGGGAAGGGCTCAGTCCCCAAAACTGCCCCCGCTTCACAGCCGATGGCAAGCCCCAGCTGCTCTCCCGTACTTCCGCCAGGTCAGCCACCGATCCGGCTTCCCACAAGCCCCTGTCTGGGTTTGATACTTTGCTAGAACAACTCCCAGAACTCAGGGCAACTCTTTCATTTACCGGTTTATTAGACAATAAAGAACATGGTAACAGGCCTGTTCAAATGGATAACGGGGTGCGTAGGGTGAGGTCTTGAAGGGTCCCGAATGTATCAGCTCCTGCTCCTCAACCTTGGGGAACTGGGGTGCTCCAGCCTCTGGCACAGGACGTGTCCCCACCCCAGCAGCTCTCCGAACCCATACTTCAGGGACTTTAATGGAGTGACTGATTATGGACATCTCCAGCACCTCTCCCCTCCCTTGAGCTTGGGGCTAGGCTTCTTTTTTTTTTTTTTTTTTTTTAAGATTTTATTTATTTATTTGACAGAGATCACAAGTAGGCAGAGAGGCAGGCAGAGGGAGGGGGGGAAGCAGGCTCCCTGCTGAGCAGAGAGCCTGGTGCAGGGCTTGATCCCAGAACCCTGGGATCATGACCTGAGCCGAAAGCAGAGGCTTTAACCCACTGAGCCACTCAGGCGCCCCTGGGGCTGGGCTTCTAATCATGGCCACATCCTGAACACCTCACTGGAAAAAAGACACTCTTTTCACCTGAGACATTGCATGGGATTTAGGACCCTGGCCAGGAGGTGGATGGGAAGACCAAATATATTTTATAAATATTTTTATTCTATTTAAATATTTTTCTATAAATATTACATGCAGATATAAATATATAAATATAAATATTATAAACATATTTTTAAAAAGATTTTTATTTGAGACAGAAAGAGAGAGAGCAGGAGTGGGGAGGAGGACAAGCAGGCTTCGGGCTGAGCAGGTGCCCGACACAGGGCTGGGTTGCAGGACGCTGAGATCAGGACCTGAACTGAAGTCAAGAGGCTGACGCCCAACCGACTGAGCCAGCCAGGTGCCCTATGCATCACAGTATCACAGGCAAACACAGTGAATTAAAGACACGTTATACTCTGGACTTTTAAAAATCACCCAATTCCATGCTGGCTTCAAGGAACTCACCGTAAATATAAGGCACGTTGGTTAAAGTGAACGGTATCAAAGACCCTGATACCATCACTCATCAAAGACACCAGAGACAGCTGCAGGCAGGATCTGTAATGTACAAACTCCAGCACAGACTCCGGTAGCAAATAAAATGGACTTCGTACACCACGACATTTATGCCGGGAGGTTAACTCTGAAAGCCAGTTAATATACCATATCAGGAGAACATTACGTTTTTTGATAGAAATGACTCATGATCATCTCAATGAATGGGGGAAAAAAAGCATTTGACAAAATTCAACACCCCTTCCTGACAAAAACACTCAGAAAACTAGGAATAAAGCTGAACTTCCTCCACTGGATAAAGGTCACCTACAGAGGCCAGACCCCTAACGTCATCTCAGTGGGGAAACGCCGAGCCCACGACCGGGTGCTGGACAAAGGGGCCCGCGCCCGCCTGCGGCTTCCCGGAGGCTCCGGCCAGGCCGGCGAGGCCACACACGCAAGTAGCAGGGGACCTGAAATCGCTCCCAGTCACACACGGCAGGGCTGTTGGCGTGGACAGACGGAACGGCCAGGAATCTACACTAACACTGACTCTGTCCGGTGTCGGGGCCCACAGCGATGCGCCAGGGGCGGCGGGTGTCCGAGTGCTCGTAGTGACCAACTGGAAACCGAGAGCATCTGCCACGGTGCCCAGGGAGGAGGGCGTCAGGCGCAAACCCAACAGAGGACGCCAGTGTCTCTGTTGAAAACCGCACAACCCGGACGGAAGGGTCGCAGTCAAGCAGTCAGGAGCAGAGACGGCCTGTGTTCGCGAGTCCCCGAGCAGTGCTTCGTAGACAGACAAGCGGACTCCAAAATCGCTGCGGAGAGTCGGGGGAGGAGCCGCACAACGTGGGGAGAACAGAGTCAGGGGGCTCTCGCCGGCTCCCCAGTTCCGGGCGGTCGAGTCGGGATGGTACTTTCGAAGCGACGGGCACAGCAAGGGAGGAACAGAAGAGAACCCAGCGACGGCCCCGCACAAAAACGGCCAACGGACGTCTCAGGAAGGCTCGAAGGCCATCTGGGAGGGAAAAGATGGTCTTGTCGCAGACGGTGCCGGAACCCCGGCATCCACGTGCAGACACCAGATTCCCAACCTCAGCCTCGAACTTACAACAAAAGTAACTCAAAATGAGTCCTACACCTAGGCGTAAATTGCATGTTCTACAAGGAAAGAGAGAAAAACGTTTGTTTGTAACCTCGGGTCAGAGACGTGACCCAAAATCATGAGGACAGACACTGGCAGCCTGACGCAGGGGTAAGGCAGCCCTCGTAAAAGGTAAACCGTGGGCTCGGGAAGTACCGGGCTGAGGAGTGAACACTCGCCCGCCCACGGAATGGCTGCGCGCCACCTACGGCAAGGGACCCACACACAGACTGTAGACACCGATGGCACAGCAGGGACCCTGCGCTGAGCGCTGGGGACGGCGGGCCGCGCCCCCGGGACACCGCGAGTGTGGCCGAGGACCCGGTGCCGGGCTCCGAGGACACCGAGCCAGCGCATGTGCGATGTGGGCGCCCTGCAGGGCAAGCCGGCATGGTCTCAGAAAGTGGCACACCCTCACCCCATGAGCCCAGGAAACCCCGCGTCTCCCCGTGTGCCCGAGACAAAGGAAAACCCGTATGTCCAAGTCTGTGGCGGTTCTCGGTGTCTTGTTGTCACCGGAGCCTGGGGGCTCCGTGGGTGGAAGGGGGGACAGCGGGCACCCGAGGACCCTCAGAGGCACTGTGTGGAGGGGCCGGTCTCAGAAGCGCACACGGAGTCCACCTGCACTCACGGGACATTCCGCAGGAAACCCGCAGGGACAGGGAAGCACCATGACAGCACGTGACGGCGACGGGACAGCACAGGGGCGTCCCGATGCTGAGCAGGCACGCTGCGGGAAGGCCACCTCCCTTAGAGGAGTCTGGGAGCCGCACCAGCTCGGGAGGGAGCCTGCCATGCTGCCCAGGCTTCACCAGAGCCCCCGACTTCCTCCATCGGACTCGCACAGAGCAGCCCCTCCCAACCTCCTCCTCCTGGTCCTGTCCTGACCGCGGCTCTCCTGCCGTTCCCAAGAAACCCATTTTGCTGGTACAACCACTGGCTGTTTTATTTCAAGGCTGGCCTGGTGGAGGTGGACGTGTCTACACGTTACAAGTTGTCAAACCGTACACCAAAAAGAGTCAAGGTTACTGCAAGTTACTTTAAAATTTTTTACTTATTTTTATTTTATATATATATATATTTTTTTTTTTTTAATTTGTCAGAGAGAGGGAGAGAGAGAGCGCGCGCACGAGCGAGCACAGGCAGAGGCAGAGGGAGAAGCAGGCTCCCCGCCGAGCAAGGAGCCCGCTGCGGGACTCGATCCAGGACGCTGGGATCATGACCTGAGCCAAAGGCAGCTGCTCAAAAAACCGAGCCACCTAGACGTCCCTGCAAGTTACTTTAAAAAAATATTTTTTATTCCAGCGAGTGGTCCAGGGAGTCCTAACCTGACAGAGACCTGTGCGTCGGGACAGCGTTCCGCGTGGACAGTCCAGCAGCGAAGGCACTGGAGCGGGAGCAGGCCCGAGGGCCAAGCAGGGGACTCCGCACACTCAGTGCCCCTCCGTGACGGCCCCACGGGCGTGTGCGGCTCCGTCAGAGCGGGAGGAGGGGTGCAGAGGAGGCCAGGGGTCAGGGGAACGCAGGAATGCCAGGCCGCTGGGGGCCACAGTGAGGACCCCGGAATGCTGGGCAGGGTCAGGAGCTGCGGAATGTGGGGAACGAGGGGGGCCCTGCACGACCTGCTGTTAAAGGCCCGAGAACAGAGCTTGGAAGAGCAAAGGCAGAGCTGGGACGCCTGCTTGGGAGGTGGGGGTCAGCACCTGAAAGTCTCTCCCCCACCCCAGCTCCAGCTCTGTGTCCTGTCCCTCTCCAGATGCTGGCGGACTCTCGGGGCAGGGGGGCTCCAGGCCCTCATCCCCCGGCTCAGAGCCCTGGGAGACCACCACCCACCACCTCGGGCTCTGCAACCGCCCCACCAGGGAGAGAGCACCAGTCACGTTCTCACTGGCCCAGGGGCACCCTGCCTTGGTGCCCCCAGCCCCCAACCATCACCCCAAAGCCGATGGGGGCCAGGTGCCCCGCGCTCCCCCATCACAGCAGCACGTTCAGAACACAGAGCTTGGTTTGGTCCACATGCTCATTTCATTGGATCCTGGACTGGAAGTTGGGGAACGGGGGAGAAGCGCCCCGCACGGTGGGGCTCGGGTCAGGGGTCGGCAGGGGCGAGGGCCTGGGGCAGCAGCGCAGCTTCTCCCGGAGCCCACCGGGCCTGGCTCGCCAGAGCGGAGTGGGCCGGGCAGGCAGGTTCAGGCGTTTCTCTGCTCTGGAGGAAGGTAGTCGAGGCCCAGGAGCCTGAATATGTCTTCCTCGGAGGCCACACGGAGCAGCATCTTCTGCGGCAGGAGTGCGGGCGTCACGGCCTGGGAGCGCCCCCCCACCCCCGCCCCCGCCCCCCACGGCCACCGCCGGCTTCCTTAGGGAGGGTGTGGGGAGGGCGTGGGGAAGGGCAGCCCAAGGCGGCAGCAGGTTCCTCCCCCGGGTGTCCCCCCCAGCAACGCACCTGCTCGGGGTCAAAGAGCCCGTGGCTGTTCAGGCACAGCCCTCTCTCCTTCCGGCTGAAGCGGCGCAGCTCCCGCTCGAAATGCTGGGGAGAGCGGGGTCGTGGCAGGGCCGCGACCCCCCGCAGCCCCCTGCCCGGCCCCCACGGCACACGCCTACCTTAGAGCCCGTCCAGCCAAGCAGGGCGAAGGGGAGCTGGCTGACAGGGACGGCCACCAGGTCCACGCGCATGGCCCGCCTGTGGGCGCCCCCCGCCACCGCCCCTGGGGGATGAGGCCGGCAGAAAATGCAGAAACTCCTCTCGAAGGCATCCATGGTGTGGCTGTGCCGGGTCTGGCACGCAGCGTCTTCGGGGTGGCCGCGGTGGTGCTGGTGGTACAGGACAAGGCCCTGCGGGCAGAGCAGGTGTGGCCGCTGCCGCGGGGCAGGGCCGGGGCAGAAACCCGGGTCCCACAGTCCTCCCAGCCCAGGCAGCCCGAGCCCCTCACCTGCCTCTCCAGGCGGCGCATCACGCGGGGCAGGAGCCCCGTCACCAGGCCGTCCTGGGGGTGGCTGAGCAGCAAGTCCACGTCGTGGCCGTGCAACTTACCCCTGCGGGGGCAACGTCCGCCCGTCTGACTCGGGCCGCGCAGTGCTGTGGCCGTGCACTCCCCGTCCCGGGAGCAAGGCCCAGCTCCACGCCTTCCCCGAGGGCTGTCAGACCCCCTCACCTCCGGAAGCCGCCCACCAGCGTCACGGTGGCCCCGGGCAGGACGGCCACCGCGGCAGCCTCCACCTCCTGCTGCAGGGCCTCGGCCTCTGGCCGCTGCACCGGGACGCTCAGCTCACGGTAGTGCTGGAGTCCTGCAGAAGCACGGGCCCCTGACCGTCCCCGCCCCACCGGTCGCACTCTCCCCCGGACCTCCTCGCCCCGAGGTAGAGGAAACCGTAGATCCGCGGGCAGCTGCACGGAAGGGCAGAAGCCCCCACGTACTCCCCCCACTCCCCACCAGGGCAATGACTATCCATCCCATCGGGGTGCTGGTGTGGATGCCTTCACGATGCAGACCCTACCCCTTGAGGCCTCAGTTTTCCTCTCCATAAAATGGGCCAGAGGTGATAAGGACGTGAAAGAGGCAGAACCCCTTCACCGGAGCCCTGGTCCATCTCGGCACCCGCGGGGGCACCGCTACCTCCTGCACGGTCAGTAGAGGTTTCAGGGGGCAGCAACGGCACCTGGGGGCACGGGCTCTCAGTAGGTGGTTCCTGACCACATCATGGGGGGACGAGCGGCCAAGTGGCATCAGCAGTGACAGCTCCTCTGTCACAGACATGTGATTCCCTGGGTCTCATGGCATGGGGTCCCCATACAGCCTCCCCTTCCCCAGCCCGGGGGAAATGTTCCAAGACATGGTGGGTGCCAGGCTGCGGAACGACTTCGGCCAGGGCCCCCAACCCCAGCCACGCGGGGAAAACAGAGCGTCTAAGCCCTGCAACCCACTGGCCTCACACAGAGCTGCTCACGGAACCACACGCTTCATAGAGAATGTAACGGAGGCTCAGAGAAGTCAAGTCCCAGGGCCATGGTCACCCAGCTAGGGGCCAAGGCAGGATCCAGCCCAGGCCTGACCCACTCTCAAGCTCACACTCATTCCATGGCACAGGGCCCCCTGCCATCACAGGCCCTGACCTGCCACACAGGTCCCCGTGCCATCTGCCAGTGCACCAGGACACCAGCCCCGTGCTGGCAAGCTGTGCACAGGGCACTGGCCACTGAGACCCAGCCTCCTCTTCCTGGTCCAGCCGGGAGGCACCGACGTCACAGCAGTCACTGTCACCATCGCTGTTTGCTGTGGATGGGCTGCAATGGATCCAGACTCCACCCCGCCAGAGAGGCCTGCCTGCCCCGGGACCTCCATGCACTGACCCCACACCCTACCGTCCAGGAAGCCCCCCGGCATGTGCCATGGGCCGGTGCTGAGGACTCCAGGTGTGGGCAGCCCGGGGTCCTGCCCTTCTCAGAGGCTCACCTGCTCTCTGCTGCTGGGTCAGCCTTTGGAGCTGTTCGTGGAGGCTGTCCAGGGTCCGCAGCCCATCCCGGTACCAGCGGTCAGCAGTCTTTACCCCAACCCCGAAGATCCCGGTGAAAAGCTGTTTGGGAGACGAGCACAGTGTGGTCAGGAGCAAAGTCCTGACAGAAGACACAGACGGCCACAACCGTTGGCAAGGGCAGCGCTGCCCTGGGCCGCCCCGTGGCCACTCCCAGCTGTCTGGTTCCAGCAGCCTGCCCAAGGCCACACAGTGGACATGCAGGCAGGATTCAAACCCCTAGGCTGGCCTGCGCAGGGGACAGCCTGGACAGACCCCGCTGCACCTCCCTCCAAGGGCCCTGCTCCGGCAACCTCTCTCCCCAGGGCCCATGCAGGTCCAGCCCGGAAGTCCAGCACCACACACCAGTCATGGCCACAGCCTCCTGTCCACTGGGAACCACACCAAGCAGGAGTCACTGCCTGGCCACAAGGAAATACAGCATGGGGGCCAACCTCTTGTGGGGGACAGCTGGTGCCACGTGGGCTTCCCACATGGGTGGGGGGCCTGGACCCCAGCCCCAACAAGTCACTCTTTCCTTCCTGACCACAGCTCACTGGTCAGACACAGGCATCTGCTCTAGCCAAGCCCCTCCCTGGCAATTTTTGGAAATAAAACAGAAGGTCAGGCCTGTGCCCTGGTAGCGGCTGTAACCCACGGAACGGGAAGCTTCCGTGGCCGGGTCTCAGCTGGCAAGCGGGCCAGCGCGCGGAAAGGAGGGTGACTCTGGTGGCCCTTGGGTCCTCTGGATACAGCCCTGGCCCTCTCGGGCTATGCTGGCCGTCCTTCCTTCCCTCGACCCCCTGAGCCAAGCCCGCGTCCCGACAGGAAAAATGCTCCGAAACGCCCAACCCTGTTGCTTAAACAACGAACTTCTGGTTGTTGACCCGCCTCTCTGCCAGCCTGGGCGCTCACCTGGCACCCCCCAGCCTTCACACGTGGCTCCTCTCCCTGTCTGAAGCCCCCCATTGGCCCCTAGCACATTCGGGGCCACCCCCAGAGCCCCATCGGCCCACCCTGCCAGGGAAGCCCCCCGCCCCAGCTGGTCGCTGACGGGACAGGTGTCAGAGCAGCGAGACGGAGGCGGCCACAAGAGCTCGGGCACGTCCTGTCAGAGACAGGAGGAACGGGGGCAGGTACGCTATGGACACAGGCGGGGCGACAGGCGAGATCATAAAGAGGGAGACCGTGTGAGGAGGGGCAGCCCGTAGACTCGGCTCTGGGAGGAAGTCGGTTTCGTCCAGCAGGCTCCGTTCGAGATGCCGGTGGACACAGCACACCGGACACTGTCCCACTGACGGTCCGACGAGAACAGGCGCTGCCGAGTGATGAACGCACTGCCCCGCGCTCAGCATGAGCTTCCCTGGCCCCGCTCGGCCTGGCTGCCTCACGCACATCGGGTGTCAGCCAGCTGCCGCCGCCTCCGTGAGACCCCCTCCGAGCCCTGGGCGCCCTGCTCGCCTCCCGTCCACAGAGGGAGCTGCGCTGTGCTCCCGGGGAGGGCTCCAAGCCCCTGCTGGGGTCCGCCCTGCACGTACCTTCATGGTCTGGTACCGCTCTGACCGCCGGACCCTCTCCACCTCCTCACACACCCCATGTTCCAGCAGCTCCTGGGGGACCAAGCAAACGGTTCAGCCCGACTGGAGACGAGGGCAGGGCACAAGGACCAGGCGGGACCCCAACACTCAGCAAGGCAGCTTCATCCGATCAGGACCCACTTGGAAATACAGACCACGCCTGGGGAGGCATCAGCGCTCCTGGCTTCATGGCCCTCGGCCCAGGGAACACGGGCCACCTCTCAGATGAATGACAGGTCCCGAGATACGTAAACCACGGCTTTTCCAAACACAGGGGGCACGTTCAACAGGCCTTTGCGTAAAAGCTTAACTGAGTTCAAAAGTATGTCTGGTCCCCACGTGTTCTCCCAGGGGCAAGTGTACCCTTTACATGGCCCACTTCGCAGGACACGCGAAGGACCTAACGTTTTAGGTTCTTACATACTATGTATGTTAAAAGGAGGTGTTCCAAGTCAAGGGCTCCCCTCCACCATCCCAGACAGCAGGCCGCCACCGGCGATGCCAGCTACCAGTGCTGCCCGGTCCCTCCCAACCCCACAGTGTGACCCCATTTACGGACGAGGAACGTGAGCAGATGCGGCTTGCCCGGGACCGGAAGCTGGCCTGCACAGCTGCCCTGAGCCGCCGACCCCCGCGCTCACGGTCCCTGGGCCGCCTCACCTGCCTGCCCACACTCCCCACTCCACCAGGCTGAGTGTGCGGAGCACCCACCTGGACGACCCTGCGGGAGTGTTCTCCAAAGTGAGGCAGCCCCTGCAGCTGGCTCGGGGCCGTGACCTGGCTCGGAAGGGCCTTGAGCACGGCGGCGGCTCTGCGGAAGGAGAGGAAGCGGCCCTCGCTGCCCTCAAAGCCCGCGGCCTCCGCAAGCACCTCCAGAGCCTCCTGCTGGGAGAGGCCCTTGGTGAGGGGGGAGCGGGTCCGGCTCCCCCCAACTCTCCCAAGCTGGGACAGGGCACAGTAGCAGGGCTCCCGGGAGCAGGCCTGGCCCCACCCCGGGGAGGCTGGGAACGCAGGGCTCACCGAGAGGCTGGTGTTGGGGTGTGTGAGCGGCGTGGGGCGCTGGCAGGCGTAGGGCGGCACCCTCGCGGGGCCAGACGGCGCTTTCCCGGGCACAGCCGCCTGGGGACGGGCGATACAGAGGCCAAGCAGAGGCTGAGGGCTCCCGGGGCCAGGCAGCCCCTGGAGCCCCACCCCGACAAGGACAGGAGGGGCAGAGCAGGCCGAGGAGGGGCTCCTCACCCACCGCAGCGGCAGGCACGGTCCCTGTGGGCTCTTAGGGGCGACACTTCCTGTCACTGCACGTGGTGAGTGCTCCACCTCCTGAAGCCCTTGCGGTCAAGTGGGCTAGCAGCGCTCGTCGTCCCCCTCGCAGACAGGGAGGGCAGCTCGTGGCCCACAGGCAGAGCCCGGGTCTGAATTTGGGACGCCCGACTCTGAGCCCACACACACCGGCATCCCCCAGGAAGCACTGCACAGGGCAGCAGCCACAGACCCACCTTCGGGTCCTCGGGTCATCTGACTGGGACTGACTTGAACAAAATAGGCCTGAAGATGCTCGAAATGACTAGACCCCAAGGGCTCATAGCAACGATGAGAGCAGGAGCCGAGACGGCCTGGCCTCCCAGGGCCCCTGGTGGTCTGCACTGAGCCCCACTGCCCCCCTCATCTGTCAGCACGGCGGTGCCGCTGACAGGTCACCTGTCCCCTCCGAGCCACAACCTGCACCGGCATTCTCCGCCGGCCCCATGCTGGGCCACCCAGCTCACCTCCAGGCGGTGCCGACGCTCCACGGGCACGGGCTGCCCAGCCGCCATGCTTTCCGTGAACCAGCTGATGTCCAGCAGCTCCGGGCGGGTGCACTCTGGAGCAGAGGCCGCCGCCGCCCTGCGCTCCTGCCAGCACCTGGCCTCCTCCGCGGAGGTCTGTTCCATTACCACGTGCGTCACCTCGGAGCTGGGCAGAGAGAGGGGACAGAGCTGACGCCCAGAGGTCCTTCCTGCCTCGCTCCGCCTTGGCTCACAGTCCCCTCCGCCGGGTGAGCCCCCATTCCTGCTTCCAGCAACCTCCTCAGAAACCCCTTCTCACCGATGACCACGTGTGCCGCCCCCCCCCCCCACAGAGCCGCGGCCCAGCCCAAGTTTCTGTCCACTCGTCTGTCCTCTCCCCGGACCCCTGAGAACGGAGGCCGGGCCCTGAGCCTCTCCATCGGCTGAACCCAGGCTGCTCGGGTCTGAACCCCAGCTCTGCCACACACGCTGCATGGCCTTGGGCATCTCACTTCTCTGTGCCCTGATTTCCTCCTCTTTAAAGCCGTTAACAACGTGACTACCGCGTAGGGTTGTTACAGAGACTAAACAAACTCCCAAGCCAAAGGGCTGAGAGGCTTAGCGCCCCGCACACTAAACTCCCCCGGGCGGGTCTAACCACCGGGAACGGTTAAATCACTTCGGAACAAACCAGAACGAACGCTGCTGGGGGACTGGCCCCTGGTTTGCTTGCTCTGGGAGCTTCGAACCTACGGGAACCCATGTCCTTCATCGCACCCGCGTCTCCGCGCCCAGCCCAGGGTTTTTGCCGATCTCGGAGCCTCCCTCGCGTCGCTGCCTCTGCCTCTGCCGGAGGGGCCAGGTCGGTCTGGCTAACAGGGCGAGACGCACTCGCCCAGGGCGGCCGGCGGGGAGCCGGTGATACCCTCACCCACCCCAAACGGCCCTCGGGCTCCTCCCGGGGCCCCGGGCACACCCCCTCTGCCTGCCCCACGGAGCACTCCTGGCCCTAACCGCTGGCACCGCCGCTGAAGGGGGCATTCGGGGAAGCCAGGAGGGCACGAAGAGCCGCGGTCCGCTGGAATCCGAGACCGCGGGCGCCTCCGCGGCGGGGTGAGTCGGCTCAGATCTTAGTGTCGCCGCCGGAAAGAAACGCGGCGCGCAAGTGGCTGGTCCCCGCGAAGTCTGAGCACGCACGTGGGGGCTGAGGCTGTCCCACCACGCAGCAGCGTCCGCGGGGCCGGCCGGCCGGGCCGTACCCGCACAGCCGGCCCTCGGTCCCCTGGCGCCCCCCGACCACGAAGGCGCCGCGGGCAGGCGCCCCCCGACCATGAAGACGCCCCGGCAGCTGCCCCCCAGGGTGCCGCGGGCAGGAGCCCCGGGCAGGCGCCCCCATGAAGACGCCCCGGGCAGGCGCCCCCCGACCACGAAGACGCCGCGGGCAGGCGCCCCCCGACCACGAAGACGCCCCGGCAGCGGCCCCCCAGGGTGCCGCGGGCAGGAGCCCCGGGCAGGCGCCCCCATGAAGACGCCCCGGGCAGGCGCCCCCCGACCACGAAGACGCCGCGGGCAGGCGCCCCCCGACCACGAAGACGCCCCGGCAGCGGCCCCCCAGGGCGCCCCGGGCCGCAGGCTGCCCCGCGGCGGCGCACCTGTAGGCGTCCAGGACCCGGAAGCCCTTGGAGAGCGCCAGGCGCGTGAGGAAGGCGCGGCGGCTGCGGCCCATGCGCGGCTCGGCCAGGTGGATGGCGACGCCGGGGAAGCGCGGCGGGCCGGGGCGGGCGGGGCCGGGGCGGGCCGGGCCGCCGGGGGAGCCGGTCCGCGCTCGCCGCCGCCGCGGTAGCATCCTGGCTCCGCGCGGGCCGCCGCCGGGAAGAGGCGCGCGGAAGCCGGAAGAAAGGTGCCCGAGGCGGGCTGGCGGGGGACGTGGCAGCCGGCGGAGCGAGCGAGCAGGCCGCGCCCCGCACACCCCGGGCGGCTCGGGGCGCCCCCGGCCCCACCGACGACCGTTCGCGCCCGCGGCCGGGCCTCCATGCAAATACACCAGAGGCCACGCCTTTTATGCAAATAACCGCCTAGCGACCTGGAGAGCGCGGGCGCGGGGGGCGGGCCCGGGGAGAGCGGGGCGGGGCGGGGCGGGGCGGGGTGGGGCCAGCGAGCCCGTGGGCGAGCGCGGGGGCGGGGCCGCGTTGCGCGGGGCTGGGGGCGGGGCCGGAGCCGGGGAGCGCGAGGCTGGGGGCGGGGCCAGGGAGCGCGGGGCGGGGCGGGGTGGGGCCAGCGAGCGCGGGGGCGGGACCGGGGAGCGCGGGCTGGGGGCGGGGCCGCGGAGAGCTGGAGTGGAGTGGAGTGATGCGGGCCGCGGAGCGCTGGGGCGGGGCGGGGCGGGGCGAGGGGGACGCGCTGTCGGAAGGGGCCCGGCGGGAGGCCGGTGGGGAGCGGCGGGGGCGGGATGCGCGCCGGGGGCCGGTAGGGTTAGGGTTAGGACTCTGGGAGCGCGGGAGCATGGGGGCGGGGAGGGCGGGCGTGGGGGGGGCGTACGGGGTGGGGTGGAGAGCGCGGCTGGGGCTGGACGCGTGGGGCGGGGCGCGGCGGGGCGCGGCGGGGCGCGAGGTTGGAACGTGCGGGTCGAGGGGTTTCGGACCCAGTAAGGTGTTTCCGCCCCCCCCCCCCGCACCCTTGGCCGGCCGTTTGGAAAAATAGAAGTTGGCTTCCCCCGTCGCTCCTTAACACCAAAATGAAATCCAGATGCATAAAACGTCCAAATCCAAAAAGCAAGCAAAAAAGGTCCTGGAAAGTCGACTAGTGTCTATCACAATAAACCTGGAGAAGGGGGAGAAAGGAATAGTAAACTTGACCGTGCTGAAATTGAGAATGCGATAAGAATTAATCAAAAGGCCGGCGGAGGGGGGGGAGTGTGTGTCCTGTATTTGGGAATTGTCTAATTCCTGTAATTGCGAAACTGTCCACAGATAAATAAGAAAAAGACGATGATCTAATGGAAAAATTGGCAAGAGCACGGTAGGGATTTCGCAGAAGAACCCTACTCTAAACTCAAACCAGATTGTCTGACCGGCGCACCTGCCGGTGTGCGGGCGCCGGCAATTCGTAGGAGGGACTTCTGGAAGCTGACTTGGTAACCGTATCCGACAAAATGAAAACAAAAATCACAGCAGCCATACCTTTTCCAACACTGGGGCTGTTTTGATTGTGGAGGTCAGTTTGGGAAAGCAGACACCCTGACAGGACGGAGCGTCCCTCTCATCTGCAGGCACTCCCCGTTGGATTCCTTCTGCCGCAGCTGGTTTGGCCCATGCTCAGATGAACAGGTGCGACAGGCCACGTGCAACCCTGTTCCCACCCCTGTCCTTCCTCTTCTCTCCCTGGAGGCCTCCTGTCCCAGCTGGTGGGCACAGGGCTGAGGGAGGAAGGTGCCTCAGGCAGGCCTCTTCCGTCTCCAACACCAGCCTGCCCTCCTGGCACACAAGACGCGCGCCCCCCCGGCCAGGTGGCTTCGGCGGCAGCTCCTTTATCCTTTTCCAGTGCCTGTTTCTCTGGACAGTGGGGAAGGAGGAGTCCCAGGGGCTATAGAAGGGATCAGAGCCTTGTTCCCCACCTCTGGGTCCTGCCTCTCCTCAGGGGGCAGCCATTTCTCCCCTGAAACCACTTGCTTCCCTCTTAATGTCCTCTGTCTCTGGCCAGGGCAGCTGGGTCCCTTCCTGGAGGCAGAGGTAAATTCTAGCGACCCGTCACGTTTACACATTTACATTTACAAACGCTGGGAAGCTTGCAAAATTGAGGAACGTGAGGCTTTCTGCAGGCCCAGGGAGGTTCTGTGGCGGGGAAGGAGCCCCGAGCCCCGAGTCCAGTGAGTAAATCCACAGCACCGCTGGGCGGGGCGCTCTCTCTGCCCAGCGCTCCGCGGACCAACAGGCCGCCATCTGCCCACTGAGAAGTCGAAGCCCGAGCCCTCTACTGCCACTAAGCCTGCCTTCGGGTTCCCAGACGCCTAAGTCCGCCTCAGGGCGTCTCCCCCGGCTGAGACCACTCCTCAAAGAGAGAGGCTACACCAATGGCCCTTGCCTGGGCCCTCGCGGCCACCCTGCGGGCTGCAGTCCTCCCGCCTGTGGGGTGGATTCGTTTTGCCCAGATATGTGAGTTTGCATTTTTCCAAGATGAGTCCTGTTTCCTGTTTCCATTTCCAGCTCAGAGAGGTCCCTGGGGGTGACCTTCACAAAACCTCCCTGGGGACCAGCTTCTCAAAAATTCACTTTGGTGCGCTTTGCACTGCCCTTGGCCTGTGGGGCCAGGCCTCTGCCCTGCCTGCTCTGGGGCCACCCCGGCTTTGGGTCCCTGTCTTTTCAGGCTGCTCGCCGGCGGGATTCCGGACGGCACGCGGTCTGACTGCTGATGCTGCTGGCCCTGGCCCTTCCTGAGCGTCCCTCCACGCCCCTGTGGGTGTGGGGTACCTGCTGCCTCAGTCAGCTCGGGCCGTCACGAAACACCGCAGCGGAAGCTTGACTGACAGACACTTCTCACAGCCTGGAGGCCGGGAGGCCGGGAGGCCGGCATCAGGTGCCGGCAGGGAGACTTGGTTCCGAGGCCTCCTCTCCGGGCTCACGGGGCCTGTTGGTGATCTGTGGAGAGAGGGACAGCGAGAGGAGATCTCTGCCTTGCCACCTGCTGCTAATCCCATTGAATCGAGACCCTACCCTTATGACCCCATTCAACCGTATGACTTCCCAAAAGCCCTATCTCCAGATATAGTCCCACCGGGGGTTAGGGCCGCAGTGGAGGAATTTGAGGGATGTGGGGGAGACACAGTTCACCCGTACCACCTGGCGTTTTCAGGTCCTCAACAAATCGAGTCGCTTCACACGGCAGGAATTTATTCTCTCCCAGTTCTGGAGGCCAGAGTTCTAAGATCTAGGGGTGAGCAGGGCCGTGCTTCCTCTGGAGGCTCAGGGAGGACCCTTCCTGCTCTTCCAGCTTCTGGGGCTCCTGGTGGGCCTAGGCTGGTGGCTGCCGCGCCCCCTCCCTTCCTCTTTTCTTATGAAGGCCCCAGTCATTGGGTTTAAGGACCACCCTAATCCAGGATGACTTCATCTTGAAATTTCTTATCTTTCTTTTTTTATTTTTTAAGATTTTACTCACTTATTTGAGAGAGAGAAGGAGAGAATGAGTGAGAGAACACAAGCAGGGGAGCAGCAGAGGCAGAGGGAGAAGCAGACTCCCCGCTGATCAGGGAGCTGGAGGCAGGGCTGGAACCCAGGACCCTGAGATCACGACCTGAGCCGAAGGCAGACGCTTCACCGACTGAGCCACCCAGGCGCTCCTTGAAATTTCCCATCTGAATGACATCCGCAAAGACCCTTATTCCAAATAAGGTCACATCCTGAGGTTCCAGGTGGACATGAATGGAGGGGGGGCACCGTTTACCCTTCCCCCGAGTGTGCTCTGACCTGGGCTCAGCTCTGGACTCTGCTGGTGGGCCCCATGGCCAACCGTCCCTGATCTGCAAAGATGTGTCAGGGCCCCAGGATTTCATTTCTGACAGAAATGGATGTGCTAGTCTTAGGGGCTGCGGCTTGCCAAGGGCGTGGGAGGTTGTATAACACAGACACGCTTTACTGTCTTTGGAGGAGAAGGTGGGCTGCTGACTGGATGGTGTCTTGGCCCATTTGGGTGGCTATAATGAACACTGGTACTGATGGCTTATAAACCACAGAGGTTTACTTCTCACCGTTCAGGAGGCCGGGACTGCAGGTTCCGTGCTGGGGAGAGCTGCACACGTCCCGCTGTGTCCCCAACAGGGTAGAAGGGGTGAGACACGGCACCTCTTCCACAAGGGCCCTGATCCCATCCGGGAGGCCTCCACCCTCGTGACCTAACTGTGTCTCAAGGCCCACTTCCTAAACCCAGCACCCTGGGTGTTCATACAAACACATACAAATCTGGATCAGCAAGAGGCCGGGGGTCAGGATCCAGGGGGGTGAGTCAGGGCCAGAGGGTGGAGGATAGCCCCCAACTCCCCTTGCCGCAGGAATCTGGCCTGAGAACAATGGAGTACAGGCGTGTCATTCACCGGAATTCTCTGGGTTCGTTTGGCCAGCCAGCCTGGCTCTGTGGTCGCCCGTAGTGGGGAGCCAAGGGGTCCCAGGGCCTCTGCGAAGAGAGACGTTTGTGACTCGAACTCCATCCCAACTTGACAAAATTGTCTACTCTTCCCACCACGGTTTATACTGCTTGTAGCACAGCAGCCTGTAACCTCACCACGTTCTGGAATGAACGTGACTGCAGGTGTGTACGGGAAACCCCCCCCCCCCCGAGATGGAGGGGGCGCTCCGGCAGGGGGCGCTCACGGCCTTCCCCTGGGCCCAGCGCTGACCCGACGGGAAGAGCCCGCCGGGCCCTCACCCGGACTGGACCGTGCCCGAGGCTGCGACACCTGCAGGAGGGAGAGACACGTCCCTCCACCCAGGGTCGCAGCTCACTTCCCACTCCCAGCTTCCTCCGTCGCACGCACACGCACTTTGGGCTCAGAGCAGCCCCTCCCGAGTCACCCTGTTTCTCCTCGTTCCCAGACTTGCTTAGGGTTTTGCCCAGCTTGTTTGTCTGGGATTGAAATTCTCTTACTCCTGAATAAGCCCGTCTGTTCCTGGTGAAATAACTGGCGGTTTTTATTGTAAAGGTTAACAAAACCAATGTAATTTATTTAGGTATTTTCCCATTTACTACTGTTATCATTGAAATAAAACACAGATATGATGATGGGGAGTTCCAGTGTATTGGCTTCAGGGGCAGCCCAGGGCTGGCAAGTCCGGGTCGCGCTGGATGGCAGCCCAGAGGGTGGAGGGTCTTGAGAAGTCAGACGGGGAGGCAGCACGTTGCCCCAAGTCGTGGGGCAGGTCAAGGTCCGAGACCGTCCCTCCCCAAGGAAGGTGGTCGGGCTGTTGCTCCGGGGGGCGCCCAGGTCAGGACCCCGTGCGGTCGGAAGGCGATGGAGTCTGGGTGCCGGGGCGGGCCCGGGGTCTCCATCAGTGCACTGCTGACATTTACAGAAAGCTGGCTGGAGGCCAAGTGCTCTGCTACTTATGTGTTACGTTGTATTTCTGTTCTCTTCTCAGTCCTGTGGAATTGGTCCTATGGTCATGTTCCCATCTTACAGTTGGAGAAACTGAGGTTTGGGGCTGAAAGGCTCTTTCCAAGGTCCCAGAGCACTGGCCTTTGACTCTGAGACCTCGCCTCAGCAAAATCCTGCTTTTCCCCACGCACTGGTCTGAGCACGGTGGGCGCGGCGTACTAGACACGCAGAAATCTCTGCCTCCGTTGCATTTTAGTGGAAGCAAGAGGGACAACGATTAAGTACCGAGCCAGATGCCGGAGGGTGCGGTGGGGTTTGGCAGCGTGGGTGCACAGAGCCCTCGGCAGGAGGCAGGGTCTAGTCCCCTCTGATCCTGCGCCGACCCTGGGACTTGCTCTGACCAACAGAATGAAGCAGGGGCGACGCTCTGGGACCTCCTCTGTGTTTCGTCTGAAGACGGCTTGCAGCTTGCGTGTCTTCTGCTCAGAAGACAGCTGCCATTGGGAGAAACTTGGGCTGGCTCCGGGGCAGCGAGAGGCCAGGGGAGCGGAGGACGGGGTGTGCCTCCTGCTTGCCGCTGACCAGCATCGCACCCGGGACTCTAGCTGACTCCACACGGAGGGTCATCGGCGCTGCTAGAAGCCTCTCGGCTCCGGGGCCGCTTGTTACACGGCACCGGGGAGCTGGAACAACGGTGAGGAGCACTGGGTGCCGCAGGCAGAGCCCGAGTCCCGGGGACGGGAGGAGGCGGAGGGAGGCTGCACGGGTGGCTGGGGTTGGGGGAGGAGGGCCCAGGATGGCTCACTGAGCGGAGGACGTCTGAACAGTGACCTCGCAGAGGTCCAGCTGAGGGGTCTCGTGGGGGCACCTGCCCGGAAGAGCGAGGACCTGTGGGGTCAGCTCAGAGTAAGCAGGGGAGGGCCAAAAAGTGAGGTCTTCGGGATGCAGGTTACTTTCCCCCAGAGTCAGAGGAGAGACTTTGAGCTGGGGCAGGACGTGACCCCACTCAGCTTCCCCGAGCCCCCGCTGCTGTCCAGAGAGCAGCTCGGGGCAAGGGGGAAAGCCGGGAGACCCCTCTGAGGCCGGCTGGGAGGCGCCCGCTGGAGGCCCGTCGGGGGGCTGGATCTGGCTGTCCTAGTGGAGCAGGGAGGACACGCTCCCGCCAGTCCTAGGGAGCTCAGGAGTGGGGCTCCAGACAGGTCCTTGGGACCTCTCGGAAACCAAAGGAGCTACAGTGAGGGAGTGAGGAGGTCCCCCTGAGGGAGGGCAGGGCTCCCTGTAATGGAGGAGGGAGACTGTCCCCAGGGCCTAGAGAGAACCGGCAAGCTGGTGCCCTAGAAACCCACAGGTGTGAGCCGTTGTGTCAGGCTCCTTACAGCTCGCCTGAGAGGAGAATGGAGAATGAGCGGGTGGCTGGACACCGGACCCCACAACCCCGCTGGTGGGGAGTGGGGTCGGGGCTGCCCTCCCTCCCCCACCCTCTCCAGGGTGCGTAACTGGCCCGTGTCCCAATCATAACAGGGAGTGACCGGGCGTCCTCCCGCAGCAGAGCCACGGACACAAGGAACAGAGGAGCCTCGTTTGGGTCCCAGTTCAGGCAACCCAGCTGCAGAACGGAGAATGCATGGGGCCGCTGGGTGCATGTGCCCGCTGAGTGACAGCAGCTCTGAATGCTACGGGGATTGCGGTCAAGACCGACGGTAGGTTATGTTGAGGAGAGAGAGGCAGAGGCGGTCCGTTCTTTTAGAAATGCGCAACAGACTGTTTCCTGGTGAAGTCATATGACATCTGGGCGTTGCTTCCAGTGATCCCGCCTAGAGGAAACGGTGCGACACAGAAGAAACCAGACGGGCCGGGAACCGATAACTTAGATGGGCAGGAAGTGCAGTATATCATCTCTCCACTGGTGCGTATGTTTGAGATTTTAATCACAACATGTTTTTTAAGCAAGTGCGCTCACACGTGGTGAGATCAGCGCCCTCTGCCGGTCACCGTCCTAAGCTCCATCACGTGTCAACTCATCAATGCCCAAGATGTTCCCCGGTGAGCTCCATGCCCCCCTGTTGCCAGGGAGGGGACAGAGGCACAGAAGGTTGAGGAACTCGCCTGCCATTGCACAGATGGTTAACTGCAGTGTTGGGATCTTGTCCTGGAAAAACACTCCTGTGTCTCCTTGACTCTCACACGCCTTCTGACTCCCAACCTGGACAATTCTGCAACACCGGCTGGCTGTCCTACAGGTCAAGGGCTCAGCCGCCACCCGACTCCAGATGCCCACCTCAGGCCCAGGCGCTTCCGTGCGCCTGACAGGCCGGCTGTAGGTCGGGGTTCCCCTCTGATCATTAGCCCGCCTCTCAGGACTCGGGAAGATGACTTGTCACAGAGGACGGTAAGTGATAGGCATGAAGAGACGCACAGGGCAGGGTCCAGAAGGGCACTGACCCGGTTGATTCAGGCCCCTTGGAGCTGGGGGGCACCTCAGGCAGCTCTTCAAGCCCCGTATTGTAGGGATTTTTGGAAAGGTTTTATTTATTTGTTTATTTGACAGAGAGAGAGAGAGAGAGAGAGAGAGAGACCGCACACAAGCGGCAGAGCAGCAGACGGAAAGGGAAAAGCAGGCTCTGCGCTGGGCAGGGAGCCCCATGTGGGACTCAGTCCTATCACCCTGGGATCCTGATCTGAGCCAAAGGCAGATGCGTAACCGACTGAGCCCCCCGGGCACCCCATGCTGTAGGGATTTTACAGAGGCTGCCTCACGGAGACAGCCTCCATCATCGAGCAGATCTCCGGGGGTGGGGATTTGCTTCCCGGGGGTGTGGGGGTGAGGCGGAACCGTGGCTTGATCCTTCTGGTGACCACCACCCCTCCTGAAACCATCGTGGAGCCCACCCAGAGGGGCTCATTAGAACGAAAGACATTCCCTTCACCCAGGAAATTCCAATAGATTTAGGAACTCTGTTCTGGAAATGGGATCAAGGCTGAATGTTAGAGCAGGAGAAGCTCCCAGGGCTCTTGTGGGAAACTCCAAGGGTTTCAGGAGCTCCATGTCAGGGATGGGGACAGAGACTGAGGTGTGTGTTTTCTGTTATTTCAAGGATGGGCCCCAGGGAGGCTGGCTGCCTCACAGACCTCCCAGCCTATGTGCTTCCGATGGTGTGAAACTGTCGCTGTTCTCTCTGGCAGGGGGGATACATTGGATACAACTTAACCAAAATCACTTGTTATTTTGCCTGTTTTCTGATTTTCCTACGATGAGCTTGCAAAATAAGCAGAGTGTTCAAGAGACCTGCTGCCAGCAACCCCGAGTGGTTTGGCAGCTGGGGGTCCTAAGGCCGCTGGAGCGCAGGGGTGGGGCGGGAGTCGGGCAGGCAGGGGTGCGACCCCCACGGGTAGGATTGCAGACCCAGCACATAGCTGGCGGGACTACCCGACACCCAGCCTAGCACAGGCCCTGGGGACCCTGCCGGCCCCACAAGCACTCATCTGGGGGAAGTGGTCTCTCAAGGGGGCATAGGGCCAAGTGGCCACCTCTGCCTCGCATCTGATCCTTACATCAGACCTGGATCGGGTAGGGTCACTGCTCCCCACACCCTCCCTGGGGGCGTCTGACTTTCCCATCAGTCACCCCCAAATCCGCACTGCCCAGTTCCTGCCCCTGGGTTCAGGAATGTCTGACCAGCTACCTACAGGGATTACCCTCCCCTGGAAATGCTCTTCCTGTGGGCCCCCCTCGGACCCCACCCACCAGTGACGACCAGTGGCCTCACTGGCCCCTCCCTCCCCATCTGCGGAGCCCAGGTTTTGCGGGTGCTGCCCCAGTATCGTCTCCAGCATGGACTCCTTGCACCCCACGGTCCTTCCAATCTCTGTGACTCCCCTCAGCTGCAGGGAGCCCCTCTGCCCACGGGATAGACCCCCAGTGTGAGCCGGCGTCCTGCAGACCCACCCAGGCCTCCCACTGCCCCTAGCCCCGTCCGCTGACCCCGTCCCGCTGCGGTCCTGCGGCTGCTCCCCTCCGGCGGGGTCTTCTGGCCTTTGCCCTGCCCCTCTCCAGGGCACCACCCCTTCCCTGCAGGGACCTGCCTGGCCCAGCCCACTCGCTCCTCCCTTCGTAAGGAAGCCCCGGCAGGCCCTCCTCCATGCCCCTCAGCCTGCTGGGCGGTGGATCCGGTCTCCTCTGCTGGAGAGAAGGCTCCCAGGGGTGGGGGTCCCTCCTGCATGGGCTCAGGGTGCCAGTGCCTGCTCACGGAATCAGTCGATAATGCTTTTTGACTGAGCAAGTCATCCTGGCCCAAAAGGCGTACGACCTAACTTTGCCGCCCTTGGCAAGCACTACTACCGGGAGAGGGCCTGTGCCCAAGGCGAGCCCGTGCGCCCGGGGGCTGGCCTGGCCAGGCTTACACAGCCCCACAGGAGTCCCTGAGGGCTGGCCTTGGATATCCATGGGCTGAGGCTCCCCCCCAGACTTCCACGTCTTTGGGGTTCTAGACACGGAGTCCGCCTCCCCTTCTCTGGGGACCGTGCTTGTACACAGGACAGGATTTGAGAGGGGGAGGGTCCTGACCTACAGCAGGTGAAGAACATCTGTATGGTGTGGACTGCGTGGGGCCATGTGCAGAGGACCCGCCCCAGAAGCAGGGGAGGAGGCGGGGAGCCAGCCCGGAGATCTGGGTGACCCCAATCCTTCCGAGAGAAGGAGGTTCTGAGAGGAGCCACGGTGGCCCTGGGTGGGCGGGGGGCCGGTTAGAATGCCAGACGCGGGCGCAGCTGCCTGACACTGGCGAAGCAGAGAGAGGGGCGCGGGGCACGCCTTCGAGAAGCTCGGCGGTCAGGAGGAGGGGACGGAGAGAGCCGCTGCAGGTTCTAGCCCTGACATGACCCTCCCACCACCCTGGGGTGCTCCGGAACCCCCTCTGGGGGCAGGAGCTCTGGAGCCGGGGTCCACGCCTGCTAGGGGCCCCCCCTTGCCCACTGGAGTTGGTTCCCGCTTCTCACTCCAGTTGGCCGGGCTTCGGGCTCAGGTCCGCCGGCGAGCGAGCGGGAACGTGAGTACTTTCGACACCGCCCTCCACCGCACGCTGGGTATTTTTCCGTACCTTCCTACGAGTTTAGTAACCTCGCCGGACTCGGGAGAAAACATCATCTGCCGCAGGCTGATTATTCTTCAGCATCTATTATGGACTCGTTGTTCAATGAGAGAACTCCTGAGACTCGGTTGGCGTGAGGCCGTTGGAAGAAAGCCGTAACTCTCAGCTTCCCATGGAGCTGGGGACGACCCGTGACCGCACTCTGGCCAAGGCCACTGGATTCAACTGGGACCTTTTGTGTGAACTTCCAGAAAGTGTTCTTAAAGGGAGAAGTTGTGTTCTGCTATTCCTTTCCTCCTTTCTGCTGGCTGGGATGATGGCATGATGGCTGGATCTCAAGCAGCTATTTGGCACCGGAAGACGGAAGCCCCAAGTTGAGGATGCAGGAGTAACAAGATGAAAGGAGCTGGAACCTCTGGTGGTGGTTAGGCTGCCGTGCCGGCTCTGGACGGCTTGCCCCTGACTTTGTTTATGTGAAAGAGCAAGTCTCTACCTTATGTAAACCCCGGCTACATTGGGCTTGCCATCACTCACAGCCGACCCTATCTTAACTGAGAAGCCATCTTCAGCGATCAGAAGTTGCAGGTTACAAGTCGCCATCCGATTGTCCCCGTGTCAATCAGCTGGGACACAGGACCCTCGGCGCTATCTGAAACTATTCAAACCTGGGTATTAGACTGATTTTTTTTTTCATTAAAGTTTCACTTGCTACATAATGGAGCTCTTAACTGGTATCTTTCGGGCAGGTTTTACATTTCGGAGACTTGGTCTCTTTTTGCAGAGATGATGTAGTCTTTAAGTCTCACAGGGACAGCAGTGCCTAGTGCACTGTCCTCTCAATGATACGGGTCTACGCCAGCCGCATTCTCCTGGGGGTGTTACCTATTGCTGTTCTGTTATTCTTCGTCAGGGTTTGTTATAAGGCAAAGGTATTACCTTCCAGAAGAGGACGGGGACTCTTGGCTAATCTTTGTTGTGAAGCTCACAGACGACCTGTGTCAGTGATCTAGAGCCCTGGGCGCTCGTGGTCTGCCATGCTCTTTGCGAGCTCCAGCGCCGGCCACATTCCTGTCCTCACACGGTTCCAGCCAACGCTGCTCTCCAGCTCGCGGGATCCCACGAAGATATCTGGCCCGCATTCAGACACTTAACAGATGTTTACTCAGGGCCGTGTGTGCTGGGCCATCCTCTAAACAGGGACGGTGCAGCTGTAGATGTCACGACGGCGGCAGAAAGGTAATAAACACCGAGGTGTCAGTTCTTGCTGAGTGACCAGCCACTTAGCTCAGCAGATGGAAGCGGCACCATCTATTAGCCCACACGCCTGCCAGCTCTCCAGGCTGCTCTGCCCGCATGAGCCCAGCTTGGCCGGCCTCCCCGGTCACCCTCATGGTCCTCCTGGCAGGGTGCCGGCCCCCCAGGGCCTCAGCCTGCCCCTGTGGTCTGTTCTCCAGCAGGCCGGCCCAGGTCTGCCCGCACAGTTCTGGAAGGTTGGGGGGCTTGGGGGGGGGGAGGGACTCTGTAAGCGCTTCTTCAAGCCTCCTTTTGAGACACATATGTTCCTGTCCCACTGGCCAGAGCAGCCCATGACCAAGCCTGTAGTCAGGGGGGAGGGACCTCCAAGTCACAGGGTGCAGGGCACAGGGCATCAGCACAGGCAGGCCACTTCCCTGGAGCATTAATACCATCGGGGTAGCCCCATGGGTCAATATGTCAGCTACCAAGTGGGGGTGTGGGGTGGGCTGTTCCGGGGGACACAGGGGAGGGCTGAAGGCCTGTGCAGGCCAGTGCAGGGAGCCTCAATGAGAGGGGGTCTTTGGGTAAAGGACCGAAAGTAGTGATGTCTGAGGAAAGGGTCTGCCAGCGGAAGGAACAGCAAACATGCCCCCAAGAGAGGACACGCCCACCACGTTGGTGGCATTTTTTCCCAGTGAAATCGGGAATGTGTCGTATTAGTCTGGGTGGGCCCGGGGAGGATTTCTCAGGGACTAATGCAATACCTTGCTCCCCAGAGTTCCTGTGGATGGGCTGTGCGACCAGGCTTGTCACCCCCAGGGCCACAGAGCACCTCCGTGGGGCCGCAGCCCGCCTCAGGGTGGGAGAGTGTTGCAGGTGGGGGTGCTGGGGTGCGCGGTCTTCACAAGGCCGCATCCAGTTTCCCAAGAAGAAGAAGAGCTGGGGCCTGCTGAGCCATCCGGTCCTCTCGTGGCCCCCAGGGAGGTGGCCAGGTGCACCCCGTGGGGTGTGCATGTGGCCCGCCCTCTGGCTGAGCCTGAGGGGAGCGAGGGGGAGGCTGGAGTCCAGTCACCTGGTCCCAGCCTCTCCTGGGACACGTGGTGAGCTGGAGTTCTGGGATATGGCGGGGCTGGGGGCGGGCAGGGAAGGCTGGGCGGCGGCAGACAGCAGGGGCCCCATCCCACCAGGTGTCCATGGGATGGTCGGTCTGCTCGGCTGCCGTGGAGGAGGTTCCGGCCTGGGCTCTCCAGAGAGACGAAGCCCTCAGGGGTATGTGTATCACTATAAACACACGCGTGTGTGCATCATGTATGTGCGGACATACAGATGTAGAGAGTGGGGGAGGGGATGCAGGTCTGGCTCCCTGGGGAGGACCATAGGCTCCTCCCAGCGCGCAGGGCAGCTCAGCAAACCGGTCCGGAGACACGGCGCGGACACACCCTGAGGTCACGTCTCCTGGCTCCGGGCGTCCCCAGCCCAGTGGGACACACTCCGGGAGCAAGCACAGCCTGGTCCTGTCCTTTGCAGCCAAATGACCCCGAGTGGCGTGCTCGGGGTCTCCCCAGCACCGCCTCCACCAGGAGATGTTCCGTCCCGGAGCGTCTCACGTAGGAAAAGTAGCACCGAGCACAGATTTTAAATCGCATTTTCCTGATATTTAATGAGGTCAACAGTTTGCAAGTATTTCCTGGACACTTATGTTTGTACTTTGGTGCACTGCCGGATTCTGTGTCGTCCCTCGCTTTTAAAAAACGGAAACAAGGTCAGATTGGTTTAAAAATGTAAAGAATTTCATCGGACGGCTTCCTTTTATCAAAGGCACTGTTTTTCGGGCCCAGCTTTCTAGGTTTGTTGGTGGGAGTCCTCGTGGCCCTTGTGACCCCTTGTCAGAGGGGAGAGGCGGAAGCTCGGAGGCCGGTCTGGGGTCTTGCCGAGCCCCTGAAATGCTCTCTCTGTCTGGGGAGGTCCGCCCGCAGCACTCTGTTTGTTCTTTTAGGTGATCTTCAGTACGTTTTGAATAGAAAACTAAAACTTTAATCCAGACAAAGTTCTTGATTCTTTTTATGCAGTTTCTGCCCAGAAACTTCTCCCAAGAGGAGCCCAAACTCAGAACCCTGTTCTCCTTGAAGGCCAGACGGCTTCTCCTCTAGCATCTGTAACTTCGGCCCATCGGGAGTTCATCTGGGTGAGGACAGCCACCAGGATCCACAGTCCATTTCCCAGCAGACGCCGTCTGGAACCGTCCCCCTGGGACGCGCCCCTGGCAGGCTGTCTGGCCGCCTCCGCCGTGCACCGTGGTCCCATCCGCAGACACAGACGCTCTCACGGCGCTGGACGCCTCCCCCCCGCCAGCCAGCAGGGACCCCGTGGCTGTGGTGACCCTCATCTCCCCGGGGGCTGGGTCCTGCGGTGACGGAAGGAATCCGGGGGAACTCTGCTCACTCAGCAGAGCAGGCCTGGTGAGCTGGGCGGGGACACCGGACTGTGGAAAATCACATGTCAGAAACCAAGGAAATTGTTCTGCCAGTTGTGTGGCCGACTAGACACTGTCTGGGAGACCCCAGGTCCCATGCTGCCCCCCCAGCGGCCTGACCCCCTGCACGCAAGGGGGCGTTTCTAGGGGCCGCTCCCCAGAGGGAGGAGCTGAAGTGTGGGCCAGGCCTGGGGCCTTCTCCCTTGATCCCGAGAGACAGAACCGGGACTCGAGGAGACGGAGAGGACCTGGGACATGATCCCGGGGCCTGCTGTCCAGAGCCGGGGCTTGCCGGGCCTTCCAGTGAGAGGACCCCCACACGTGGGCCGGCTGGCCAGCTGTGAGGAAGGCCCCACTCGGCCGGTGCGGTACTGAGGCTCTGCCTCCCCGCCAGCCCAGCCCTGGTGCCCGAGCCGCTTCCCCGAGGCCGCAGGAGCCGAGGAGGGTCTCTTCCCCGCCTCCCCGGCTCTGCCACTCAAGCTTGTCCCAGTTCCTGTGCCCCGTGGCTGCCCCAGCCAGACCCTGGGCATGTGGTGCTGTTGGTGGGTGATGTCCCACGTCTGCCCAGGCCCGGGTGACACTCGGGCCTCTGCAGGACGGGCTAGCGCCACCGCGGCCCCCTGGCCTGGGCCCAGAGGCTGGGGAGCCCAGATGGAAAGAGCATTCAGTCCGGCTCCAAAGTCCTTCCTGGCCCTTCCCCGCCGCTGACATGCTGTGACCCGAACATATCCCTTCTCCCGCAGCAGCTGCTTTCTCACTTAGGGACGGGGGATGATGGTGGCCTACTGGACAAGTGTGAATCCCCTCCCCGTCTGCCCTCCATGCGCTAGGACCGGAGACGTGGGAGCCTGACAGGGGATCCTAGCCTGGGGGGGTCGAGTCTCCCCCTCTGAGATCCCCGTCTTTTCTCTCCCAGGCCAGGACTCTGTCTCCCCGCTGGTCGTTACCCTTCCCTTGTCCTCTGTCTCCGGACAGTCCGTCACTCACTTCCCGGGCCCTGCAGCCGGACTGTGTCCGCGGGCACAGACGGTCTCTGTGCCTCCCCTCGTGTCCCCTCGTGCAGCTCCAGGAGCCAGTGAGCCAGCGTGGAGGCAGACGGCAGAGGCCGGCACAAATTGCCTGGGCGCCCAAAGGTGCGGGGCGGGGGCCAGGGTGGAGGGGGCCGTCACTGGGGGTGACTGTGCGCTGGAGACTAGGAGGTGGAGGGCGGTGAGACGGGGAACGTGGCAGCCACGGCGACATGGGGTGAAGCGGTCTCCTGCTGGGGTGGCCGGCTGGCCGGCCTGGGGACGTCTTCAGACCCAGAGCTCAGTTCTTCCCCAGAAGGGCCAGTAGAGGGTCCCCTCCCTGCCCCCACCCCATGCCCCCTCCCCCAGCATTTCCTAGTGCTTCCGGTGACCACATTTGGAAAGCAGGAACCCTGAGGTCCGGTGGGTGAAGGGAACAGGGCCAAGGTCATGGGGGCAAGGACGGGAGTGACCCTCACACTTCCCAAGGCCCAGGCCAGCACTGCCTCCAAGCTGTCCGAGCTGCAGAGACAGAGGACTCCTCAGGCTCTGACCCTGTGGGGCAGTGGCCCCGGGGTCCTGAGCCAGCCTTGGCCTCCCAGACTAAGTCAACGGAATTCTTCGAGGTCCCAGTTCTAAGACTGACTCCCGGGATGGCGGGAGCTCTCCTCTGCCTCCTGCCCCAGGCCCATTCTGGGGCCCTCCTCACCACGCGGAGCAGAGCTACCTCCTCTGAAGCCTTCTGGTTCTCATCCTCCCCACAGCATCCTCCCTCCCCGTCCCGGTAGGGTGGACCCCCCCAGACTAGAAAGACGGCGGCCTCCATTCCTTCCCGTTCTTCTCCACCTCCTCGCCCCTTCCAATGTGGGAGCTCATAGCTCCCCCACCGCACCATGCTGGGGGCAGGGGACATTGCTGAGAGCAGCACCGTGGCCTTGGTGACCCCTGCCTGAAAGCTTTGTCTACACTTCCCCTGGCCCTCCCCGGCAGCCTGCAGGGCCTCCAAGATGGCGCTTATGCTGGCCTCTGAGGGCTGCCCTGCTCCTGACCGAGGGTGGGGAGAGCCCCTCCAGCTCCCTCTCCAGAGGGCTTGCCGCCGGCCCACAGGTTCCTCCAGGAACTCTCCTTTCTCTCCTTGGACGCAGCTAGGGTGGGCCACCGGGCTTTCCCTCTCCCTGGCAAGCCCGGTCCTGCTGTGGCCCGTTGGGCAGACCCTACCAGGGAGCGAGGGGAAGCCCCCGGCGGAGGGGGTACGGGAGGCTGGAGGGTCCAGCAGGCCCTCACTAGCTCCAAGAGCCCCTGAACTTGCATCCCGACACCCTGCCTGGGAGCAGGAGGCACCGGACCCTGAAAGGCGAGTGGCAGCCGCAGGCCACGAGCCCGCCGGGCCTGCCTCGTGCTGCCCTCGGAGAGCCTGCTTAGCTGGCGTGCTCCTCAGCACCAGGGGATCCCCAACAGGCCTTACGGTTGCCTCCCTGCCCCCAGACAGAGCCCTGGCCCAGCTCGAGGGCCTTCTAAGGTAAATGCGTCAGAAAGGGAAGTGGAGTCCCAGCCCCAAGCACGGAGCAGGGGGGCCTGGCCTGGCCTGGACAGTGGCCACCCTGCTCTCCACCTGCCCGGACACTTGGGGGCAGAGGGCCCCCACCTCCCCACCCCCATCCCCTGCCCAGCTCCCCACGAGGCTTTTGCTCGTGTTCCCGTTGGTGACTCACTGTGGCCAAGGAAAAGTTTCTTTCTATTCCTTTCTCATTTTTTTTATGGTTTCTGTTTTCCCTGGCAGAGGATGTTGGGCCCAAATCTGATCCATGTGTGAGCCAGCTGAACTCACAAGCATTCCCAGGGAAGTGACGTCCCCCCCGCCCCGGCCTCGAGCCTCCCTGCTTGACACACTCAACTGGGGGCCACAGAGCAAATTCCAAGACACAGTTTCAAGAATGATGATTCAGAGGCTCAAAGAGGACATTTACGGGTAAGAGCTTGCTTCATCTCTGTGGCCAGGACCGGCCTGGGGACACATGACAGGGCGAGTACAGAGCAGGGACCAGGAGGCTGGCTGGGGGCAGGGGCTGGGTGGTGCTCGGACAGCTCAGGTGGGCGGCGTGGTCTCTGGGGGGAGACGACAGGCACTGGCATACTCTCACTGCTGACAGCCTACCAGGCATAGCACGGGCTCCCATCTGCACCTGAGGCTGGGGGCGGGGGGTTCCTCGTGCCATCAGATGACTGGGACGGCAGAGCTGGGGTGGGACCCCAGGGACCAGACCTTGACTCAACCCCAGTGCCTTTCAAGCACGGACGAAGGTGAGCCGGTGCCAAGTGAAGGAAGGGCCTTGAACAGAAGGGGTACAGAGCCTCCCTGGGTCCTGCTCCTGGTCTGGGGGCTGAGCCAGCAGCCCCCCAGTGTCCCTCCGGCTGGCTGTGGCTGCGTGCAGGGGCCCCGGGGCTTCCTGACCTGCCCCTTCTCTTTCCCTTTAGTCCGAGGTCCAAACTGCCTGTGGTTCGTCCCAGGGGCTCCTGGAATTTCCCATCCATTTCAGGGGGCCAAAGCCTCCCAGACAACCTTGGCTCAGGGCTGACTGCTGCTAAACTTGACCCACTGAATCCCGAGGTGCTTTCTCGCACTTCCTCGCTCCTTCTGCTCGGGGAGCTCCAGCCTCAGCTGTGAGGCCCATGAGGGGCCAGCTGACCTTCAAGGAGCCGGTGGAAACACACATGTCCTAACGGGCTGCACCAGCACCCGTGGCAGACATTACCAATCTATTCTGGACTCACGGATCTAGGCGGGCACCCATACAGATACTACTGATGGGTCCTGACATTCTCTGACTACCCAATACTTGTGCCCCCAGGCCACGCGGCGGCTGGAGCTGCTGTGAACACTCTTTAAAAACCAGGTTATGGTAAGAGGCACAGGAGGGACGGCTGTCCGTGCTGGGGTCTGAGCCGGTGGGAAAGCCGTGTGTCCAGAGGCAAGGCCGTGTTCACTGCAGGAAACAGAAGGAACTCTAGGGAGGGGACGAGCCCCAGATAGAAGCACCTCCTGCCTCAGCGTCAAGGGACAGTCCCTGTGGCACGTCCCAGCACACAGCTTTGCTGGGTTAAAGGCACGCCAAGTCTCTCCCCAGCTGGGTCCTCCAGCGTGTCTGGTCTACTCTGTCTTCGAGCCCCTCCGCCCCCCCCCCCACGGTCCGCATGCGGCTGGGCTCACAGGCGCTGCGGGTAAATCTTCCCGGGCTCGACCGGCGGCTGTGTCGGTTGCTGGAGAGGCCACATGAGTGGGCTGAGGAGATCCAGGCGTGGGGCAGGCAAGAACCCCTTCAGCTCCGTTGGAAATCGCTGTGTGAGTGCTGAGTCCGGGTCCTGTGAATTATACACAAAGTTAATATAATGGGAAAGGACTCCCCTCCCTCTCTGCTCTGTCTCTGCCTCCTTCCAAACTTGCCCTTGTTTGCCAGGACCCGGGGGGAGGGGGCATTACTGAGAGGCTCCCAGCCCCGCAGAGCAGCCAGCCTGCCCTGGGGGAGGCTCGCACCTGCCTGCCCCTAGAGAGCGAGTTCCCTACGAGCTGTCCCTCACCCGGCACCCGCACGTGGCCCACGGACCGGGAAATTAGTTGGGCGTCTGATGGAAAGCTGGTGACAGTTCAGAGTTGCCAGCCCCAGTCTCCAGAGAGAGGGAAGGGTGGGTTGGCCGGGAGCCCTCACCGCGGGTCCGGGTCCGGAGCCCTGACATGGGGAGGGTCTCGGAGGCCAGAAGCCGCGGCTGGACTCTGCCGTCGGGGCTCCCGACCCCCTCCATGGGTCTTGGCTGCATCCCGCCTCCCGGTCCCCCTCTAGTGAGCTGCTGCAGACCCAGCGTGCGGGGCAGGCGGCGCGGACCCCTCGGACCTGCGCCCTCAAGACCCGCGTCCGCCCCTCCCTCCGCCCCCCCCCCACCCCCGGTCCTCGGTCCTAGGCGCAGGCCTCAGGCGGGGGACGCCAGCCCCAGTTACCGCTTCGGAAAGTGCCAGCGCGCACCGCGCCAGGACAGATCGCCGCCCGCCCCCCCCCGCCCCCCCCCGCCCCCGCCCCCGCAGCCCCTCCGTCCACGCCCGGCTCCTCCTCCTCCTCCTCCTTCCCCAGGGGTGGGGGGAGCCGGCTCCGGAAGCCCCAGCGCCCCCGCCCCGGCCGCCACCGGAGCTTTGGAGAGGCGGTCCGCGCGGGAGCGCGCCACGCGGGGCCGGAGCTCCCAGCCGCCACCAGCGCCGCAGAGGTCCCCGGCCACCCCCGAGCCCCCACTCTCCCCGAGCCACTGCCCGGCCCGGAGCCCTCTCGCCCCACCCCGGATCTTCCCGCCCGCTCCCTCCCGGAGCCCTCCGCCGACCCCGGAGCCCCGGCCCACGCGGGACCCCTCTGCCGCCCCTCCCCAGGGGCCCCCGCCCCCCGCGCCCCGGGGCCCCCCGCGCCCCTGCCCCCCACGCGAGCCCCGGCCATGGCGGCCGTGCGCGGGGCGCCCCTGCTCGGCTGCCTCCTGGCGCTGCTGGCGCTGTGCCCCGGGGGGCGCCCGCAGACGGTGCTGACCGACGACGAGATCGAGGAGTTCCTCGAGGGTTTCCTGTCGGAGCTGGAGCCGGAGACCCGGGAGGACGACCTGGAGGTGCCGCCGCCACCCGAGCCCACCCTGCGCGCCCGCAAAGCCCAGACGGGAGACAAGCCGGGGGCGCGCCCGGGGGTAGCCAAAGAGGGTAAGATCCCCAGGGGCGTGCGGGGTTGGGGGAGGGGGTTAGCCCACTGCGCGATGGGGGACCTCTAGGCTCCCCTCGTCTCAGGTGACAAGGGCAGGCCCCTGGCAGGGGTTTGGCTGCTGTCCAGTCTGCTCCGTGAGGCCCAGGAGAGCCCAGATGTCTGGCAGGAGTCTGCGCCAGGCAGAGGTCGGGGCTGGCTTGCAGCCCTCTGTGCATGGAGACATATCCAGGTCTGCTGCCTCAGGGTTGCGCCCTCGCCGTCCCTCACCCCCAGCCCCTCACCCCCCCAGAAGGACGAGCATTAAGCCACCTGGGGACTTGGCTGCCCCCTCCCCAGGTCTGTCCCGTGAGCTGCCCTCATGTGGTCCTGGGGCCTGTGTGTGGCACACCCTGGCTGTGCCCACGCCACCCCCCAGAGTCCCAGCCTCAGACCTCCCTTGGGAGGGCTCCAAGCGGCCTCCTGCCCAGCCTCCTGTTCCAAGAGCGCAGAGGCAGGTGAGGGGGCTGCGGGGAGCCGTGGGCAGCACCCTGCCCTTGTGGACAGTGCATTCGCCGCCCTGAGCATCACAGGGCATGCGGCCCAGGGCTTCTTACATAATCAGTTGTCAATAAATCTCATGTGTTTGTGGCGACTTTCTGGAGGGGGGCAAGGGTCCTGTTGATCTCTCTCTCCCAGGAGACTCCAGGCACCATCCATCATTCCTGAGGTCAGCAGCCCCTCCCCTGCGTCCTCTTCTAGATCTTTCCTGGCTCCTTCCCACCCCTTGGGGGGCGGATCCTAGGACCCAACATGGCCTCCCCTCCCCACCTCTACTCCCCATTCCAGGCTTGCTGTCCTGGCCTCCTGGGTGCCGCGGTGGCAGCCCTGTTTCTCCCGGCTGTGTGCATTCTGTAAATTTTTCTGTGTTTAGGCCTCAGGCCACCAGCCGCATCGCACTTTCTCAGGGGCCAGGAGGACTCCCACAGAGTGCCCCGTGCTCCTGCTTCCTCCCCCAGACTCTGAGAGGGCATCATCAGGGCCTGCCTGTCCTCCTGCCCCCTTGGACCCCCTCTTGGTTAGAGCAGCCAACCCACACCAGACCCCTTACTTCTTAAAACGGGCACGAGTGACCTTTTTCTTGCTCTGCGGGGAGCTTCAGGGAGGCCCCAGGACCTGGCCCTTGACTCTGTGACAGTTGGCTGGGATGAGACCTCCTTCCTCTTTAGACCGGGCACTCCCCCCAGGACTGGATGGCTCAGTCGCTTCTCTGTCCCTTCTGTGCCCCGCACAGTATAACGCCCTCTGGTCAGCTGAGTGGACGCATGGGGAAGGAGAGCATGACGACGGGCCTCTGTTGAGTTTAAGCAGGTGGGAGGGTGAGGGCCTGCTCCCCGGGGCCAAGCTGCGGTGTTGGCAGCTGAGAGCTGCGGACCGGAAGCCTGGGTTCCTATCCCAGCTCCGCCACAAGGGCGAGCTACTTCACCTCTCTGTTTCCCAATCCAAGAAACACGGGACCAGCAAGAGCTGCTATGCCCTGGTTGTGGGCACCTTGGGGGCCCGGTGAGGTACAGAGTGAAGTCTCCGTTGACTTGACGTAAGTCTGTGTTTGTGACAGCACCTCTGGACAAAGCCAAAGACAAAGGGAAGAAAGGGAAGAAGGACAAAGGCCCCAAGGCCACCAAGCAGCCGCTGGAGGGGTCCCTCAGGCCACCCAAGAAACCTAAGGAGAAGCCACCTAAGGCCACCAAGAAACCCAAAGAGAAGCCACCTAAGGCCACCAAGAAACCCAAGGAGAAGCCACCCAAGGCCACCAAGAAGCCCAAGGAGAAGCCACCCAAGGCCACCAAGAGGCCCTCGGCTGGGAAGAGGCCCCCCACCCTCTCCCCCTCAGAAACCCTGTGGTGGCCACAGCCCCTGCCCCCCAGCCCTGGCCCCGAGGAGCTGCCCCAGGAGGGAGGTGTGTGCAGGCTCTCCTGGGGTTGTGGGGTTCTGACTGCTAGGCGACTAGGAGGGGGAGGGCATCCCTAGGCCCCTGCTTCCTGCAGATAGATCTGAGCGCCACTCAGGGTGGGCCCCGGCGACTTGTTGTTGTCATGAATGTAGCCATTTGGTTGGACCTCCCTTGGGGCGGCTGCCTCCCTTGGGTAGGGGTATTGGAGGCCTTATGGATGGGGTTTGATCTCCTGGATCTGTCCCCTGGGCCCCACTTAGATTCCTCCTCCTGTGTGTTGTGGGGCCCTCAGCCTTTGGGGTGCCCTCCTGCTGGGGCCTGGGCTCCCCAGAAAACCCTCCAGCTCTCCCGCCCCAGGAGACGCCAGCCGGGTGCTGAAGGCCAGAGCAGTCCAGGCCTCCTGGGAGTGAGCTCAGGCTCCCAGGAGCTGTCGGCACGGCCTAGGTCTCGTGGGCGCTCCCTGTACGAGCCGCGGTCAGGGTGGGCTTCCCGTCCACTGGCTTGGGGGCTTTGTGCTTGCAGGTGGGGCCCTCCCAGGTCCTTGGCTGGATCCAGGAGAAAAAACTGACTTGGAGCGCCAGTCTGGTGAGTGGGCAATGTCCCCCCGGCCTTGGGGGACCCGCTGCCTAGGCTGGCTGGGTTTCTAGGGTGGGCCTGGGGAGGGGCATCAGTGAGGGTCTTGCACAAGTCAGCCATGAGCACTTTCTCCAGAGCCGGAGGAGGAGACCGAGCCGCCCACCCTGGACTACAACGACCAGATAGAGAGGGAGGACTACGAGGACTGTGAGTAGGCCCCCAACTGCCCCCGTCCGGATCCGCACCCCTGGCCCCGGGGCCCACTGATGGTCAGCCCACCCAGAAGCCCTGTCCTCCCAGCCCCCCTGCCTTTGAGGGGGGCCCTTGGACTGGCTCAGAGCCCACCCTCCCCCTCAGTTGAGTACATCAGGCGCCAGAAGCGGCCCCGGCCACCCCCCACCAGGAGGAGGCCCGAGCGGCCCTGGCCGGAACGCCCAGAAGAGAAAGCCAAGCCGCCCGGGCCCGGACTGGAGGCCCCGGAGGAGAGGATCGGTAGGATGGGGACCACGGCCGGGGGGGGGGGGTTGCCCGGCGCGGGGGCTCTGGGCCCACCCCTGCCTCCCACCTCCACAGAGCCACCTCCGAAGCCGCTGCCGCCGCCCCTGCCCCCTGACTACGGGGAAGGCTATGTGATCCCTCACTACGACGACAGTGAGTGCCCGGCCCGGCCCGCCACACCCCTGCTTCTTGTGCTTTCTGGCGGGAGTTGCCTTGCCACAGGCCCTGCCACTCGAAGCCCCTGGCTCCCATCACTGCGGGGGACTCCTGTTCCTTCTGCGCGGTCACCGTCCTCTCCCTCTTGTGCCTTTGTCCACGGGGGCCTGAGCAGGTCCCTGTCCTTTCCCTGTCCCCAGGTCCCCACCCATCCCTCCCACTGACCCTTTGCCCCAACTCAGCCCCCGCTCAAGACCAGCCCCTCGTGGCTACAGGTGTCAGGTGTCATTCAAGGTGTGTCCCGTGTGCGCCCACTCCCTGTCCAGGACTCCATGGCCCACCTTTCCCCAGGCCATGCCCTCCTGAGCCAGGCTGTTGACTTCCCCGGCTCGGGCTCACCCTACCTGTTCCTAGACGGCCTCTCCTCCAGGAGACCCTCCCTACTCATCCCTGCCTCCCTGGGTTCCTCAAGGCCCACCCTGATCCCACCTCCTCCTGCTCTCCCTCCTGTGTGGTCCTGCTGGCCAGGCCCCTGTGGACCCAGGAGCTCTGGCCTACAGAGGGGGCCCTGGGGGCAGTACCTGGGCCACCTCAGCAGGGCTCTGCCTCCCCACAGTGGACTACTACTTCGGGCCCCCCAGACCCGGCAAGCCCCACGCTGAGCTGGAGACAGACGAGGAGAAGGAGGAGCTGAGTGAGTGCAGCTGCGCCACTCCCACCCCCGGCCTGACCCCCGAGCCCCCCAGCTCCCACCCCCGGCCTGACCCCCGAGCCCCCCAGCTCCCACCCCCGGCCTGACCCCCGAGCCCCCCAGCTCCCACCCCCGGCCTGACCCCCGAGCCCCCCAGCTCCCACCCCCGGCCTGACCCTCGAGCCCCCCAGCTCCCACCCCCGGCCTGACCCCCGAGCCCCCCAGCTCCCACCCCTGGCCTGACCCCCGAGCCACCCAGCTCCCCCCCCCCGGCCTGACCCCCGAGCCCCCCAGCCCTGCAGGCCCGACCCCGGGCCCCTCCCCGTCTGAAGCCCAGGGCTAAGATGGCTTCTACCTTCCACTACTCAGAGAAACCCAAAAAGGAGGGCAGCCCCAAGGAGGAGGAGAAGGATGACAAGTGGAACGTGGAGAAGGGCAAGGACCACAAAGGTGTGCGTCCGGGGCTGGACTCGCTGCTGGGGCGTCTGCGTGAGAGCGCGCGCGCTCCGGGCCCCAGGACCCTGCACCACGCCTCCCTTTGTTGCCTCCAGGGCCCCGGAAGGGTGAGGAGCTGGAGGAGGAGTGGGCTCCGACCGAGAAAGTCAGTGAGTGAGGGTCCTGGGGGCCGCGGTGGGGCTGGAGGGCAGGTGTGGGGGTGGGGAGGCTAGGGTATGTGGGGATGGGTGTGTGAGCGCGGGGAGTCCGCAGTAAGGTGGGTGCGGGTATATGTGGGGGCTGGGGATTGAGGGGGCCTGTGAAGTGGTGTGGGGGCTGGGGTACGTAGGGGGCGTGGTATGTGGGGGGGCTGGTGTGTGTGGACTGGTGTATGTGGGGTCTGGGGAGTGGGGGCTGGGGGCTGTGTGGGGAACTGGTGTATGTGGGGGGCTGGGGAGTGTGGGGGGTTGTGGGGCTGGGGTCCATGCAGTGGCAGCAGGGTAAGGGTGCTGGACAGACGACCCAAAGCCACACGGGGGTCCCAAATCTGGAATTCCCGATGATGCTCCAGGCCTCCAGAACACTTTTCTGCTCTTAAAATCTTGGGACTCAGGAGGGACAGGTCCTGGAGTATCTCTGCCCTGGGATCACCCTCTGGGGATAGAACTCACAGCACAAGGCAGTGTGCAGGAGGCCCTGAAGTGGGTCGTGGCTGGGAGGGGCTGAGCTCCTCGCGGCTGTTCCCTGTAGTTTCACTCGAGCCCCAGGGCCCTTTGGAGCCAGCATCATCTGCCAGTTCTTGGGAGGAGGAAGCTGAGTCCGGGGAGGGGAAGCACAGGCCGGGGTGCAGCTGCCCTGACGAGCGTCCCCTGATGGGAGGGGCGCGGGCTTTGGGCTCCTCGTTCTGGATTTCGGGAGGGAGTGGCAGAGCCATTGGGCCACCAGCCTTGGGTGCCATGTCCCTAGAGTGTCCCCCCATTGGGATGGAGTCCCACCGCATCGAGGACAACCAGATCCGGGCCTCGTCCATGCTGCGCCACGGCCTGGGCGCCCAGCGAGGCCGGCTCAACATACAGGTGGGTGTTGGGGTGCGCCTGTCTTGCAGCTGGCCCAGGGGCTCGTCCCCCTGCTCATTTCCCCCCCCCACACACACACACACAGGCTGGGGCCACCGAGGACGACTACTATGACGGGGCATGGTGCGCTGAGGATGACGCTCAGAGACAGTGGATTGAGGTAGACACCAGAAGGATCACCAAGTTCACGGGCGTCATCACCCAGGGCCGTGACTCCAGCATCCAGTACGTCAGCCAGACTCCCAGGCACTTCTCGAGGGGTGGATGGCCCCGGGCACGGGACTGCGTCCCATGCAGAATGTGCCACGCCCAATCCTCGTGGATGAGCAGATCACCCACCCGTGGCACATAGCGGGCGTGGGAGCCACTCTTGCTGCCCAGGGCGGGCTCCACATGCCCCTGCCGGCTCCTGGGGGCCCGGGACCTGGGGTAGGGAGAGCAGCCTTGCCCTGACTGCCCTCTGCTCCCCAGTGACGACTTCGTGACCTCCTTCTTCGTGGGCTTCAGCAACGACAGCCAAACGTGGACTATGTACACCAACGGCTACGAGGAAATGGTGGGCACCTGAGCTCGTGGCTCTGCTCTGGCATCGGGACTGGGAGCGGCTCTTGGCAGGGGTGGGGGTGCTGCTCTGAGCCCAGCCTCTCCCCAGACCTTCCACGGGAACGTGGACAAGGACACGCCCGTGCTGAGCGAGCTCCCCGAGCCGGTGGTGGCCCGCTTCATCCGCGTCTACCCTCTCACCTGGAACGGCAGCCTGTGCATGCGCCTGGAGGTGCTGGGGTGTCCCGTGACTCGTGAGTGCAGGGGGCCGGCGGGCAGCCGGGTGGGGGGCTGGCCGGGGTGGGGGGGCTGGCCGGGGGCCCGCTCAGGGCCCCGGCCGCCCGCTGCAGCTGTCCACAGCTACTATGCACAGAACGAGGTGGTGACCACCGACAACCTGGACTTCCGGCACCACAGCTACAAGGACATGCGCCAGGTGAGGGCCTGTCCTGGGTCGGCACAGGCGCGGGGAGAGGCTGTCCGGCAACTGGGGTCAGGGCTCCCAGACGCGGCCTGCCTGAGAGGGGGGTTGGCTGGCCCTCGCCTCAGGCAGGGGAAAACCACAGGGCCTCTCCCTCTGGTGCTGGTACCCGAGAGGAGCTGGTGTCGCCCGCAGGGGCCACTCCCACCACACAGGCCTTCCGGACGGAACAGACCGAGGTGGTGGGAGAGGCGTGGTGCTGCCTGCATGCAGGGCTGCCTCTGTGGGTGTGGGGTGTGTAACTCGGTGTCCTCTCCCGTGCTTAGCTGATGAAGGTGGTGAACGAGGAGTGCCCCACCATCACCCGCACGTACAGCTTGGGAAAGAGCTCACGCGGGCTCAAGATCTATGCCATGGAGATCTCGGACAACCCCGGGGATCACGAGCTGGGTGCGTGCCCCAAACCCCCGCGGAGGCCTGCCCTCCCTGGCATTGCAGCTGGTCCCTCTGCCTATCTCAGAGCCTCTCTGGGGGTCCCAGTCTGCCTTTTTGGGCCCAGCAAGCCTCAGCTGCCCCCATCCCCCTGGGCGGGTGCTTCCTCTGGGGCCCGGGAGGTTGCTGAGGCTCCTGCCCTTGCAGGGGAACCTGAGTTCCGATACACGGCTGGGATCCACGGCAATGAGGTGCTGGGCAGAGAGCTGCTGCTGCTTCTCATGCAGTACCTGTGCCGCGAGTACCGGGACGGGAACCCCCGCGTGCGCAGCTTGGTGCAGGACACGCGCATCCACCTGGTGCCCTCGCTGAACCCCGACGGCTACGAGGTGGCAGCGCAGATGGTGGGTGGGGGAGCAGACGCTGGGCTGGCGAGTGGGGGTGACAGGGCGGGGGGTAGGGGGCAGGCTGACATCAACCCCACTGGTTCCTCCAGGGCTCTGAGTTTGGGAACTGGGCGATGGGGCTGTGGACTGAGGAAGGTTTTGACATCTACGAGGACTTCCCAGATCTCAACTCTGTGCTCTGGGGAGCAGAGGAGAGGAAATGGGTCCCCTACCGGGTCCCCAACAACAACCTGCCCATTCCTGAACGCTACCTCTCTCCAGATGCCACGGTGAGGCCGCAGCCTGGCTAGCAGGCCTAGGGGAGCAGCCCGGACCCTGGGGTCCTGAACTCTGGACTTGGGGGTGGGCTGGTGGGGGACTGAGGTTGGGACTGGGCTGACTGAGGCATGGGGGCACCGAGGGGGCTTGAGTATGGGGGTGCATTCTGCAAGGGGGATGATGGCAGCTGTGTCTCCGACCTCACGCACTGGCCACCCCCAGGTGTCCACAGAGGTCCGAGCCATCATTGCCTGGATGGAGAAGAACCCCTTCGTGCTGGGGGCCAACCTGAACGGTGGTGAGCGTCTCGTGTCCTACCCCTACGACATGGCCCGGACACCCACCCAGGAGCAGCTGCTGGCCGCGGCCATGGCAGCTGCCCGGGGAGAAGATGAGGACGAGGTGTCCGAGGCCCAGGAGACCCCGGACCATGCCATCTTCCGCTGGCTGGCCATCTCCTTCGCGTCTGCTCACCTCACCATGACAGAGCCGTACCGGGGAGGGTGCCAAGCACAGGATTACACCAGCGGCATGGGCATCGTCAACGGGGCCAAGTGGAACCCCCGGTCTGGGAGTAAGTCAGCCCGGGAGGGGCCGGGCTGGGGCGTCTGGCGGGGCCCATGGGTGACTGCGGCTCTGTCTGTCCCTGCGTAGCCATCAACGACTTCAGTTACCTGCACACCAACTGCCTGGAGCTCTCCATCTACCTGGGCTGCGACAAGTTCCCCCACGAGAGCGAGCTGCCCCGAGAGTGGGAGAACAACAAGGAGGCTCTGCTCACCTTCATGGAGCAGGTGGGGTGCTGGCCCGGGCTGGGGTCCTCCGGAGCTCATGGGAACTGCGTGGGGCCTGCAAGGGGACACCCGGCCTCGCGTCCCTCTGCAGGTTCACCGGGGCATCAAGGGGGTTGTGACGGATGAGCAGGGCATCCCTATCGCCAACGCCACCATCTCTGTGAGCGGCATTAACCACGGCGTGAAGACAGGTACCTCGTGCGCACGCGGCCGCCCCTCCTGCCCGAAGCGGGGCCAGGTCTGTGCGAGGTCTCGGCCAGACCGCCCGCGGCGCCACCCCCCACCCCAGGGTCCGCGGGAGGCGGAGGGAGGGCTGGGGGCTGGGAGCGCACGCCTTGGGCAGCGGCGCCTGGCCTCCCTCCGCAGCGAGCGGCGGCGACTACTGGCGCATCCTGAACCCCGGGGAGTACCGCGTCACGGCGCACGCCGAGGGCTACACCCCCAGTGCCAAGACCTGCAACGTGGACTACGACATCGGGGCCACCCAGTGCAACTTCATCCTGGCCCGCTCCAACTGGAAGCGCATCCGCGAGATCATGGCCATGAACGGGAACCGGCCCATCCCGCGCATCGACCCCTCGCGCCCCATGACCCCCCAGCAGCGGCGGATGCAGCGGCGCCGCCTGCAGTACCGGCTGCGCATGCGCGAGCAGCTGCGGCTCCGGCGCCTCAACGCCACTGCGACCCCCGCCCCCGGCACCCCCGGCCCGGCCGCGCCCCCCACCGCCGCCACGCCGCCCCCCGCGCCCGCGCTCACCCCCTCCCCCACCCCCAGCGCCAGCCTGGGGCCCTGGCCCTTTGAGCCCGAGGCCACCACGGCGGGCTGGGAGGAGTCGGAGACGGAGACCTACACGGAGGTGGTGACGGAGTTTGGGACGGAGCTGGGGCCGGAGGAGGAGGAGGACCAGGAGGAGGACCGGGAGGAGGACCACGGGGAGGAGGAGGTGGTGGTGGTCATGGGCCCGGATTTCCCTTTCACTACAGCCGAGACCTACACAGTGAACTTTGGGGACTTCTGAGCACGGGCAAGCCCCCTGCCTCGGGGTCACCGGGCCGGGAGGGGACGCGCACGGGGCAACACCGAGGAGCCAGGCTGCTTTGGACGGTCAGGGCGCTGCAGGGCCCCGTGCGCACGGACTCCTCAGCCATCTCCCCCGACAGCCGCACCAATAAAGCAAGCTCACAAGCTCACAAGCTCAGGGCAGACACAGCTGTTGCAGAGCACTGGGGGAGGGTGGAGGCGGGAGGAGGGAGGAGGGGGGAGGGAGGAGGGAGGAGAGAGAGCGGCATGCCCCACCAGGGCCCTGGGCGGGCCTCATCTCTGCCTGGGACTCAACACCAGCACACTGGACAGGCTTTGTTTTAAAGACTTTATTCATTTTAGAGAAAGAGAGTGTGCGCAGGGGCGGGGCAGAGAGACTCGCAAGCCAACTCCACGGCCAGCGCGGAGCCCAGCGTGGGCTCCATCTCACGCCCCTGAGATCAGACCTGAGTCAAAATCAAGACTTGGATGCTCCATGGGCTGAGCGTCCCAATCAGGCTTTTCCGAAGAAACAAATGCCGCTGCTGGGTCAGTGTCACATGGAACAGAAAACCAGGGTCTCTGAGTCAGGGGCCCAGACCCAAGCCCCCCAGGTCCTCGTCCTCTGCCCCAAAGCCCGAGAAGCTGATGGGCTGGCAGGCCAGGCTACGCAGATTCACAAGGCAGGCAGTCTGCGTGGTGCTGAAGTCGGGGACGGCCACCAACAGCACCCTCTGGTCCTCTGGTCCTGTAAAGAAGACACACAGGCACTCCCACTTAGGTTCTGGGTGGGCCCTGGCTCCAACAGAAGTCACCAGAAGCAAACAGGAATTCCCCACGAGCCTTGTCAGGGTGCTGGCCACAGAAGCCCTTTTGGACCAGACGGAAGGACCGAGGGCAGCATGAAGGTCAAAGTCTGAAGCCTCGCTGACCAGAGGTGGGCAGTGAGCCTGCTGCACAGGTGCGGACCGATCGGCCCCTGCTCGGACATGCTCAGTCAGCTGCCCACAGGGCCCGGGGACTCCAGGGAGGTCTCCTCTGTGAGCCCTGTCCCCAGGACAGAGTCCCTCGTGACACCCCAGGCCCGAGGCCCCCAGAAGGTAGGACTCACCTCGGAAGATTTTAGAGCCAAACTCAGGGGTGTTCCCGCAGAAGTAGACGTGAGGGCACTCCGGGAAGATGAATGGGTCGGTCTTGTAGAAGGGGTAGCAACCTGGAGAAAGCCCACAGCGGCTGGAGCTTCTCAGCTCTGCACGGTGCCCGGTCAGGGGGTGGCGCCCCAGCCCGGCCCCTCATACTCGCTCGGGCTGTGCTGGTAGCAGCCCCGCCCATTGTGCCACAGCCCATGGCCCTGGGGTCAGGTCAGCGTGCCCTGCTGGGTGGCCACCGTGGTAGGGTGCCAGGCTCTACCCAGAGCTCCCAATATGCTCCCCAGGGTCTTTGGCCCTACACGGCGCCTTGACGGTGGATAGCCCAAAGATTCCAGGGGAGGTTCCAGAACTAGCGTCAAGCTTTTGAGGTTTCCCTGAGGTCATGGCAGGGCTGGTGAGTGCCAATCCAGGCTGCGAGCCCTCTGGACATCAAGGCCCCAGAACAGGACTCCCTTGGCCCTCTGGCCCCACCCCACGTGGCTGAGTCCCGTTACCTAGCGTGTCTGGGGCCGTGGGGCTGATGTGACGGACACGCAGGGTCCACTCCAGGATCTCTAAGTGATCCTCCATGCTGCTGTACCGGAAAATATCGCTCACATTTTGTCCTGATGTCCCCAGGAATCTGCAAGGCAAGGCTCAGCTGATCCCCGCAGGGGCCGCCGCCTGTGCTCCCCCAGGAGCTGGCCCCGAGCTCACCCGGCGCTCTCACAGCGGGTGTCCCAAGCCGACTCTGAGAAAGAGCCCAGATCCGGTGGGCCCTCTGCAGCCCTGGACCCAACCCTCCCATCCCGGCGCCACTGAGGCCCAAGGCCAGGCACCAGATGGGGGTGTGGCTGCGGCTACCTGACTCCATCGATGGTGGCTTGGTAGGGATTAGTGACCAGCTGGAGCGTGGCGTAGGCGGTGGCCAGCGGGAACATGCAGGGGTGCAGAGGCTGCTGGGGCAGCGTGTAGTTGGTCGGGTCGAATTCGCCTGGCATCACGTCCACGGGCACTGACGCCTGCAGGGCACAGGGGCAGGGGAGCTTGCAGGGCCCAGTGCCCTCCAAATCCCCCCTCCTCCCCTGCCCCGGCCCACCTGCCGGTGCCCGTGACACAGACCCCAGTCCCGTCCCCGGCGGCCCCCAGCTCGCTCACGCTCAGCTGCAGCAGGATCTCGTCCAGCATCCTGACTGCCTCCACGCTGGCTGCCTGGGTCTTCTTGGTTAAGTATTTGGCCTGGGGATAGAAGTCCGCAGGCTGTCAGGTCCCAAGACAGGCTCGGGTCGAAGGGACACTCAGAGCCCCGGCCGGACAGTGGAGAGCAGAGCAGAGGCCCACTGCTCGGGGATGCTAGGGGTTCTGTGCCACGGGGTCCCCTGCCCTCAGAAAGCAGGGCCGGAGCAGAGACCGCAGCATCACTGCAGGGCACTGGCCACCAGATGTGCGAAACCCCGCACCGCGACTCTCCCTGGGGAAAGGCGGGCGGGCGGGCAGGGACAGTACCTTGTTGATGGAATCTCTGCTCTGGGTGTTGTGGCTCAGCAGGTTCCCGGCGAGGATGACCCGGGACACGTGGGCGGCGCTGCACTGCTCCCCCTCGTCCCCCAGCTGCCCTGTTATCACGTCCACCAGCAGCTGGGTGCCCAGCAGGCTCTCGCCCCCGCCTCCACCCAGGCCCAGACCGGACACCAGCAGCACAAACCTGCAGGGGAAGTCGGGGTCCTGCTGTGTACCCAGAGAGCGGGGGTCCCACTGCTGCCCCCAGCCCGGCGGAGCTCTGCCACCATCACGGGTGAGTAGAGGACATGGAGCCCGGCAACCGTGACCCCCCCGGACCACCGGCCAGACCCCTGAGAGCCTGCTGCTCACCTGTCTGTGTCAAGGAGGGGTGCGGGCTTCTGCGGGGCAAGCTCCGCAAAGCAGTGGTCCTCCACCACGAACCTGCCGCTGTCTCCCGCAGAGCCGAACACGGCCAGCACCGTCCCTGGGGGGCAGCAGTGTCAGGCTCCGGGACGGAAGCCCGAGAGGCTACCACCTCCTTTTAGGCACCACTGGGGCAAAACCAGCTAGTTCCCTTCTGCCACACCAGAACATTCTCACTTAGGACTCGGGACCGAGGCCTGGGGTCACCACCTCTGGGTGGAGGCGGGAACCACTGACCCCCTCCCTGGGCCTCCGCTCCGGGGAGGAAGGGATGCACCCGCAGCGACAGGTGTGGGCCGGCCCCTCCCACCCCCACCTGTGACCAGCCTTGACGCGTCGACGCTGCCTTCCAGTCTGATGCGCTGCAACTCGTCTTCCAAGACCAGCTCGTCGTCGGGGTGGATGTATTTGCTCCGAGGAGGCTGGGGGAGCAGGTTGTGCTGGACGGCGGAGAAGGGAGGGAGTTGTGGGGCCAGAGGCCGGGTCCTAAGGCTCCCAGGCCCCATCAGTGAGATTCTGGGACTGCAGCCCCCGGACCGCCCCCCCCCCCCCCGCCCAGGGACAGAGGCCCAGCCCTGATTCCCTGGGTCCACGGCTGGTGGTCTCGAAGGTGCTCCCAGAGCAGTGGCCAACCTCACCTCTTCGCTGATCTCGCGGAGGATGGAAGGCTGGAGCGGCATGGCCTTGAAGAGGGTCCCCACCACACAGCACTTCTCCCCAGGCTGAAGCTCACACAGCTTCTTTACCTGGACTCCACCACCTGGGCACGACGGCACGGGCTCAGGGACCCAGTGACCTCCCCGCCCACCACGCAGCAGCCCACAGGCCGGCCTCTGCAGAGAAGGAGACCACCAAGTACAGAGACCCCCCGACATGAGCAGCCTCGGCCCCAGGAGGATAGAGGGATGGGGCGGGGCTCCCACGTCCCACGTCCTCATAAGAAAGACAGACACTCAGAGACAGGAGCACGGCTGCTGCCAGAAACGGGGAGAGCCGAGGAGGAGGTGCTCCTGGCCGGCCAGCACCTGCATTCAGACACCTGGTCTCCAGGATGAACGGGGAATACGGGTCTGGTGGGTTAAGCTGTTTGGTTTGTGACCACGCTGTCTGTGACAGCACGGAGCAACCAGGAAACCGACACGGAGCATTATGTCACTTACACAAAAACCGTAACAGTCACTCTTAGAAAGAAGCACCCTGCCCTCAAAACTGGAGAGGCTCGGTGTGCAGGGCTCACCCAGGCAGGCAAGGGGAAGGAGCACAAGTCCCAGAAGGCCTGTGGGTTTGTCAGGAAAGACCCGGAGCCTGGGAAAAATGCTGCTAGGAGCTGAAGGGATCATGTGGCCGCAGGACCGGCCCTTTCTGGAGCCCAGCTGCCCCTTCTGCCCCAGAATAACCGAGAACATTCCACAGAGCTGCACCCTGGGGAGAGGAGGCTAGTAGTTCAAAATGAGGTAAGGAGAGCGCCAGCAGCTGAAAGAGAAATGCCAGAGACCCACGGAGACAACAGACTCCGGAGCCGGACTGCCGAGCCCTCGCTCCACACCGAGCACTGTCCTTGAAACTCATCCGCGCCTGCCAACACACAGGGTAGACGCTACTGCCCCATCACACGCTTGAGGCAGCGGAGGCACAGAGAGGTTAAGTGACAGTTCAAGGTTGCACAGCTGGAATCCACTGTGCACACCTAAGCACCAGGCAGAACCACACATCCCTGTGTCGAGGGCAGGACACATGTGCAGCTGGATGGCGTGCGGGCATCGGCCAGACACCAGCATCGAGAGTGAACAGCATCGCCCATCCTCATCCTCACCAAGCGTACAACCCAGAGAGAGAGAAACGACAGCAGTCAACAAGGGCTCAGCCCCTGTGACAAGTGCCACGGAGCCATGGGAGCCACAGCAGTGGTGACTGCAAGGCAAAGCCGCACCAGACTGGGTGCTGCTGGAACCTAAAAGGTGGCAGTGACACGGGGCTTGAGGAGGGTGTCCCCAAGGGCTTCAAGGAAAGCAAGGAAAGGCCACCGGGAGCTACAGGAAGGGGACCTCACTCTGTGGCGGAGGACATGCCCGTGGCACTTGTGCCTGCGGTACAGACAACAGAAGATGTCCCTAACACGTGTGACGGTCTAGTTCTCGTGGCCTGGAATGACACCAGAGGCGATTCCCTCGGCTCCGTGGGATGGGTCTGAGTGCCACGGCTCCCCGCAGCCGAGACCCGAGCTGGAGCCCCAAGGCCAGGGCTGGGGGAGACACACGTGGATGGAGAAGCGCAGTCCCACCCACCTGTAAACATCTCAGATGAACTGAAAACACCCAGAAAGCCACTCTGACACACGGTAAGACCGAGGAACGGGGCATCGGCCAGAAGCTGAAGCTGCGGGTCCTGTTTGCACGACCAGTAATGTAACTGCAGGACGGGTCAAGGACCAAGTGGAGAAGGAAGAAGACGTGTGCTGACAAGAGTCCACGGGACCCAACCAGGCTGGAGGGCCCAGAGGAGCCGCGGACAGGGAGCCCCCGAGGTGGGAGGCATGTCTTCATGGACCTGGGCTCCCAGTGCCAGGTACCTGGCCCGCCGCACTGAGACACAGGGTGGCCACGTGCGGGCACACAAGCACATATCCTGCTCTCCGGACGGGGAACGTCCCTACACCAGTGAGATGACCACTGTTCCCAGGAGAACAAAGCCCACCTCATCCCAGCCTCTGAACTAAACCTCCCTTCAAAGCCACCGGTTCCTTAATTTAATCCTCATAACTACCTGCAGAAGCAGCGGAGGCACCAATGGGTTTGCTTTCCCAAGACAACCGGGAAGCGGGGTAAACTAAAGAAGGTTCCAGCTGTATCTGGTCGCTCATCTCTAGAACACCCCCGACACCCGGACCGTTCTGGGCTGGCGGGCAGGAAGCACTTCCCCGAATGCATCACTTACCCCAGCGCTGCTTGGCGCGGCTCACCAGGAAGGGCCTCATTTGGAGGAGGCGGGTGGCATAAATGTGGGCATACTGCCGGCTAAAGCTGCGCTCCCCGAGCCTGAAGGGCTGGGAGGAGTTGGTGTACGAGGACACAGGCACACGGGCAAAGGTGGCATTGTTGGCGGACGGTGGGGAGAGGAGAGTGTGGGCCCTCTGGGCAGCCTGCTCCGAAAACATGGTGTGCCAGATGCGTTCAGACCCCCGTGCTTGGGCCCAGGCGGCGGCGGTCACTGTGAAGACACAGATGTAGCCCTGCAGCTCCCGCCCACCCCATGGCTCTCCCACCATGTCTCCCCTGCACCTGCGGGCATGGAAGGAGGACGCCAGCCCAGACGTGGCTCAGAACAGCCCAGGCTGGATGCCAGCCGGTCACCTTGTCATGCTCATCCGAAAACGGAGACAGGAAGGCTCGGAACGCTTGTCCCACCTGGGGCTGTCCTGACCCTCTCCAAACCAGCAACGCGCTGCTCGCCTCACGCTCTACCTGGACGACCCCCGGCCCCTGCCCCATGTCGGGCACGAGGCCAGCCTCCCTCTACACGCGCCCCCAGGAAACACGCCTGTTCTAAACAAGCCTACGCCCGCCACCCTCTGCTCGACCCACTTCAGTGACCGAGACCCGCGTCCCTACAACCCGCCGCCGCCTGCACGTGGCGGCCTCGCTGGGCCGCGTCCCCGCCGTCTCGGCTCCCGTCCCACCGTCCCCCTCCCCGGGCGCTCGCGCGTCCCCCTCCGACCGCCGCGGCGGGTCCGCGGTCCGCCCGTGCCCGGGACACGAGCTCCCGGACCGTGGGCAGGGCACGCCTCACGGTCGCTCCTCCTCCGCGTACCGTTCCAGCGCCGCGGCCCGGTTCTCGGACCCCGCTCGGCCGCACGGATCCGGGCCGCCCCGCTCCCGGCCGCCGCGCTGCCCGCACTAACTTCCGGCCCGAAGGCGCGCGGCCGGGCCGCGGCCCCGGAAGGAGCCCCGCCGGCCTCGGGCCGCGCTCTGGCTTCGGCTCGGCGCGTGCAGCAGGGACCCTGCGGGGCCGCGCGCGGACACCGGAGCCCCGGCCCCGCCGCCTCCGCCTCCGCCGCCGCCACGCGGGTCCGGGGTCGCAGGACCTCAGTCACCTAGTCGCCCGCCGCGGGCCTCCCGCCGCCTCCCGCCAATCCGCGCACGCCGCCGCGCCCACCTCCGCGCACCGCCTCTCACTAGTGCCCGCCCACCAACGCCTTCTACCAATCGCCGAGCTTCCTGTTCCGTCCATCACGGAGGGGCCCGCCCACCGACACAGCCTCCCGCCAATCCGGCGCACCGCCCCGCCCACCTCCTCGCCGTGTTCCCGCCAAACTGCGTGCGCCGCCCCGCCCACCTCCTCGCCCTGCCTCCCGCCTCCCCCGCGCCCCGCCCCGCCCACCTCCGCCTCCCGCCAGTCCGCGAGCGCCCCGCCCCCCCCGCGCGCCGCCCCGCCCACCTCCGCCTCCCGCCAGTCCGCGAGCGCCCCGCCCCCCCGCGCCCCGCCCCGCCCACCTCCGCCTCCCGCCAGTCCGCGAGCGCCCCGCCCCCCCGCGCCCCGCCCCGCCCACCTCCGCCTCCCGCCAGTCCGCGAGCGCCCCGCCCCTCCCCCGCGCGCCGCCCCGCCCACCTCCTCGCCCTGCCTCCCGCCTCCCCCGCGCGCCGCCCCGCCCACCTCCGCCTCCCGCCAGTCCGCGAGCGCCCCGCCCCCCCGCGCGCCGCCCCGCCCACCTCCGCCTCCCGCCAGTCCGCGAGCGCCCCGCCCCCCCGCGCCCCGCCCAGCCCACCTCCGCCTCCCGCCAGTCCGCGAGCGCCCCGCCCCCCCGCGCCCCGCCCCGCCCACCTCCGCCTCCCGCCAGTCCGCGAGCGCCCCGCCCCTCCCCCGCGCGCCGCCCCGCCCACCTCCTCGCCCTGCCTCCCGCCTCCCCCGCGCGCCGCCCCGCCCACCTCCGCCTCCCGCCAGTCCGCGAGCGCCCCGCCCCCCCGCGCCCCGCCCCGCCCACCTCCGCCTGCAGCCCCTCCGCGAGCGCCCCGCCTCTGGCCGCGCCCCGGGTTTCCCGGGCTACGCGGGACCCGCGGGTGGCGTGGGGCTCGCGCGCTCGCGTGTCCCGAGGATTGTGCCTGAGGTCAGCACGCGGAGGGCAGGGCCCGGGACTGGGGTCCGGGACCGCGGAGGAACGGTTCGGGCTGGGGTTCGTGATGGGGCCGCGGACGGGCTGTGGCCCGGCCCCCGCGCCGGGGTCTCCTCTCCGTCCCACCCGCGGCGCCCCGGACGGTCGCGGGCGTGTGGGGCGTCCGCTTGGTTGCACCCGTGCAGGGCCGGCCTGCAGCCCTGCCCCCGCCTCGGGGTCCTGCGGCCACAGCGCCGCCGCGTCGCGGAGCCACCTGCGAGGGCGACCGCGCACGGCACGGCGGGACGCGCCCCCGGACCCGAGCCGCCGCCCCCGCGTGAGACCGGGTCGGTCCGGGTGTGTGGGCGACGCGCGGGCGCAGGGCTCCGGGCAGGCTTGCGGCGCGCGCGGCGGGAAGTCGGTGCGTTTCCTCGCCGGGCCGGGCCGGGCGGGCCGCCTTCGCGCCGGGGCGTCTGCACGACGGATCCCGGAGCCACCCGGGGGCGCCCGGCCCGGGGGCTTCCGAGCGCCTTCCCGGAGCGGCGCCGTCGTCCGCACCGTCCGGCCTCACCGCGGCGCCCCGGAGCGCCGCACCTGCCCCCTGCGCAGCCGCCGCGCGTCCGTCTGTCCCGGCCTCCGTCTGTCCCCGGGCCTCCGCTCACGTGCCCGCGGACGGGAACCGTGCGGTGTCCGTTGTGGCGTCTGGTTTACGATCTCCCAGGTACGTCCGTGCTGGGCCGCGTGTCCGAACTTGGGGACTTTCAGGACCAGGAGCGCCGCCCGGTCCACGCAGCACGGTTGTTCGTCCGCCCGCCCGACGGGACACTCGCTGGTTTGCGTCCTTGCCTTTATTGATGTATTTATGACAGACACAGCGGGAGGGAGCACAAGCGGGGGAGGGGCAGAGGGAGAAGCCGGCTGCCCGCGGAGCAGGGAGCCCGATGGGGGCTCGAGCCCAGGACCCTGCGACCAGGACCTGAGCCCGCAGACCCCCCAGCGGGTCTCCTTCTCGTGGCTCATGAATCTCGCGGCTTTGGCTGCGGGTGAGCACAGTCCGTCGGCGTTTTGGCTTCAGGTTTTGGGTGGACACCTCCGGCGCAAGTCCACGGCCCCTCCGGGTCGGGTTCCGGAGGGGCCGCCGCACCCGCCCCGGCAGCCGCGCCCTCGTACGCCCCCAGCCGCAGGGCGGTCCTTCAGGCGCTCGTGCCGGCCCCCGCGTGGCTTCTCCGGTGCTCCGCTCGCGGCCGGCCTAACGCGGTGCCGCGCCGCTGGGCTTTACTTGCGTGTCCCTGACAATGAGTGATGTTGGACACCTTTTCATGGGCTTGTTGGCCACCTGGGTATCTTTGAAGAAATGCTTAAGTTCTGTGTCTGTGTTTTCAGTGGATTATGTTTTTGTTTTTTAATTTCAGGGGTGTTTTATGTGTTCCGGGTTTAATGCCTCATCAGGGATGTAATTTGCAGATACCTTCTGCCATTCCATGGGTTTTCCTCTGCCGACGCTGTCTTGTGACGCACACAATTTTCATTTTATTAAAGTCCCATCATAACCTGTCCTTCTTTTGGTCTCCTGTCCCTTAGGCGTCCTATCCAAAAAGTCACTGCCGAATCCAGTGCCGTGAAGTTTGCCCGCCGTGGTTTCTTCTCAGAGTTTTACAGTCGTGGCTCTTAGATTTAGGTCTTTGATTCACGTAGGATTGGTTTTGTATACGGCTTTACGTGAGGGTTTGACTTCTTTGGTTTGCGTGGAGCTATCCGGTTTTCCCAGTGCCATGTTGGAGCAGTTAGGCCTTTACCGTATTAAAGCATCGCTCTTCTTTACCAACCATGGGTCAGGGGGGCCGTGTGTGTACTGGACGTCCTGTGACTGCCCCAAAGTTCGAGAATCTGTGAGGCCCCCAGGGGGCACATCGGAGACGTAGAGGCCAACCTCAAAGCTTTCTAAGGCCAAGGTATTTGGAAGGTCTTCACGGATTTTTGCCACTTGAGTCCTAACAGTGCTGTTAGCGCATCTTATTAACCCCAAGGACTGAGCCTGGTATGCACATGTAAAGCCAGTCAGACCGTACAGACGTGACTGGGGGTTCCCTGATAACCATCAGGCGTGAGAGGGGTTCCTTAGGTGGGGGAGAATCTTTTCTAACAGAATTTTAACTGCAGAAGAGATGCTGGCCTGTCTATGAGAAAGAGCTCTGGTCCAGTGAGAAAGCAAGGGAAACACGACTAAACATACGGACCCCCGTGAATGGGGAAGCTGTATGAGGTCCATTTGTATGAGCTGGTTCTCTGCATTCATACTTCAGACAGCTGGGACAGGGAGGAAGGCCCTTGCTGTGGCCTCACTCATATTTTCCCACTGGTGTTGGTCATGGTGCTACCATTTTGTCAGTAGACCGGTGGTTTAATGCAGGTACAGTAGTTAGTGGAGGGAATTGTAGAGTTCCTGGTAGGACCAGATTGTTATTTGGGCTAAACCAGAGTTCTCTCTTTATGGATCCAAAAATTACTAGATTTGCAATATTGTTTTTCCTTTCCTGGGACCAGTTGACATTGACATCTCTTGTCAGTTTTTCCAAATTATCACTTGGGAGGACATCTCTTTGGAGTACAACATTGTCACTTGGGAGGACATCTCTTTGGAGGTTTGGGTTGAGAGCAGTGTTTTTGGCAGAAATATCAGCGGGGGGTTTGACTCCAGCCGCCAGGGAGTCGAGTCTGGAACACCCGGGAACCTTAATGACAGCCAGCCAGCAGAAGTGCGGTACCTCATAAGCTCTGGACACAGGGGCCTTTTTCCTCAAGCCCCCCCTCCCCCGCCAATGCACTCACAATCTTGAGATCAAAACCTGAGCTGAGATCAGGAGTCAGACCCTTAACTGATAGAGCCACCAGGAGCCCCCACAGGAGACATATTTAATCTTACCCCACTGGAGGTAAGGAGGCCGTGATGTTTCCAGAATGTTCCAAAGCCCTGAGCCACCCCCAAAGACATGCCAGCCATCAGTATAAATATCCACAGGTCATGATCCCAGGGTCCTGGAATCGAGTCCCATATCAGGCGCCCTGCTCAGCGGGGAGTCTGCTTCTCCCTCTCCCTCTGCTTGTGCTCCCCCTGCTTGTGCTCCCTCTGTCAAATAAACAAAATCTTTAAAAAAAGGAACCATCAGCAAATCCTTAAGCTCCTGCCTCTGGTTAGAGGAGTTTCCTGTGCGCTGTCCCAGGGATTCAACAGCAAGCAGCTGTGAAAGGTTTCATCTGGACCCGGAGGTAGTCCTTATTCCAAAGCGGATGCTCCAGGCACCAAAACGGACTCTGGGCAAACAGCACCTTTTCTTTGGAGACCGTAGGTCCCTCTCAGGCTAGAAGTTTTACAGGGGGATGCCACCTCCCCGTGAAGACGTCTGGGAAGGGAGCAGAAGAGCAAACCCTCTACACGTTGTAACCAAGTCGAGCCTGTCGAAAACTTCATGTCATCCAAGTCAGCCTTTGAAGGACCCTCGGTGCCACCCTGGGGCGTGACTGCCCGGGGGGCCTGCTGTTCTCCCCAAGTGAAGGCAGAAAGACGCGGGCTCTCCTTACCGACCGGAGTTCTAACCAAGCGCCCCCCAGGCCGGTGACCGCGGAAACTTCGCTTGCAGTGGGAGTGGGTGCCAGTAGCACGTAGGGGTTAGGAACGAACAGCAGGGTCCTGGGGGGTCCCTGCTCAGGGGCCCGGACAAAGGTCCGTCCCTGGCCATTGGGTTTCCTCCCAGGTAAAGCAGGGGTGTGACAGGGACTGGTACAGGGGATCATGAGGCCCTGAGCCTCGAAATTCTCTGTCACGGGCTTGAGGCCCTGAAGGGCTTCTGTATTTTTAGGGCATCGATTAATTCTAGGGAGAGGTTTTGAGCGGTCTAGCTGAATCTTGTTGGGAAGCGCACTGTGGATTTTACCAACATCAGCTGGGGATTTTTAGCTGATCCAGTAGGAATAAATGATGGGTGTTTCCAGACTCCCCGATGGTCCCGCCAGAGACAGAGCAGATAAAAGACATCAGAGCGTCATCTAATCCCCCGGTTGGCTATTTTGATCGCTGCTGTCAGATTCTAGAATTATCTTCCCCTTCAGCGAGAAAGGAATTCTGGCAGGATACTTTTGTAAGGAATCCCAGCCCAGGGAGTAGGGGCGGAGGGACTGAGGAGGAAGGAGTGGGCACCCCTCCGAGGGAGTGGGTTCAGAGGCGGGACCCTGCTGAGGTCGGTTGGAGACCCCCACTGTTGGAAGTGTTTGCCCCTCCGAGGGGCTGCTCTGCCACCGTGGGGCTGGGCTGCACGTGTGTAGCTCTGGTGTCAACAGGAACAGAGAGAAAGTCACTCCCAACTTGGAGAGTGGTTTCTCCCAGCCAGTTAAGAGACAGGATTGGGAGAGGTCTCTGTGGCCCTCTGGGAGTAATGGCCACCCCAGCCCAGTCACCTGTGGCCCAACGCAGGGTCCCCATCTCCTGAGGTGGCCACGGCAAGGGGGGTGCTGTGGATGGAGCCTGGCAGGCACTCGAGGTGGCCCACACCAGTCAGCCCTGGCAGGGCCAATGGGACGAGGCCACCGCTGGGCTGACCAAGGCGCCTTGGTGCGTGTTGGCAAGGGGGGAAGCAGGGAGTGAGGAGGGGGTCCGGGGAGAGGGATGCTGGAGGTGTTGCTGATGCAAAGCAGGCCAGGCCAGGGTGACAAAGTTCTATTTTGGGGCTATGTGGCTCTGCGCGTCAGCAGCACACTCCCGTGGGGACGGTCCCCAGACGGTGGGGGAAGGCCAGCAGCCGGTGGGAGGTCAGAGGCTGTTCCAGACCCCTGGGGCGGGGGAGACAGGGCGGGGCGAGTGCAGTGGGATGGGGGCAGAGGGGAGAGAAGCTGGCAGGGCGCCTCCTCCCTGCAGCCACCCCCGAGGGGCAGGGCCAGGGAAGCGGCAGGGCACCAACCGCTAGGCAGCCGCAGGCTCTGGGAACTCGCCAAGTCCACAGCCTGCTGGTCTCAGCTTCCAGAAGTCCGGAGGTTCATAGCGCTGCCCGGCTCACTCACTACACATCCCCCCTGAGCACCGGCCGCGTGCCAGGCATGGTGCTAGAGGCGGACGCGTCCCTGTCCCCGTCGCTCTTGGGAAGCCAGGCTGACCTACGTCAGGCCGGGCCGGGCACACCCTGCGAGCCGAGCGGCCCCAACCTGGATCAGGAGGTGGCTTTCCGGGGAGGGGATGCCTGGGTTGGGGCCTGAATCCAGGGAGGCCAGAGGCCAGGTGGAGGCTCAGATGCCATGACCCCGGCTGCCATCGGGACTGTTCTAGCACCTTCTGGCTCGGGTCCCTCTAGCCTGGGCCCTCCATCAGAGGCCCTCATCCCAGTAAGTCCCTAATCAAAACGCACGTTGCCCTGGGGGGGTCTGTGAGTGGTGACCGGGTGGGAGCCGGCCTCGATTCCTATAATGGAAGGTCAGAATGAATGGAAGAAGCCGCCCCATGTCTTTCCGACTTAAGCAACAACAGTACCTCATTTCCCGCGGCATCTAGGCGACCCCCAGCTCTTCTCGCCTAAGTGTGGACGTGGCCACAGGACTGGGGTCTGTCCGGCTGGAAGGTGGAGGGCCATGCCTCTCCCTTATGTGGGCTTGTATCGTGGGCTTCGTCTCAGTGGGGTGGCCTCTGCTTCTCAGGCATGAGGGCGGAACCAGCAGGCTGCTTGAGGCCGACAGGGCCCCAGCCAGCCGGGGTGCCCGGGTGTAGACACAGGGGTTCCCGGGTGTAGACACAGGCCGGGCCTTCTGACCGAGGCAGCGACACAGAAACTTGACCAGCCGGACCCTGTAACTACCCTGTGACTTCCCTGGGGTGGTGTGCACACACGACCTGTGGCTTCCAGGGGACATACCACCTGAGGCTGGCGTCTTTGTCTCTGGCTTGCCTCTCTGCCCCTTTGTGCTCCGAAATGGTCAGGTCGTCTGAGCAGACAGGACCCCAAGACCGTCTGGGGCACTGGTGCACCCACATGTCCCTCCATCAGCGCATCTGGTCAGCAACGTGAAATCAGGTGTCGCAGTGGCCCTTCCCCATGGCCAAGCCCTCTGGCCCTGAACTAGAACGAGTGTCATGGGGACCTGCTCTGGGCTGCCCTCTCACGGGGAGTTTGGGCGGGCTCGCTGGCTGCCGTCAAGCGCTGTGTCATTCGGATGTCTTCATTTTCAACCCCTGGAGACCCGGCGGGCAGGTGGGCCTGCGAATGCTCCCGGAGATGGGTGCCCACACCGGCCTGGCTCTGTGTGGCGGTGGACAAGGCGCTCGAGCGTGTGGTGCCTCAGAACAGCCCCCGCCACCCGGAGCCGCTGCCCACGGCAGACTCCTCACGCCCTGTCCCGAACTCCATCCTGGTGCAAATGCCGCAGCAGGACCGTGTGGGCCGCAGCCCCCGCTCGCCAGCTCTGGGGTGCAGGGACAGGGCCCGGGCCTGGGCAGAGGGCTGAGGGGGTCTCTGGGCAAAATCCGGAGCCCCCCGGCCAGCCCTCCAGCGGGCCTGCAACTCTGGAGGCTGGAAACAGTCTCCGCCAATGCGGAGAGCTTCTCGGCAAAAGTCACTGGGTAAGTACTAAACCAGAGCTCAGTGCTCGTCACTGGCCGCTGCTAAGAGATCCCAGGGATAGGGAATCCCGCCTGTTCTCACCCAGACCGGCCCATCCGCGGTGTTTCCAGGGAGCTGGGTTTGCTGATTGCCTTTGTCTGGACGTAAGCCACACTGGTCCCCCTCCTTCAAGCCAGAGGTGGGCGTGCTGGAGTCCCCGCTCGTGAGGCAGGAAACTGGGAAACCTCGGAGAAGCGGCTCCCGGCTCCTCGGGGCCCTGACCGGGCTCCACAGCGGGCCAGAGGCTTCTCTAGCCGTCGGCGTCTGAGGGATGGATGCAAAACCAGGTGGGGAAAGACAAGCTTTCTAAGGAGAACGCGCTAAGAAAAGGAAGGAGAAAATCTGTGTCCTTTTTCGGACAGTATTAACTTCGGGAGTATTAACTTCGTCTTAGTTTTAATGTGCCCTTACAGGGGTCCCTGCCGGCCACTGCTCAGAGCCCAGGTGAGGGACTCCAAGGCCCCACAGCCTCCGGGGCCTCCCTGAACAAAAGTGTTTGGCGGGGGGTGTCTCGCTCCCCACGGGGTCTGGGGACATCAGCCTCCGCATCCAGGCCTGCAGGGCACTGGGGAAGATGGGGTGGTGGTTCGCTTGCAGCCCCCGAGTGTGAGCCCCTGGCGGAGGAGGGAGGGGCCGGAGCTGTCAGAAGCTCTCCCAGGGAGCCCTGGGTGATTCTAGACGTGGCCCCAGTGAGGGCAAGCGGCTAGGAGACCTCCTCATGGACTCCTCTTAGCAGGCTGTGGGTGAAGTGTGGCGAGGCCACCTCAGGACCTGGGCAGGGGTCGGGGGGCGGTGGTCCTCACAGCAGCGAGGCTTCCGGGGCTCATAGGAAAACAGGAAGTCAGGGCGATTAGGATGCCGCCTCAACAAGGTTTCCCTTGGAGGCACAGGTGGCGAGGGACCCCGAGTCCCCGAGCTCAGCCCCTCGGGTGTGTGTCCAACAAGGTCGCACTCCCAGGCCTGACCCTCTGTGAGCAGGATTGTATGGTCTCTGCTCTGGACACAAGACCTTCCCTCGCTTCGGCAGAACACGCAGATGCAAGCCTGCCAAAGGGGCTTCGGTCGGCTGGGTTTGCGGAGAGCGCTGGCCTGGCCCGTTTCCTGGTTAGCATCTGGGCGCCCCAGAGTCTACAGGCTGGCCATACAGCCAACAGCGCGTCCGGCGGAGAGGGGACGGGAGCCAGAAATGAGGGCCACCCACGGCCCCTGAAGGTGCCTCGGAGCCGCAGCGAGGAGGGAGAAACAGGGACGGTTTCAGTGATGCTTGTTTTCAACCCAACACTGGAAAGCAGTGTCCTTTCAACGTGGAACCATACACAAATCCCCAATGAGATATTTTCCATTCTTTTTTGTGTGACATCTTCAGGACATCGTTCCATCTGAACTCATAGCGCATTTCAAGGGCTCCATAGGCACGGTGGCCAGTGGCTACCGTCCTGGGCTCTCCGCCTCTCTCCCATCCCGGCCTGTTTCCCTTGTCCACGTCTCTCTCTTTCTTTCGTTGACGCCCCACACATGAACCCTCGGCTCTCAGTTTACTCCAAACTAGTTAATACAGGCAGTTTGGGTGCAGAAAGGACTAACCTTACCAAATAACTACACCAGGAGTGGGAAAAGAAAACTTTGGAAAGCAGAATTGTGACCTGCATACAGATATGCAGTGAACACCTGTCACAGGTTTTAGGTACTCAGGGCACTGGGGGGCTCGGGGTAAAGCGTCTGCCGTCCGCTCCGGTCATGATCCTGGGCTCCTGGGCTGGAGACCCGCATGGGGGGGGGTCCCTGCTCAGTGGGGAGCCTGCTTCTCCCTCTGCCTGTCACTCCCCCTCTTTCAAATAATAAGATCTTAAAAAAAAAACAAAACAGATTTTATGTACCCGTTAGTTCCGAGGGGACCAATAACGAGCGGTCAGTTACCGCGCATCCTGTGTTACGTGTGTTGTGCCCGGCGTTCTTGCCGTAAAGGAAGCCCGGGAAAGGAGCATCAGGAACACCATCACGAGGAGGGAATGCAGCGCTGTCTTGTATTTACTGGGAAGAAGTCAGCACGGAAGTGGCCCTCTGTGGTTCAGACCCATGCGTTCAGGGTCAAGGGAACCGTTCAGGGACGCTGGAAGGAGGCTGCTCTCCGCACAGGTGCAAAGCTGGCTTCCTCTGCGGAGAAGGGGGAGACCGAGGTGGTCGCAGGTCTAGGGACGGGAACCTGTGGCCTTGTTGGTCGCCTACGACTTGAAGACGACGAGGAGGTCACAGAGGCCCCACAGAACCAGCCCCCGGTTCTGCTCTGCATGGAAGACGCCTGTGAGCCGTCCGCTGGGTCTCACGTTTCTCTGCGGAGGCTTAGATTATCCCTGACTTTCTGAAATCAGTTTGTTGAACAAGCAGAACTCCGGTGCGAATGGAGGCTCTTAAGCTGGCCCGGTTGTGTCCCTGCACCCCCCCCCATCCCTGCTCGGGCAGCTCCAGGACTTTCGTGATCATGAGTCAGTATGAGAAAGTGCTAGAACTTTGAATTTCAAGTCTCAGCGTCGTATTTAAAATTGTCAAGTTCCAGATAAAAACAGAGACCGAACACCTCTCCATGTGAAAATGCCTTTCCTCTTGCTTGCCTCCAGGGAAGGAAAGTGTTCCGCCCCCCAGCTCTTCCCACCTCCCAGCTCGGGGTGGGGTGGGGGGCTGCAGCCAGGCTGGGGGAGGGGAGGTCCTACTTTGTGCAAGGGACTGCCTGTCTCCCTCCTCCCCTCCTGCTGCCCTCCAGTTCCCTAGATAAGATAAGCCGAGTCCCCTCCACACCCTGGTTTCTGCAGGTGACAGGGGGATGGGACACCAAGAGTCTTTCCAGAGAAAGGCCCTCCCTCTCTCCAGCCTTTACCACACCCCACGCCCTCCGCCACCGCCAGAGGCCTTTTCCTCTCTCTGGAAGCGACTTGCACGTGCTCTGGTGTGTACCTTGCTTGCATTTCCAAAATGAAGTGAGTTTATGTTTTTGAATGGGTTCCTGAGCCTTCCACAGGGGGCCCAGCATGCGCGCACGCACACACACACACACACACACACACACACAGGTGCAGGGAGGCCCACCAGCGGGGCCCTAGCAGAATGGAGGTGGAGCGCAGGGCCCCCCTGTGGCTGGTGCGGGCCTGATGGAGGCCATTCAAAGCCCCGAAGTCCGTCTCCTAGATGTGTCCTCACCCGTAAAGTGGGCACACGCCGGCCCACCGTCGCAGAGCAGTCCGGGGTGGCCCGAGCTGAGCCGTCCAGTGGCTGGGTCCCTCCGCTCCCCCTGCTGGCCCCCACCCCATCCGTCCCAGACAGGCCACTACTGCAGGTGTGATTGGGAAACAGCATTTATTGTGGTGTCCCCACGGGCCAGCCCCGACTCGCAGCTGCGCCGAGCTCACTCCTCCTTCTCGTCCCCGTGGGTGATGATGTAGCACAGAGACTTGTAGTCGATGTCCCCCGCCAGGTCCATGGGCGTCAGGGCGAACATCTGCTCCACCTGCGGGGGGGGGGGTCGTGGTCAGAGGCAGACAGGTCAGGGGGCCTGCGGTGACCCGAGGGAGACCTGTGACCCCAGCCCTCCCCACGGACTCCCAGCCCAGTGCCCTGTGGCGAAGAGCCCTGTGAAGGGGAGGGGAGGGCCTCGAAGGAACCAGAATCCTCACCTCAGCCGGAGAGAACTTGTCTGCCTGGGTCAGGAGAAGCTGCTTGAACCTGGGGAGAGCCAAAGGCGGGCTATGAAGGCTCCCACGGCCCAGGTGGCCGCCCTCCCCCAGGGCCCCCCGAGGATTCTGTACCCCTTCTCGCACACTTACTCATCCTTGTTCACCACACCCTTGCCATTGGGGTCGAACATGCGGAAGGCGCTCAGGATGGCTTCCTCGGGGTCCGTCCCTGGGAGCCCGGGTGGGGGGAGCAGGTGAGCACTGGTGCCCGCAGCCTCCCAGCCCCCACCCAGGAGGCCCCCGGGGTGCGGGAGGCCTGTTCTGTCCCAGGAGAGGAGGGAGGGCCTGTCCTGATGGAGCGCCCTTTGGGGCCCAGAGAGGCTAGGACCAGCCATCCTTGGGGCAGGCCTGACCAGGAGACCAGGATTTGGACTTGGGAGTGAGGCTGACTGGGGGGTCGGGGTGCCAGTGCCCACGGGTCGGGGAGGCAGGGGAGAGCTCCATGGGCCCTGGGTGGGCCTGGGCCAGGGAGAGTCCAGTCGAGGCCTGGGTGGGGCTCGGGAGGGGTTCAGGCGGCTTCCAGGCCGGGAGACCCAACCCAGCCCTGGCTGACCGTTCAGCTTCTCGCCGAAGAGCGTGAGGAAGACGGTGAAGTTGATGGGGCCCTTCCCCTCCTGCAGCATGGCGTCCAGCTCCTGTTCCGGAACGCTCACCTTCCCTGGCAGCAGCGGGGCATGGGATGGACACGGGCCCGGCCCGCCTCCCCTCCTGCCCAAGCCGGCCCCCCTCCTTCCCTGCCACAGAACGATGGGGAGCTGTGGCCAGTGCGCGGGAGGTGTGTGCGAGCCCACTGAGGGGGAGGGAGGTGGGAGCGGGGAAGGAGGGAGGCGGGCGCTGCCTGGCCAGGGGGCCTGTGCTTTCTCAGTGGGGATCCCGCCAGCCCGCTGAGCCAGAGCGGGAGCCGCGGCCCCGGTGTGAGCAGCCGCCCTCTCCTCTGCCAGCCGGGGAAGGCGAAGGCACTCACCGAGCTGGGAGTAGGTCTCCCGAAGGTCTGACTTGCAGATGATGCCGTCACGGTTCTGGTCGATGCAGCTGAAGGCCTGGGCGGTGGGGGGCACCGTCCTTCAGGGGGAACAGCCCCCGCCCCGGGGAAGGCCGGAGTGGGGGAGGGGTCCTGGAGGGTGGACGGACCGGGAGGGGCCGGGACGACCGAGTACCGGGAAGAGGGGGTATAGGCAGGGTGGGTGCCAGGGCCGGTCCCAGGCCACTGGGGTGGGGGCACTCACCTCCTTGAACTCCTGGATCTGGGCTTGCTCAAACATGGAGAACACGTTGGAAGAGCCTCGCTGGGCCTGCTTGGTGGCCGCGGCCTTGCCCCGGGTCCCCGCCTTCCTGCTGGCCTGCAACACTGTAGGTGGGGAGAGGCCCTTTCCCCGGCTCCCCAAATACTCCTCCCTCCCCATGCACACCTCCTGAGCACTCCCAGGAGAGCACTCCCAGGTCTGGCTCCTCTTCCGGCCTCACGTCGCCAGCGTTCTTCCCCTTCCCACAGGACAGCACCCGAGAGCCTGCTGGCCTCCGGCTAGCGCCCGGCACTCACCATCCTCTCTCCGTGGCAGCCGGCTTGCTGCAAGGGGCCCCCAGCCCCTTTTACGTTTTAGCCTTATCACCTGGAGCGCCAAATAAGGACAGGAAGAGAGGACAAGCCCAAACTTGGCAGCCCTGCCTGGGCTGGGGGAAGACAGGGCCCCAGGCAGATTCCAGCCACGTTCCCGGTGACCTTCAGGCCCCCTGATGTCTAACATCCAGACATCCACCCGTCCAGCAGCAACGGCTCCCAAGGGCAGAGCTCACAGGCTCACAGCTCTCCGCCGCTCTGGGTGCTGAACGAGGTATCGCTCCGCATGAGATGTCTCCCGTATTACCCCCACCTGACTGTGTCTCCTGCAGGCCCAGTCTAGAACCTGCCCCGTCCAAGGAGACAGCAGAAGACAGCATGCGGAGGACTGGCCTGAGGCCTCTACTGGGCTGGGGAAGTACAATGGGTATTTCTGAGGATGGTCTCTGGCCTGAGACCCCCAGGGATTCCCAGAGTTTGGGTGGACAGTGGCCCTGGCCTTTGGCCCCTCTGACAGAGGGCAGAAGGCAGCCCTGAGCTGGCTGTGACCCCAAGTGAACCTGTGTGCGAGGCGTGTTTGGAACATGGTGTACGACCTGCGCCCCCGGCATCCCCTTGGACCCGCAAGAAAGTGGTCATGAGTCCTTCCTGTGAGATGCCACTGCGGGCCCCGGGCTCACCCCACTCTGCTGCAGGCCTGCCTGCTCCTTTAGGGCCCCGAGAAGGACTGGGGGCTGGGGACCTTCTAGAACAGACGTCATGGGCCCATTGGCTGCCCTCTGGAACCCGGAGCAGAGGAGAGGGCCCACTGGCTGTCCTCCCTCCCCTGGAACCGGGCTCTTTGCAACTGCGCCCTGCCCCCGGGGGGGACAATGCAGAGGCCGGCTGGTAGAGCCCGCGTTTGGGTGGTGCGTGAGACCCCAGGCCTCTTTTGTGCAACAAAAAGAGTTTGGCGGCACCTCCGTCCGTCTCCGGAAATGAAATCCGTAAAATACATAACCTGCCCTCAAAGGGAACGTAAAAATCAAGGGCAGCCTCCGAACCGCAGAGAAAACAGCTTAAGAAGTAGCTTACGTCGGCACGGGGTCCTACATGGATGCCGAGACCCGAGGACTGCTGTGGGGTCACCGGACCCTTGCGCAACGTCCCAGTGCATAATCGGGATTCAGGAGACCTAAGACGATCTGACCCGGTCCCCCACAGGACACCCGGAAAAACCAGAGAACGTCTCAAAGCCACGGCTCTGGGTTGAGTTCCGAATCAAACAACAGTCACTGTGGGTCCGTGGTTCCTCTCATCGCAGAGCGCGCCTATGTTCTAACTCCACAACGTGCGGACCATAATGGGGCACAGCTGAGAGAGGGCGCCAGGCCTGGCCCAGCTAACTCAGAGCAGGCACGTCACGTCACCCAGGAGCCCCTGGAAGGACCTCGGCAATCACCCTCCTCTCCTCCCATCACTGTCACAACCCAAGTGGCTCCAGGGGGCCCCAGCGGAGACCAGCCCTGTCCCACCTCCCAGAGCAGCACCCCGGCCTCCAACTCCTTCCCAGGTGCTCCCAGAGGCAATCAGAGCCCGCGGGTCCCCACGTACATCCCGCAGACGGCCAGCCAGGGGCCAGGCCAAGCCGGTATGTCCAACCACCCTCCCGCTGAGGCCACCTCTGTTCCCACAGCCCAGTGTGTCCCTTCACGTTCCCCAGCGCAGCTGGCTGGAGGGCACGGTGAGTTTCCAGACACCGAGGCTTGCGGAACGTCTGTGCACATGTGACCATGTCTCCATATTGTCCCCCTGCCCTTATGCCCAGAGATCAAAGGACACTGGTCAACGCCATGTTCTAAACTTTTAAAACGTTTAATTAAAAAAGCCACACGGTCACAGGTTGGGCGTGGGAGCTTGGTGTGGCGCACAGAGGTCTGGTGAGAAAAGAGAAGCCTGGGTGGCCCCTCGTGTGCTGAGTGCTGACCTCTCCTTCTCCGTCAGCCCTGTGGGAGCCCAGGACCCCACCACGGAGGTGCTCCCAGGCCTGCCTGGGGGTGTGAGGGGGGAAGTCCTCCTCATCCTGGTCCCTCCGGGCACACAGGGGCTATAGGGGCTCTGTGTCCTGCACCACCTGGAAGGTCCACCCCAGAGCCACACGCCACTCACGGATGGTGGCAGGAGAGCAGCAAGGACGCCATCTCCAAGCCTCGGGGTACAGGCAGCCTCCAGGGTGGGGCCGGTCCTCTCCCATTTCCCGGTCCCCAGCAGGCATGAAAACAGCCAGGCCTGGGTGACCGGCAGCCTCTGGCCCCCTGTGGAACCCCACTCTAGGTCTGGCCAGGTCAGCTGCTTCCCCAGTGGGTTGAGTTCCCAGGCGGAGGCGGGGGGGTGTCCAGAGCAGGCCCCGGGCGAGGCTGGGTCAGGCTGAAGGCTCCAAGAGGAGGCAGTGTGGGCATGCAGCCAAGTCTTGACTCCCTTCCGGGTCCTTGATTCCAGTCACACAGGTGAGGGACTTTGTGGGGTCTCCATGCCTGCTCACCTCAGCCCCAAACCCAGTCAGGGCCCGGGGCTGTCCCACCAACCGCCTCTGAGACAAGAGGCCTGCCCCGGGGCCCCGAGATTCCCCGTGGGCCCTTCCCCATCTTTGGGGGAGGCAGTGGGGATGGGAGGCATCCAGGGTCCTTACAAAGAGAGACCTCTTTCCTGGGCGAGGGTGGGGCATCCGTGGGGAACACATCCCCCGGGTCCCAGGTCCAGCGAGCCACTGCCTCCTCCTTGCCTGGTGGCCTCCGCGGTCACTGGCCCAGCATGCAGGCCTTCTTGCAGGCCACCGCCGAGATCAGGGCCGCGCCCCGGCCACTGCCCTCCTCCGACTCGATGAAGGTGATCTCGCAGCTGGGCGTCAGCCTGCGCACGCTGGTATGGAACCTCTCCTTGAAGCTGCGCGGGGGAGCAGGGCTGCCGTTCCTCCCCCGCACGCGCTGACCCCCGCCCGCCCCCGCAGCAGCGCGAGCAGTGAGCCCGGGGGGCCCCGGGGACAGCCCTGGGGGTTCCACTCGCCTTGCGCCCGAGGCGCACGCGGGGCCGCGGGACGACCGCGGGGGCTCACCTGGGGTGCAGCTTGTACACCGAGCCGTCCACGCCCACGGTGATGCGCATCACGTCCTCGCTGCGGCTCTCGCGCATGCGGTTGATGACGCCCGCCAGCCCCGCGGCGCACATGTGCGCGGCGCGCGTGGACACGCTCTCGCAGGCGCGGCGCACGATGTCGCAGTCGGTGGCCGAGGGCCGCAGCCCCAGCGTGCTCAGGATGTTGTAGATCTGCTTGCGGTCGCCCGAGTCGCTGCGGGGGGCGGGAGGGTCGCGTGTCGGGGGAGGGTCGCTCGGCCCCGGGCCAGCCGGACCCCGACCCCGACAGCGGCGGCCTCCTCCCCTCCCCCTGTCCACCTCACCCAGGCGAAGCGCGTGGGGCTCGGGCTCCACAGGGGAGCGGGTCCGACTCCGCCGAGGACCAGCAGTTACCGGTCACTGTGCCTCGCTCTAAGCCCAGGGCCTCCGCTCTAACGTGCGCGACCCTGGCGCGCCTCGGGGCTGGCGCGTGGAGGAAGTGGGACGATCTCCACGGCGGTGGGGAGTCACCGAGGGGACGCGTGGGCTGCGCCCTGGGCCCGGGTGCGTGCTCCCCTGCGGGCCACGTGCGGCGCGGACCCTCGCCCGGACCCCGGGGCACCCCCCACGCCTCGGCCCCGCCCCGCGCCCCACGCGCCCAGCGCACCTCTCCACCTGCGACACGAAGCGCGTCTCGAAGGCGCCGCGCGTGCGCAGCTGTTCCGAGGCCTCCCCGCGGAAAAGCAGGTTTTCGTCCACGAGTTTGAGCAGCACGAGCCGCACCAGCTCGCCCATGTACTTGCCGCCGATGAGCTTCTCGTACCTGCCCGGAGGGCGGCCGGGTCACCCCACGCCCGGCCACGAGGAGGCCAGGTAGTGCCCTGCGATGCCCCGCCTCCAGACCTGGTGCGCGCCTGCTCTCCTTTATGTCAAGCAGGACTGCAGGGTTAGGAAGCGCCCCGGGGCCTCGGGACCGCACCCTGCCCCACTGAGGGCGTTGGTCCAGGGTGCGGCCTTCCTCCCAGGGCCCCGCGCCCAGCGCACACTGTCCTCCCAGGGCCGCGCGGTGGGTGCTGTTCTCCTTGACCCGCGGCGGAGGGAGCTCAGGCTCAGAGGGGCTGGGGCCTGCCGGGGCCCTGGGCTCCTGGAATCCGCCAACGGGGCAGAAGCGCGCCCTGCGTCTTCGTCTCTACGGGCCCTGAATCCCACCAACCCAGCGGAGCGGCCGGAGTGCAGGAAGGCACGAGCGGCTACGCGGCTCCTTAGGCTGGCTGGACCCTGAGGAGCTCTGCCGGGCTGGTCCTCAAGCCGTTCAGACCAGCCCGCGGCATTTCCGGGAGCCGTGACTGGGGACAGGTGTCTACTCCGGGGAGCTCTGGGCTGAACGCTCTGAGCGCTGACTGGGGGTGTCAGAGCCTCCCTCTGCAGTGGTCACCGGATGGGCCACCTGACCCGTGATCCCGGCCCAAAGACCCTCTTTCTGGGGACCAAACCTCCCTGTCTCTCTCCCTGTGCCAGGTTCGCAGGGGCGCCTAGCGCAAGGGGTAGACGCCAGCTTGCAAGAAAGGATTGTCAGTTTGCTTTCCCTTGGAGCCGTTTAGAAACAAGCCTGCCTGAGCCGGGTGGGAGGGGGAGCCACGCAGGTGGTCCTTACAGCTGCTGGCCGGGGTTCAGGGAGTTCTCGTCCACCACACGGTCATACTCCAGCAGGAACTCGTCCAGCTCCCCGGAGTCCCCGAAGGCGCCCCACTCCGTGTTGACACACATGCGGCCCTCGTCCCCTTCCACCAGCTCCACGTTCTGCATCTCCTCCATGTAGCAGGCGTTGCAGCCTGTGCCTGTGGGGGCCGCGGGCCGGGCCGCAGGGGTGAGGGGTGGGGGAGCGGGGGCTGCAGTCCTGGGAGCCCACCTCTCCCGAGTCCCTCCACCTGCACCCCCGCAGAGCCCCCTGTGGCCCTGGCTTCCCCGCCTCCCTGCTGCAGCACCCACCGCTGCCTGGCCTGGAGAAGTGGGAAGGAGCCTCGGTTGCTGTGTGACCTCCCCTTCCATGAGCCCATCTCTTTGGGCTGTTCCCCGTCCCCAGTAAGGGACGGTAACACCTTAGACCCGGGTGCTTGGGAGGACAGAGTGAAACGGGGCGAGGTGCTTGGCCAACTACAGGTGTGCGTGGTTTTATCTCGGTTTACGCAGCAGCCTTGTTTTTTGGCACTTTACATACATGTGCTTGAGCTTCTGTCCTGGGCCCTGTTTTGGGGGGCATTGTAATTTACAGAGTCCATTGAACAATGGGGGTCTGGGGATGCAGGGCCGTCCAGTTTTTTTGGTGTGCGGATGTGTGTGTGTGTGTGTGTGTGTGTGTCTGTGTGTGTGAGAAAACCCCAGAAATCAAGACTTTGATGGGCATTCTCCCATTTTTGGGATCTTGGTTATTATCCTGTTTTTAAGCACTGAGCAGAGGGAGTGCAGGGCAGAGGTGAGCCCAGGCCAGCCCAGGCCATCTCTGCAGGGCTGTGCCCGAGGCAGGGGCTGCAGAGCCTACACACCAAGACAGGGTGTCTCGAGGAGCTGTGGCCCGACAGCTGCCCCGGGCAGCTCTGAAGGGGACCGCTGGGAAAGTGGGCTCTTGCTGCTTGCGTTTAGGCAGTGGACTCGGAGACGGCTTTCCGTTGGAAAGTCGAACATGGAGCGAGGAGATGTGAGCGGTGCGAGGAGGACAGCGCGAGGCCAGTGTGTGCCGTGGGAGACGGGTTTGTGAGGGCCGGCTCTCAGGGGCCCCGCAGGGCAAATGACTTCACCACTGACTTTCTGGGGAGCCGGAGCCCGGAGTCGGCAGCTGCATGTCCAGGGGACGACTGACCGGACGGGAGCCGTGCTCAGGGCCCACTGCGGACCCTCGAGAGCTCCTGGGAAAGGCTGAGGCCTGCCGGGGCCGGGGCTGCTCCCTTTCTGGCCTTCACTTCAGACGGGGACAGGAGGACCGTCTAGGAGGGGACGATGTCACCCATGCTTGTCCTCTTCCACGGGGACACATCTGTCCGGTTTGGTCAATTTACCAGCGAGGGGAATGTAGTTAAATCTCGATGGGCCCCCCGGACCGGTAGCCGGCATGTCCTCTGATGCCGGGACTTGTGAGTGTTCGATATACTAGCTGCAGGCAGGATGCCCCGCCTCTCCCCAAGGCCACCCCACATCCTGCCACCTGTGGGGTCCACGCCTGGCACTGGAGCCCTGCTCTGACCATCGCCCACGGCCCAGGACTTTCGGCCCTCACGCCTCAGGGCCGGGGATGAAGGCGGGCCAAGGCTGTGTGCTGCCAGTCCCGGATAGAGCCGGGCGTGAGTTCTTACCCACAATCATGCCGACCTCACACCGGCGGTCTTCGTAGTAGCAGGAGATCATGGTGGCCACCGTGTCGTTGACCATCGCTACCACGTCCATTTCGAAGTCCTGCCAAGAGGCCCAGAGGCACCAGTGATCGGGCTGGGGTGTTGGCTCGGGCTGCTCCAGGCTCGTCCGGCGGGGGGAGGGTCACCCAGGAGGCTGTCCCTGGCATCGTGGCCAGAGGGGAGGGGGGTTCTGAGGGCGGTCATGGGGTGCCTCACCCCTCTCCGTTTGATGGCGTCACGGAGGAGCCCCACGATGTTGTTCCCTTCTGCTCCAGAGGCCTTGAAGCCCTTGGTCCAATTGAGGAGGATGCCCTGAGGGGAGAGGAGGGGCAGGGTGAGGCGCCCCGCTTAGCTGGACTGTGGCTTTGAGCAGTGGCGGAGGCGACTCTCTCCAAATAGTCTGTTCCCGCGGGGTTGGCCTCCAGCCCACATGAGTGTTTCCAGGGGAAAGCCCGGGGCATCACCCAGAGTGATATAAGGCCGGGGTCCCTCCGCTGCAGTACACCCAAGGCGAAGACGGTAGGGTACAGTGGCGTCATCCCTTCCTCGAGGGTCTCCCTGGGCCCCTGAGTGGCCGGCCCCTGCTGCCCTTGTGCGCCGTGTGGCCCGGGCATGGAGGACCAAGGAGCCCTGCGCTGGCTGTCTCTCCGAGAGGTCGTGTGTGTGTTGTGTGTGTGTTGTGTGTGTTCACACACACACATAGACGTGTGTGTGTAATTCACATGTGTGTGTAATGTGTGTAATTGATGTGTGTACACACATAAACGCATGTGTGCGTGCGCTCATCGTGCACACACATGGACTTGGTGTGTGCACATGCGTGTATAATGCACACACGTGTGTGCATGTGTCCTTACATGTAGAAGTGACGGGTAGAAGCGTATCTATGATTGACCTGTGTGTGCATACAGGTGCGTGCGTGGCTGACTTCTGCGTGTCCGTGTGCGTGGATAATGTGCACGCGTGCGCGTGTGTGTCTGTGTGTGTGTGTCTGTGTCTGTGTGTGTCTGTGGGGGGCGGGTGACGGTGGCGGGTGGAGCCTTGGCCCAGCCCAGTCCTGCCGCCCACGCTGGTGGCCCAGCGTCACTCGGCTGTGCTGACCTGCCAGCGCCCTCCTCCCGCTCGCTCGCCTGTGCCCGGTCTGCGGCAGGGGACATCCTGCTGGCCTCGGGGGCTCTTTGGTTCAGGCAAACAGAACCAGCCGGATCTCAGTTTCCCAAAATCCCACAACAGGCCAGTGACAGAGCCATGGGTTGAGCCCAAGACTCTTTCCCGACACGGGGTTGCATTGGAGGCCTCGGGGAGTTCCCGGGGCGTCGTTCTCTGGGGAACGGGTCACCCCCCGCCCCCGACCTGGCCCCACCTTGTCGATGTCTTCGTGCCTCACGGGGAAGGAGAAGGTGAAGCCCAAGGGCAGTTTCTTGTGCTTCATCTGATGCTTGTCCAGGAAGTCGGAGATGCACTCGGAGATGTAGTCGAACAGCTGGAAGACAGGCCACGAGCGGGCCGTTGGCCGCAGCGCCCGCGTGGGCCCCGGGAGAGCACGGCCTCCCCGCCTGCCCTCGGCTCCGCCGGCCTGAGTGCTGCCGCCGCTGGGACAGCGCGACTCCAGGACCGGCCTTGTGCCCAGCCCAGCTGTGCGCTGTCGGCCTGTGCCTCCCGCTGGGCCCCGTGACGTCCAGCCGCAGACTTAGGACAGAGGCACAGCTGTGGCCGTCACTCGGATTTCTGTCTCTACCACCCAGAGTGGCCTTCGCTGCCTGCAGGTGTCCTGGCTGCCCATGCCCGGTCCTGCTGGGGACTGGCCCTACCCTGCTCGTGTGGGCCTGGCCCCAGCCCCGGGTGCTCCTCCGCGCCCTGCTGATGGTCCTTGTTCCCTGCTTGGCCGCACCGTCCACACCAGCGCTGCTGCTTCGTTCATGGCCAGTCTGACTGCATGCAGGGGTGTGGCGAGGACCAGGCTGCCCCGGGACTCCTGCCTTGAAACCCTGGTCCCCAGGGGATGGGTTCTGCCTCTGCCCACCTCCCCGGGTCGTGGTACTTCTGTACCCTCTCCTGAGCCCTCCCCACGGGCAGGGTAGCATTCCCGCCTGGGCAGACATTATGACTGCAGTCACCCCACTTGGTGTCCCTGCTGGTAGCAGGTGGGGGGTGGGCACACGGGGAGAAGGCAGGGCACACAGGCTGCTTGGACCAGCACGTTCTCTCCGCCGCCCTGTCACACGTCTGAGCCTTCTGGGAAATGGAGCAGGGAGGTGACCTGCTGGGGCCAGCTGCCTCCCTGGGCCCTCTGAGGCTGCTTGGCTGTCCTGCCCATGGGTGCCCCTGGCCCTGGTAGATAGGTGGGCCCTCCCACCAGGACTGGCGAGCTAGAGATCCCGTGCAGACTTGACCCCGGCCCCGGCCCGGCTGCTCACCATCTCCGCGGTGCCGGTCATGGCGTCCTCGGGGATGGAGTACATCTGGTGCTTGGTCGTCACGCTCCACTGCCCCTCCGCGCCCTCCCCCACCTTCACCAGCATCACCCTGAAGTTGGTGCCACCCAGGTCCAGGGAGAGGAAGTCCCCGACTTCTGCAGCCACAGGGAGAAGGGCATCAGCCTTGGGGCTCTGGCCGGCAGGACCCCAAGTCCAGGGAGAGAAGGAGAGAAGGGAGTGGGGGCATCAGAGGTCCGAGCCGTAAACAAGGCCCCGGGGGCCCCTCCCTGCCCGCCGGGCGGCGAACCTGAGCCCTCCGGGGTGGAGCGCACGTAGGTGGGCAGCATCTTCACGCTGGCCTCCTCGTGGGTCTCCAGCCGCAGGCCCCGCGCCATCTCCTTTTGCATGCGCCGCATCACCTTCTTCAGGTCCGCCTCCTGCAGCTGGAAGTCGGCCAGGATCTGCTCGGCCTGTGCGGGGCGGGGCGGGGGAGCAGCCGCGTGGAGCCGGGGCCTGGATGCCCCGACTCACGGGGGCCCCCCACACACCGGGGGGCTCCTTTGCGCCCCGGCCCTGGGTCCGAGACGACCCCTCTGTTCAAATTCCCCGTGAACCAGCCGAAAACCTAGAACGGCAGAGCTCCAAGGGCAGCCCCGAAACACGCGTGGCCCGAGGCATGCTGGACGGGGAGGGGCAGAGGCAGATGCGGCAGGCCCTCCCCGCAGCTCAGACGCCCACTGTGGGGTCCCTGCCACGCTGACCAGGAGAGTGGGTGAGACAGGGCGGGAAGAGCCTGTCTGGAGGTCAGCGGGTGGCTGGCCTGTCACATCTGGTCATTCTCCCGCCAGAATTAACACTGAGGGAGTGTGTGGGCCAGTGTGCGCGAATGGAGCCCGTTTAAGAAAGGCAGCCCCTCGCCTGGGTCGCTCAGTCGTTAAGCCTCTGCCTTCGGCTCAGGTCATGATCTCAGGGTCCTGGGATCGAGACACATCGGGCTCCCTGCTCAGCGGGAAGCCTGCTTCTCCCTCTCCCACTCCCCCTGCTTGTGTTCTTTCTCTCGCTGTGTATCTCTGTTAAAAAATAAATAAAATCTTAAAAAAAAAAAAAAAAAGAAAAAGGCAGCCCCTCCCCAGCCCAGGGTACAGCCCACGACCGGGCCAAGCCAAGCACAGCTATCCTGCGCCCCTTTGCTGGTGATCTGGTTTCGCCCCGGGCACGTGGCCCAGTTCTGGCCAATGACAGGGAAAGAAAAGTCTGATTTTCGCAGGACCTTCTCTTCCCTGGAAGGTCGGTGCCCCTGTAACTGCGAACACAGCAGAGTAAGGGTGCGACGGGCGTGATGGCTGGCACCACAGCAGCTGTCCTGTGACAATGTGGAGTCAGGGCTGTCGGTGGGGAGGGATGACGGAGAGGGGCAGAGCAGCCGGGCCCTGAGGCACCGGCCAGCTCTGGGCCCTCCCGCCTCCGCGTGCTAGTTGTGGGAGCAGACATGAACCACTGGAAGCTGGAGTTAAGCCAGGTTTTCGGCTCCCTGCAGCCGACAGCATTCCTAAAGGATACAGGTCCTTCCTTGGGGACCATGTCCCTGCACTTAAAGTTTAAACCCAGGGAAGGTCACAAGGGGATGGGGCTGACCGTCACGGACAGAACACACCGAGCCAGACGCCGGCGTTTGCCAAGCCACTCTGCAGCTCTGGGCCCAGGGAGGGGGGCACAGGCCCGGGACGCCCTCCTCCTTGGTGGAGCAATCCAGGCCATTCTCAGGGGCCCATGGCCACAGGCTGGCCCCCTCTGTCTTGTCTTTCACAAGCTTTCAAATGTAAAATTTACCAGCAAGGAGTAGAGACATTAACATTCGCAGAATTCTGCTAACGTGCCACGCCCTGCGCACGCTGGCCATCTCGGTTCGCTGGGAAGAGGTGGCCGCATCGGCTGCGAGAAGAGCCCAGGCTCGCAGAAGCCTCCTGGGAGCCGTGCCTCGTAGCCTGCACCCGGCTGAGCACAGGGGACCTGCTGTCCGAGGGCCCCGAGAGACTGCTGGGCATCTCGGCGGGGACAGAACTATCCAGACGGACGTGATGTAGGACAGCGCAGACTCTCACCAAGAGCCAGGCAGACCGCGCGACGCCCGGCCGCAGGCCCCGCCCCGCTGCTGTGGCCGCCCTCTTGGTGGCCATGACCCAAGACTCATGAGGGGCTCTGGGCCACAGGCTTCGCCCTCTGTGTCCAGGCCCACCGTGGGTCCTTGCCGCTGCCCGTGGGTGAAACCCCGTCTGCTGGCTCCCAGGTCACAGAGTCCCTTCTGCGGAGCCCCAGAAGTCACAGGCAGTCAAACCACCAGGTCAAAGGGCAACATTTAATTTCCTAAACCTAGCTGTTTCTCTGCAAGGACTCGTTCTATGGGAAGGGTCCCGAAAGCATGTAGGGGCTCGGAGTGCTGGGACTCGGGAAGACCCCACGTCCATCTCGGGACGTCGTGGCCCCCTGCCGGGACGCCGCAGGAGTGGAAGCAGCGGAAGGGGGAGACGGCTCCGCTCTGCCCATACAGCTGCATCCGGCCGTGGGTCCCACTTGTCCCGTACAACGTTCTCAAAAGCTTGAGTTTGCTGCCGACATTTAAATAGAGACACTGTCCAGACAAATCCGGGTTTGGCAGTGTTTCTGCAAAAGCAGTTCTGCGTTCTCGCTGGGGCTGTGGGTAGGCCACCCACCCGGGCAGGGTGTGGCGGGGAGCCCGTCCCTAGCCACGGGGCGCTGTGCAGGGGACACCAGGTCTGGGAGGTTCCTCTAGTGGCCCAGGCTGACCCTGGCCTCCTGCACCCTTGCCTCCCGCGGTGAGGAGGGCCCTCCGGGCTGGGTCCAAGCCCCCTCCTCTTGTGCATCGGGGCCCCCTGTGCAGCTTGTCAGCGTGCAGCCCCGAGAGGACGGGGCTCTGACCTGTGCGGCCCCCTCAGCCCCAGGGCCATGTCTCTGGGGGACATGGGTGGGGTTCAAGTCATGGGGTGGGAGTCTGCCTCACAGAGCCCTTGGAGCATCCCCAGGGGCAGGCCCTGGATGCCAGGCCCTGCGCGGGGCACCCCCGGTTTTCCCTCATCATGAGTCATCACGCCCGGACGCAGGTGCCGCGGGAGGCCCCTTTCTTATGGTGAGGGAGCTGGGCGCTCTGGTCCGCCTTCTCTCGCCCACGGTGCCAGGAGGCTCGGACCTGGGTTTGCGCCTGGGCGCCAGCTCCGACCCCACCTCCCCACCCCACTGGGCTGCCTCCTGCCCCGTTTCAGGGCCCGAGGCCAGCCACTTCAGTCTCCTGGGAGCGTCATGCTGCTGTCAGTTGAGCTGGCCTAAAGGACCTGCCTGGGTGGCCTGGGAGGGCAGGGTGCTGCCCGAGGAGCCCTGAGAAGCTCCCTGTCCCCCTCCCCTCAGCCAGGCCTTGGGGGAACAAACAAAGCTCAGAGCCTATCCCCCCTTCTTCCCACAACACTCCCCACCCCCACTTGCCAGGAGGTCACAGGACACATTGCTGGGGCTTATGGCTACATCCAAAGATGGGCGGGGGTCTCTTGCCTGATTGTCTCCCCCAGGTTCCAGGCAGGCTGCCCAGTGCTCTCTGACGTAGGGGCTCCCCGACCTGGTTCTCCTGGACCGGGCATCCTTTACCCCAGGAACAGGTGGGCAACAGCCCCAGGGTCACCCACTGTGTGTCCACAGCCACCCGAGATCCCAGAAGCCTCAGAGTCAGGCTGCCGCTGGCCCCACGACAGGCTCACACTGGCCCCCGCAGCTCTGGGACTGGCCCTGGAACCCACAGGTCCTCCCAGCGGTTGCGCAGGGACCTCACCCCCTGGTCCTCGGGGGCCCACGGCTCCATACAGGCCGGCCGCCCAGCACTGTGCCAGGGTAGAAAGCGCCTTCGGGCCTTTCCCTCAGTGTCCTCATCTGTTAAGAGGGGGCACCCCTAAGCACGCTGCTTCTTCTCTGAGTCCCTGGGAGGACGTCCCAAAGCGATGAATGCTGTATTCAGGGAGCAGGCGTGCTCCCGATGCCATCCCCGTCATCCCTATCCCAACAGCCTGACCTCTCCCATTGCTTCCAGCCTGGATACCGGACGACCGTGTCCAGGCCCGGGGCCATAAGGACTGTGTACACACGGATGCCTGGGCCCCCAGAGAGGTTCCACTCCCTGAGGTGGGGCGGGTGGGGTGGGCAAACCGGGAGCCTGGTCTCAGCACATCTAGATGACTGTTAGCCGAGGGGAGATGGGTACCAGGGGGCAGAGGGCCGTGTGAGGCCCGAACTCGGGACAGTCTGGCCTGGGGAGCCCCATGAGCGAGTTCCCTAGAAGGCGCCGTCCCTGCAGACCCCTTCTGGAGAGTCTGTACCGTGGGTGTCAGGAGGGGGCCGTGGGGAGGGGGTCAGGGACCGGCACCGCGGTCCCTTAGCCTGGATGCCTCCTTCCAGGGCTCCAGCGCCAAACCGAGCGCCCCGTGTGCCCCGGAGGAGGCACAGTGTCCCGCCCTGGGATGGTCCTTACCAGACTCGAGGCTGTCTGGGCCTCCGTCGCCATCTGTCCCAGGGGCCACGAGGTAGGCTTTGGGGGGAGGTGGGGACACCCCTGTCTGCTGAGGTGCGCGGCTAGGCTGGAGCCTGAGGCCCCCCTGTGCAGGTGAGGGCCCCCTCGTCGGACAGCTGCCCTCGGCTGGCCACCCGGGGCTTCTGCACGGAGCACTCGGCCCTCAGCTGCTGAAATACCGCACTCGTTGCCACCAGGTCAGGCGGGGCCAAAGGGCAAAGGGGACCTGCGTGGGGTCAGGGCTGACCAGGGCAGCGGGGCCAAGGCCGGGGGCGGTGTCCCTGCTCTCTGCACCCGGTCTGCGGATTAGTGCCTTCGGATTGGTGCCCGAGGTTCTGGGGAGGGGACCGAACTAGTCTGTCTGCCCTCCAGTCCTCGGAGGCGCGGGGGCAGGAAAGCGCAGTGGAGGGCAGCGCACCGGGAGGCCCCGGGTGGGCCTGGCCTGCAGGCTGCCCTGCTGCCAAGGGAATCCCCAGCAGGTCTGGGGGAGGCGGGAAAAGACCCAGGCTGCGAAGGGCCCTCCTACCCTGCTCTGCCCCCACCCTCCCGTCTCCCGTGGTGTGTCTCTTGGGCTGATGAGGCCGCAGGATTAATTGGGGGGGGGGTACTTAATACCTCATTTCGGCCAGTGAGAGCTGAGCCCGAGGGCCTGGGGAGGGTCAGGGAAGAAAAGAAGGGGTTTTTGAGACCGTGGGGTGCAGGGTGCGGGGTGTGGGGCCGCGGGATGCGGGATGTGGGGTGCGGGGCACGGAGCGCGAGACCGCGGGCTGCGGGGTGTAAGACGTGAGACCGCAGGGCGCGGGACGCTGCCCTAATGGCTGTGCCCAGCCCAGGGCCACCCCCCGGTGAAAAATGCTTGTTCTTGTCAGGGCTTCTAAACTAAATAATCAAAACCTGCCTCTAAAGGTCCGGAGGTCATTCTTGGGTTTTGGGCAGTAGAGGTCCAGGCAAGCGCTCACTCTGGATGCTGGACAGCACACAGTGTCCCCCCACCCCTGGCCCAGCCCCTGCGGGAGTGAACTTGTCATGGGGACATGCTGGCACCTGCGAGGCCCTGCTAAAATTAGCAGGAGCTCGTGAGGGGTTCGGGGATGGACAGTGGACAGACAGAATGCCAGACTCTCCCGCCAATGGCCAGTGTAGTCACCCCAGAGAAAGCCCTTGACACGATCGATCCCTTCCTAAAATAGAGCAAAAGCACCTTCACCAGACCCACTTGTGACAGGTCACCGACCCACCAGCATCTGGCTCTGAGCCACCGTTTTTCCGGTGTGTGCCATGATGGGTCTTGTCCTGGCTTTGGATCGGGGGTAGGGTGGTGGGGATCGTTCTGGACCAGCCAGTCAAAGAAGCAGCTGCCGTTCTCCTGGAGCGAGCACATAGCACCTGAGAAGAGGCTCAGAAACCTCCAGCCCTCTCCTCTGGGAGGCTGGAGAGGACAAGGGCTGGGGCACATGGGCCCCCTTTCTCGTTGGTTGGACTCCCGCTGCCCTCCCCAGCTTGCACTGTGACCAGCAAGCATCCTTCCCCAGAGCCCTTTCCCCAGGCCCTAGGATGTTTTCCCTGGGATGTTTCGGTACATAGTGAGCTCCCCATCGGACAGGGGAGAGAGAGCAGGATCCCAGGGACCTCGCTCTGTGTTCCCGCTGGTCTTCGCAGCCCTTGGCTGCTCGTGAAACTAGGTCAGCAAGCACAATTTCATTGCCGTCTTCATTCACCTCTAGGAAATAATCCGACAAGTTCAGTGGTGGAGATTCCGGGAAGAAAAAATGGCACGTGAGCCTTATATCCGGCTGCCGGGACTCAGTTCAATAAATTATGCTACATTTATGAGTCATTAAAAGCAATAAGATCGATCCACTGGCATGGAAAGTTGTCCCCGACATACTGTCAGAAAGAATGTGGTGGCCGCCCTCCATCAGGGCCTCCAGTGAGCCCCACCGCTGGCACTTGCCCCCCGTGTGGTCCCCAGACGCTGAGGAGGCCCGTGTGACTCACAGGACCCTGCAGGAATGACACATGAGTGTGACTTTTGAGGCTAGGTGGTTTCCTCCTTGCTCTCTCTTGGATTCTTCACGCGGAGGGAAGACGGCGTGAGGACGTCGACGGAGAAGAACCGAGGCCTCCGGCCAGTGGTTCAGCCTCAGCTTGCCAGGCAGGTGAGGGAACCACCCTGAGAGCAGCCCCACCTGCCCCAGCCGAGCCCTCAGATGACAGAGCCCCTAGGCTGCGCCCTCGTGAGACCCTGAACCAGAACCCCCAAGCCGAACCACTCCTGGACTCCTGACCCACGGAAACGAAGAGCATCAAGGCTGCTGTCTCGAGCCAAGAAGTTCCGAGGTGGCATCTGAACGGCGGGGAAATGGTTCGGAAATAGACACGACCCATTTCTGTCATATAGACGCGTGCTACAGCTGGTACACGCGGGAGGGAATAGGGCAAAATGGTAAAGTAACGATCCTGATGGTGGAAAGAGACGTGCTTTTATTTCCTTTTTGCTTGTCTGTATTTCCTGTTTTTCTGCAATGAATGTGTAACGGAGAAATACATATTTTTAAAAACCTATTTATCTTGGGAGGGGGGAGCACACGAGCAGGGGGAGGGACGGAGGGAGAGGGGAGAAAAAGATTCCCAAGCAGACTTCACGCTGAGCACGGAGCCTCATACGGGGCTCGATCTCACAACCCTGAGATCATGACCTGAGCCAAAACCGAGGCTCGGACGCTCAACCGGCTGAGCCACCCCAGTGTCCCGAGGAGTAAGTAAAGTTAACAAAGCAGAAACATTACACCTCATCGGCCATTTCTGCCCAGAAGCTCTGAGGCCCAGACTCTGAAGGACGGAGGTTCACAGTTAAGCTGGAAACTTCCCGACCTCGTATTCCGGTGGGATAGAAAATGGGGCCCAGAAGCCCGAGAGCCCAGCATGCCACGCCCACCCCCCCAGGCCTGGGGCCCTCAGTGCCAGCTGTGCCCCGTGCCGCACTCCCCCACACTGATGCAATGGAGCTGAGAGGTCAGCACCGTGTTGCAAGTGTTTGCTCACCGCGGGGTAGACTGGCGTGCCCTGTGGGAGGGGGGCCAGGGACCTGGGGGTAGGACGGTGTCAGGCAGTGTGGCCAGCATGTCATGCACAGAGGCAAGGAGGAAGTCAGCCTAGAGACGGCGGAGCACAGTGGGGTCGTGATGGGCACCCAGCGGCCTCCGCACGCCGCTTGCCGCTTTATGTGGATCACAGCTGACCTGGAGGCTTGGGGTTGTTGTTTAATATGGGGAAACTGAGGCCCGCGGCAGTGAAGGGGCTTCAGAGATCCCACAGCTGTCCGTGACGTGGCTGGGATTCATCCCGGGTCGGCCTGACTTCAGGTGTGCTCGCAGGTCCGTCTTCCGCACCGGATGGGGCTCCTTCAGGGCCAAGCACGCGCGGGGGTCAAGAAGGAGCCTCTGGAGCTGCTTCCAGGCTCGAAGCGTTCAGACGCCCCAGCTTCGGGGGACGGGGGGGGGGTCATGGCCACCAAGGTCTGCATTGCCCAGTGTGGCGCCAGAGGCCTGGGGCCAGGTGTCAGGGCTGCAGCCCCAAGGCCAGAGCCAAGGGAGGGTCAGGGGTAGAGTGAGAGTGAGGGAACAGGGAGCACCCCGCATCTCGGCTGGGGAGGGGGAGGCAGAGTGAAGGGATCATCCAGGACCCCGTGTGGCAGAGGAGGCGAGATACGGCTAGGGCAGGACGAGAGCATGAGGTCACCAGCCCCAAAGTCTGAAGACGGACGCTGTTCGCCGCCTGTAGGGCTTGGACAAGTCCTAATTTTCTGCATTCGGTTTCCCTGTCAGTAAAGTGGAGGTGACAGTGTGCCTCCCTCGTGGGGCTGTTGAGAGGATCCGGCAGAGGGTGCAGATAAGATCTTGGCAATCCAAGTTGTTCAATAACTCGTAGCTATTTTTGCTACCGGAGGATGCTTTGGCGCCTGGGTCAGAGTTTAGCGCACGGGCCCTCCAGCTCACGGAATCTATGGCAGGTTAAGGCCAGATGCCCAGCCTGTGCCTGCTGGTCCTTTTTGGAGCGCTCCAACGACACAGGCAGGTGGCCCCGTCTCTTCAAGGCCAGCCTTGCCCTAAAGCAGCATGGCTTATTGTCTGAAAAGAGAACATTCCAGAAAACAGTGAAGCAGGACACCCCAGGGTTAGTTCCTCCAGCAAAACAGCTATTACTTAGAAAAAAGGATCAGACTAAAGGATTCGGGAACTGGGGAGCCCGATGAGACAGTTAGAGCAAGCAGGGGAGTGCTTGAGGAAAGGAGTGGGGACTGATGGCTTGTAAGTGAGCAGTGTGCACAAACCCATTCCCACACCTGCTCCCTGTCTTGGCCCTGGGGACAGCACGCACGTCTGAACAGCAGCTGGCTGGAGGGAGGCAGGGCTCTTTGGTGTTCTGGGCTCCTGAGGGCTCGGGGCATAGCTTCCTTTATTTCAGCCTGAGATACGCTATGCCAGTTAAATGTTCTCTCTCATATCTTTTTTTTTTTTTTAATCCAGATATTTAAGAAATTCTCTGTCAGGTCCCAGGCTGATTACAGAAACATCAGAACAGAAACTTCTTCAGGGACCACAGGTGAGAAATACCCACTTTGGGGGACCTGGGGGGCTCAGTCATTAAGCATCTGCCTGCAGCTCAGGTCATGACCCCAGGGTCCTGGGATCAGGCCCGCATCAGACTCCCTGCTCAGCGGGGGGCGTCTGCTACTCCCTCTCCCACTCTCCCTGTTTGTGTTCCTTCTCTTGCTTTCTCTTTCTCTGTCAAATAAGTAAAATCTTAAAAAAAAAAATACTTTGAAAAAATTTTTAAAAATTAAAAAAAAAAAAGAAATACAGGAAATGTAGACCTTTAGAAAATTGTTTGGGAAAGTCACCATACAAATGGACAACTGCAGCCCTCAGCAAGCAAGAAAACCAACCCTTACGCGGGGTGGGGGGAGCCTAATTTCTGGAGTTGCTACGCCTCAAATGCCAAGTTCTCAACAACAACCCCAAACTACAAAGCACACAAAGAAAGAGGAAAATATGGCTCATCCACGGGAGGTAAAAAATTTAATAGAAATTTTCCCTGAGGAAGCCCAAGCATTGAAATTACTAATCAAAGACATTAAATGAAACATGTTCGATGAGCTAAAGGAAACCACAAATTCAGATCTAAAATGAGTGGGGAAAATGATGTATGAACAGACAGAGAATGACAGCGAAGAGTGGAAATTATATGAAGGTACCACGCAGAAATTCTGGAACCGAAAAGTACCATAGCTGAAATGGAATTGAAAAAAAAAATGCTAGGGGAGGGTCAACTGCAGATTTGCACAAGACAGAGTCAACGAGCATGACGGTTCGGCCACTGCACTTCCCACGCTGCCTGGCCGGAAGGCCAAAGGCCTGCGGGATGCCACCCGCAGGAGTGGCAGGAGTGTTGTGGGAGTCCCAGCAGGCGCTGAGAGATGTAAAGAGGCAGAACAAGTATTTGAAAAAATAATGGGGAACAACTTCCCAAACTTGATGAAGAACATTAATGTACACATTCGAGAAGCTCATGCTCTAAAATTCTGAGAGGAAAACGTGAGTGTAAATCTTCATGGTCCTGGGTTTGACAATGATTTTTCTTAAACATGACACCCAAACCAAAAAGAGGTAAACGGGACTTCATCCGGTTTTTAAACCCAGAATTAAAAACTTGTACAAGAAGACTCATCATCAGACGGGTGAGAAGACCCCCACAGGGTCTTCCTGGTGGGAGAAAACTTGCATACATCTTACATCAGACTGGGGTCTGGTGTGCAGGGTTTAATACGAACTCTCACAACGCAATGACAAACAACCCAACTGAAAAATGGGCAAAATATTTGAGCAGAATTTCTCTCTCTCTCTCTCTCTCTCTTTTAAGATTTTGTTTATTTATTTGAGAGAGGATGAGCAGGGGGAGGGAGAGGGGGAAGCAGACTCTCCACCGAGCAGGGAGCCCGATGTGGGGCTCGGTCCCAGGACCGCAAGATCGTGACCTGAGCCGAAGGCAGACGCCCAACCGACTGAGCCACCCAGGTGCCCCTGGAGGAGAATTTCTGCAAAGAAGACAGACAAGTGGACAGGAAGCACATGAGGAAATGCTCAACACCCCTAGTCACTCAGGAAATGAAGACCAAAGCACAGGGAAGTACCACTTCGACCCTTTGAGGGTGGCTAGGTTAAAAACGAAAGGAGGTTGTGGGGACAGGGAAACCCACAGATGTTGCTGGTGGGAACGTAGGCTGGTCCAGCCGCCGTGGAAATCCTCAGCAGGTCAGGGGCAGCGTGACCGTGGCACCCAGAGACTGCTCGCCTACGTCTATTCCCCACGGAGCCCAAACCAGGGGCTCGACAGACGCCCGCACGCCCGCATTCCAGACCGCGACATCTACGATGGCCACAGGAGGAAGCGACCTCACTCTCTGTGAGCAGGTGAGTGCGTAGACAAAGTGAGACACTCTTCCGTCCTGAAGACCGATGAAATCCCGACACGCAAGACGTGGACGACAGCATGACGCGGAGTGACCTAAGCCCGACGCAGGGACGGCTGTTCTAGGATTCCGCTTAGACAAAACGTCACGACAGACAAATTCATGGTGACCGTACACAGAACAGTGGCTCCCAGGGGAGTGCGAGGGGAGGGATGGGGAGTCACTGAGCTTCTGCCTGGGACAACGAGAAGGTTTTGGAAAAAGCGGTGATAGTTGCACAATATCGTGACGGTCATTCACGCCACTGCCTTACACACGTAAAACGTGGTTACAGTGGTGGATTTTATGTTTTATGTATTTTACCACAATGACAGAAAGAGAGAATGACTAACAAGCTGGTCTGTTTTTACTGTAAGAGCGTGTCTCTGACTCCCCCAGATGGGACCACCACGGAAGCACAGACAGCGTTCTGTGGCCTGACTACGCCTTTGTTGTCTTGAGCCACAGAATAACCCTTGGGCCCTTACGCTTTATCAGAAAGAAGAGGTTTTGCCTTTGTGGAGGGTGGGGGTCGGAGAAGGATGTCCCAAGGTGGGGGGGTGGCCTGGGCTGCCGAGTCTCCCTGCAGGGAAGACCCAGAGCCCTGTGGAGGCACGTGTCCCCATAGGGCACGAACTTCCCTGTTCTTCATCGTTCCTTCCCCCCGGGGGGGGATGTTCGCTGTGGGCAGCCCAGGCGGCCTCCCCACGAGTGAGGAGGGACAGACAAAGGTGCCTGCCCCTGCCGCTGGTGCGGGGACCGCGCGGGACCTGGGGTCATTGCCTCTGGGGAGGAGTTAGGGTGCATTCTGTGTGTAAGGAAGGAAGGCGTGCGCGGACCCGCGGTGGCTGGAGGAGTGGACAGTGGCAGACACGGCCAGTCGTGGGCCCAGGTCGCCCGCGTTACAAAGCCAGGCGTGCGGCTGGCCGGCGGTTCTTGGAGTGAGATGCATTTGGAAACGTCGGCAGAAACAGTGCACCCCTGCTGGGTCCAGGCTTTTCAGAAGAGAACGGCTCTTCTGGCTCGTCCCCTGTTTCTCCGGGCTGCACGAAGACGAGGAGGAGAAGGCGAGACCCCACCAGCTGGCTGACACCTTCTCTTGGCTGTCGCGGGAGCGAGCAGTGCGGTCCCTGCAGAGCAGACCCGGTTCCCGTTTCCGTGCATTGGTTACAGCAATGAAGCACGCCCTAAGTAGCCCCAGAAGGAGGGCGTCAACGACCAAAAACGGAGATTGGAAAGCGACTTGAAACCCTTGTGTATTCAACCCTACCAGGTACCTGATCTGTGCTCGGTCCCAGGTCACGGGAGGGACTCGTGGTTAGTCCTCCAGGGCTTAGATCTGGCAGGAGACACCAGCGAGGAAGCAGCACACGCTCATGTGGGCCGAGGAGGGTGTCTTTGGGGGCGCGCAGGACACTGACGGGGCTCCGGGCGCCCGGCACGGGGCTTCCTGGGGCTCGTTCCTACGGCGCCATGTGTGAGGGAGGTAGAAAGGGACGTTCCCCACAGAGGGACCAGCACAGCAGTGTCAGAGGCAATCGGAGAAACACGTATTTCAAGCGACTTGAGCTAACTCACATGTAGCAAGTGGGGCTGCTGTAAACAGCCTTTGGGCGAAACAGGCAATCTGGGTGGGGTTAGTGACCCTTTATAAATGAGTAACCGGGAGCGAGTGCGCTGGGGACCGAGCGTCTGGCTGGCAGCCAGAGAGGGGCTCGGAGGAGCTTGTCCTACCCTCACGTGCACAGACAGAGAAAACAAGGACAGAATCCGCGAGCTGAGCTTGCTTGTCGGGGTGCCGGACGCCCACACGTTCAGAGAACCAAGTGAGCCAAACGAAAATCAGAATTAAAGCACCAATAATGGTATGAGCAGAAATGCAGAAAATGTACAAAGAGAGCCTACGGCGAACGAGACAGACAAACACCAAACCCAATTCTTGGAAAAGCACAGTAAAGCCGCAAACACTTGATGACCTGATCAAGGGTAAAGGCACCAACGAACAACTTCAGTGACAAGAAAGGGACTTTGAAGAGTTTTACGATTATACAGAAGACTTGCTTCAATACACCTGTAAAATCTGGAGAAAACAGATGATTTTTAAAAGAATATGAAAGACCAGAACTGACTCAGGAAGACCTAGAAAAGCCTGACCAGGCGGATTAGAAGGAGAAGAAACGTAACTGATGTCAAAATCTTCCCCTAACGAAACACCAGACCCAGCAAGTTTTAAAAAACTACGGACACGGAAATGTCTGATGCAAGGTCTGGCCCATGACAAGTTGCGTGTTTTTTGTTTTTGTTTTTGTTTTTATTTGGGAGAAAAAGAGGCACAAGCCGGTGGAGGGAGCAGCGGGCAGAGGGAAAAACAGACTCTCCACCAAGCAGGGAGGCCGATGCGGGGCTCGATCCCAGGACCCTGAGATCATGACCTGAGCTGAAGGCAGATGCCTCGCCGACTGAGCCACTCAGGCGTCCCCCATGACAAGTCTTAATAGATGCTTATTTAATGAGCTGACAAGTAGACAAAACCTGTCGGGCAGGGGCTGTGTGCAAGGGATCTGGTGCTGGGACACAGCTGAGTGTTCACCAGTCTCTGGTGACAGCACAGTGACCAGAGGCAAGGAGACTACAAGGCAGAGCCCAGGAGGGACAGGGCTGCGGGGATAGTCATGACGGTCACAACCATGCACGGAATGAGCGGCACAGACACCAGCCCCAGAGAGGTCCACCATCCCTCCTGCAGCCTGCACACACGAGGTTCTGTCCCCCAAGCCTCTTACTACCCGCTGTGCCGTCCTCCCTCTGGAGGAGAGGGGACAGGACGGGCCAGCTGGAGCAGCAGCTTAGGAAGGCCTCCATGATAGCCGAGGGGTTCTTGTCAGAGTGTAGGCAGTGGGAGCAGAGGGCTGTGAACCCAGTTCGTGCTTCCAAGATCCTACTAGGACCCTGGTAGAGTTACTCTCACCTGTGGCAAAACAGTGTCTAATTAAATGGTTTGTACCCACAATATATAAAGATCTCTGGAAATTCAACAAGAAGACAACACCTAATTTTGAAAACCTCACCGAAGAATACTCAATAATATAAAAATACATACATTATTAATCAGTCAGTGAAATGAAAATTCAAACCACAGGGCACGCCCCTGCACACGGGCCAGAATGGATGAAATTTAAAAGACAGACAAAACCACGAGTCAAGGAGGATATGCAGCTACCGGGGCCCTCAGACATCGCCGGTGGGAATACAAAGGGGCACAGCTCGCTCTGGAAGGCAGCTTGGCAGTTTCTTCCAAGGCGAGATGAGGAAGTTCTCAATTATTCCGTTTACACAGAAGAGGCAAAACCGAAGGGTCAGAAAGCAGACCCGGGATTTCCAGGGTCGGGGTGTCGGAGGGGTGATTGACAGCAGGGAGGTGGGGCCAAGGGGACTTCCGGGAGATGGAGATTCTCTTCCTTGAGGGTGACGGCAGTCGGGGAACCGTCTGCATCTGACGAAGCTCCCCGGACTCTACAGTTGAAGGTGTGAATTTTATCCTCCTACCCCCGGCGCAGGAGGAAGAGCGGCGAGCGAGGCCGACGGAGCCCGGGTCTGGGGGAGGGACGGGAGGTAGGTGGGGGTGGACAGCCAGCCTGCCTCCGAGGCACGGTTCAGTCCCTCATGGCTAGTGACCGGCCTCAGACAAGTTCCTTCCCACAGACCTTGTTTCTGCACCGATCAAGCAGACCCGAGCTGCTCCCTCCTGCTCCTCGCAAAACCCACCGTTCTGCAAGATTGCTCTTACCGGGATGACAGAGCTGGGCCCGAAAGGGGTCAGGTGAGCCCGGACACCCCACCCGGTGCAGTGTCCCGACCTCAGTCCAGCTTTGCCAGAGCCAGGGCCATCTGGGTCCACCGGGCCAAGAGATCCAGGCACGGCACGCGTCTGCGCCCCGCTTCCCCTTCCCTGGGCCACGGCCAAATGTCCCCTGGAGAGCTGCACCACAAGCAGCTCTTGGGCTCTTACGAGGTCGTGTGCCCAGGAGAGCGAGACCGCATCTGCCCGGAGCCCGAGGACCCGACGGCATCCTGGCCGACGGAGGGTTTGCACTGCTCAGCTGGAGGCCAGAGCGACCTGGGAGCCATCCCCGCGACGGGGTCTGGTCCCATCGGCCCAGTGTCACAAGCCTCGGCTCTGGCCAGAGGGCGGGCGTGCTCCTGGGCCGCCCGTGCTCCCAGGTGGGGGTGGGGGCGACGCTGTTTCTAGCCCCCACGGCCCCTGCCCCTTCTTCTCACGCAGAGACCCCCGTTGCACCTGGGTCAGGAGGCGGTGCACCCAGCCCTGGGGGACGGACCGGCCAGCCTCGGCGTTCGCTGTGGCACACCCTCTTCAGTGAGAGGCCAAGGGGGAGGCCCTCGAGCAGACGTGTGGGCAGAAGTCCCGCCCTCCTTGCTTCGGAGCCTCCTGGGCCCGTTGCTATCGCTGCACTCGGGCTGCACCGTGCAGCCGTGAGGGGGTGGCGGGGAGCGTCGGCCGGGCCCACCCAGAGCTGGCGTCGGGCCGGGCTGTACGGGGCTGGGAGCCACGGGCTCCGACTGTTTATTACGTGAGATCCCAGGCCCTGCAGGTAAGCTCGGCGGTAGCCGGTATTGGGTGTGGCCGAAGGACGGGGGCTCACAAGTCGTTCCTCCCTACGGCACGTGGGAAGCAAGGTATGGGGGTGCGCGGCCGGTGGTTAATTTCAACAGGGCGGGTTCCAGAAAGCCCCGGGGGCCTGAGGCAGGAGCTGGACCGGCCTCAAGCGGAGGGAAGTCGGGCAGCAGCTGGCTGTCCGGGGGAAGGGGCCTGAGTGGAGAAGGTGAGCAGAGCAGACCCCCGCCTCCCACCCAGGCTCTGGGACCTGATTGGCCGGCCCACGTGGCTCACATCTGGTGGGGGCTCCGCACACGCCGCCCTTCACTCTGAACTAGAAACGGGGGGCGTGGGCTGTGTCTAAGGGTCGAGGCCAGCGCCCTGCTCTCCCCTCTGACTCGCTCTGGGGAACAGTGCGGCCGGCCCGTCGCGGGCACACACTGCTCGCCGCACACGTGTCCTACTCTCGGCGGCTGAACCACACTCGTGACCTTGCAGCCACCTTGGAAACGTGCGGGGCAGGTCCTTTACAACAGTGGAAGCGCACACCACTTGCTCCCAGTGAAGAAAATGACGTCCGCCTGAGAATTCCACCCAAGTCTCCAGATGTCAGGAAGCCCACAGCGTCCTCCGGGATCCCGTTCGGCGCGAGCGCTTCGTGCCGGCCTCGCCTCCCGGAACACACGGCGCTGGGAGCCGCCGGGAGCCCCTCCCTCACGAAGTCCCCCCACCCAGAAACACCGCGACCGTTGCGCCCCCGAGGGTAGGCCGAGGAGGTGCCGTGTCCCGCTATTTTGGGGACAGACAGGAACCGTTTCTAGTTTTTCCGGAACTCAGGTGCGGCATTCTGAACTTTTATTCCTCAAAGCTGGAGGCCCTGGCCTGCCTCCCCAGGACCCCCAGCCGACGACTGACTGGCACGGGGCACGACGTCCGTGCCGGCCTCCGGACGGACCACTCACCATGCTGTCCAGGCTGCAGAGTTCCTCGTGGGGAGATACCAGCCATAAGGACTGTGTGGCCAAGGAGCTGTTGATAAGGCACGATGCGCTGAAAAGAAAACATGGCAGGCTCAGGGCTCTGGATGTTAAGCCAGCGTCAGGAGACGGTCGCCCAGCAGAGCCTGTCTCGTGCAGCCAGGAGCCGATGGGGCTAGAGAGCTGGGTGGGGGCACACTGCGGGGCCAGAGGAGGATTCGGAGGGCAGCAGTGAGCCAGCAAATGGTCCAGGACTGGCGTTCAGGGATGGCCGTGGTCTGGAGCACCGTCTGGTTTTCGCGCTGATGCTCCCTCCGACGTGTCACCGCGGCACCGCTGAGCGGGGAGATGGAGGCGCGCGTGGTCGGTTTTCTGCGCGTGGAGGGTTCGGAACGGCGGGCGGGCTGCCAAGCGTCCTCCGGGCTCACAGAATGGCTTTGCTGCGGGAGGGAAGACTCCTCTCCCTCGAACCCCACGCAGAGGTCGGTGTGAGCTCGGGAACCGCCTCTGTCTCTCCCCCTACCCCCGTCTCTCTTGAAATAAATCTTGAAAAAAATACCGTATCGCTAAGATGCGCTGCCATCATCTGAGCTCCCAGACAGGCCGAGTCTTCCTGCCGGTGCAGCGTCGGCCCCGATGTCGGTGGCCGCAGGCTCCTCAGGCCGGCGGCGGCTCCAGGGCGAAGACAGCAGCGGGCCGGGCCGCGCCGCTCGGGTCTCCCCGGCACGAACATGGTCTCTGCAGCCCATGACGCCGTCTGACCGCATTTCACCCACAGGAGAACTTCCTTCAGCTCTGGAGTCGGTGCTCTCAAGTCCTGCTGCCGCCCTGTCCACTCGGCTCCCGCGAGACTCCAGACCCTTCGCTGACACCCCGGCAGCCTTCCCGGCGTCTTCCCCAGGAGCGGGGTCCGTCCCAAGACACAGGTTCTTGGCTCGTCCCCGAGACGCAGCTCCGTCTCCAGGCGCCTTCCCACGCTAGGTCTGCCGCTGCCCCCACGCGCCCCGCAGGGACCCCCACCCCACGCCCGTCCGGAGCCCCTCCGGTCTTCCGTGGGCGCTGGAGTCACCTCCCTCCGAATTCCTGTGAATGCCGATATCTTGACCCTTGGCCATAAATCGTGAATGTCTGTCACGGCGTCTAGAGTGGTGAATCCTTTCCGGAGGCTTTCGATGTACTTTTCCCAGATGACCTCGGAGGAGTTCCAGCCTGCGGTTAGCGACGGCCTTACAGACCGTATTTCAGAATAATAAGATGCGGGAGGCAGAGCGGCTCCCGGCGCCACAGGCTGTGGAGTGCACGTTGCGTCAGGCACGGAGCCAACATCCCTCTCGCCGTCCGTCTCCCGCGGAGCTGTTCGGTGACCCGCTACCTCGTCAGCGAGCGCTGCTGTTTGGAGAGGAATCCCTCCTTCCCGACCCGTAAGTGGACTCCCGTGGTGGGCTGGAGTACGCAGTCAGCCGTGTTGCAAACAGAAGTGCTTTGGGTTCCGCTTCCAGAGCGCTGGAGCAGGAGGCTGGACGTGATTTTAAGGGAGCTCGGACTGTCGGAACGGCCCACGAACGATGGCTTCGACTTGAAGTCCCAGCGGCATTCGCCCCTCCGGGAGTCAGCCCGTGCCGTGAGCGCTGAAGCCAGACACTGACCTCCCCTCTCTGGCTGTGAAAATCCTGGCCGGCATCGGCTCCCGGCACAAGGCTGCCGCATCTGCACCGAGCGTCTGTTGCTGGACGTAGTCCCCTTCCCGACTCAGCCAGATCTGCTGACTTGCTACCGCTTCTCGTCAGCCCCCGCCGCTCCCCCGTGAGATGCTTCTTTCCTTAAACCGCATGAACCCGCCTCTGCGGGCTCCCAGCTTTTCCTCTGCAGCCTCCTCGCCTCTCTCCGCCTTCACAGAACCGCGGGAAGTCGGGGCCTTGCTCTGCGTGAGGCCTTGGTGGCCGGGGGTGTCGTGGCCGGCTTGGTCATCCGTCCCGATGACCAAGGCTGTTCCGCTCCCTCACCAGCCCTGTGCTCCCCGGAGTGGACGTGCGAGGTCCTTCAAGAACTCCTCTCTGCCTTCCCAAGCTGGCTCACTGTTTGGTGCCCAAGGCCTCGCTTTGGGACGATCTCGGCTTTCGACCCACCTTCCTCACTAAGCTCAATTGTTTCTAGCTTCTGAGTTAGAGCGAGAGACGCCTGCCTCTTCCTTGTACAAGTAGGGGCCACTGTAGGGCCGTTAATTGGCCTCATTTCAGTCTTGCGTCTCAGGGAACAGGGAGGCCCGAGGCAGGGGAGAGTGATGGCGGTGGCCGGAGCCGTCAGAACACGCCTGGGGACCGGGTTCACCATCTTACACGGGCGCCGTTGACAGTTACAACTCGAACGTCGAAGAGCACTGGTCACAGATCGCCGCACGGACACGTTAATCACCAAAAAGTTTGAAATCTCACAACAATTATTAGAATGTGACCCGGAGACATGACGTGAGCAAGTGCTGTTGGGAAAAATGCTGCCAGGAGACTTGCTTGAATGGAATTGCGACACACCCTCGGTTTCCAAAAATCTCTATGATAATGCGCCAAGTCCACCAAAGCGAGCGCGCCTGTTGTGGGCTACGCTAGGGCGAGAGCGACACTCAGAGATTCTGGTGGCCGGTCCATGAAAACGGACACTGACCCTGGGTCCCGGAAGGCCATTGTGGCCCCCCGGTCAGCACGGCGGCATGTTGGGGTGAGGTGGCCTCCATCTGCCTCCCACCTGTTCTGCTCGTTCCCTCGACCCCTCGGAGGTCCCGGCTGTGGGGCTGGAGTGGATTTACTTAGCTGCTGGAAGAACTGTCACGTGGTCCCTGGACCTATAGGATTTGTAACAAGAATGGCCAGGTGCAAGTCCCCGAAACTGCTGCACGCGCACCCCTGCACACGCACACTCACGTGCACACCCACACCCACACGCACACACACACCTTCACATGCACACTCATCCCCACTCACACGTGCACACGCACTCCCCTGCCCACCCGTGCATGCATGCACACACCCTCACAAGGCGCTCATCCCCATGCATGCACTCACACACACACACACAGGTGCACACACCCACCAGCCAGAAGAAAAGCATCCGTCCTGAGAAGAACGACAGAAACTGTTGCTTTCTTAGAGACCTGAAGGTTCAGAGTGGCGGGTCGCAGCCTGTCACCGTGAAAGTCTCCAGTCTGGTCCCCACGCAGGCCAATGGGACCAGGATGGGGGACGGCAGGCCACACAGACAAGTCCAGCTGCCGTGGACGCAGCTCCTTCCCGAGCAGACAGGCGGTGCTCACGGCGGGCGGCTATGGACACGGCAGATCCACCGTTACGGCCTGAGCGCGTCCCCGAAGTTCCTGTACTGAAGCTCTCCCCCACGTGACGGTGTTTGCAGGTGATCTGGGTTAGGCGAGGTCATGACATCGGTGGGAGCGCGCACTCTCCCCACGGCGGCTCGGACGGCGTCTGCCAGGAGGACAGTCTCACCAGAACCCAGCCCTGCTGGTGCCCCAACCTCAGACCCCCAGCCTCAGAACAGGCAGACGCCTCGGGGAGGAAGAACAGGGAGGGCTGAGCTCACACGAGACCTGGGCTCTCGGCGTTGCCGTATGACGCCCGGGGCTGGATGCAGCGGAGCCAGGAGGGACAGGAGCCTGGGTGTGTGGGGGCGACCCGTGCTCTCTAGCAGAGGTCAGGGGCCCGCCGCGGCAGTGACGTCTGGGGGGGCCCAGGGGTCTGGGACACGCCGGGACAATCACTGCAAAGTGACAAACGATGGTGCCACCGTCTGTCAGCAGAGAAGGTGCACCTCGTCACAGGGCCTCCTCAGATGGGGGAGGCCGCCTACTGTGCGCTTGGCAACAGCCGTTCAGCTCCCTTGCCGAACGGAACAGAGGCCGACGGTTCAAGCACAGCCAGGGCAAGAAAGTGGTCTGTGTCGGGTCCCGATGATGCCACAGCTGGCCGCGACCGGGAGGCCCTGAGATGGGACACAGAGATGGGACACAGAGCAGAATGCGGTCAGGGCCCGCGAGGGGAGGGTCAGAGAGCAGAACGGGACCATGCACCTCGGTAGAGAACCAGCCACCGCCGCACACCACTGGGCCCTGGGAGAGACGGAGCAGCCGACCGCGGAACACCGAGCGCCCGTGTGGTCAGAATGACCTGGCACGAGCTGGGTGCCACGGGGCCCACGGAATCATCAGACCAGGGGCCCAGTGGCCGTCCCCCCTAGACAGAGGCAGCTCATCTGGAATCAGAGTTAAGGTCAGCTGCAGGAACGGTGGCCCAGACCTGCCGTCACCTAGTGCCTTACAGGGAGGCCCCGTGCCTCTCCTTGGGCTCAGACCCGCGTCCCTCGCGGCACGGATCCCTGCGCCCAGCTGCCGGAGGCGTGGAGAACCTGGCAGATGCTGGCTCGTGGCCAGGTCCGTTCACCGTCGGTGCAAGCTGGAAACGCGCAAGAGCCCCACTCTGGGGCAGCCCGGGGGCCATGGGAGGACAGACCCTCCCGAGGGTCAGCGTTCTGGACACGGCATGTGGTTATTCACTTTGTGCGCAGAGAGACAAGGTTGAAGGAAAGGTGTCCACAGACCCATGGGCAGAGTGAGGAACAGCCTACAGGCACCAGGTCATAAGCTGGGGCTTACCCACCGCCAGGAGTCAGGTGCCACAGAAGAGGCCACAAGTGACTGGGTGGAGGGGATGTGGGTGGCTGCTCAGGTCAGCTCAGGTTTGCCCAACGCCCTCCTAACGAGGAAGTGTGGCGCAGGCACTGAGTCCGCATGCACACCCCGGGCTCAGGGCGGGAGGAGTATCACGTCCAGCCTTGGGACCACCTGCAGACGAGGGGGCTGTAGCCCACCTCACTGAGCCTCGACTATAGGTATCCCCACAATCCTGGGCCACAGCCGGTGTGGCCCTCCCCTGTTCGGCCCTGCACTGCCTCCCAAGCTCTGCGGAGAGCACTCCCTCCGGAAGCCACTCTCCCGGAATCCCCACTCTCTGCCTCCGCATCCAGGGAGCCTGGCCTAAAACAGACACGGGATACTGACCCTTGCGCACGGACCAGGCCCGGCCCTGGGTGGTGGCTGGGGGAGTGATGGCATGGCCCCTGGCTCTGCTCCTTTAAGCACCCAATGCCCTGCAGCGAAACCTTCCTGCTGGGAATTCCTGCAGCGGCCCCATCTCTCCCAAGCCCTGACAGCGCGGTCCTGTGCCCTCACCCACTAACGGTCGTGACGGAGGCCCTGACTGTTCCGTTTCCATCCTGGCCCCGTGTGATCTCTGTGGCACTCAGCACCTGGCGTCCTCTTCGAGAAGCATACACTGAGTCATAGAACTACCTGATCAGGTGCCTCAGGGGATTCAGGGCTAGGACCCTCGGAAGCCGGAGACCCAGATGAGTAACACTGGCCTCGGACGAGGCTCCCTCTGTGCTCTTTTCTCTTCCCCGGCCTCCCCCAAGCCTGCTACGCACAGAGGGCCGGGTGATGAGGGCACGAGGGATTTCCAGGCACGGCCCCAGCAACAGCCGAGGCTACAGCTGGACGCAGGGTGCAGGGAAGGGCGCCGAACCTGGGGCAGCCAGAGCGAGGCGGTGGGCACGGCGCAGGAGGCTGGAGTGTGGGTTGCCCGCTGAGAGTCTGGCTCTACGCCCCAGCTCTAGAAGCATCCGTGCAGGGGGCAGGTACATCTGCGTCTGCACGTGTGACCCACTCTGCGAGCACTGAGGAGGGCAGGACAGCCGGCACAGCCGCGTGAAGGCGTGAGGACAGGAAGGCAGGACTGCTTGGGGCCCAGTGGCCCTAGGTCCTTTCCAGGAGACCCAGAGGGCCAAGAGGCACAGGGCAGGGACGTGTCTAGCTGGAACTCATGGGGAAGGGCTCTCCTTTCCCTCTGGTTGTAGACAGGCCCACCCAAGGGGCCGCATGGTAACTCCTGGGCTCACAGCAGCTTGTCTGTCCACTCTGGGGCCATATGCTCTCCCCTCCGGGGGAGGACGGCTGTAATGACCAGGATGCACGGAGCTGGCCAGACGGGGGCACCGGGCACTAGCAGGGGCCAAAGGCAAGGTAGGGCGGCAGAAGCATAGGAGGCGGAACCAGGCATGGGGGTGGGTGTTCAGGGCCAGGTCACCTGACTACGGGCCCTGCCGTGGCGTCCCTGGCTCATGGGCCGGTGGCCACCGTCTCTTGTTCTGGCATTGGCCAGCTCACGGGTTCTTGTGCCAATCCAGGGCCACACCACGGACCATAGCTCCCTCTAGGCTGCGGAGACCCAGGAGCCCGGGCCGGAGCTGGAGCTGAGCTCCATGCCCGCTCCGGAGGACGAGTGTTAAGAGGAATTCCAGGAGACTCTTCGGGTGGGCAGGGCCCCGGCTTGGAGCTGGGGGGAGAGAAGAGCCAGGGAGATGCTCGCAGCTGTGGAAAGACACTGGTGCCCATCACCGCTGGTCCGGGGCTAGTCTCCTGGAGACGGGGCTGTACTTTGAAGCCCGTTACACCTGCTCCTAAAAAGAGCAAGTCCGTTTGAAACTCTGCTGGGTGAGGCCGACGCCCAGGCACATGGACCCAGAGGCCATTTCCAAAGCTCTCCAGCGGCACACAGACCTGCTGCGCCTGGGGTTCCAGGGAAAGGGCGCACATGGCGGCCACCCCCTCTCTGGGGAAGCATTCCATTGAGTTGTGCGGGTCCCGGGACCGCAGGGCGGGGTGTCCACCGTGCTGTCTGCACAGGGGCCGTCCCCCAGCGCACACCTCTGAGCCTGAGGCCTAGCGGTGGCTTGGGGGGGACCCTGCTGCCCGCCCCCGACGATGTGCAAAGTGGGGCTGTGAGGGGGCAGGGGCGGGGTCACAGAGGACAGAGGCTCGCTGAGCTCAGGACACACCCCTCGGGGCAGAACCGGAGGCTCCGCTATCCGGAACCCAGCGTCCGGCCGGCCGACGTTTGCTCACGCGATGCTGTCGTTTCTAAGTAGTGAACAGCTGACCGCCCGTGGGGGGTTGAGCGTGTGTCTGTCGTCACGGGAACACCCAGCATTTCTTCGTCACCCGCTGAAGTCACCGGCCACTGGTGGGCCTCTTGGGCGCTCCTCTAACGGCCAGCTGTCGCCCGTTCCATCGGACTTCTTGTTTACGGCTGTGCGCCGCAGTTCTCTGTAGTGTATCCACGGGCACCGTGCCACAGGTGCCCTCCTGCAGGGGCCGGAGATGGGGCGGGGGAGGCCGGCACTACCCCCTGCCTGCCCACCTCAATGCATGTGCCAGACCGAGCATCCCCCTGCGGGCTCCGGGCCGGCCCTCCGCAGGCTGGGGGGAGTCCGTCTGTGGGTAAATGATGTCATTCTTGGCAAGGTGACCGGTCCCGCGTGCGGATCCTGCATCCTCTGGAAAAGACCGTGTCATGGGGGTGGGGGGCGCGCAAGCCTTCCCTCACCAGGACGCTTGCAGGACCATTTGGAACCTCTGTTCGTCGGGGAAGCGCGGCGATTCCGGAAAGTGCGCACGTGATGTGGCACGAGGCTCCCTCCCTGCTCGGGCCTGGGAGCCTCCCTAGGAGGTGTGCTGGGGGCTCACACCGGCACAGCAGCCCTGGGGGCCCTTTACATGGAGGGGACTGAGGTCTGCAGGCTGCAGGCTGGGGAAGGCCTCCCTGCTGGAGCGGGGAGAGCAGGCTGGAGACAGAGGCCTGGGAGCCGCCGCAGCAGGGGAGGAGGAGGAGAAGGCAGCCGTGGGATGTGGGGACGGGGCCCTTCAGCCCCAGGTTCCCGGCTCAGTTCGGCTCTGGGGCAGCACCGGGCTTTAATTTTCTCTGGGACAAAGCAGGGGTCTGCTGGGCCTCCCAGGCAGGAAGCACAGACACCACCCCGTGGGGCAGTCAGTGACCCGCCTGGGCCGGGCAGCACTGCAGCTGGAGGGGGAGGCCCCCCCTCCTGGATGGCAGTGTCAGGAGCACCCAGAGCCTTGGGACATCTCGGACTGCAGCCGCCGCAGGAGCTCCTGGTCCCGAGAGTCCCCGGCTGATCTACCTCTGGCCACACCTCTGAGAAGTCTCCACGCCCATCCTACGGGACACACGCTGCTCTGACCCCTTTCGCAGACCAGGCAGGCCAGACCAGAGTCACTCGGCCGCAGCGGGCCTCACGGGAGCCCTTGTGGGGGCCACCTCTGGGCCCACTACTTAAGAAAGAACTCATGGCCAGGCCTCTAAATCTGGGCCTGTCCTGCTCTGTCTGGCTCTGTTCAGTTCTGTCCCTCTCTGTCCGACTCTGTCGCACTCTGTCTGGCTCTGTCCCGCTTTGGGCCAGTTCTGCAGAAGCACAGGGAAGGTGGCCTGTGCCTCTCTGTCCCAGTCCTGCTGCCACAGGAGTACACATGGGCCTGGCCAGGTGCTGGTCCCCTCGGCCTGCTCCTGCCCCAAGCTGCCCCAGACACTGCTGCCTCCCACCGCTGCTCTGACCAAAGGGCGGGGACACAGGCCAGGTGCTTGCCCTCCGGGCCTCTCCAGCCAGCCCCCCACACCCCCCCCCATCCTGCCGGCCCCTGGAGGGGACAGCTGGGCTGTGTGCATGGCCAGTGGCTCCCGGCTGAGGGGCCCCGCGCAGCCTCACCCTACTTCTGCGCCACTCCTTCTGCGGGGCATCGACCCCTGGCTCTGGGGGCTCTGCTGTACAGAACCCAGAACTGAATCTTGTGTCCCCGAATTCATGTCAGAAGCCCTACCCCCCAGCATGACGGTGAGGAGGCCGGCCTTTTGGAGGCTACGAGGGCTGGATGGGGTCACGAGGGGGGGCCCTGAGAGGAGGACACCAGAGCCCCTGTCTCTCTGCCGGGGAAGGCGGCCTTCCTCACTGGAGGCCAACCCTGCGGGCGCCGACCCACACCTCCACTCTCTGGAGCTGTTAAGAAGCCCGGTTGTTGAACCCCCTCAGTGGATGACATGAGGTTCCGGCTCCCCCAGCGAGGATGGGACCCCCCACCAGCTTTCTTCCGGGAAAGTGCTCCCCAGAGCCACCCTGCTTGCCTGTGGAGCCCCCTCCTTCCTGCCCCCCCCCCGAGTGTGGACCAGCATAGAGGAGGGAGGGAGTCGCGCATGGACGCGTCCCAGGGGGTTCCGAGGGGTGGCTCCAGGCCAAAGGAAGGCGCCTGCCGCGGGGGGGGGGGGTGCGCAGGTGGTCCCGGGCTGGGCTGGGGGCGCAGGCAGACGCAGTCCTGCCCCCAGGGACCAGCAGAGGCACCGGGAAGGCCAGGCCATGAGGAGAGGGGTGACGGCGGAGGGGTGACTGCCCGCTAGGGTCGGGGGGTCTATGTAGGCACCAGAGCCACCTGCGAGCTGCGGAGGAGCAGAGCCAGGTTCCCTGCGAAGCCACCGGAAGGCTCTGGTCCCGGGAGCCCGAGGTGGAGACAGCCACGCTGAACCCTTTGGGTCCCCTTCAGACGCGTGCTCCAGGGCAAACATGGGCATGGGCATGGGGTGGGGTGGGGGGACGCAGGGCTGGAGCCACACCTCAGCTCCTTTGGGGGGACCTGACCCCAGGCCAGCCTCCCCACCGCACCAAGACGCGGGTCTTCTGCCCAGCCCCTTGCCTCCCTGCATGGCCGCGGCCGCCTGGCTCACTGACCCTAGAGGACAGCGCACACGAGGCTGGGACGCGTGGAAAAACCGCAATACTCATGCTGCCTCTGGTGACACCTTTGTATTTTGTTCTTCCCACTTTTTTGCGGGAATTCGATTCTTTAGATTTTGCACAAAAATATCATTTATCTTGATGACTGATGTTTTTGATGCCTCCCTCGGCGCTTGGCCTGGGGCTCTGGAGTCGGCCCTGGCTCCCGGCCTGGGACCAGCAGCCTGGCACCTGGGGGGCACCATGTCCACCGGCTCAAAGGGGCGGGGGGAGGACAACCCCCGAGTCTGAGTCTGCAAACGGGGTCCCCGAGCCAGCTCCATACAGCAGGCCCCAGGCCCTGACACTCACAGTCACCGAGACGCCACCTCCCTTCTTCCCAGGTAGCCTCCTGGGGGCCCACCTTGGGCAGGATTTCTCATCCAGACTGCAGCCACCCCACCAGCAGATGTGGGACTTGGTTGAGGCCTGGGCCCATCTCGCTACCCCTGGCTGCAGGCGCCCTGGCTCGGGCCGGTTGTTTTTCCTCTAACATCATCAGCTCAGCCGGGAGCAGAACCAGCTCTGTGTTTGTGCTGACCTCGTCAAGTCACAGAAGGAGAAGTGAAGACATGTGAGGAGGAGACCATGCCAAAGGGACCGGATCCCGGCCCTCTCCCCGACCTCCCCGGATCTGCCTGGGTCCCTGGTCCGGGGCTACAGGCGTGACCCACACCCTACTCCCCCCGCCCTTGGCACCAGCTCTGTCTCCTTGCTCACTGCCTGGGCACAGGGCTGGCTGTAAGGACGTGTGGATTTCTGTCGTGGAAAAACTATGTTCTCTGCTCCTCGCCAGAAGCCACGGTCCTCCTTCCGGAGGGATTTCTGGGAAGAAGTGTGGTGTCTCGAGCCTGTCACAGTTCCCGTTGAGGGCTGCCTCACGGTTCTGCCCCGAGACCCCGGGTCCCCAACCCCCGAGCGGGGGCTCCAAATTCCCCAGACCCCCCAGCCCGCGGTTGCACGCCAGACCTCCGGCAGCCTGCTTTCCAGGTCACGGGGCTGGAGCCCGAGCAGCAGAAGAGGCCCGGGTCTGCTGGGAAGAAGGGGCCTCCCTGCCGGACGGGTTCCGCGCCCTGGGCTCCCTCCCCTGTGCGCCCCCCCTAAGGAGCTTGTGCGTGGAGTCTGATTCTGGGAAGCCCGGGCTCATCCGTGCCGAGCAGACCACAGCCTGCACTTCTGAGGAAGCCCACGAGCGGGTGCGTTACCTTTTCCTTCTTGGTGACGTCCATCCTGGCTCTGTCATCCAGCATTTGTGCAGTGGCCCGCTCAGGTGAGCTGGGACCCCTCAGCGCTCCCCGACAGCTCCCGCAGCAGAAAGGCCCCAAGCCGAGGAAGGACCCGAAGGAAGCCTCTGGTCCGCCTCGCCGCCGGCTTCTGGCTTGAGCTTCAGGCATAGAGTTTCCTCCTTTTCATCGTTGACCAGCAGGCCGGGGAGGCTTCTCTTCGGGGACGCAGCTGGGACCCTTCCCCACCAAGGCCCGTCCAGCCGCTGCTGGAGGCCGGGGCTGGCCAGAGCAGGTCAGCCTTCTCTCCGGGCTGTGCTGAGCTCTGGGGCACGGTGTCCTCTGGACAGACTCAGCAGAAAGGGTCTGCTCCCCTGCCGCGGCCAGGGACAACTCTTGAGTAATTAGGTTGTTGGTGACTGTGTCCCCCTCGCACCCCAACCTGCTTTCCCCGGGCTCCGGGCCACCCAGCACTTCCTGCTCCAACCAGGTGTGGAGTGGGGAGTCCCCCCACAGGGCCTTCTGTGCTCCCCGACGGGGCCTGCGCTGCCATGGCAACCAGGAGCAGGGCCCCCGCGCTGGCGGCCTCCGGCCTCTGCAGGGCTGACCATCCTGTCATTAGAGCTGCCATGCAGAAAACTGGGCTGATGGCAAAGGCCCCCACCCCCATCACCATAGCGACGGCCCGGTCGCCCTGTCACCTGGACTTCGCCACCTGTCCAGTTCCCAGGGCAGGGTCACGGGGTCTTCCGAAGTCACGTCCTAAGGAGCAGAGGGTCCTGCGAGTGTGGAATCTAGAGGAAGGGGTACTCGTGGCTTGGCCCCCCGTAAGCGCTGGGCTGCCCTCCCTGCCAACCTGAGCCAGAGCGTTGGCCCGCACGGAACAGAGGCCCTGGGGCCTCAACTCAGGACACGTGCACACCCACTGGTACCCCGGGAACCCAGCGGAGGCCGGGTGCCGGAGCAGCCATCGGGAACAAACGGTGGGAGACCAAGGACCATCTCGACCGGAGTCTCTGGCCTCAGCCTCAGAAGTCTGGCACGTTGTGTCCTCACAGCGCGTCTCAGCACCAGCACACGGGGAGCACAGGCCTGGCCAGGGTCCGCTGCAGGGGAAAGTGTGGGAACAGAGCCCAGCAGGGTCGGGACCAAGCCCGGGGCCCAGCAGAGGGAGCGAGAAGCAGTGGCCGGTGAGACTCTCCAGATGTGTGTGTGGTCCCATTTCAAGCCAGTGTCCTCCCAATGGTCACCTGGGCCACTCCTCTTCTTCACATGCACGTGTTTCTTCCAGATGATTCCTAGAGGCTGAACCGCCAGATGAAGCGCTCTGCGTACCCTACACTCGGGCGGCCGAGAGCATAGGCTCCCTCGATGGCTCCAACTCATTAGCCCTCCCCCCGACATCAGGAGCTGGGCTCCGTGCTGGCCCATCCTTGAGACTGTAAACCTTGACAGTTTTGGGCTGACCTGTCCGCCGTCTCATCGTCGTTCAAAGCGCCGGGTCCTTTCCATCTGCTCCCTGGTTATTTGCATTTTTCTCTAAGGATGATTTGTTTATACTTTTTAACCATTTTGTTATGGAATCGTCTTTTATTTTTCAATTCGTAGGATGGGTTTTTGTATGTTCCATTTTTTTAAAAAGATTTCATTTATTTATTTGACAGACAGAGATCATAAGTAGGCAGAGAGAGAGGGGAAGCAGGCTCTCCGCTGAGCACAGCCCGATGCGGGGCTTGATCCCAGGACCCTGAGACCATGACCATTTGCAATACCTACTAATCCCTACTAACCCCTCGTCAAATGCATGTGGCGTCTCCCGCAGTGCCTCCTAAGCCCCGACTTGATCACTGGGGTCTTCCTCACGCGGACGTGTGTCCTTCTTACGAATTTCAGTCTTGGCGTTCTTGTTCTGCGACTCATGTCTTATTAAGAAAAACATTTCCCATCCCAAACTGGAAAAATGCTTTCTCACATTGCCTTCTAATATTTTTTTCTTTTTTTTTTTTACATCTTTCCTGTTCAGCACTTTGGTCCTTCTGCAACTTGTTTTCATGTGTGGTCTGAGGTACGGTGTTCTTATCTGTTGGGTGGGTGATCATTTCTCCACTGATGGGTACCGTTGGCGGCACAGCGCGGGTCCCCCAGTGTTTGGTTTCTTTATTGTAAGGGAACGGCTTGGCTCTGGTCATCTTGCCGGAGTAGCCACCGGCTATGAAGTCAGGTCTGGAACCACAGCTAAGCTGACCCTGTCACATGACTGTGCTCCTCTGGGACCAGAGGACAGACTGGCGACCAGCTCAGAGACCACATCCTGCTGTCTCACCATCTGCCTGTGAGGCGGTCGGGACGCTTTCCCCTAGTCTCCAGTTCTGTGATGTGAGGCTTTCTGCCCGTGCCCTGTGGGGTGTGCCTGCTGTCTGGAGTGGGCTCGCAGTGAGCAGAGATGCTGTGATTTTGGGGGGCAGGCAACTGTCCCCTTTTGTTTGGATGCTGTCCTTGGCGGGGCACAGGACAAGGGGTGGCCCTTTTGGGTGCTCTTTCTTTGCTATCAGTAACAAATTGTCTGAAGGTAAGTGTGGCTCTCGTGCTCGGCCTGGCCTCAGCTCTGCTGGCGTGCAGGACGTCTGTCTGTCCATTTGTTAGGCCCACGTCGGTAGACGGGGGCGACCGGTGGATGGACCTAGGACATCCTGGGGTCCTGGGAGACAGCCCCAACCGCGGACCGCCCAGGGACCACCGCCGGGCACCCGTCTGGCAGTCAGTTTGTGGCTTCAGGGTGCTGCTGGGGACCTCCGTCTGTCATCTGCTGGGCTTGTGCAGAAAGCAGCCGTCTGTCCTTATCTGACCTGTCTCCAGCACAGAAATGACGACGTGGTTTCTCGCCCCTTGCAGGCATTCCGAATGCTTCTTGAGAGAGCACAGTGCTCCGCTGGCTAACGATGATACAATCCAGGCCTGTCGCTGGAATGTCGCAACCCTGGGACCCACGCCTCGGAAAACAGCGACAGGAGCCCACGCGCTGGCCGTTCCAGGCCTCCGTCTCTCCCCGCCGGCCCCTCCTCACTTTAGTAAAACTGCGCTCTGCCCCCCTACCCTTTCCTCCCCGTCCGGCCCTTCTTCCCTGGGCGAAGAGCCGGGCTTCCTTCCCCTCCCAGCTCCGCCGCGGCCACGCGCACTCCGAGCTCGCGCGGCTGGAACTTGCTCCCAAACCGGACGGGTGTCCCTCCGGCCGCGTCCTTGACCACAAGCCTCTCCTCCCTGCTGGAACTCAGGGGGACTCGGCCTCCCGCACGCGACCTGCCGCGCACTCCGGGCGGCAGCGCAGGAGGCACCGTGGCGCGCAGCCGTCCGCGCGCCGTGTCCTCGCTCAGAGACGGAGCCCCTGCTCCGCTCGTCCGCGTCCCCCGCCCGACCTCCGGCTGAGCGGGCGAACGTTCTCCCCGACCCCACACCCTCCGTGAGTCGCCCCGAGGAAGGCGCGGGGGGCACGAGGGGCGCCCGTCCTCACACCGCCCGCGCGAGGCACGGAGCCTGCCGCTCGGGGAGCGAGCCGGGGCGCGGGCAGGGCCGGGCGGGCCGGCGGCGGGCGCGGTCTGGCGCTGGTCCCCGCGCGGGAGGTCGCTGCGGCCGGGCGGCTGGAGGGACGCGCCGCAGGCCTGAGGGAGCAGGCACAGCGCCGGCCTCTGCTCGCGGCCCGCTGCCCCCCGACAGACCGGCCGCCCCTCGCGCCCGGCGGGCAGACGCCGAGAGGCGCAGGCCCTGGGGCGGCCTCCGGGGGGGAGACCGCGCCCTCGGCGGACCCTGCGGGCGGCGGAACCTGGGAGCCACCCACTGCCCCGACCCCCGCCGATCCCGCGCCCTCCTCCCGGGGGGCGGGCGGGGCGCCGCCGGGAGCGGGAGCGGAGCGGGGCTGGGGGGCTCTCCCGGGCTCCCCGCGCCCCTCCCGGGCCGGGCAGCATCTCCGCCGGTTCTGCGCGGCTGCGGCTCTTCGCCGGCGGAGGGTTTGCCACGCGCGCACTGGGCCACGCGCGCACTGGGCCACGCGCGCACTGGGCCACGCGCGCACTGGGCCACGCGCGCACTGGGCCACGCGCGCACTGGGCCACGCGGTGCGACGCTGCACGCTCCGCCGGAAGCCGCCCCCGCCCGCCCCGGACTTCCGGCGACCCCGCGCTTCTCCGGGCGCCAACGCCCCCGCGTCCTCCGCTCGGCTCGGCCTGGACGGCCCACCGTGGGGGCTGCTGGATTGGCGGAGCCTCGGGTCACGTGCGCCGACCTGGAACCCAGTTGCTGAGATCTCTGGGTGCCCACGTGCTAGCGGCGGGCTGGGGGCACTGAGAGGGGGGCACAAGGGGAGGGGTGACTAGCGTCGGGGAGGGCTGGGGCACCCAGTGGGGGGTGCAGGGGGAGGAGGTGCTCGGCGTCGGGGGAGGGCCGGGGCGCTCAGAGCCGGGCTCAAGGGCACAGGGAAGGCCAGGGAGCCCTCAGCGGTGGGGGCACTTTAGGCCCAGCTGGGGAGGAGGACTAGGCTCGGTTTTCAGAGTGAGGCGCAAGGGGGCTGGGGGGAGGGGAGCAGGCCCGGAAGGAAGTGCTAGCCGTTCTCCAAGGGACTCACATGCGGGTCTCCAGAGGGCTAAATGGAAGGGGGTTTCGCAGGGGCAGGGGTGGCTAGAGGGCGGGGTTCATAGGGGGTATGGGGGTGGGAGAGGGCCTCAGGGGGGCCCTTGGCATGTGTGGGAGCTTAGGGAGCTCCAGGAAGGGGGAGCTCAGCCCCTCTGCTTTTCAGATCCTTCCTGACCACTTCTCCTTTGTGGTAACTCCCATCCTACTTTTTATTCCTGGAAGTCCTGGAGACCAGCTGCCAGTGGGGCCCAGATTCCGGTCTTGCAGGGCTCTCCCTACCCCTTGGTCCCCTTCCTTCTCTGCAGACTTTCTCCTCCTTCCTGTGCAGGGCAGCCCCTCAAAAGGTCGAGCCCCCCGGCCTTTAGACATGACCTTGGGACATGACCACAAGTCCAGCCTGGGCTACACATCCATCCCTAGTGTCTGAGCTGGTGAGGGGTCTCAGGGTACAACCAGAGCTTCTGAGAAGCCCCTACAAGGGAGGCGGTTCTGAGGCGTCTTTTCCAGCAGACTCACATGCCTCTGGTCTTCCCTGGCCGTAGTCCCTTCCTGGCCAGTGCCGGCCTCCAGGAGAAACTTCTTGTAGTATGCCCCCTCCTCTCCTGCTCCGACATCTCCTGTTCCGTCCCGGCTGGTGGTGGCCTGGGGAATCTGTGGGGAGGGTTGTGGTAGTGAGCAGTGCTCCTGGGGGCCATGGCTGGCTTCTAGCATCGAGTCTGTGCTCCTTAGGCTGCGGAAGTACTAAGAAGGTGACCAGGAGGACACATTCTCTGCCCTCTTCGGGTCCCCAGCTGTGCCTAAGAACCAAGCTGCCGTCAGCAGGAGAGAAGCATGCAAGTTCTACTCAAGCTTTTACAGGTGCACATGAGCCTTCACAAGAGAATGAAGACCCAGAGACATGACGAGAGCAGGAACGATGGCAAATACTCTGGTGACAAAGAAACAGTGAAGAGCCGATGTGACAGAGGGTTGGGGCAGGGAGAGGACGTTGCTGGGAGTCATTGCAGGATGGGCTTGTTTGCAAGGATTTCTTTCGGCCTCATTCATCTCTGGTGGCAAGAACGTCTTCCTCCTGCTACCCAGAGTGCGCCTTTCATGTGAGGGTTTGATGTGCTGCTCTGAAGGGACAAAAAGAGGGTCAGAGCGGGCTTCTCGCCTCTGCTGTGTGTTGTGTGCCCCTGGCTCAAAGCAGTCGGTTTGTCTAATCAGCACATGTAGGAGGGAAGGCCCTGGGGCTCCTTGGGAGGCCTGGTCACGTCTGTGGTCCCTGGTAGGGCTCCTGTCCTGGGTAGGCTGCTGAGGTCCACGTAACAATCACAGTGAAAACAGCCCTGCTGTCCTCGCCTTGGCTGACTGGACTAGGCGGTAGGGAGGCCAAGGCCATGGCATGGCCGGGTTCTCCCCAGGAAGCCCCGGCATGCCCCGCAGCTGCTTTTTTCCAGCTCTGAGGGGGTTCTGCTGTGCAGCTCAAAACGGGTCCCTTTATGAGCTGAGCAAGGCCTTGAAGCTGGGTGGGCACCTGCCTGCCCACCACGGGTGAACTCGAAGAGCTGGGCCACGTGTCGTGATGTGACAGCATGGCTCAGGGTCAGCTTGCAAGGGAGCTCTTCCTCTAGGACCTGGTGCACGAGGGAGAATCTGGACTTCAGAGAGCTTGGCCACCCCCAGTCCCATGGGTGCCGCACGCATAACATCAGTGCCTCCTGCCTGCGGTCTTTCCCATACGCACCTCTTAAGTCTTACAGAACAGTACGAACCGCTCCTGGATACCTGCGCCCCGACTCCTTCGGTTAATCGTGTGCGCGCTACGCTTTGCATTACATCATACCCACATCCGAATCCTGCAAAGGCGAGGTGAAAACATGATGTCCCTTTACCCCTAACTGCTTGTGTGGATTTCCCAGAAACCAAGAATTCTCTTACATAACCACAACACAGTGATCAAAGCCAGGAAATTACAGGACAGACAATAGTATTTTCCACTCTGCAGACCTCGCTCAGCCTGTCTGATCTCTGCTCCCTGCAGGATGCCTGATGCCTGATGCCTTCAACCTGCAATGATCTCGCCTCTTTGTCCTAAATGATACCAACGCAGGGAATCATCATGGCTTTTACTTGCTAAACATATACTAAGACTAGTGTTTGGAATATAGCGTCTTACCATTCCAGCAACACACTGGGGGAACAGGTTATGTTTCCAGTTTTGCAGGTGAAAGAGAGAGAGGTCAGTGCTTTGTTCATGTTTGTGGTCTGGAGGCTTGCAGCGGGCCTGGGGCTGCATCCCAGCTGGGTGATGGCCGCGTGGTGGAGTCAGAGGTGGGTGTACTTCTCAGAAAGAGGGACAACGAGGCTGGGGGGTTTGCAACCATAGACCGACGGGGGTGGGCAGGCCCAGGCCAGAGAGGATGGGAGAGCCTCTGGGAGTGGAGCTGTGCTGTGTTACGTGTTATGGTGTGGACTCGCAATGTCTTTGACCTGAACCTACTTCTGTGTCTCTAAGATGATGATACAATCCTCCTGTCTTCTGTGAGGGCTGAATGAGGTAGCACATGGGGAGTGCTTGGGATAAGGCCAGTGGTAAGGTATCCACTAGTACGCGACAAGTGAACACATTCTTTTTAAAAGATTTTATTTATTTATTTGACAGAGATCACAAGCAGCCAGAGAGGCAGGCAGAGACAGAGGGGGAAGCAGGCTCCCCGCCGAGCAGAGAGCCCGACGCGGGGCTCGATCCCAGGACCCTCAGACCAGGACCTGAGCCGGAGGCAGAGGCTTAACCCACGGAGCCCCGCAGGCGCCCCGACAAGTGAACACATTTAAATCTATTCTGAGCAAGAACTGTCCTCCCTGTCCCTTTGAACAATGTTCAGTGGCAAAGGAGAGAAGGGGGTCTGGGATTTTCTCCAGCAACGGCTGTCGCCCGCCCCCTACAGGACAGCAGTGTCCCCACAGCGTCGGGTGAGCCGGTGTCTGTGGGCGACCGGCCTGGCGGTGGCCGGTGTCTGTGCTTCATGTTTTCACCCGAGCAGGGGGATGTGGAAAAGTCCTCTCCGCACTCGGCCCTCGAAAAGCCCCAGGGAAGAGGGCCGGTGAGGGCGGGCGGCGGGGCCTTCCTTCGGACTTGGGAGCATTTTTCTCCGAACCCCTGCTCGTCCGGGCACGTTTGCCCGTGACCGGAGACGTGCTTGGTCGCCGCACGGGGAACGCGGTGCTCCCGGCATCTGGGGGGTGTGAGGCCCGAGGCGCGCTCCACCCCTCCTGGGACGGCCCCGAACACTCGGGAGCCGCCCGCCACCATCGCACCGGAGCGCGACCCGAGTGCTGTGCGGGGCGGTGCCGCGGCTCCCCGCAGGCGCCGGCCCTTCCCCGGCTCCGACCCGGCTGCTTCCCGCGGGAGGGCGCGCAAGCCTCTGCCGCCTCCGAGGGCCGAGGTCCCTCGGTGTGGCCGGGCAGACGGCCGTCCCGTAACGCCGTTCCGTACACACGAAGTGGGCGGGACGTGGAGCTCCTGCGGGACGTGCCCCGTTCGTCCCCGGCCACCGGCCACCGGCCACGGGGTATTTCAACGTCCCCGGGCGAACGAGGCCTCAAGTCCCCGCGCACCCGGCGGCTCCCGGAGCGCGGCGCGGACCCTCCGCCTTCGGTGCTGCCGCGCTCGTGCCGCGGCCGCCTCCGTCCGTACCTGCACGGGCAGTGGCCGGCCCGGGAAGCCCCCGCAGGCCGGGCCGAGGGGTCCTGGGTGCACGGGGACGGCCCCCACCGGGGCAGCGGGGAGAGCCGGCGAGGGCGAGCGGCCTTCACGTCCCTGCAAGAGCCTGCAGCGGGGGCGTCCCTGCGCTTCGCTGGGGGGGGGGGCGCGGCTCACGAAGGACAGGCCGGCCCCGTGACTCCGCCCTCCCGGGGGCTCCCCGAGCGCCGGCCTGCGGTGCGGCTCTGCGCGTTCCCGGGAGCTGCCCGCCCGGGGCGGCTCCGCGCAGTCCCGGAGGGAGGGGGGAGGGTGAGGAGGGGAGGACTCGGGACCCTCCAAGAGGGAGGGGAGGACCTGGTGGGGACGGCCGGGGCCGCGGGAGGGAGGGGCGGCCCCAGCCACGGCAGGGGGCGGGGCCGGGCGCACGCACACGCGCCGCGGCGTCTTGGCCCCGCCCCGCCCGCCGCCTTCGTGTTTCCGGCCGCTCCTTTCTGCATCCGGGGCACGAAAAAACCCTCCGTTGGCTCTTGGGCGGTGCCTCGGCCGGAACCGGAAGTCGGCCTCGAGCCAGGCGGGGAACCCGGCGTCCGACCCGTCAGCAGCCTGCGGTGGTCCCCAGGGGCGGCGGCCGCGCTGCTCCCTGCGAGGCGGTCCCGCGGGCGGGCGGGCGGGCGGCCCGAGGGCGCGGCACCATGAAGCTGTACAGCCTCAGCGTCCTGTACAAAGGCGAGCCCAAGGTGGTGCTGCTCAAAGCCGCGTACGACGTGTCCTCCTTCAGCTTCTTCCAGAAGTCCAGGTGGGTGGGCCCGGGCGGCGAGGCCCGGCGCCTGTGGGAGGCCCGCGGGGTGGGGGCGGGCCCCGGGGGCGGCGGTGGCCCCCGGGGGCGGGGGTGGCCCCGGGGGGCGGGGGAGCGTCGGGGTGGTCGGGGGGGGGCCCGGCGGCAGGCGGCGGCGGGCGGGGGGCGGCGGGGGCTCGCCCTCCCGCCCTGGAGCGCTGCGACGGCTTCCTGCTCGGTGTGCGGAGCCGACCTGCGGGGAAGCCTCGTCCTTCGGCCCGAGAAAGGCTTACGCTGTTCTGGACGGCGTTTTCGTGCCCGGTGTCTCCCACGTTCCCGTCGGACAACCCCGGGGGCTTGGAGGGAAGCGCGGACCGCCCAGGTTCGTCCGCGGCGGTGGTGAGCTGCAGGGGGCGGCCCGGGAACGTGTGTTGTCAACCTGCGCCTTCTTCCCCGAGGTTCTAACCGGGCGTCCTCGGGCCGCGCCCTGACGGCCAGTTTATGTCCGCTGATGGGGTTTACCCCGCAGCTGGGTCGGAGGGGTTGGCGCGCCCCGTTTTATGGGGGAAGTCGTGCGGCCGCGAGAGATTATACCACAGCCGGCCCGGATGCAGACCCCGACTCCCGTGCTTTTCCCGGCTGAGCTCTGGCGGTGCGAGGGGCCGCGTGCTGAAGGTTTGCAGGCGCGGGACCTGCGGGCTTGCAGGAAGCTGTGTTCGAGGAAGGCCGCGGGCGCTGGGCCTGCTGCGGGGAGGGGCGGGGCGCCTCGGCGCCGCCCGGGAAGGACCCCGCTCCGGGACGTTGCCCTCTGGCTCCGTTCTCTTGTAGCTATTTTTGTCGGAGAGAGGAGAGAAAGGGGGATGCAGGGAGCCCGACGCGCGGCTCCATCCCAGGCCCCGGGATCATGACCTGAGCCGAAGGCAGACGCGTCCCCCACGGGGCCCTCCAGGCGCCCCTGGGCAGCAGTTCTTGATCAGTGCCGTGCTGGCGGGGGGGAAAACCGTTTCTGTTGTCGTTCCGGGGACACGTTTGGTTCTTTGGGAGCTTCAGGAGACGGTCTCTTGCAGATGCTCCGCTTTCTCTCCCACGCCCTCTGCTCCGTTCTGGCTGTTCTTCTGGGCTGTCTGTGTATCCCGAAGGTGCTCAGCAGTTGCAGCGTGAGACCTTCGCCTCACTGCTCAGGGATACCCCTGCCAGCTCGAGAGGACCGGCGCGCTGGGAACCTGGTCGTTGCCCCCACTGGCGCCTCTTAAAGCAGCAGCGGTCAAGGCTTCTCGCCTCCATTCTACCTGCCTCGTGGCGGCCAGACCCTGAGCTCCAAACCTGCAGATGGGTCCCCAGCTTTTCTCGCCCCTGTTTGCAAGCTCCTGCCACGGACGGAAGCTTCCGTCCCCATGTCTAGGCGCGGCTGTGCCGCGGGCTCCGCCTCTGCTCGGTTTTACTGCAGGGCCGGCCTCACCTGGAGGCTTTCTGTCCGTGGGGTCAGTTTGAGCACATCACGCTCTCGGGGTGACGCTGGGCCCCAGTTGCTGTGCTAAGTGCTGTGCGTCCTTCGCCGCAAACCTGGGTTTTGTGAGTGGGGCGTGGGGCAGGGCGTGGGGCAGGGCGTGCAGGTCCCACAGCTCCCGGCCAGGAGGAACACTCCGCGGCTGCAGGTCTTCTCTCTGCAGTGAGGGGGGCTGCCACAGTCTTGAGAGCCCCCGTTCCTCCGGTCGAGCTGTGGTCACCTGTGACCCTTCCATTCTGGCCGTGTCTCTGCTGGGCCCACGAGTGTCTTTTTCTTTCTCAGCCTCTGCACAAGTCACTTCCTCTTCCTCCTTGGCCGAGCAGTGGCCTCTCAGCGTCCCGGGGACGGGGTGCCAGGATGAGCCAGCGTGCCCGCGGCTGTGCTCCGTGCTGTAGCCCGCTCTCACGGTGGACGTGTGTCACACCGCAGTGTCGCGTGCGCGGGGGCCGTCACTGGTTGTGCGCGCTGGTTTCTGCTTCTCCCTGCTCTGGCCACAGCGTTACCTCGAGTAAAGCCTATAGAAATCCCCGTGGGGCTCGAAGTGGGTTGTCCCGGTCAGCGAGGCAGCAGACAGGTGTGGCTTGAAGAGCTGTGAGGGTTTGTGACTAAATGGTGTCTCTTGTGAGTCCCTGAGGTCGGGAGGGAAAGGAATGAGACCCAGAAGCAGTGGTCCCTTGGTGTCTGTGCTCAGAGGTCATCTTCCGTGCTGCTGGGGACGGGGACGGGAAGAGGTAACGCGTGTTCTGTCCCTTAGCGTTCAGGAATTCATGACCTTCACGAGTCAGCTGATCGTGGAGCGCTCGGCGAAAGGCAGCAGAGCTTCCGTCAAAGAACAAGGTAAGAGGACACGCTGCCTCGTGCCTGCACCGCGCCTGTCCCTTCCCGCCTCGGGCAGCCCGGGGCCCCCTCACAGGCGCGCCCCACGCCGGGGCTGCCAGGACGGCGCTCCTCTGCGGGCCTCCTGCTCCGGCTGGCGCGCTCCCGCGGAGCCGGCGGCGGCCTCCCTGCGCTCTTCTCCTTCCGCCTGTGGCGGGCGCTTTGCAAACAAGGCTTCCCCACGGTCGCGCTGGGAGTGCGTCCTGTGCTCCCCAAGTTTCAGACCAGGAGCCCAGAAACTCGTTGTGTTCCTCTTGGCCGTCGTTCATGTCTTCACAATAGAGGTTTCCTGTAGGAATCGTGAGGCTTTTCTTGGAGAAGCGTGGGTGACACAGACAACTCGAGAAGGGCAGCTGTGTCACGTAGATCGTGGGAAGCGCACTCTGCAGAGACCAGCTGGGGCCATGGCCCTGGAGCCCACATGTCAGTGATGAGATGCCTGTTACACCCCAGGGGGAGCGGGGGTCCCCTGTGCGTGCTCTGTGCTGCCTCCCTGTCCAGCCCAGGAGATGGGACCGTGAACACAGAAGTGTAGTGGGTCACTCCGGGCGGGTCTGCCTCCCTGGCGGCTGGCTGAGAGCCGTGTCCTCCAGCATGGGCCCGGCCTCTCCGGTCTGGGGGCGTGCGCTCCCACAGCACGCTGGCCCCTTGCTTACTGGAGATGTAGGCAGAGCCCAGAGAGCGGCCACGGCGCCAGTCTTGTCCTCCTCGGCCCTGCCCTCATGTACCGCTGCCCTCCTCCAGCTCCAGAGCTCACGGCCTCTCCCTCTCCTCTCTGTTCTCCTTGGTTGGCAGCAGGCTGTTCTGTGCGAGCGTTGTCAGCACGGGAAGGTTCTCCTTTGTCAGCTGTGACCCTTACTTTCTTCTTCCCCTGGGGGTGTAGTTGGCTGTGTCCTGTTTGGAGTCTTTTGAAAGTGAGAAAAATTAATACCAGGGATGGGACCTGTTTCCCGAAGTGCTTGTACAGACAGAACCTTCAGATAATTTGATGATCTCAGGCCAGCAGGGCCGGGTTTTTTGTAGATGGACCTTTTGTCCTCTCTTCTTGCGTCTCCTTTCCCTCCCTTCCTTCTCTAGCCCATCACAGGAGCAGACCTGATGCCCCAAGAGGTGATTTCTTGATGTGGGGCTGCTCTCGGGACTTTTAAGCAGCCGGAGGCGGCTGGTCTTACCCAGGGTCTCCAGCTCGGGAGCAGGCCAGGGCTGGGGCTCCGGCATGTAGCGGAGAGGCACCGGGGACTGCCTCCCCTGGGTTGCCTTCTGCGCCCGCGGCGGCTCCTTTCAAGCCTGCTCGGCCTGCCCGGCCTCTGGACATCTGCTTGTCCTAAGGTGGCGTTGGGCCGTGCCGGTGCCCGTGCTCCCTCCTGTGCTGTTCTCTGCGAGCCTGACTGAGCCACCAGGCAAGGGCTCAGCATTGTGACGCTTTCATGATTGGTGAAGACGTCCAAAGCCCTCACGTCACTCTACGTCCGTCTGACTTTTCCTTAGAATACCTGTGCCACGTCTACGTGCGAAACGACAGTCTCGCGGGAGTGGTCATCGCTGACAGCGAGTATCCGTCCCGGGTGGCCTTTACCTTGCTGGAGAAGGTGAGTTTGCGTGTGGCCGGGCTGGCCTGGGATGGGCAACGGTGGATGGTGCCCGAGATAGAAGGGACGGAGTCATGTGTCCAGGATCAACCCATTTTCGGTATTTCTTCTTGCTCTAAACCAAGAGCTGGTCCGGCGTCCCTTCCCGGTGTCCTTTTCTGGCGCTGGTTTCTGCCTGTGTCTGGGCTCATGGCCCCGGAGGCACCGCGAACCGGCCCCTCTACAGCAGCGCTGCAGTCTCCTTCTGGGGTGGGGTCTGAGGTCGGCCGTGGCTGCACCTTCAGCCCTGGCCACTGCTCTGGCCGCTCTAAGGACCGCTGCCTTCCCCACTGACGACTGCGTTTCCTCCCAGCCACGGTCAACTCTGCACTCTGTCCTGTGCCCACCCTGGGCTGCTCCTTTCCCCCACGTGGGTGCCGCCCCACCATGGGGCGCAGCGTTGTAGTGCTCGTCAGAAATATCTCAAGGATGTTGGCCGCTGGGCTTCGGCCTCCCTGAGCACCGATACATTCACCAGCATGTGAGATGTGCTGATTGCTTAAGTCCGAAGGATCTAGCTCCCTTTTCAAAGAGCTGCCTTGGAAGATGAGAGGGCAGGGACTTTTCCTCTTAGAACTGCGGAACCTGGTAGAAGGGAAAGTCTGTAGGTTAATATTCCGATGCTCTTGTCTTCTTCCCGATGAGATCGGGGTGAGGTGGGGTACACCTTGTTTCTAATTGCCAGAAGTCTTCAAACCTTGAGCCTCGATTTGCCCTCGGCCGTGAGCTGTTCTCCTCCTCTCTCGGGCTCTCTGTTCAGGTCCATGTGGCTATGGGATGGGCTCCTTTGTCGTGCAGGTACTGGACGAATTCTCCAAGCACGTGGACAGGATAGAGTGGCCAGTCGGATCCCCTGCTAGCATCCGCTACACGGCCCTGGATGACTACCTGAGTCGGTACCAGGTAGGTGGGCAGAAGCTTCCAGGAGCAGGCCTGCAGGTTGTGGCTCTGGGCGATCTCCCCGCGGCCTTGGTGTTGGCGTCCCTGTGAAACACACAGGGACCCACCCTGAGACCTGGACCCCAGGCTCACGCGGGCTTTCCCTTCTCTGGGGTATGTGTGCACAGCCTGCGTTTTGTGAACTTGGCAAACTGTCTCGCTCCCCGGTTTGAGCTTTGTGTCCAGGTGGTCATTCTACTCCTGATGTTTCTGGCTCTTCCCTAGAACCCGCGAGAAGCTGACCCCATGACTAAAGTGCAGGCCGAGCTGGATGAGACCAAGATCATTCTGGTAAGTGGGGGCGGGGGCGAGCACCCCCTGGAGCCGAGTGAGGGGAGCTGCCCGGCGCGCAGTCCAGGCTTGGGGCTTTGGGGGCGTCCTCATGCAGATGCTTTGCTGGAAGGGGTGGTTGCCCGCCTCTCCCCGAGTGTCTCAGGCCACCCTGAGTCTGTGCTGCCTGCACCCATCTGGGTTCAACACCGCCGTTGTCCGAGGACCCCAGCCGAGACCTGCTGTGGCCCCGATGCCTCCCTGCTGCAACGGTCTCCGTTCAGCGGCTCCCTGCCCCCGCCGCCCCCCGCCGTTTGTCTCCAAGCCCAGCAGGCGCCTCCTTGCAGGGTGGGGCCTGTGGGGGCAGGAAAAGCCGCCTGTGTTCACTAAACACAGACCTGGGGTCCTCAGGCCCGGTCAGAAGGGCAGGAAGGCCGCGTCTTGCCTGTGCTCTGCTCGGCTACAGCTGCTGCTTCAGCTGCTTCTCTCTCTCCGTCTCCTCTTCCTCCTCCCCCTCCCTCTCCGTCTACACCCCCTCCGGCTCCCCCCTCCGGCCCCCCCCATCTCTCCCCTTCCCCTCCCTCCCCGGCTCCCCCTCTCCTTCTCCCTCCCTCCCCTTCTTCCCCTGTCTCCCCCTGTCTCCCCTTCTCTCTCCGTCTCCTCATTTTTCTTCTCTCCCTGTCTCTCTCTCCGTCTCTCTCTCCATCGTCGTCTTTTCTGTTTCTTCTTCCCCTCCCCCGCCCCTGTAACTTCAAGCTCTCTTTGGCACTCGCTGTGTCTGTTCTCGCCTTGAGTTTGGTCCTGTGGCCTCTGCCTCAGTCCTTGCCCCTGGCTTCCCGCCTGGCACCAGTGTGTCCGGACAGTGGCCGCTGATCGGTGGCTCTTCTGGTTACCATCCCCCAGTAGCCCTCAGGAAGGCTCTGGAGTCAGGTGCACACTCCCTGGCACAGCCCCATGGCCTTAGGGCCTCTCTTTCCTGCATGGCGCCCATGCCGGGGCCCCACGTGCAGCCCTCCCGGACGCCACTGCATGGTCATGACCGGCGCACACGTCTCCCTGACGGGCGTGTGAGCCCTCGGGACTGGGCGCTTGTCCTTACCCACCCCGCTCCCGGCATGTGGGACACCCGTGCCCAGGCCCCAGCACAGGCGCCCAGGAACCCCTGCCGGCTCTGGCCCCGGCCCCGGGACGTGCTCAGCGCTGCCTCCTGGGGCCAGATGCGGGCCTGGTCGGGACCCAGGAAGCTGTGTGCTGCAGACACTGTGCACTGAATGACACGGTTTGGGGACTTCGGATCGGGAGTGAGGTGTGAGCGTGTTGAGGTGTCTCCGTGTCGCCTCACGGGCTTCTCTGCGTCCTCGCTGAGCCGCAGCCCTGGGCGCCCCTCGGCTGCTCCTCCTCTCCGAGCGGGGACAGCAGGTGTGGCACGGCCCCGTGTGTCCGCAGAAACGGGCTTGCTGGTGCTGCCCTGTCCGTGCGTGTTTCCATCTGGTTCGCCTCTTGTGCCGGCAGCCCACGTCGTGGGACTCTGTGTAGACGGGGCTGGTTTCGCGCCTTCCTCGGGGCCCGTTCCTGTCCGCCTCCCTAGGTTTGCGCTCCTGGCTCTGAGGATGCCCGGCGGCCTCGCGGGCCCTTCGTGCAGCGGGGGGGGGCGGCGTGGTCGGCGGGAGTCCGCGTGTGGAAACGTGGCCGTGAGCGCGGTGCTCTGAGCCTGTGCTGGGTCCCCGGGACGGGCTCTGGGTCCCGCTGGTCGGGGACGCTCCTGACGCTCAGGTAGCGGGAGGAGCCCACGGGGGAAGCGCTTCCCGCGGCCGAGCCTGGGGGGCTCGCGTCTGCCTGCTGTGCCAACGGCGGGGCGCCCGCCTGTTTGTGTCCAGCACAACACCATGGAGTCTCTGCTGGAGCGAGGGGAGCGGCTGGACGACTTGGTGTCCAAGTCCGAGGTGCTGGGAACGCAGTCCAAAGCCTTCTACAAGACAGTGAGTGCTGGCCCTGCGCGTGCTCGCTGCCGCGTGCGCCCCCCGCAGGACGCTCGGTGGCGCGGGGGGGGGGGGGGGGGGGCGGGGGGGGGGGCGGGGCGGGCCCGCAGTAGCGCGTCCTCTCTAGGGCGCCACGGGAGCGGGCGCGGGCAGAGGCCTGTCCCCACCGCTCCTGCTGCCCGCTGAGCAGTGGGGCCTCCCACAGTGGCCCTTGTGCCTCTGTTTCCCTGGGACAGAAGTGGTTCGCTGGCGCGGACCGCAGTAGGGCTGTGCGTGCGCCGGGGCTTTCCTGGGAGCCTGGGAGGGAGGCGGCCGGTGGGGCTCAGGGATCCGCGGACCTGCTCTCTCGAAGCATTCTGTCGATGCGCGCGGGGGGGCAGATGGTGCTGGGGGACCCCGGGTGACGCAGAGTCAGATGCTCCATCTGCCGGGGGTTCTCCCAGTCCCCCCAGCCCACTCCGCGGCCCCTGCCTCCTGGGGTACCCCCCCGCCCCGTGGGTCACATCCGCCTCTGCAGCCCCGGTGTGTTTCTGTCCAGGCTCGGAAACAGAATTCGTGCTGCGCGATCATGTGACGGCAGCCCGCGGAGGCCCCCGTGCCCAGCCGGCCTGGCCATTCGCGTCGGAACCGCAGTCCTTGGAGAAGCAGAGCCACCGTGGAGAGACCCGCGTGGGGACACAGTTTCACTTGGGAGCTCCTGGCAGGAACTGAGGGATCGTGGAAGGGCCTGGGGCTTGGGAACATTCAAATTTACATGTCCGGTGATTTTTGAAAAGCTCGTTTGAGGCCCCCGATGGCGTGTTCTTGGGCCAGATGAAACCATAAATTCGAATGACTTACATAGACGCTGCAGGGCTTGTCTCTAACCCGGGAAAGCGACCAGGGCGAGGCCCGGGGGGGAGGTCGGAGCCAGCCTTGTGGGTCCTCAGCCCGCCTGGGGGCTGTGTTTGTGCGCTGTGTTCACACTGCAGTAAAGCCGGGGTCGCCCCGGCTGCAGGGCTGAAGGGGCAGGGCAGCCCTGAGGGCTAGGGCTGAGCAGGCCAAGACTGGCGCTGGGAGGAGCCCGGCCTCACGGACTCTGAGACTCCTCTGCCCTGGGGCTGGGCGGGCTGCTTGCTGAGGGCGCTGCCCACCCCCACGTCACACGGAGAGGCCTGCGGGCGGTGGGGCAGGGGCGTCTGCCCCGACTCACAGCTTAGCCTCGCCCGCCCAGGTCCCAGGCGCCGGTATGGCCTCTCTCCACCCTTGTTCACCCGCCTGTCTGGCAGCGAGACCATCGTCGTGACCACCTGGGGCCCCCGTGCCTTAGCAAGTGGCCTTTGCTGTGGCCACTGTTCCTAGCCACCAAAGCCAGGTACCAGCCATTCCAAGGACTCCCAGTGCCCCACGTGTGGCCTGACCCCCAGCCTGGCCCCCACAGGAGCACTGCTAAGAGCCCCCCCCCCCCCCGGACAGTGGCACAAGCCCCAGCCCTGAGCCCGTCCTCGGGCCCCACTGCCATGTTCCAGATCGCCTCCCCGCGTCCTGCAACGCTTCCTGGGGAGTGAGCTCGAGGTTTGCCCTGGGACCTGGTCCCCACAGGGTCCCATCCTCTGGGGTCCTTCCCTGAGCATGCTGGTTCTTGGCCTACCCGAGAGGTCCCGCTGCCTCTGCACGAAGTGCCAGGCCCAGAATTGCCTTATTTGGACCGTAAGGTGACATCTACGTGCTTCTGAGGACCCCGACCCCCCACCCCGACAGGTTTACGCACTGGTTATCGTCCTGCTCTGGGCCCTGTGCTGGTCAAAGGAGTTAACTCGGCCAGCCCTGAAGGTAACCCGCCCGAGGTACCCCCTGGGGTGCACAGACCCAGCCTGCTCACTGGTGCCCACGGGGCTGTGACCTCCCCTTAGGAAGGACGGCAGTGTCTGACTCCCCCCACTTGCGAGGCAGCCGGGGAGAAGCTGGTGCGGAGGCATGCGGCTGCAGGGAGGGCCGTGGGGAGGGTGGCGCAGGCTCACGCCCGAGCTGGCATTTCCCCAGCTCCTGTTGTGGTCTCGTGTGGAAGCATTTGGCAAAGGGTGTGTTTTAATAACTGTCGCCTGCCTTCTCTGTTCTATTTGAAAGGTTCTTATCTGGATAAAGTTGTCTTTTGAAATTCCGTAATAGTTTTCTGGTTTGTTCGAGCCTCAGGGACCCCTCCCTGTGTGCAGCTGCGGGGTGCAGGGCATCCTGGTGCAGCGCCTGGGTCCCGCCCCCAGACCTTTCTAGCAGGAGCCGGGGGAGGGAGCCCTGGAGCAGGGGAACCAGCGTGGGGAGCTACGCCACAGCAGCCTGGGCCACACAGATGGAAACTCCTTGGGAGCGAGGGGGCAGCCCTGTGGGCTTGGAGGTGTCGCGTGCCTCCTGGAGTGCGTGCAGGCCGAGGAGTCTCCAGTCCCATCCCGGTTTAGGGGACGAGCGAGCCGGCTGATCGTAAGAAGGTCTGAAGGCTTCACCTGTTCCACTGCTGGCCCCGGGCCTTGCTTTCAGCCTTATTTGTGCCCTTGGAAGTAAGAAGCAGGCTTGGGGCTTCTGGCTGGACCAAGGACTGAGGGCACCAGTTTTTCCTGCCTGGAGGAGTCTCCTCCTGGAGTTTTCGGAGCTTCGCTCAAAGCTGGTGCCGTTTAACAGTGACAGGCCGCAGCCTGTCTCGCCGCCCGGCTCCGGCGCGGTGACTGCTCACCCAGCCAGCGTGCGGCTCCCACCCCACCCCGGCGGGGCTCAGGATCCTTGAGGGGGGTGGGCAGGGCCGTGCTGCGCGCCCGCGGGGAGGCCTGGCCTGGATAGCCGCCTCGGATTACAGCTGATAGGCGAGCGCAGCCCTAGATACTGTGCCGGCCCCGCGCCGCCGCTCGCTCGGGCGCCGCGCTCCACATTCTCTGCGCCAGCTCCCGGCTCCGCTGTGCCTCCTGGCACAGCCCGCCCTCCCGAGCGCACCCGCGGGGCGCCAAGAAGCCATAGCCGAGGGCTCCTGTCCTGGTGACCCCTGGGGCACGCCTCGCACCAGAAGCCACCTACACACGCGAGTTGGGAGCGTTCGGTCGCGAGGCGCACAGTGCCGTCCTAGGAAAGCACGAGGCCGGAGGCACGGACAAGCACCGGCAGGGCCCCGGGAGCCAGTGTCGGGGGGAGGCCGCCCGCCTTCGTGCGAGGGCTGCAGGCAGCCGTGCGGTCAGAGGGCCTTCGGCCGAGACAGCCCTGTGGTCACGAGAGGTGCGTTTAGGCGGTCCTGGGGCAACGCGGTCCCGCAGCCGCGAGCTCAGTGCTAAGTCAGCTGGCACAGGCCAGCGGTGGCCCCAGGTGGCCTAGTGTCCCCACGCTGCAGGGGTGTGGTGGGCAGCTGCTGAGGGACAGGCCAGGGGCGTGCATGACAGGAAGAGCAGGGACCGGATCCCGGGGAAGGGGAAGGAAGGAAGGCTCTTGCTCTCCTCCGTCCCCCAGATTTCTGCCGTGCGACTCCCAGCAGCCACCACCCTCCCGCGCTGCACAGCACCGTGACGTCCGAGCTGGCCCGTGCGCCGATGGTCTGCACGGCCCGGCCACACGCGTGTGGAGTGGACGCACAGAGATGCTGGAGGCTGGGTCCCGGCTGCTCCCACACAGAACCGCCGTCTGGCCTCCCCCTGAGAGGCCACCGAAGAGTCAGGGGCTTCGGGGCGTCCAGGGCCCAAAGAGGGGGCGGGCGGCGGTGGGGGCGGCGGTGGCCTGCGGTGGCAGAGGGGCGGTGCAGTGGGGGAGCGGGCTGGGCTGGGGCTTGGAGGGGCCCCGGTGTAGAACCCCAAGCTGCACGTGAAGCTGTTTGTCCTGTTTTTCTTTTATTTGCAGTTTCCCGAGACAGAACAAAATAATGATTTTTTACACTTACAAGGCTCAGAAAGAAAAGACAATGGAACTCAGCAAAAAGAGAGAAGGGGGGGCCGGCCAGCACTGCGGGCAGCTGGCCCTCCGCAGAGCGGCCACACCGCCGACATCTAGCTAGAAGAGCAGGTGTGGCCTGCCCGAGAGGGGTCATGCAAAAGAACTATCCCCCGGAAAAAATCCCCAATTATCCCAGACAGGCAGCTCCGTGGAGATAACAGGTGAGGGGAGGAGGGGAGGAGGCCCCCGGAGGTGAGGGTGGCCAGGCCACACGCTGTCCACGGTGAGCCCTGCCGCTGCCCGCGGCCCAGGGAGCCTGGCGGATGTTTACCCTGTGTCCATGGGTGGGGACAGCTGTCCTGAGCACAGCCGTGGACGGGCAGGTGAGTGTCCATTCGGAGTGTCTGCTGAGGGACAGTCCCCTTGGAGACCAGCGTCCTGTGTCCTGTTCCCCACTCTGTGCCCCTCCCGTGGCTTGATTTGTGGGGGAAGATAAAGAAAATCCTTGTTGAAACTGTGAATGAAGGGGCAGGTGGTGGAGTGGCAGAGTCCGCAGCTCGGCGATCACGGCCCCTGACCAGCCCACCTGGCCGGCTGCCCTGGGCACGCTCTGCTGCCGTCGGACCCGGTGCCCACCGGCTCGCAGGTGCACATTGCGATGGGCCCAGCCCGTCTTCTCCTCATCCCGGGGTCCCTGTCACCCCCGCCCCCCCCGGCCACACACGGCAGCCTGGAGAGGCCTACTGGGGGGTCCACTGCACCTTGCCCCTCAAGCCCAGGGTAGCCCTCCCTCCCTCGGCTCCGAGCCTAGACTCCGAAAGCGCACTGTTCGCAAACACCTGCCGCGCCCGCCCCGGCCTGGGAGCGCGGGGTGCCACGCGCCGCCTTCTGACCCCTCTCCTCCTCCTACCTCTGGACCAAGCCCAGAGCCCCTCTGTGGCCGCACCGGCTGGGGAGGGAGGTGGGTGGAGGGGAGCCACCCCGAACAGGAGGAAGGTGCTGTGGGAACCCAAGGGTTCCCCTCCCAACCGGGCTGCCGCCAACAGCATCCTCTCGGCCAGACCCTGCCAGTTGGGAGGTCTGTACCTCCCCGGCCCTGGAGGGACCAGAGCGGGAGCCCCGGGCCCACGGGGGCTTCTCAGATGGCTCATCGGGCCCCCGGGGGCCGGCCCGGCCTCTGCACTGCTCATCCATGCTGGGGGCGTGAGAGGAAGGGAGGGGAACAGCCGTGCTCGGGTCCCCTTGGCCCCAGGTGGCCGACACTCCTGACGGCAGCCATGCACGGCGGGGGCCGGGGGGGGTAATGCAGACCTAACAAACACCGTTCCTCGGCCCGGCCCCTGCGGACAGGTCACTGCCCCACCGGTCCCCGAGGGGCCAGGAGTGGACAGACACGTGGAGCGTGGGGGGGGGGTGCCCGGCGGTTCAAGGCCCCACAGATGCCAGTGGTTTGTACAGCTTTTGCCTTTTTTTCTCCTGTTTCATCCACATCAATTTTTTTTTTTTTTTGGTGGTGGTTGTCATCTTGTTGTTAAAAAGAAATCACATCCAGTCTTGGTTTTCTGCAGACACAGGCACCAGGGGAGGAACGAGGCAGACACAAACATGCGACAGGCAGGCCGCGGGGGGGCGGCCGGGCTCCAAACACTGAGTCTGTCCCACGAAGCCGGCCACAGCTCTGAAAGGTGGGGAGGGGGAGGGTCAAGGGGGAGGGCGGCGGGCGGGGGGGGCATCAGCTCTCGTCTGTCCCCACCCAGGGAGGAGGGCGAGGGCAGGGATGGGGTGCCGCCCGCCTACGGTGCGGGGGCGGCTCTGCCCGGCGTCCCCCGCGCACCCCGGGACAGGGCCCGAGCCGGCACCCACCTTCACTGCAGCGGCGCCACGGGCGCGCCCGAGCAGTGGAAGTGCACGTTCTGCCACTTGCCGTCGCGGCGGTGCCACACGCGCGTCTCCTCGGACTGGCTGGTGCGGGGCCGGCCCTGCCCGTCGATGTACTGCGTCAGGCGGATGTAGGCGATGCACGCGGCGTCCTCCCCGATGACGTGCACGTGCGGGTTCAGGATGGTCGTGTGGATGGGTTTGCTGTTCTTGGCCAGCACTGTGGGCAGAGGCGGGGGCTTGCCGGGCGCCCGGAGGTCCGGCGGCCCCGCGCTGCTGTCGGGGCGCCCCCCACGCCCCGCCCCGGCACTCACGGTTCTCGAAGTAGAATCTGTGGAAATCCATCCCTTCGACCAAGTTGCCCAGCGCTTCAGGCTCGAACGAGGTCAGGCCTGGGTCGCAGATTTTCCTGGGGGGCAGACCCGGGTGAGGAGAGGCCCCTGCCTCCGCCTGCCCCTCCCTCCATCGCAGGGAAGCCCCCACGGCCCGCCCCAGGCCCCCCGGGACCCAGCCCAGATGCCCCGCTCACGCGTAGGCCTCGAAGTCCCCGTTGTTGACCGCCTCGATGAGCTGCTCGGTGATCTTGATGACCTCCTGCTTCCGTGCTGTGGGGACACAGCCGCCCGGTGACTGAGGACCACCCCGGGGGGCCCTGCAGAGGGCCTAGGGCACAGCATCCCCAGCCCCCACACGCCTCTCCTCCCCAGGAGGGACCCTCACCCGATCGGTCCGGCTCACATGGCTCCTTCCAAGGTCACCCACAGCCCCCACGGTCCCAAGTCCCCGGAGCCCTGTCTGTCTTACATAGAAGGTCTCCATGTGATACAAACACCACGTCTGGAGAATGCGGAAAGGGGAAGCAAAGCCCGCCGTGACTGTGGCCCCCAGTCCCTCCGGCCGTGTCCCCCGGGACTGGCCCTCCTGGCCTCTGCCCACCTAGACTCGGCTCCCAAGCCCCTGCCGCATCCAGCCCCTCTCCAGGAACACCTGGTAAGGGCCGGCTGTGAAGCGGGGAGGGACCGGGGTCTACCGGGCGAAGGCAGAGCAGAGCAGGGAACGGGGCCGGGGGACCGAGGGAGACACGGAGTCTGTGGGTCTCTCCCTGGAAGCCCCCAGCCAGCCAGCCGGCCGCCCGCCTGCTGGGGTCTCTACCCGTGCGCAGTGCAGCGCTCGCGCGCCAGCCCCCCTCCGTGCTCCCCGCCCCCGGCATCACCAGCCCACCTAGCACCCTCCGTCCCGGGGCTTTGGGCTTCTGCCCACTTGGCCTCCGCACTGGAACAGGCTTGGCCCCAGGGTGCTGACCCGGGGTCCCCGTTCTCTCTTTAACCACAACTTGTTTCAGAGAATGACGCAGCCGCACCCACTGCGGACTCAAACCTGGATCACTTTCACGGCCGCGGAGACGCTCGTAGAAATAAACCAGACGGAGCTGTGAGTGCCCGTGTGCCCCTGAATCTCGGGCTTCACTCCCCCTCCCCAGAGGAGGACTGCCCTCAGGTGGGTGCTTAACCGCCTCCGTGAGGACATGTACACCCCAAGTACGCACACACGTCGAGTGTGCGCTCACACGGCTCCCAGGGACCTCGGAACGGCAGCGCTCCCCACAGTGAGCCTCAGACCCAGCCGGTGTGGGATCCCTGCCAGGTCACTGCGCTTCCCTGGCTCCCCAGCGGCTCTCTGTCTCTGCCATGGGCATCTTTCTGCACTCCGGCCACCGGCACCCCTGGGAACAGCACCCCCGCGCGCTGATGCGTGGGCTCCAGTCCCAGAGCACACACGGCAGGGTGTCCAGAGGGTGACTCCGCATTTGGAAGCATGTGTCCGCCGCCCTGGCATGGGGCTGCCCGGGCTCCTCCCCGCCGCCAGCACCCTTGGCTGCCTGCGTGCCCCCTCCCACCAATGCCCACCTCAACGGTGGGCACTGCGCGGTGCGCGTGGGCCCAGGCGGGCCTTGTGTGCCGCACGGGGTCTGGAGAGTACGGGCAGCAGGAGCTCCGTGACACCCAGGGGCTTGGGTGCACGTGTGCGCTGGTGTCACGGGGGAGGGCAGGTGCCTGTTTGCACGTGGAGAATCCTGTGTGAACGGACCTGAGAGCTTCTCCCGTCTCGGAGACGCCTCCCCTCTGGACCCAGCTGTGTTTGTGCAAAGGCCCCTTCCCCTTTCTCACCCAGCTCTGTCTGGACCGTGCCAGGGTCTGGGCTCCAGGCTGTCTCGCGCAAGCCCAGACCCCACTGTCTGGTCAGCCCTGGAAGCTAGTCCCCAGCACGGTGGGTTGCAGGCTCCGGGGACCCCACGTCCGCCCGTATCCACCGGCAGAGCTCTGTCCCTGCACCCACCACACTCTACTCTCGGGCTTGGGACCCACAGCAGGATGTCGTCGGACGTTTTGGGTCCCTCTGCATCCCCAGTGTGTGACCTCCCGGCAGCCTGCCCACCCCCTGCCCTCTGCCTGAGCATTTCTGCTTTGGGGACGCTCACCCACTCTCCCAGGTCCCTGTCACCACTGCAGTCCAGCTTTCCCTGGGGACCCCAAGCCAGGCACCCCCTGTTCACGCGGGGGAGGGCAGCGCCTGTGTGTCCAACACCCAACACCGGTTGGCCCCCTTTTCCACATCAGCACCCCATGGGAGCCCTCAGCCAACAACCCTGTGACCGGAATGCACTGACGCGTCCCCCGTCTCATGTCCCGTGCATCCCATACTGTGGTAAGTCACCCCAGTCCTGCCCTTAGTCAAGTCGTGTGGCGTTGTTTCTAAGCCAATTGTAAGACAAAACGAGAGCAGAAGCTCAACAGGAGGGATTGGGGTCACAGCACACATCGCCGAGTCTGCAGTTTGGGACCTGGTGTCACCGACCTGCGGACAAGCAGGGGGAGGTCGGAGCAGGGCTGCTGCCCAGATCCACCCCTGCCCGGCGTGGTAGCCCTTCCTCCCCCAGGGGCACACCGTGTGGGGGGCTCCCCGGGAGGTGAAGCCGCGGGCTGTGACCTGCCATCTGCTCCCCCCGCCCCCCCCCAGCCCGGGCAGCTCCGCGGACTGAGCAGAGGCGTGTGGGCAAGGGTCTGGCGTGGGAAGGGTCCCAGTGGTGGACCGGAGCCCCTACACTCCCTCTCTTGGGACAAGCTAACAGGCTGGGAAAGGGTCTGGCGGGACCCCGGCGGCCCCAGGCTGGCCCTAATCCATGTCCCTTGGCAGCTGCAGGGGCACCAGGAGCCCACAGCCCCCGCAGGCAGCAGCAGATCGGGTGTAATCCCTGATTATGGGGAGCACCGCCTGGGCCCGTGGGCACCGACCCCATTTACACATGAAGACAGCCGGCGGGCACGTAACCCTGGCCCCAGAGGTGGAGACGGGGGCGCCCCGGCTCTGACACCCACGACCGCGGGTCTAGAGAGCCGAGCCCCCTTTTGGGGCTGACTCCACGCATCCTTCCCGGCAGAGCCCCTGCTCTCGAAGGGGCTGCGGTGCTGGGGACTTGGTGGGGGGCATGTGCCGGGGCAAGGACGCCGTCCCCCGGGGGCCTCGGCTCCCTGGGGCTCCCCGCTCCCCGCCACTCCTGGCCCCCCAGCACCCCTCCCTTCGGTCCTGCTCAGGCCCCTCCTGTGGTCCTCACCTCCACAGCGTAGTTCAGGGCAGACCCCCAAGGTCAGCCCGGGATGCAGAGCTCACGGTGTGCCCTGTCCTCAGGGCCCCCGACCTGGCCCGTGATGCAGACTGAGGGCAGCTCACAGTCCCGGGGGGGGGGGCTGCCCGCCTCAGGACACCCGGGGCACTCAGGACACTAGGGGCACCTCTCCACGTCCCAGCCTCAGCTTCCTCATCTGTGAAGCCGGGGCCAAGAGGGGCCCGGGAGACGGGCACACGGAGGCCGCCAACCCCTCCCCAGGCTCCGTGTGCACCCTCCCCCTCACCACCAGACTCCCCCACCACCCTGGCCCTGTGACCAGCCTCCGTCCCCGGGCCAAGCCGGCCCGGACACCCGCACCTGGCCTCGCCCGTCTGGCAGAGTACAGAGCACATCTGCGGGGGGCCACTGCTATCCGGAGGCCGCCCCGTGCCCTCCTGGCCATTGGGGTGGGCTCAGCTTCCTCGCAGCCCCTGTGCCCACCCCACCCCCCGTTGCCGAGCTCTGCTCCCCGTTCCCCCTGCCCAGGCCCCCAGGCCCCGCACTCACCCAGCCACTCCCCAGCCATGCCCAGCCCCTGGCCCGCAGCCTCTCATCCGACAGCGCCTCCCCGCCTGGTGTCTCCCGGCAGGTGGGGGGGGGCCGCAGCCCTGGGGTGTCACCCATCCCTGTAAGCGATCCTGGTGGCAGTCGGCAGACCGGCTGGCGCGACCGGCTCCTCCCTCCCTGCTTGGGGAGGGGCCCCAGCCCAGCGCCGGCCCCTCACCCCCCCAACCCCTCGCCCTGGGCCCCTGCAGCCAACACTGTGTCACACGGGCCCGCAGATCACAGGCGTGAGGCTGTCGTGTGCCCCGACCGCTCTGATTCCTCCCTATACGCGTTCACGAGCCCTTCCTTAGCCACCAGCTCCTGTTCTGGGGCCAAATGACACCTTCGTGTTGAATTCCCTGCGCTCCCCTTTCTGCCCGCCGCCCCCCAAGCCGGCCCTTTCCCAGAGTGAGGGGGCAGCACACCACAGCCGGGGGTCTCCGCGCCTGTCAGCCCCCAAGGAGCAGCCAGGGGGCCCCTCAAGGTGCTACTTACACAGGGCGGGCGGGGGGCCTTGGGAGACCTGGAGACAGGCGGGGGGGGGGGAACCTGGGCTTCCAGGACCCCTGAGAGCCTCCTCACCATGTTCAGGATGGCAGAGAGCCTGGGGGCTGGGGCGGGGCAGACCAGACGGGGCGGGGGCCCGCGAGACAGAAGCCATGGGCGGATGAGCTAAGCCAGAGGGATGAAGGCACAGGGAGGGCAGAGGGGGACGCTGGGGGGACACCGGAGACAGAGGGAGTGTGGGGGGATGAAGGTGGACGCGGAGGACACGAGAAGGAATGGGGGGACACAGAAAGGGATGTGAGGGACACGGGCGTGTGGAGGGGACACAAGGAAAAATACGGGGGCACAGGGGGATGCGGGTGGATGTGGGGTGAAGGACGTGGGGGACGGGGATGTGGGTGGATGTGGGAGCTGAAGGGGGACGGGGAGACGGGGGCACAGAGGAGGGGCTTCGGGAATGTGCGGGCGGCACGCTGTTCGGCCGTGGCCGTTCAGTCGCTGTGGGCAGAGGGTACCCCCCCCCCATGGACAGAGGCAGCCCAGCGTGTGCGGAACCCAGGGAGGACCCAGCTGGGCAGCGAGGCCAGGCCTCCCTCCTCTCGCCCACAGGCCTGTGGTCGGGAGAGGCTACACCTCCGTGGGGCCCCACTGGGTGCTGCAACCGGGAAGGTCAGGCAGGCGGCGTGAGGGAGGCACGAAGCACCGTGGACCGCCCCGGAGGGCCCCGCCCGTGCCCACGCGTAGGCCTGGGACACCCGGTTGGGGAGAGGCCGGGGGCGGCCTGCAGTGCTGGCGGAGGGAGGAGGAGGGGAGGGCGGCGGCCGGGAGCGCCCCGCGCGGGCAGTGCCAGGCGGGCAGCCGGGCCCGGGCCCTGAGCCTCGGGCAGCCCGGCGGCGGGGGCAGCTGAGGCCGTGCACGGCGGGCGCAGGAGCCGCTCGGCAGCAGGGCAGCAGGCCCGGGGGCGCTACTTACACAGAGCGGGCAGGGGGCCCTCAGCGTCCAGGGCCCCCAAGCCCCTCCCCACGGAGCTCGGGATGTCAGGGACCCTGGGGGCTGGGGCGGACGGGAGGCCGAGCGTGAGCGGCCCGGGGAAGCAGCGCCCTGCTCACTCCCGCCCAAGCAGCCCCTGGCCGGTGCCTGGAGCGGGGCGGGGGGGGCGGGGGGGCGGCAGCCCTAGAGACAGGCTGCTGTAGGGTCCCCCAGGCAGACCCCGCCTGCAGCGGGGCCCCCCGACCCACCGACTTACACAGAGCGTGCAGGGGGCTGGCGGGAGGCGGGCGTGAGGTAGGGGTTGGCTTCAGCGCTCGCGGAGCCCCTCCTCACAGAGCTCCGGGTGTCAGGGGGCCCTGGGGGTTGGGGCAGACAAGTGAGACGCTAACGGGAGACAGGAGGGGGCACGCAGGAGAGACGGGGACAGGACGAGGACGGGTGGGGTCAGGCTGGAGAACCCGAGACACAGCTCACAGCTGGGCCGGGGAGTGGGACACGGAGGGCTGGAGACGGCAGGAGGGGCAGGCCTGGGCCCCGCTGCCCGAGGCTGCTCTCCCAGCCCCATGGCACACCGGGGTCTGGGTCGGAGCAGGCTGGCCAACGCTCCGGCGGCCTCCGGCTGTGTAGGACGCCCACAGGGCCGGGGTCGGGGCGGAACCGCAAAGACAGGGCCTCGGGGGGCCTCCTTGCTGACGACAAGGGCCTGTGTCCGTCTGTTCACGGAAACCACGTGAACATCCACTCTCCCTTCAACCAGGGGCCTGTGCTCACCTCTGTTTTGGGGTGTCACTGTGTCCCCCAAACTGGCAGAATGGCTGGCCATGGGGCCCTGGGGCAGCCCCGCGGGCCTTCAAGGCTGAACTGTAACCATGTGGCCCAAAGGCTCCGGCGGGCCCACATGCCACCTGCCCTCCCAGGGGAGGTGGACAGAGCTGGGAGCAGAGGGGCCCTACACGGGTGAGGCCCACCCACCGTCACGGGCCATGGAAACACCCAGAACCCAGGCAGAGCCCCTTGCTGGCTGTCTCCTAGGTGGCTGCCAGCCGGGCAGAGTCACCGACTTCAGGAAGTTCAAGAGAATAAAAAAGAGCAAATTCAACCATGAACTTGTTCCCCCGCAGGCTGGGAGCTCCCCCACTGGCCACAGCACCGGCCTCTTGGCCCGCACGCACTAGGCAGGCCCCGGGGGCTGTGGCCAAGCAGGGCCAGCGCCCCGTGGACACCCCTTGCCCGCATCCCAGACGCCCCACCGTGCCATCTTCCAGATGTACCTTTCGTGTCCTCGTCCTCTATGGTGGTGTGAGTGCTGTCCGATGACTCCTGGGGGACACACAGGGAGACGGCGGGTCAGGATGAGGTCTCTGTCCCAGCCCGCCTCTGTGGGGCCTGGAGGTGCCCGCCCCGGAACCCCACAGGCGGTCACCCAGCCCCAGGCCTCAGCCGCTCACGTCCGCAATGGCCAGGGGCCGAGACGCGCCTTCTCCCGACCAGACGCGCCCGGAGGAGAGACTCCCTGTGACTCTTCCGTGAGAGAGGAAGACGGGCTGCCTGGCACTCCCGGTGGAACGGGGAGGCGTCCCAGCCCGCGCACTGCGGCAGACAGGCCAGGAGGGCCTCAAGAGTGGCCTCATCCGCAGCTCCTGCCCCAGCAGGGGCCGGCTGCCCCTCAGGCCTGGACCGTCCAGCCAAGCCCGGTCTCCCCGCTGCGGGGGCTGCGAGGGTAGACCGGCCGTCCCAGCGCCTCCGACCCCGCTCAAGAACCAGCGGCCCAGCAGCGGTCACGGACTTCCCAGGAGGTCCACCTGCTCCTGAGGAAATCCTCCAGGGCTCCTCCCAGCCCCGAGTAAACGCCCTGCGCTAGGCCCTGCCCGGCGATGGGGGTGGCCCGCAGCTTGTAGGATCGGGGCTCGTACCACAGCCCCCCAAGGTTGTCTAGAGGCCCCTTGCAAGACAAACAAGAGCCTCACCCCAGACACAGGGCCCAAGGCACAGCTGCCCCGAGCCACAAAGGCAGGAGGACACCCAGGCCCTTTCTGGCACGTTGCGTCTGTGCTGAGAGCCACTGGCCCCTGGTCCCGGCCTGCAGCCAGGATATGAGGGGCCCTTTGGGGAGCCCGGGGCTCAGGGGGAGTCCGACTGCAGACTGGGGCGGCTGCCGGTCCTAGAAACACAGCTTGGCGGCCCGCCGTCCCTCCCGCCACCCTGAGAGCCAGCCCCTTCTCCGGCCCCAGGCGCAGGCGCCCATGCGGCAGGAGATGCGGCGCGGGGCAGCGGCAGAGGCAGGCCGGCCTGGCGGGAAGCAGCGGGGGCAGAGGTGAGTGATGGGGGCGGCCAGTGGCGTCTGTGCTGCTCCCTCCTCCCGGCCCACGCTGGCCCTCCTCCCCTGGCACCCCGAGGCAGCCCTGCACGCCTGGCTCCCGGCCCTGCTGGGCCTGCCCACGGTCAGGGCCGGATGGACAGCACGGAGGGTCCTGAGAAGCGGACCCTGCTCTGGGCCCCCGCCGTCAACAGTGACTCGGTACAGCCATGCCCGAGACGGCCGCGCCCGGGGCCGCATTCCGAGGGGGCAGCCGTGGACCTGTGGGGCTCTGTCCTGCCTCGAGAGGGGTCCCTGTACCCCTGCCCCCCAACTCTCGGCACAAGGGCTGCCCCGGGTCAACGCCCCAGACCTGCCCCTGGCCGGGGGCCTGCCTCCTGCCTGGGCGCAGGCTCCCAAGGGGGCCGGTAGGTGCGGTAGTACCTTGATCCCGTCCACGGGGTTATGAATGACGGTGGTTTGAGGCTCCTACAGAAGAAGGAAGCACAGAGGAAGGAAAGAGGGAAGTGAGAGGAGAAGGTGGGTGGAGGGGAGGAAGGCAGCCGAGCGTGTGCGGCAGGAGGCAGAGCGGTTTGGGGAGGCCCCGCGGCCAGGAAGGCCGGAGAGAAGCACGCGCGCCCACGGAGCGCAGCACAGAGCGTGGGGGCGGCAGGCGGGGAACGAGGTCCTCCCGTCCCCTCGCCTCGCCGCCTGACCCCCTGCCCTGGGATGGGCGGCAGGTTTTGAAGATGTCATGGGAGTGGGGGTGGCATATGGAATGGAGGGGGTCCGAGACGGGGCTGGCTGTGGGACCCTCCCCCCCCGAGGCTGAGGCCTCCCCCGCCTGCTGGACGGCCACCTGGCGAGCCGAGCCTTCCTGTGGGCAGCGTGGGGCTGGGCTCCGCACGAACTCGGAACCCGGGCCCCGGCAAACCCCGACCTCTTGGGGCGGCCAGCCCTACACAGGCCGCCATGGGCACGTAGCGCCCTTGCACCGTCACCAGCCACGCCACCAGCTCGGGGTGGGGCCTGGCCAGGACCCACCCCCTGGCCCCCCGACAAGAGGGCCAGAGCCAGCGGACTCCTCTGAACTTGTGTCTGCCCATGCCTGCCCAGCCAGAAGCCCCTGGGCCTCTGCCGCCCCTGCCGGGCAGCCACAGGCCAGCACAGCCACGGGGCTGTGTCCCCCGGTGGCTTAGGGCCTGCGCGGTACGGCCGCCCACGGGATGCTGCCCTGGCTGCTGCTGGGTCATCACCAAGCCAACTGCCACAAGGGCTCCTCTCCCTCCAGATCACTGGGGGGCTCCACAGCTAAGACCAGCCCCACCCACGATTCCTGGGAGACACCAGAGCCCTCAGCTCCCGGGGGGCGCGCCCCTGCAGCAGCTGGGAGGCGTCTCCCCGCCCAGCCAGGCCCCTGCAGGGTGGCCAGACACAGACGCTCCGGGTGGGCTGCTGAGGGCAGCGGAGCACAGGGCAGGGCTCCTGAATGCCTCTCAGCGCTGACCCACAGGTGGGACACCGGGCCAGGCCCCTGCGCAGCCCCGAGACCCCCCGAAAGGGGCTCGGCCCTAATGCCACACCCGAGGGGCAAGGAGGAGCTGGAGGGCCAGGCATCGTCCATCGGAGGTAGCTGGGGCCGCACCCCACCTCACCCCAGGCGCGACAGGCGGCCACTGCACAGCCGGGCTGCGGCAGGGCTGGGGGACAGGGGGCCGAGGGGCTCAGTACCAGGGCAGCCGGAGGGAGTGTCCCCTTCGGGCTGGTGGCAGCGGCGCTGTTCTTGGTGCTGTTTGTCTGGGGCTGTGGAGAGAGGAAGAAGTCAGGGGGGGATGGAGCCACACCCCTGCCCAGGGCCTGCCCGCCAGGGAGGGTGGGGAGCACAGCCACAGGTGGGCCCTAGGGCCAGGGCACTCACCTTCCCCGCGTCAGCCTTCTTGTTGAGTAAGCTCTTGGCTGCTGCATCGGGAGGAAACAAGCAGCATGAGCAAAGGACCTGTGGCCCCCTACTCCCCACCCCCTCGGTGTGCGCTGACCTCGGGGCCAGCCGGGCTCTGGGGATCCCCAAGAGCTAGGGGGCAGCCAGGGGATCCCAAGTCCCAGGGCAGGGTGGCGTCTATCATCGGGGTGGGGGGGAAGCAGGTCTGCCCAGTTCTGAGCCTGGCCATCCTGGAAAAGGCCCATGGGAGACCCAGGACAGCCCAAAGCTCTCATCCCCAGAACAGACCCCTTCCCCTGGCCATTCTCCATGACCCCGCAGGACACCAAGGTTTCCCGTCCCACATGGGCCCTGCGGCTCGTGGGCAGTGTGCAGGCTCCACCAAGGAGGAGGCAGGTGCTCCCCCCGCCCTGCACAGGAACACAGGATGGGGCACCAGGCTGGGGTGCTGGGCCATCTGCCTGTCACCTGCCTGTGTTCCCGGGCAGGGGCGGGCTGCAGCTGGCCATCCACCCACATAGGGAGGGGCTCATCCCAAGTGCGGGTGGCCGCCTGCCATCAGCCTCCCGGCCCCCTGCCTCGGCAAACAGGACTCAGCGCCCTGCCCACAGGCCCCCTGGCTCAGCACCCAAGGGGCTGCCTCGTTCTCAGGAACCAGTCCTGGAAGTCCTGACCTTGGAGTCATTTCCGGGCCTTATAGGGGCAGCACCAGCCCCAACTCGGGCCCCTCTGGCCACCCCTGAGGCCCCGGGGCTCTGATGGGCTCAACAAGGTGCCACCCGTGGGGAAGGCTCCAGCGGGCCCCCCCGCGTCTCCCGCCGCCGCCCACCACCTGTGGGACACCAGCAGACGGCCTGGCTCGCCCCAACACGACCACACAGAGGTCAGGGCAGCCCGCCCCCCACCAAGTCCCACAGCATGTGGGCCCTCCACGGTGGCAGCGTCCGTGACCGTGACCGGCTTACCTTCCAGGCAAGGAAAGGCGAGGAGGGAGGGAGGCGGTAGTAGGGAAAGAAAGAAAACAAGATCCACATGGTCAGGCACGAGAGAGCGCGCGCGGCCCAGGACCACCCCCCCCCCCCCCCCCCGCCGGACCCTGCCCGCCCCACCCGCTCTCCTGGCCCAGCACTGCCCCACCTGTGCAGGACAGAGCGGCCGCACCAGGGGCCAAGGTCGGGGGTGGGCCCCCAGGGCTGCTGCAGCCCCCCACCCCGCCGTGGGTCCCCAGCCTCCAGCCGGCTGTCCCTGTGGCCCCCGGTAGTTCACGGGGGGCGGGGGGACTCTTGATGGAGGGAACCATCCCTGGAGGCCATGGCGCCGGGCCGCTGTGCACGCCGGGACCCAGGGAGAGCAGCGGTTCTCCACGGGGGGTCCCCACACTGGCAGCCTCTGTGGCAGCACCCAGGCCACCCCCCCAGACTTCCCGGGGTGGTGGGGCGTCTGTTCTAGGGGGCTTTAATGCTGCTTTGCTTTGAGACCACTGTCAGGGTCCCAAGCCTCTGGACTGTGGCCCACCTTTCTCTCTGTGAAGGTCCCCTTGCCGCCCTCCAGGCTCTGTGCAGGGCCATGGGTGATATGCTCGAGCAGAGAGCCCTGTGGGGCCATCCAAGCGCCACCCCAGTGCCACCCCAGGGGCGGTCTCTCCCCACAACCAGTCCACCCTCTCAAAGGCTTCCCCACCAGGAACCACGAGGCCGCGTGTCACCAGAGACCTGCCTCTTGGCCCGTGCCAGGGTCCTGCGGGCTTCCGCACCGCGAGAAGTGTCGCGGGATCCCAGTCAGGGCAGGGGTGACAGGGCCCCTCCCTTGCCCACCAGGCCTGCCCGCCCCGCAGCACACCCTCCCCGTCCTGGCGAGGCTGGATCAGGACTAGGCCCCAATGCCCTGCAGGCCCAGACCCAGGAGCGTCCCAGGACCAAGACTGCCATCTCCCAAAGGTCTGCTTCCCCTTGTGGGGACCCTGGAAACCCCCAGAGGTCGGCTCCAACCCACCTCCCCATAACCCACCATGGAGGGACAGCCCAAACCTGTGGACACGGGAGCTTTCGCACCTAACCCCCGCTGACCTCAGCCCCCTGCTCCCTTCCCCAAGTCCAGCGCACAGGTAGGCCACCTCCCCCAACATGGGAGTCATGCTGAGGTCGCACAGCCCAGGGACCCCGTCCTTGCTGGCTGACCAGCAGGGCCAGGCTTCTCCAGGGGCCTGGAGGAAAGAGGCGTCCAGCCCAGCATCCCGGAGCCATGCATCCCCACAGAACCCGCACACTAGTGCAGGACGTCAGAGCCGGCCGGCACCCGGAGGAGACGCAGCCCGCCCTGCCTGGCCTTGCTCTTGAACCGAGCCCTGGTGAGAAGCGGACGGAGACCCTGGGGCAGGCCTGGATCTCAAGAGGGTCCCCCTCAGTCCCTGACTCTCCAGACCCTGCTACCCGAGACACCAACGCCCCTGCAGACTCAGACGGCTCCAGTGGGGCCTGGGCTCCAGAAAGCCTCACAGCGGACACCCAGGCCCTTAACCAATCCCCAAACACCTCCCCTGAGGAACTCCCTTGGACCAGCGGCTGTAAGACACGGGGCAGGCCCCTCCGGAAAGCGGCTCCTGGAAATTCCTCGTCTCCAGGGCCCTGCGGACCCCGTCTACACCAGCAGTACAAAGCACAGGGCGCTCCCTCCACGCTTTCTCAAGTCAGATGCACGAGTTGGCAGCAGGTGCCCCCGGTGGGGAGGGGGCAGGCTGAGCGGGTACCCCAGGCCCATGGTGGACAAGCAGAGACCTCAGGCCGGCCACGGCTGCCTCCCAACCCCAGCTTGCCCGCCCCTTCTCGGGGAAGGCCGAGACACTCTGACGACCTGCGGCATCCGTCTCCACAGAGACCCCACGGGCTCCTCCGGCCAGGGTACCGCGGCACCCGGGAGGCTGTCCCCTATGCAGGAGCCGTGGCCTTGACACGGAGAACCCCGCCCAATGCCACTGGCCGAGGTGGGCTGACCTCAGCCCAAGGCCCAGCGTCTGGCTCATCCCCTCGCCGGCGGCCCCAGACAGCCATGCTGGGCTCCGTCCGCATGCACTGACTGCCTCCGGGACAGAGCAGCCCCGGGTGCCCCCGCAAGGGCTGGGCATGCACACGGCGCATGCATTCGCTGCACATCCACGATCCACGGCAGCCGGGCGGGCGCAGGCAGGGGCCCGGGCAGAGGGCAGCCCAGCGGCCTCGGTCACTGCACTGAGCAGCCGCGCTTCTCCAGGAGCGCCCAGGCACCCTGCCCTCCTCCCCCCCCCATGCGCTCCGAACGGCCCTCCGGGAGCCTTGCCTGCTGGACATGTCCGCTGGGCTCACAGAAAGGGCACAGACCATCCTTCCCGAGGGTGGCCCTGCCCTGAGTACCCCCAGGAGGGAGCAGCTAAGAAATGCACTCCCTGCGGGATCTTGAAGCAAGAAATGGGGTGGACGGCTGGCTGGGGCCAAAGTACAAGGCACCAGCAGAAAATGGGCCCCCGCGGCTCCGTCTGGGGAGCCCTGGGGTCGGCCCTTGGCTGTAACAGGCTCTGTGCACCCTACGCCTGCACTGGCCTTGGCTCGGGCTTGGCCCCTGGCAGGTCCTGGGGGCCGCTAGCCCTCAGGGCTTCTCGCCAGTTCACAGGGGGATGGGCAGGAGCTGGCCTGAGGCCCCTGGGAGGAGCGGCGTCCAGAGAAGCAGCCTCTCTGCTCATACATTTGGGAGGAGGCCTGGGGCCTCACAGAAAGACCCAACAGGACATTCTCTGGGGGCTGAGGTCCCCGTCCTGGAGCTCACAGGGCAGACATGCGCACGTCAGACCCACACAGACCTCCAGCTCCAAGCGAGCGACGCGAGCAGCGCGGTGCAGGTGCCTGGGCGCAGGGGCGGGCCAGGCGGGGAGTGCTGGAGGGCGGGGGGCTGGCAAGAGGGCTCTCATGGTGCAGGACCTTTGCCCCCAAGCCTTCTTCCCCAGAGCCCCCATTCAGTGTTCAGGCCCAGCAGCAGCCCTGAGGCTTCCTACAGGTGGTCAAGGTCGCTTTGAACGGGAGTCATGACGGACAAGCAGGGAGAGATCACAGAGCACAGGGCTCTGACCAGAGGGGTCTCCTGACCCCCAGACTCAGGGGCCAGGACCGAGGTCCGGTGAAATGCATCTGGGGGGAGGCGTGGCTCGGGTGTCCCCTAGCCTGAGCCCTCCTTCAGCGCATGGGGTCTGAGGCTGCCGGGACAGCGGGGGCTGCCGTGTGGGATCTGTCCCCGGCGGGAGCAGGGGCTCCCGGGGCCTCGGGGGCAGCTCTGGAGGCCCGGCCGGCAGCTGCGTGCAGCGGGGGGGCTGCATGCCAACAGGCGGGACCCTGGGCAAGAGCATCTACCTTGTTCCACCAGCCCCATGGTGGTGCCGGAGGCCGCGGTGGACATTGTGGCCGGAGCGGTGGTCTGTCTGCCCACTGTTAGCACCGGGTTAGAGACGAGGGAGGGGCGGACACAGACGGGGCGGGCAGGGGAAGGGAAGGGAGAGACAAAGGAAGCAGAAGAAGATTAGAGTCCACAGTCGGGTGGCGGATGGTTCCAGAGTCCCGTTCACAGGAGAGTGGGAACAGGACTGGGACCGACGGACAGTTGGAAAGGGTCTGCCTCCTTTCTCCTTAGAAAACCCCAGCGGGGGCTTCTCGCGCCCAGTGGGCGTGCGCACAGGACAGGACCCGTTGGTGTTGGTGTGACACACGCCCCCCCGGTCCCGGCAGCACGGCACCACAGCCAAAGGAACAGGATGGGGAGCTAGATGCAGACGGACAGGGACGGACCCCAGACGCTCCCGCACCAGTGACGCGGGCGACACACAACCACAGGACAGCCAGGGGGCCACCTGCCCCGCGGGCGACGCTCTGCCCAGTGGGCCTGCCAGGGCCCCTGGCCTTGGGGTCGCTGACAGACGCCCCCGCAGCAGCCGCACGCCCCAGCCCCGCCCACCCACAGCGCCCCAGGCGGGTGGCCGCCAGCGAGTCCAGAGCTCGGTGGAGAGGTCCCGGGTCCTCCTCTCCCCTCCCACACACAGAACGGGTGCTCAGAGGGCTCAGGACAAGGCCACGGAGGTGGCGACCAACACCTGGACAGACACACAGGGCTGCGGCCCAGACGGCAGCGAGGACACAGACCCAACACGCAGGGACGTGGACGTGTGCCGGGCGGCCTCCCAGGCCGGGCTGGGTCGGGGTTGGGGCGGACCCTGGGGTGCTGCCCGGAGTCCAGGCCTCGCGGTCCCGAGCGGGCAGAAGGCCGCTGCGCCGTGGGGGAGAAGGGCCGGGGGGAGGGGGGCGCGAGGGGGCGGGCCACCGGCGGCGGCTCCCTGGGAAGCCTTCCCCTCCGCCAGCAAACCGTTCTCACCTGAGAAATTTCTCGTGGCCAGCATGGTGGTGAGGATCGCGCCCTGGGGAGAGACACGCAGCTGAGGCCAGGCCGCCGCAGCCCGGACCTCAGCCCGGGGGCACCAGCGGGACCTGGGTCCCGGCCTGGCACCCCGAGAGTCTACCGGCTCTCTGCCGCTCAGGGACCGGCCCCCGCTCCCCGACGGAAAACAGAGGCTGAGCGTAGCTTCCGGGGCCTTCAGGACCCCCGGGGCTGCTGCGGCGGCCCTCGTCCTCCTCCCCCCGCCCGGCCACCGGCAGCTCGGGCTGCTGTCCGTGCCAGGCCTGCTGGGGTCCGAGGCCGCCCACCCACTCACGCTGGGGCGCCTGCGCCTCCATAGCCCGGGGGGTCCCCGAGCGCCGCTGCCGTGCAGGGGCTGGGTCCGCCTGACCCGTCCGCTCTGGGAGGGTGCCGGGATCGCCGGGACCCCGTGTCTCCCCTCACCCAGCCCGCCGGGACCCCTCTGGCCACTCCTGGCCTGGGGCCGTCAAGTCACGGGCAAGCCCCCAGCGGGCGAGCACACAGGCCGTGGGGCGGGCGGGCTGGGCGCCGGGGCCCAGGTCTCACCTTGAGCTTCCTTCGGGCGTTGAACTTTTTCAAGCACTCCACGGTCTCCTGCCTGTGCATCATGGAGGCCACCGTGGAGCGTTGCTGTGGGGAGAGGGGCCGTCACACCCTGCTAAAGGCTCCGAGAGCTCTTCGTCCCTCAGGGAGAGGGCTCAGGACAGCAGGGCTGTGCCACGGCCCTTGTGCCAAAGCCACCGGCCACCCACTGCAGCCAGAGGTCAGCTGTCCCCCTCGGCTGCCCAGCCCTGAGCCCACCGCCCCTTTCTACCTGGAACCCACCCCCCACCCTCATCCTCCTGGCTCTCCCGACGGCCGTGTCCCCTACCCAGGCCCCCTGGTCTGCCTCGACACTCCGTCCCCTCACACACAGGCCGGACCAGAAATGGAGGCCTTGACAGCCGCGCAGTGGGTCCCAGTGCCGCAGGCGGCGCGCAGCCAGGAGACCTGGGGACGCGCCAGCGGCGGGCGGAGGACCCCAGGGTCGGCGTGCGGGGACTTACGCAGACCCACGGGTGCTTCAGGGCCTCGTGGGCTGTGATGCGCTTGGCGGGGTTGATGGTCAGCATCTGGTTGATGAGGTTTTTGGCTTCAGGAGTGACCGTGTCCCACTCGGGAGATGGAAACTAGAAACGGAAGCGACAACGAAGGAGTGTGAAGCCCCCTCCCCAGATAGCAGCCAGAGTCCTCTGAGGGCTCGCACGGGGGCCCTGATTCTGAGAAGCCTGCCTCCCCCGGCTGAGGAAGGGGCGGGAAGGGTCGAACACTCACGTCATAGGCTCCCGCCTTGATCTGCTGGTACAGCTTGTGCTGGTCCTCGTCCCAGAAGGGCGGGTAGCCCACCAGCAGGATGTACAGAATCACCCCTGCGCAGAGCAGAGCACTGGCCTCACACGCTGCCCTGCCCCCACCCCTCCTCAAGCCTCCTCCCCAGCCCCCCCGCTCCCTGCCCCCAACACTCCTCCACCCCCCTCCCTGCACCCCTCCCCCAAGCCTCCTCCCCAGGCCCCAGCTCCCTGCCCCCTAGCCCCCCACCCCACCCCCAGTCCCCCACTCTCTGGATCCCCCTTGTAGGCTCCACCCCTAGCCCACCCCCATGCCCTCGGAACACAAGGGTCACGTCTAGGGCTCAGCTCCTGCAGCGACCCTGCCACGGTGGTCTGCACGAGGCCCCCCGCCCACCCCATGCCGTGTGCTCCTTCTGGCCCAGACCTCTCTTCAGGTGCAGGGCAGGCACTGGGGTGGTGGGCTTCAGCCAGGAGGGCCCAGCCAGGGTCACATGAGCAATTCTAGTCTGGGTGGGGAGAGGAACTCCTGGCGGACAGCAACCCCGAGTCAGCCCAGGGGCAAGCCCGGCGCGGGCGCAGGGCTCCCCCCACCGTGGCCCTGTGGCCCCACCCCGCCTCCACAGAGGGCTCACCACATGCCCAGATGTCCACTGGCTTGCCATAGGCCTCCTTGCGCAGGACCTCTGGGGACAGGTAGCCTGGCGTGCCGGCAAACCCTGGGGACAGGGCAGGGCGGTGTGAGGGCCAAGAGGGCAGCAGACCCCCGCCCTCGCTCCAGGCGGCCGCGGGTCCCCACCCACCGAACCATGCCTGCTGATACCCCTGCACCTCGAGACCCCCGCCCTCGCTCCAGGCGGCCGCGGGTCCCCACTCACCGAACCATGCCTGCTGGTCCCCCTGCACCTCGATGGCCAGGCCAAAGTCCGCCAGCTTCACGGCCGCCCCTTTGCACTTGCTTGCCAGGAGCAGGTTCTCGGGCTGCAGGGAAGGCGACCGGCCAGTGCGCGTGTGGGTCACACCACAGGACACGGAGGGAAGGGGGCACAACAGGTGGGATGGCGGTCTGCAGGCTGACACCCTGCCGGGTGGGTGCTGCCCCGACAGATTCTTTGTGACCCAAGGGGGCAGAGGGGAGCTGTCACACCCAGGCCGAGAACACGGAGTGTGGCGGGCAGAACCGAGAGCCCCTCACCAGGCTGGCAGGCAGTGCGCCCGCCATGTCCCACATCTGGGTGCCCAGACGCGGTGGGGGGCTGCCTGAGGAATGGCGCCCCCCCCCCCAGAGGACCAGCGTAGGGAAGCGGCGGAGAGCGTCTGATCGCCCCAGCCCTCTGGCTCGGGCCATCCAGCGCCCCCAGTGAGGAAAGGCCCCTCACATGCCCCCGTCTCAGGAGCAGCGCGCTTGGGCAAGCTGAAAGGACATTTGTCCCCCATCCCACAGGAGCACCACGGGGCTCTCTGCGCACCGTGCCCTGTCCACGGGCCCGCCCATCCCGGCCTGGCCGCCTTCAGCGCGCAGCGCAGAGCCCTCAGAGCTCTGGCCTCCAGCCTCCCTCGTCCCCGACCGCCAGGGGCCCTCAGCCCCCGCCCCAGGCCACCGTCCCGGCAGGCAGGCCCACCGAGAGTACAGCCGTGGCGGTGCGCCAGGAGACCCCGTTAACAGTGCTGGGGACCCTGAGGCGGCAGAACGTGCCCACGGCCCCTGGAACCCACGAACGATGCCAGCCCCATGGCAGAGACCGGCACTTCCCCAGGCTCACACAGCTGGCCGGGCCCCATGTCCCCAGCACGTCACCTGTGTGAGATGTGCGGCCGAGCAGGACTGCCATGGTGAGGGCTCAGCCCCAGAGAAGAGTGGGGGACCCCCGCTCCCCCACAGTTCCCTCACAACCCCCCAACACGGTGCCAAATCCCCCTGCTCTCCCCACGCCACACTCGGCTGAGCGCAAACCCACCACAGGATGGCCTTAGGGGTCTGTCCCCGTCAGGAGACAGGCGTCCTCCCTGGAAGAAGAGACGCCATCTGCCCTCCACACCTGGCAGGAGGCAGAAGGTCCACTGTCCTGCCCTTTTCTTCTCTCCAGCAGGCTGGTGTGGCCCGGGACATGCCGGGGCCGGGGTGGGGGGCGCACGTATGTTCATGCGCCACGGGCTCCGTGGCCACGGTGGGGGGCGTGCTGCCATGGGACGCGGCTTCAGACCAAACGCGCTGCCCGACGCTGAGGCCCCCAGCACGGGCGCACACAGCAGGCAAGGACGCAGGACCAGAGACAGACGGAAAGGGCACGGGAGGGGACCCCGGGCCTGTTCCTGGTGCGACACCATCCCCAGAGCAGCCCCTGCAAAGATCAGCTCACACGCACACCCCTCAGTGGCCCAAGGGAGGTGCGACCCCGTTCAGCCTGGGAAGGTCAGTGTCAAGTGCCTCCTGGGGACTCTCGGCAGGAATGACAGGCCCTTCCCCCACAGCCCGGGCCCGGAGGAAAGCGGACAGGAAGCCCGCTTTGGAGACACTGAGAGGCAGGGAAGGTGGAGGGGGTGCCCTAAGGGGGGACAAACCGCTCTGCCCGGAGTGAGCCCAGGGCAGCAGACTCGCAGGACAGGCTGGACGCCCTCCCCAGCCCTGCTCCCTGGCACCTGCCCCACCTGTGTGCAGGTCACCTGTGTGCCCCCCTGCTGGGTCTGTGTCCCCCCTGCAGCCCAGACACCCCGAGTGGACATGTGCACACACACATACACGTGCACACACGTGTGCATTCTCACACACACACGCCCCTGCATGCGCCCCCACACGTGCTCGTCCTCACGCTCCCCCTCCCCTCCCTGGCCCCTTCTTGCAGGACATGCAGCCGCCAACGGCCAGCTGGCCTAGAGCGGGGTTGGGGACTCACCTTGAGGTCCCTGTGGACGACCCCCATCTGATGGCAGTGCAGAACCGCCTCCAGGATCTGCTGGATACAGTGACTGTGACAAACAGCAAGCGTGTTAGTGAGGGTGGCCTCGAGGGACAGGGGTGCGGGAATGGGGTGCTATGTGACACTGGGGTCGCAGGAAAGCAGAGAGTCAAGGTGCTGCCTGCCGCACAGGAGAGGAGATGCCGGCTGGAAGGGGGTCCCCCGCGGCCAGCACGGGGCAGGGCCAGCCCCCGTGCCCCACCTTCTCCTCTGACCAGGCTCACAGCAGCAGCACTCAGAGAACGCACCCGTTCCCCCGGCTCATGCCGCCCGGGCCTGACCCCGCGCCAGACATCCTCTGGGAGGGGGACCAGGGCTGAGCGCACACCCTGCCGGGCAGGCCAGCCGTGTGGAGCGGGGTGGCCACCAGAGCCCCGCGGTCCTGGCGCAGTGGCAATCCCACAGCCGGCCACACCGGCTGCTCGGCCCCGGGCCAGCCCCGTGGTCCTGGAAGCTTCCTGCCTCTGTCCCGAGCCCTGAGCCAGGCAGGTGTCGGGGGCCTTCCGGGCACGCCTGGCTGCAGGGAGAGCTCAGGGCTGCCCTCGGGCTCCTCACACACCTGTGCATGCACAACACCCTGGGGCCCAAGCCTGCCTCCCCCAGGTGCCCCGAGGGTGCCCACGGTTGCCGGCTGCCCCAGCGCCAGCCCCCGACTCCTTGGGGTCCCAGCCACCCCTGCAGCATGGCCAGCCACGGGCCGCCAGGAGCCCCCTGCCCAGGACAGCACTCACAGCCCCTTGGGTGGGGGCGAGGCAGGGAGGCAGACTGCTTCAGGACCCCTCCTGCCACGGCCGGACCTGGCAGGTGACTGAGGGTCGGCTGTTCTCCTAACCATGAACATGGCACGGGGTGAGGGACCAGACCGGGTCCTCAGGTAGCTCTAGGCACGGCTGGGAGAGCACACATGTGAGGGACATCTGCCCGCAGCACGGGAAGGAAACCCGAGCTTCCTCCCTGCATAAGCCAGGACCTGGGAACCCCAATGACAATAGTGCCTGAGCTCTGCGGGGGGTCGGAAGGAGCCGGGCCCAGACCTGGGGGAGGCCACCTCTCGTCAGCGCCACCACGGGCAGGAACCACAGCCCCCTCACGCCCTGAATCTCGGGACCTGGGGTCTCCTGTCCCTGTGCACGGGCCTAACTCACCCTCAAAACCTGCCCAGAGCCCTCCCACAAAGCCCTCACCTGCCTAGAACCATCCCCCATGGTCCTCATTCCCGTCCTGGTGGCGCCAGCCCCCTGTTATGGCGGCCACGTGCTCAGCACCTGTGGGCTGACCCCCATGGCAAGCTCATTGGGGGGACCACTCCACCGGGGCCCCTCCTCTAAGGTTGGGGCCGGACGCGGGGTGCAGGCAGAGCCCCGGGGCTGTCGGTGCTCACACCCGGCGCTCCGCCACCGGTCCCTGGGCCCACCTCGCCCTGTGGCATTGGCAGGGAACTGGGGGGCGGTGGGGAGCCCTGGCAGACCAGCCGCCTCCCAAGCTGCTGCCGCTCGGTGCTGGCCTGCACCCCGCTGTCCCGTAGGAGCCTGCCCTGCCCTCGCGGGCCACAGGGGGACATGGCCTGGGCCTCTGGCTGCTCCGGCGGGCCCCGGGGTCCCTGCCTCCCGTCAGACCTGCTGAGCCTGCGGCACAACCTGCTTCAGCTCTGGGTCAAGCCCATCTTCCACCTGCCCCTCGAGACCCTTCCTTGGCTCTGAGCCCTGACAACACCCTCTGGGCCGCCCACCACCGTCCCACAGTCCCACGGCCTCTGCCACAGTCCCAACGGGGTTCCTTCCTCATGATCCGGCCGCGCCCAGCAAGGAGAGGTCCCGAGAACGTCTGCTGGACCCACAGGTCCGTGCGCTGCAGGACACACTGGGACTGTTGCCTCAGACTGGGGGCCGCACCACTGCTTTCCTCCTTGTCCCCTCCTGGGAACGCAGGGCCCAAAGCAGCACCAGAGACGTGAGCCCACACTCCCGACCAGCGTGTATCTCCGAGAGCATCGCGGGACTGACAGACCCCACTCCAGGGGCTTCCCGGGCGCCAGGAGGGAGAAACCGGCGGGCAGGGCACAGACTCGCACTGTCTCCCCTGTGGCCAGGAGAGAGCTGCCTAAGCTGGGCTCCCCGCCGGCCACGTGGTGGTGGGAGCCTGATGCTGCAGCCTGCAGGAGCCCGTTCCGGGAGGCCCTGGCCTGGGGGGCTCCAGGGCACTACCGGCCCCTGCTCACTCCAGCCTGGGACCACAGCCTGGAGTCCTGCCCACCTTCCCTCCTGCTCACCCTGTACCATCTTCCTGGCGGGGCCTTTTTGGGTCAGAGTTGTTGCCAAGAGCATTCTAGACGCTGGCTGGGTCCTGGACACCATTCTCCCGGTACCAGGCTCTGGGGTCACCCCAGCTGCATCCCTGCCGCCGCCTCCTTCTCGCTGGGGCAGTCGGATTCTCGGGGGCCCTTGAAACATCTCTCAAGACCCACATAGCTTTCTAGGGTTCTAAAAACTGGGTCCTAAATATTTTGACCTTTGCTTTCCCTGCTTTGCAAAAAGATGCTCCAGGTTCCCCACAAACCGCCACGTTCCTCTGACGTGGGATCGGGAAAGAGCTCAGAAGGGCAGGGCCGGCCTCCCTCCCGCCCCCTCCAGAGACTCGCCACGCCGGCAGCCCAGGACACCCCGCCGCGAGCAGCACTGGCCCCGGCCGGCCCCAGGGCCGGACCTCCCTGCCTCCGCACGGCACTGACCCCTCTCAGGGGCAGGTCCCCAGAGCCAGGCAGCCCTCCCAGGATGGGCGTTAGCCTGGGCCACGTCTGCCACGGTTCCTGATGATGCCCGTGGGTGAGTCTGTGGCAGACGGTCAGGTCCTTCTGCCCGGAAACGAAGCACCAGCACGAAGTCAAATGCAGGGCCAGAGCTCCGGGGACAAGAGGCTCCCAGAGGCGCTCCCTGAGAGTCCCCTCGTCGCCTTCTCCGTGCTGGGCAGTGAGCGAGGCAGGCTTTGTGAGAGAAAACTAGGCATTCGTGGGGGACCCCAGCCCTGTCTCCTCTGGGCCAGTTCCAAGGGGCCCCGAACACCAGGGGGGCCCTCCACGACGGGGTCCCCAACAGGAGTGGGGCCAGAGGGATCCACAAGCGTCAAGCGGTGGGGCTGGGGGCTGGAGAGGGTGTCGGAGACAAGGCCGAGAGGCAGGCAGGAGGGGCAGGCGGGTGAGGGAGGAGCTCGGAGGCCCCAGGCATTGGGGAACACAGAGTGTGTGCACGGCTGGACACAGGTGGTCTGGGGTGGGGGGCGGCGCCCAGGGGCTCCCAGCCAAGAGGGAGTTGCAGCCACGGGCCTTCCCACCCCTGAGCCGGGAGCACCTGCTGCGGCATGCAGGGAAGGGGCCAGGCCCCAGGCGGTGAAGGGTGCCGAGGACAAAGGCCCCAGAGGCAGGGCACTGCCGGTGGGGACACAGAGGGCCGTGGAGGCTGGCGGCCCGGATGCAGGCAGCCACGTGGCCGTGGCGGCAGAACTGGAGGGCAGGCCCTCCTCGTGCTGGCTTTGCACTGGTGGTGGGTGCCGGGCCCTGGGCCAGCCAGCAGGACCCTGCCCACCTGGCCTCCCCAGAGCTCCTCCCACCCCCGCAGAGATCAGGACAGCCCAGGCCCGGCAGGCAGGCGCCCACCCTGCGGACGTCCCCACCCCGGCCCCGGGCGCGCGGCTCGGCTCTTCTCCCTACTTTTCTTAAAGGAGGAAATGAGGACGGATCTGCTCCTGAAGGGGACCGGCCACTCCCAGGTAGCGGACGAAACACAGGTCCTTCCTCACGGAGCCTTAGGAAAGCAGCCCGTGCCCCTGCGCCCTGTCCCTGACACCCCCCAACCCCAGCCCCGACCCTGGAGGACCCAGGAGGCCCTGGGTGGGGACCCAGGCCGCCGCGGGACTCGCTCAGGCTGTTGCCAGCAGGCATGGTCGCCCGTGGGTAAAGAAACAAGTCACAAAAAGCTACTTTAAAAAATAATATTCAAGGGACGCCCGGGGGCTCAGTCAGTGATGCAAACGCCTTCGGCTCAGCCTTGATCTCGGGGTCCTGGGACCGAGCCCCGTGTCTATGGGCCCCTTGCTCAGCGGGAAGCCTGCCTCTCCCTCTGCCTCTGCTTCCTGCCTGGCTCATTCTCTCTCTCAGATAGATAACATCTATTAAAAAAATTAAAATGAAATAATAATATTCATTTTCTGGATTAGAAAAGGAATATATGCTCATTAATGAAGTTTTTAGGAACAAGTAACATGAAAAATTAAGAATAAAAAGCATCCATAGTGGACACCAGCAGCTAGAGCGACCAGAGCCGCTTTTTGTCTTTGTCACAAGAGGGGTTCTGGGACCCGGCTGTCCTCAGGCTGACATGCATGGGCCACAGCTGCCAGCTGGCCGCCGCCGGCCTCCCTTCCACGAAGGAGGGCCCTGTGTCCCCAGCAGCAGGCCGCGGGTGGCCCCCTGACGTCCCTGGGGTCCCCATCCCCTGGGATGGCTGACCCCAGGGGGAAGGGCTGCCCGGGGGCCCCCACAGGAGCCTCAGCCAGAGGGAGCCGGAGCCCCTCCGTCCCTCCACACAGGGCCCGGGCTTCCTGCCCACCACGGACAGGCTCTCCCTGCCTGCCTGCCCTTCCTGCCTCTGGCCCTGGAAAGACGGCACGGAAAGGGACCCCTGCCCCATCTTCGGAAAAGCATTTGGAAACTGCCCATTTCCTCGAGGAAGGTCCTGCCGGGTGCTGCTGTGGGCCACACACAGATGTCCAAGGCGGGGGCGGGGGGAGCACCATGACTCCCCCTTCCACCCCCCACCCCACCCCCCGCCCTGCGAAAAAGCCCCTCTCTGGGCCATCCCCACCCCAGGGAAGCGGAGCCGGCCCGGGCGCTCCCGGCTCCAGCCCGCTCCGATCTGGGGGAGGACACAAAAGCGGCTGCTCCTGGGACGTGCTCCGGGCTCCCGGCAGGAACGCCGCCTCCGCCCGGCAGACCGTCTGCCTCAGCCGTGTGAGCCGCTCTGCCCACAGGAGCACGCGCGGGCCCCGGGGGCCGGCGGCGACCGAATGAGGCAGGGGTGGGAAGAGAAGGGAGCCGGAAGGACAGAGGCCTGCACACCCACCTGGCATCCGCCTCGCTGTAGTACTCTCGGGCCACGATGTCCTCGAACAATTCCCCGCCCGTGACCCTGGAGACAAAGCACAGGTCACAGATTCTGAGGACCCCATCGGCCTCATGGCTCCATGCCCCACCGCTGGCAACATCGACTCCTCCTCCTCCCCCTTCTCTACCCCATCCCCCTGTCGTCATCATCTCCCAAGACTAACAACCGAGTCCTCACACACGGTATCATTTCACATGTCCACTCTCTCAGCCGCTCCACGACACGGGCGCTATCATGCTCAGAAAACGGACTCTCGACTGAGTGGTGGCCCAGAGTGGGCAGCACAGGAGTTTGACCCAGGCCTCTGCAGTGTTACCCAGGCTTTGTCATGCTAATTCTGGGCCTGAGGAGATCTGGATCCCTCCTCATGTCCCCCCGAACCAGAGCTGTGTCCCCGCACAGAGCAAGGGGCCAGAGAGCCAGTGCCTGGATCTGGCCTCCCGCGTAAGTGAGCCCGTGAGGTGTCCCAAGCCCCATCTAGGAGCAGGGCGGGATTGTCTGCACACCCACTTGCCACGTGTCCCTGCTCAGTGCGGGCCTGAAGGCCTCCCGATCGGGATGGACGCCCGGACAGGAAGCACTGCCCGCAGGGCCTCTGGGAAACCCGAGAGACTCCAGGCTACCCAGGGTCCTTTGAGTTGGAAAATAAAGGTGCACAGAAAGGTGAAGACAACAGGGGTGAGGCACAGATGCAGGGGGAGCAGGGAGGAGCCCTCCCGGGGCCCTCCCCAGCCCCTCCCCCAGCCAGGCTTCGCATCCGCCGAGACTGCCCGGCCCAGAGGTGCCTCCCTCTGCAGCGGCGCTGGCCCCAGGGGCTGTGCCCTCTCCGTCTGCATTTCTGTTCACAAAGGTGGGAATTGTGTGGGCCTCAGTTTTGTGTCCCTGCTCGAGGCGGGCTGGCTTGTGGCAGGGGCGACAGGCACCGGGCCTGCTTGAGTGGGTGACCCTGGCGTGGGTCGACTCTCCCTTAAAGTCAGACGGCAAGACAAACATGACGTGTCGGGGCTCAGCACGCCCCTCTCCGGCAACACGCCTGCTTCTGACCCCACTGGACATGCCAACCGCTCGGGAGGACGAGCTCTGGGGGTTCCGACCTGCCACCAGACGAGCCCAAGGCTCAGAGCCGGCGACGGCCTAACAGAGGCCGAGCCTCACGGGCGTGTGCACACGTGTGCCTGGGCGTGTGCATGTGCGCCGGCCTGTGCCCACAGGCGTGTGCATGCACAGACCAGGAGGGCAGGGACTCGGTCCTGGCAGGGGGAGGGTGGCGTCTCATGCAGGGGAGAGGCAACCTGACCCAGAGGCCGACATCTCCTCCTGTCCCCCCGGTCCTCAGCGGGACAACACAGCTGATTTGCGGCTGTCTCCAAGGCCTTCTGACATTCCAAGGGGTGGGAGTGGGGAAACCTGTCAACTCCTGAATCCACACTTTCCCCAAACTTGGGGCCTCTGGAAGGTGACAACAACCCAGGCAAGAAGTGGTTCCCCAGTTCTAGTGCCACATAGCGGGGGATGCTGCATGGCTGCAGGGTTATGGTGGGGCGGGGCCTATCCGACGCTCCCCGCTCCCTCCTGGCCCAGCCCAGAAGCGGCCCGAGGCCCCGGAACAGAGGCCCCCGTGGGGTCAGGACCACCTCAGGCCTATGGGCACAGAGGCTTTCAGGGAGGGTGTGCAGGGCCTGGGCCCTTCCCCCGCCACCCCAGAAACACCACCAAGTACTCCTCTCTGGGCTCCCAGGCTCCCCACACTTGCCTGTCATGTAGGCCAAGAGACATGAGTTTACACGTGTGCACACATACATGTACACACACAGTCACACGTGTGCACACATGTGCACACACATGTGCACACACATGTGCACTGCATGCACGGGCACACGCGTGTGCACACAGACACCCACACCCCATTCCCTCCCTCTTGTCTTCTCCCGAATCACACCCACCCAGCTGTCTGCCACCAGTACCCAGGCATGGCCGCCCTCCAGCTGCATAGCCTCTACATGGTCTGTGACACTGGGTGGGTCTGGGGAGACACGGGGTGGGGGGACAGCAAGCTTGTCCCCCTCCACAGGGACCATAGAACAGACCTTTAGGGCACAGCCTCAACCTGGCAGTGACAGCTGTGTCCCAGCCCAGCCCGGGCTGCCTGGCCGGCTACTTAGAGCACGGTCTGGTGGGACACTGGGGGACTGAGAGAGGACCAAGCCCCTGCAGGGACGGTCCTGGCCCCTCTCGACCACGGGACCCGGAAGGCACTGAGGGCTCCGTGGCTATGGCGGCATCTGTCCTAGAGAGAGGAGCAGCTGCCCCAGGTAGGTGTCCCATCACACAGGTGACAGCACCCTGGCCTTGTGGCCATCAAGAGGCCACTAGGGGCCGCCCGAAGCCCGAGGCCCCTGCCCACCCACTTTCAGAGCCCCAGCGGCAGTGACTCACAGGCAGCTAAATACAGCCGCACAGTGGGAGCGGCCAGGGAAGGACGGGGATGAGCTCACCGCTCCTGAATCAGGCAGGAAGGAAGCAGGCCCCAGAGGCCCCAAAGCCCGCATGTCAGACGCCGCATACGCACACGCGTGGACACACAGACACACATACGTACACGCAACCCCAGAAACCGCGCTTGCTCATGAGGACACACACACTCACGCCAGTCGGCTGTGATGAGGACCCCAGGGAACACCTGCAAAGGACGGCCCACGACCACCCCTCGGGTCCTCCCTTCCCTCACCCCTGCGCCCCGCCCGAAGGGCCCAGAGGGCAGCCCCAAGCTTGTGGGACTCCAGACACAGCTGGTGGGGAGGCTGTGCTGGAGAAGCTGGAAGGGAGAAGGCCTGGGAGGCAGGGGTTGTGGAAGCCTCAGATGCTCCCCTTCCCGCCCCTCCCCTACCCACCCCCAGAGCCGTGCAGGGGAGCGTCCCCAGCTCAGACACTTACAGATCAAAGACCAGGTAGTGGAACCCTTCCTCAGAGATGCTGTCGTGCAGCCGCACTGTGGGGACAGAAGAGGCCGTGAGGGGCTGGCCCAGCCCAGGACCCGCCCTCGCCATGCAGCACCCCTCCTTCATGGAGGGGGCCCACCCATCCCGACAAGGGCCTGGGGCTCCCCACCAGTGGGGGGGAGCGCTGCAGGACAGAGCCCAACGGGAGAGCCGTGGGTCCCGGGCAGACATCCAGAGGGCTCTAGGTGTCCGAGGTCCCCTCTCCTCTGCCAGACAGAGACTTGGGCCCCTCTCAGCCCCCCAGCCACGGCACAGGGGGCCACAGGCGGGGTGGGGCCCTAGGGCTGCGGCTCGCTGGACCAGGCCTTGGAAAGGAGCCACTCACAGGACAGGAGCGCTGTGGGGCCCTGTCACCTGCCTCTTGGGACAAGCGAAGTCCAGTGCGGCACCACTTCCGAAAGCTCGGGACCTGGGTTCGGGCCTCAGGTGCTCCCCAGCCTGGCTGGCCGGCTGTGTGCGTCCCCGAGCCTGGAGCAGCACCCGGCCCGAGAGTGCCGGCTAGCGTCCATGTGACAGCGAGTGGACAACGCACAAGGCCAGCGCACGCCCACCACCCCGTGGAGCCGGAGACGCACCCCGCGCCGAACAGCACGCATCTCTAGGAACGGTTCACTCTGGATACCGCCCCCTGTGCCAGACCCTGCCTCCGCCGCCGCCCCCAGCGCCCCGCCTGCTCACCAGCACGCAAGGGGCCGTGCGCACGGTGGAGAGGCACAGTTCCCCGAAGGCCAGGCAGCGTGCAGAGTGGGGCTCGGAACCCCCGGGCTATGGCTCCTCTCCCCGCAGGTCAGGCCGCCAGCGCCAGGAGGGTTGGCCGCAGCCCCTTGCTCGCGCCCTCCGCGCCGCCTTCGTGGCCTGCCCTGCAGGCCTCCTCCTTCCTCCCGCCGTAACCTTCCCGGGGGGCCTGGCCGGCAGCGTCTTCATGCCTGGAAGCCCAGTCCGGCGGCAGCGGTGGCTGACCCAGGCCGAAGTCAGGCACCAAGATCGGGCTCCTGCCCACGCAGCCAGGGCATCCGGTCACCGGGTGGGGCACCCGTGCCAACTCCGGGGCCGGCTCCTCTGACAGCCGCCCTCCCGTTTCTGGCTCCGTGGCTCTGCTCAAGGGCCCGGCGTCCAGCCTCCTCCCGCTGGGCTTCACCCCTCCTTCTGGCCCCATGACCATGATGCGAGGTCTTCCCAGGCCCCCAGCCTCCGCCAGCTACCTGGGCTCCGTCCCCTCTCCCAGGGATGTCACGGAGACGTCCGGGCGCGCAGAGCCGACGCGGACCTCCCTCCTGCCCACGGATGCCCTCAGGCTGGCCTACTTCTCCCCAACACCCAGCAGAGCCCTGCCCACAGCACCCTCCTTCCAGGACTGTCTGGGAAATCGGTGCGGGAAACAGACGCTCACCCCTCTAGGTTTGGCCTCTTCGGCCCAGCCGCCTGCCCTGGCGCACTGAACAAGGAAGGCCTGGCGGCCCCGGACGGACATTCCTGGGGGCCTTCCTCGCCTTCCCTGGGGGATCCCTCGCGGTCCAGGAGGGCTGCAGGAGGCCCCGGCCCCCAGTGCTGGTGGGAGGGGGTCCGGCTCCTAGGCCTGCTGGCAGGTCCCACCTCCTTGCCTGGGAAACATGGGGCGCCTGGGGGACATGGAGGCTGTGTGCACTTGGACCCTTTTTTTTTAAAAAAACATTTTTAACATTTAACAAGCAGTCGCACGTTATTTTAATGGTTTAGATGGAAAGCTATCTGGCATATCAGACTGATTCCTGACAGAGCTGAGGCTGCCGAAAGTGACTTGTCACAGAACCCACCCAAGTAAAGCAGGACGCTCGTAACACCGGGTAGGGCACGTGGCCACGACACAGTCCCGCGCACTCCCAAGAGCCCAGCACAGAAGCCCTGTGGGGCCGCCACACAGAGGGCACAGGAGTGCACCCAGGATGCTCCCCTCGCCAGGGCCACAGCTCTTCCAGGGCCTGTCCCTGAGTCCCGGGCCGAGGCATTCTCGGGGGGGGGGGGGTCTCTCCACCCTCCCCGGCAGCCTCTGGACTTCCCCGGGGATGCCCTTGCTGCCTGCGGCAGGAGGGCCCGGCCCAGATGCTAACTTCACCAGCTGCGGGGCGGAGCAGCGGGAGACCGGAGACCCTTCTCCGATGTCCAGGCAGGAGGTCCCCCATGGCATGTCCTCCATGGTGCCCACCTGCCCAGCTCAGGGGTGAACCACCCAGCAAAGGAGCTCAGTTCCCGCCCCAGAAACCAGAAGGTGGAGACTTGCCATCACTGAGCCGGGTCCTGAAGAGAAAAGGTCACTGCAGAGGGAGGTTGAGTGCAGGTTGTGGGGAGGCTGCTGGGAGACTGGGGAGAGGCTGGGATGAGACTGTGGGAGGCTGGAGGAGGCCGGAGGGAGGTTGGGGAGGTTGAAGGGAGATTGGGGAGGCCGGGGGAGGTTGGGGGAGAATGGAGAGAGGGTAGGAGGAGGCTGGAGGGAGGCTGGAGAGTGGGGGAGGCTGGGGGGTTGGAGGAGGCTGGGGGGACACTAGGTCAGTCATCCCAGACACCCAGGCCTACTCCCGTCCCCACAAAAGGCACTGCTGAAGCCAGGCCACACAGCTGTGTCGTCTGTGCAGCAGCCCCCTTGTCTCTGAGGAGAACCCGCACCCGCTGGGGAGCGCTCTGCCCGGACGGCTGGTGACGGGCGGCCGGCTCCGCGGAGCCCGCTCCCAGCGTGACAGGCCAGCAGAGGCCTCCCGTGCCCGCTGCGGGGATGGGCCTCCGCCGCGTGGACAGCGTCGCTCCCTCCCCTCACGTGCGGCAGGGCGACGGCGCGGCCCCCCTAGGCTGGTTGGAGGAGCACGGTCGTCCTGCAGAGCGACCCCCGCCGACCTGCCGCCGGGCCAGCCGTTGCACTGCTGCGCGTGTCACCAAAGGTGGGAGCGCGGGAGCCACACGGGTGCCCGCCCTCCGCGAGCGGCCGCGTCCACGGCAGCGCCGACGGGCGAGGCCGACGGGCGGCAAGAAGCCACGGGTCCGCTGTCGGGTGAACGGAGGCCAACCGCGCTCCGTCCACACGGCCGGCTATGATGGAGCCCGGAAAAGCAAGGAAATCCCGTAACTCGCTTCAGCACAGACGGACGCTGAGGGCGCGACGCCGAGCGGAACGAGCGTTACAAAGGGACCGATGCGTGATCCCACCGCCGTGAGGGTCCTCATGGGACCGACCCACGGACGCAGCGCGTGGCGGTTCCCCAGGCCTGGGCGGCCTGATGGGAGGTCGTGTTTCCCGGGCGCAGACCCTCACCGGGACGACGAGAAGTGTGGACACAGAGAGCGGCAGTGACCACGCAACGCTGTGAACACACACGCTGCCACTGAACCCCACGTTCAAAGGCGGTCGGAACTCTCGTTCTCCCTCCCCTACCTGTCCGGCTCCCTCTGAGTCCCTGTCATTACGCACTCTGGGGACCTCCTGCCATGTGCTAAAGACACGCACGTGGCCCTGATGAGACCCCGGCAACCACGTGAGCCAGGGCCTTCGAGCAAACCCGAGACACGCAGGCAAACCTTCACAGACGCAGCTCGGGCCGGTGTCTGCACTGCACGGGAGCCCCAGAGGAGCCGCCCAGGTCCAGGCCCAGGCCTGTCCTGCTTTCTCGAGCCCGGCACGGCCATTCTGCACGGATCCCGCAGGCTGCGCGTACCAGGCCCGAGCCCCCAGCCCCATAGCTCTCGAACGCACAATCAGCGCCTGTGGGCTGAGCTTTGCTGCCTGTTATGCAGCGCGTGTGACTCACGTGGGTTAAGAGCCACAGACGCCTGTGGCCTGTGCAGCCCCGCTCGCCACACACAGACCCTGCAGGGGCTCAGAGCCGCAGCAGCCCGCCCGCAGGAAGGCTGGGCCCCTGCCGCGACTCTGACCCCGAGCCTCCCCGAGTCCCCTCTGCAGGCCGGGGCTCACTGCGCCTGCTGTCCCCCTGACTCCTCTCTCAGGGACTCCCTGTGAGGGACCAGCTCCACTTCACAGATGGGGAAACAGAGGCTCCTTCCCGCCCCACGCTCTGAACACAGCTGCTCCGAGGAACAGCGTCCCTCCCAGAGCCCCTGCCCCGCACCAGTGGGACGAACAACGTCCCACTGCCTCTCCCAGGGGCACTGGGGACACTTCTGTCTACGGTGGGGCTGGGAAGACCCAGGCCTGGGAGCAAGGGGACCCCGTCACCTCCCCCTAGACCTCTCCCACTACTCCCCAGAGAGCCCCTCCTGAGTAGACAGAGAATATTCCCTCTGCACCCCAGTCGCAACTCTGCCTCCCCATGTTCTAGAATGTTCCTTCTGCACCCCCATCAGCTCTGTCTGCCCCACGTTCTGGAATGTTCTCTCTGCACACCCCTAGTCTCGGCTCTGCCTCCCCCCCACCGTGTTCTGGAATGTTCTCTTCATACCCCCCCCCCAGTCTCGGCTCTGCCCCCCGTGCTCTGGAATGAAGCTGCTCTGAAGACTCAGGGACTGATCACAGCTGACCAGGAACAACATGGGCCTCCAGGCAGGGCAAGGAGATGTCTTCTGAAGACTGTCCCAACCCCCCACCCAGAGAACACCGGGTCCTCCCCTATTTAAAGGGAATTCCTGACCCACTCTTGGCTGGTGCTCAGACGATGCAGGGGAGGCGACTGGCAAGGGGTGGCGGAGGGTCTGACAGAAGCCCACCGTGGGCCCACGCGTTCCCCCCCCGCCGCCAGTGAAGAGCGACTGGGGTCCTGCGGACGTCCGCATCAGACTCAGCGAGCTCGCTGGGGAAGGCTCCGGTTCCTGGGCCCACACCAGGCCTCTGAGTCAGGAGCCTGCACTCCACTGGGCCCAACACACGCAGCTTGAGAATCTGCAAGTGCAAGTGCCCGGCCTGGGCCCAGGCCTGGAGCCACCTGTGGGCACGGCGGGGGGCCGTCTGGAAGTGGGGGTTTGCCTTCACCGCCTCCCACAGGTCCTGCAGGGCCCAGCCTCAGGGCGGAGCTCCCAGGACTGGGTGTGAGGAGCAGCCGAGGCTTCCTACAGCCTCCCGGGCTCCCCACGCTGAGGCCCCGGCCTGGGAGCTGGGAGTGGCACGCACCTCCCCCCAGGCCAGGGGCTCCGGAAGTGACAGAGCCTCCCCACCCGCCGTTCCTTTTAAACAGAGTCCTGGGCCCTGTCCTGGCCCAACGGAGCTGGAATCGTGGCAGGAGGGGCCCGAGCCCACCCTGACCAGCTCCCTGGGTGCCCCCAGGGCAGTAAACCCACTGGCCCCTCAGTGCTTCCTGGCTGCTTCCCACAGGGGGCTCCTTGGAAGTCCCTCCAGGGCCAGAGGTGGGGCCGGGCAGGCAGGTGGACACGCACACCTGCTCCCTGGGCCAGTAGGCAGGGACCACCCCCGAGCCACCGGGGTAGGGGGTGGGGCGCGGGGCTGAGTGCAGGTTGAGTGGCCCAGGAGGCCCAAGCTGACTTCCAGGGTCCTGTGGGTGCACAAGGAGGCAATCTAGGCTTTCAGAAAAAGGGCCACTGTCCTGGAGGCCATGGCCCCAGGCTCCCCAGGCTCTACACCCCCAGGGCACAGTGGCAACGACCAGCAGGGGACAACGGTGGCTCTCCAGAGCGAGCCCTCAGACCTCAGGCCAGGACGGCACTTCGCGTGGCCTTTGAGGTTTTGGGTTCCCAAACGTTTTTCTTCTTAACTGGACTGTCTTGTGGCTTTTCTGAAACCACACGATGTTTCTGCCAGGATCCCAACTGGGAATTAGAGGGATGGGCCGGGACCCATCCAGGCAGAGCTGCACAGGCGGCTGCCCAGAACCCTCAGGGCCCCTGCAGGTCAGAAGAGAAAGCCACTGCCAGGTGCCCGAGGGTGGGACACTTCTATGGAGAAGGCAAAGGAGGCCTCTGGGTGTCCCTCTGCAGTGTAACCTCCAGGACATAAAGGCCGCTGGCCAGGGGCAGAGAGATGGCACCCCCGCCCCCACGCCCGAGACGGCAGCTCACCGATGTTGGAATGTTTCAGAAGACGGCAGATCCGAGCCTCTCTCTCCAGCTTCTGGTGATCTGTGGACAGAGAGCAACACAGTGTGACCACCCTGTGCCCCAGCAGCCAGTAAGCCCCCCACGCCCAGCACCGCCAAGACCAGTGGTTGCCAGATACACTCCCAGCCCGGGGAGGTGCCCACTGCCTCCCTCCACACGCAGCGGCGAACCGCCCGGAGACCCTGGCTGGCAGCGGCAGGGCGGGAAGAGGCTGCCAAGTGTTTGCCGCGAGAGGCCCACGGAGGCAGAGGTGGGGAGCCCCAGGTGGTTCAGGAAGAGAAAATGCTGAGCATGTCATGGCAGAGCTGACGGCGCTGATCTACCCCTCACCGTGTCCCGATTCCAGACTCCCCGGAGCGTCCCGCTGAAGCCTAGCGTGTCCACCAGTGGCCATGGGGCTGGCAGAACGTGGCTGTCGCCGGGCAGGGCCGGCGGCCAGCAGGGTCCCGGGAGCCCTCCCGGCCCCCCTCCCCGCCCCTCGAGGCCTGCGCTTCCGTTCCAGAGGCTGGCTCTCTGAGGACGGAGCCACTTACCAGAAACATCTACGCCAGACAATCAGGGTAGCAGGAGGATTTTAAAATTTGATGGAGACTTTAAGAGCAAAACACTGGAAAAACCCTCCTTTCCGTTGACTAGAGAAGGCACAACGAAGCTGGTTATGGCCGCACAACAGCACACGGCCTTTGGCGACAGCAGCACCGCAGCCCCCAACACAGGCCGGGGGACAAGCCGCTCACAGAGGGAGACCCAAAACGCGCTTTCATTCAGAGGTCAGCATGCACAGGCGGCCGGGCACATACTGTGGCCAGAGCGTCAAGAGAGGCAGGGGCTTCCCCACTCAGGACGGCAGCTGCTGCAGGGTGGGATGTGCCCCGGGAGCGGGGCGCCAGGGGTCCTGAGCCCCTCAGAGCAAGGGTGTGGGGCGCCCGGCGCTGCATCGGCAGGTGCATGCCGCCGGCCCATCCTGGTGGATGCGGCGGCCTTTGCCGGGTACAACCAATGAGCAGGCGACTCCGCACCCTCCCCACACCTGCTGGCCCCCGGCCCTGCCTGGGCTTGGGGGCACCAGACCTGGGCACCAGAAGGCCGTTCTGCGGGAAGGGAGCCAGCTGCCGCATCTGTGGCGGGCTCTCCCTAGGCCACACACCGGTGCTGGGCTCGGACAGACTTGGGAACACCCCTGGGCTTCTCCTGAGCGGGAATGTCATGCCTGCAGACAGGACTCTCTCGGGGACACCTCCGGTCCAGCTGGCCCTCCCTCCTCCCAGCACTGAAGCCCCTGGAAATGTTAAGCCCCCTGCCCTGTGTGGCCAGGCGCCCTGGCCCTGGGAGGGCTCTGGCAGAACAGCAGGTGGGAGCTGGCCAGAGGGCCCGAGCATCGCCGCCCCCGCGCCCCCTCCCCTGCACCCCCGGCACAGCATGGCCAGAGGGCCCGAGCCTCGCCCCCCCCCCCCGCGCCCCCGGCACAGCATGCCCGGGTGCCATCCCGTCCCCTCTGCAGTGAGAGCTGAGCCCAGCAGACAGGACCCAGCAGCGTTTGTGACAGCGGGCGCTGGGGGTGGGTCCGAGCATCACCACGTGGAGGGACGAGTCCAGCACAGTCGCGACAGAACACACCCAGCACGGATCCCCGTCTGCCATCGGATGAAACTCGGAACAGGCGACGCATGACCGGCTGAGGGGCCACATCTCATCTCCCATCTTCGTGGGAAGGGGCTGTCGCCCACGGCCAGGACCAGCCTTGCAGGTGCAGCGGGGGCGACCACAGCCTCGCTTTTTTGTTCCTGGGGCTTTCTCTTAAGGGACTACTCTGAACGGTTTTCAAACCTAGAGAAAGTTGCACAGACACTATCACGTGCTCAGAAAAAGCATTTCTGCATAATCTGTCCTTCCGTCCGCACACACTTTTTCTGAGCATCTGAGAGAAGCCCCAAGGTCCCCATCCTCCTACCAGGCGACAGCCTGGGAACGTGTCCTGAGAGCGAGGGCGCTCTTGGACATGACCTCAGTGCAGAACATCGAACGCGCTACAGAACAGGAACCAACCCGTCCGCGTTCCGATTTTGCCAACCATCCCAGGACCGTCGGAGCTGCCTCCCCCGCATGTGGCTGACACCGGGAAGCCCGCCCGCGTGCGGACCGGGACGGAGGCAGGGAGAGCTCTCAGGGGGGTCGGGCGGAGGGAGCCGGGGTCGTTTTCATATATAAAGACAGGAGGAAAATGCACTTGGGAATCCCCTTTTCAGAAATACGCAACTGGAGAGACTGTCTTTTCCTCCTGAAAGCTGTCCTGAGGGCGCAGCCCCATCCCTAGGACTGGCCGACTCCCAAGTGCGCGGGGGCAGAGAAGGGGAGCTCAGCCGACAGGCCGCATGCCGGCACCCACCCGTGGCCCCAGCAGGTCACTGACCTTCCAGGCGGGCTCTCCCCCTCGCTGTCAGGCCGGCCGTGTGGGGCGGGGAGAGGCTCTGACACAAAGTCACAACAGGCACGTGAGAGTGCGCACCCCACACCCAGACCGTGACTGTGTTTCCCCCTAAGAAGCAGAATGATGGGATCGTTAAACAATACGTTACTTTTTTCTTTACATTTTCCCCCAATTTGCCAACAACCTCTTGTTCCTTTTATGATAAAGCAAAATATTGTTTTTTAAAAAAGGGTCTGATCCCATCTCCAACGAGCACAAAGCCACTGATTAATGAGGGCATGTCCCAAAAACCTGCCACGGTGACATCTGCCTGGAAATTGCTCATGTAAGCCGACACCCCTGAGCCAGGACAGACGGGGACGGGGACGGGATGGGACGGGGACGGGGACGGGACAGGGACAGGGACGGGAGGCTGTCCCCTGCTCACGGAGTCAGTGCTCCACCCTGCCCTCAGCCTTTGATCCCTTCCCACAACGGCGCCCGAGTTATTACTTAACTTCCACATCAAGAACCCCGTTGTGGTCATGGTGAAGTGAGTCAAATATAACCGAGTCTGGTCCATGAGGAGCATGTCCCGGCCCTAATGCTCATCCGGACCAGGAAGGGCGCCCCCACCCCATTCCGTTCCCCAGCGGGCAGCAGCGCCCCTGACCAGCCCCGGGACCTCGCCGCACCTGCTCACGGCCACACCCGCCTCCTTCTCAGGGCTCTGGCCACGGGACCTCAGGCACCATGGCAGTGATCACTGAGCAGGTCTGGGGCAGAATGTAGCGGAAACGCTGCCCACTCTGCCCAGGGCTCACCAGCACCCCAGGGCCTCCAGCCCAGCACCCCTCCCAGCCACGTCCTATGCAATGACATCCTGGCTGGGGGGCAGCAGTCTACCCCAGGGGCCTCACCAGGCACCTGCCAGTGCCGGAGGGCTGCGAGGTCTGAGCAACCAGGCCAGCCTTGACACTGGCCACGACGCTCAAAAGAGCCCTTCTACAGCTGTGACCAGATGTCCCGTGTGTCTGGGGCATCCAGAGTTGCCCTGTGGCCCAGCACCTGCCACTTGAGGCCCCACTGCCCCAGGTTAGCGTGTCGGTACGGAACACCGGCACACGTCACAGGACGTACAGCACCTGTGCTAAGGTCAACAGAGCCCCAAGAATCTGGCCTGACGCCCCACATGTCCCGGCCCCAGAGGGCGGCCTCCTCTCCCCAGGCTCCCATGTCAGGCCCGGCCTGCACACCCTCCACGTGCACCAGCCCCAGGGACGGCACCCTTGCGGCCTTCCATGGACGAGCCTGAGGGTGACAGGGGACAGGACGGGGACAGGAGTGGGGGTCCCAGGGAATGAGGGCAAACTTGCTCATGGGGGGGTCCCCCTGCCCCCTTCCCTCCTGAAGACCTACAGGAGGCCAGCACAGACTGTGTCCAAGGACCCCGGGCCCGCACGCAGGTCTGGGTCACATGGAGCAGGTGCAGCCGTGCTGTGAGCCCCGGGGACAGAAGACGCGGAGGCCCCGATGCGGCCCTGCAGGAGCCTCAAGGGGGCCCCCCACATCAGACGGAGGTTTTGGAGGAACATGCCCTCACGGGGGACAGACGCGATTGTCACAGTGCTCGGGGACCCCCGAGTTCAACCGTCTCTTCAATGCTCAGACACCCTGCACAAGCCTGCACAAGCCCGTGCCTGCTGGAGATGCCTCTCGCACACTCGAGACACGTTGGCACACCTGCACCCATGAGGACCAGCTCTTTGTTCTCCAACCAGAGAGACAAGGTTACAGATAAGACACAGCCTTCACTTACGACCCACGACAGAGTGCGTCCAACGAAGCAAAACAAAACCACAGCTGTGACCCCGCTGCCCACCTGCCTGAGATCCAGCCACGTGCATGCGTGAGGTTCCCACCAGCCGCCCACGGCCTGCACCGCCAGGAAACCCTCCTGGGTTTCCACCACATCTGTGCCAGGCCCGCCCTGCGCCCTCGGAGTTCCCAAGGTAAGTTCGACCAGACTCAGGGGCTGGGGGCCAGGAAGGGGGGCACCAGCAGGAGAGCCCTGCACACCCCCCATGGGGCAGCAGCTGCCAGACCTCAGGAGCCCCCCGTGACCAGGAGGAGGCAGGGGCTGCTCCAGGCCGTCACTGCCAAGCCAAGAGGGCGATCGGCAGGGGCCCCCAAGGGGCAGGAAGGGACAGGTGCCTGCTACGTGAGGCCACACATGGGAGCCATCTGCCCCACTACACAGCAGGCCTCACCCTCATTCCAATAACGCCCCGAGAAACGGCCAGCTCCACACAGCAAGGGCCCCAGGCAGGGCCCCCCCAGGCAGAGCCCCCCCAGGCAGGGTCTCCCCCAGGCAGGGCCCCCCTGGCAGGGTCTCCCCCAGGCAGAGCCCCCCCAGGCAGGGTCTCCCCCAGGCAGGGTCTCCCCCAGGCAGGGCCCCCCCGGCAAGGTCTCCCTCAGGCAGAGTTTCCCTCAGGCAGGGTCCCCTCAGATGGGGCCCCCCAGGCTCAGTCAGGAAGCTGAGGGAGGTGGGAGGCTGCACCCACAAGTGGGAGAGGACGCCTGTGGCTCCCGCCGCACTCGGTGTGACTGGCCGTCCCAACAAGGAAGCAGGTGCACAGAGGCACTCGGTCCCCAAGGCCAGGACGCGACCCCAGACCGTGGGCTCTTCACGGCCCCTCAGGGATGAGGCCCGCACAGCCCTGACACCCGTCCCCCCAGCCCCCACCTGCTCCCCGGCTGTGGGTGACTCAGAGTAGAGATGGGGCAGTGCCAGGAAAAGGGGGACAGGAGGGACGTGCGTGGGCGCCTGGCCCCTCGCCAGATGCCAGGAGCAGCAGCAGAGCTGTCACGGGCAGAAGGACGCCCGCGAGGCACTGGTGTGGGCGGAGGAGGGATGGGAGGGGGAGACAGGCCGACCTGGAAGGAGGAGCTGCCAGCCGTCCCCCTGTCCCCGCCCCCCACGCGCCAAGGTTTGGCCTGGGACAAGTGAGGCCACCTCTCGGGAAAAACCAGCAGTCGTGCTGGATGGAATATGAAATCCCACACGGAGAGCCCATGCAGCCCAGCGGGCAGCAGGGGCTGAGAGGGCAGCCGCCGGACCCCCAGGGACCCCTGGGATGGGACAGGAGGGCTGTGTTCACTGGGGAGCCCCGGCAGCACCAGGGCCACCATCGGCTCCCCACCCTGTCTGCAGGATGACCCAGGGACGCGGGGATGGCAGAGGGCTCAGGCCTGAGGCAGGGAGACTGGGACACGTCAGGAAGCCAGCCAAGGTCACAGGCCACGGCGGCTGCTGCCCAGCATGGCCCACCGAGTCCAGCAGCTCCTGGATAGACAAAGCCCGTGGAGGTCTGTGTCAAGGTCAGGCCCCTGCCCAGGGTCACCATCCACTTCCGCATGGACATACATGAGTGCCCACTGAGGCCCCAGGAGAGGACGGCCAGCCCTCAGGCTACGGGGTTTGGGAGTGTGTGTGTGCCCTGGTCCCAGAAGCAGACATGAACCAGCACTGGAGGGCCTGGTGGCGTAGAGCAAAGCCACGGGATGTCCGACACCCTCCCCAGCCATGGGGGTCACGTACCAGCCAGAGACAGAGCAACCCCCCAGGAGAAGGCCAGGTGCTGACCACCTCAGGGGACTTGGGGGGAGCCGGCCCCCTCGTCCCATCCTGCACTCACCTATGGGCTCCACAGGGCCTGGGGCTGCCTGGGCTCCTGTGCCCTCCAAGATAAACCAGCCGGGAAGCCGAACCAGGATCATGGAGCTGGGTGACTGCCCATGTTCCAACCTCTGGTGGACGGGGGGACCCCGGAGCAGCCAAGTCTGGCTGAGTCTATTTCCCATGTGCAGAAAGGGTGGGGGGATTCCAGGAAGAGGACTCGACGGACAGGAGACCCCAGCCCCTCATCCTGGCCCCACCTCCGTCCCCCTACTCCCAGCCTGCCTTGCAGAGCTGGGCACCTGGCCTGTTTTCCTGCTTCCCTCCTCCAGCCCCATGCCACAGGCTGCTCGAGCCCCCCGCAGGTGTCCTCGCCACAGGCTGCTCGAGCCCCCCGCAGGTGTCCTCGCCACAGGCTGCTCGAGCCCCCCGCAGGTGTCCTCGCCACAGGCTGCTCGAGCCCCCCGCAGGTGTCCTCGCCACAGGCTGCTCGAGCCCCCCGCAGGTGTCCTCGCCACAAGCTGCTCGAGCCCCCCGCAGGTGTCCTCGCCACAAGCTGCTCGAGCCCCCCGCAGGTGTCCTCGCCACAGGCTGCTCGAGCCCCCCGCAGGTGTCCTCGCCACAAGCTGCTCGAGCCCCCCGCAGGTGTCCTCGCCACAGGCTGCTCGAGCCCCCCGCAGGTGTCCTCGCCACAAGCTGCTCGAGCCCCCCGCAGGTGTCCTCGCCACAGGCTGCTCGAGCCCCCGGCAGGTGTCCTCGCTCCAGTCGCTGGGGCTTCAGCAGCACCGCACACAGGTGAGAACCCGCTGCCTCAGCTGACCCACCGCACTGGGCCCTGGGACGTCACTCAGTGGTCCCTCCCCTCCTTCCCACCCATATACATGCCTGAACCATCACATGGCAAGAGGGAGCCTTCTAGAATCCCAGGAGGCTCACAGATACCCACATTACCCATCGCCCCAGGCCCACGCCATCCAGCTTCACCCCTATAACTCTCATTTTCCCGAATTCTCAAAATCGCCAGGGACAGAGCTGGCCCCCTTGTGGCCGAGCCGCTGGACACCCTGGACATTTACACCTGCAGGGTCGTGAGGAGCAGGAGGGGGGTGGCTTGGGGAGGGAGCGGGTCAGGGAAGACACCTATTCACAGTGGGGGATCCCACCTTGGCTCTGTCCGGCTGACAGCATCGGGTCTTGGCGCAAGGCTGCTGGCTGCCGGGAAGAGACCACTCTCAGGAAGGACATCCCTGAGTCCTGCAGATGGGGCTCGAGACTGCAGATGGGGCTCACAGGGAGACTCCGGGAGCAGCTCGGGGTCCCGCCGGGTCACCTGGGACCAGCACCTGCCGCGTGCTCAGCACAGGCCCCGAAGCTGCCCAGGGCTCCTGCAAGGTAGGGCTGCGACGACCCTCGCCCCAGCTCTGAGATGCGGTGTGGGGCACAGGGAGGCTGGGGGGAGCGGGGATGGGCTGCCACCAGCCCGGGCCCACGTGTAGGCAGCCATGGGGGGAGGCCCCCACCAGCCCATGGTGCTTCCGTGGCGCACTGTGTCCTGGTCCGGGCGCCCCAGGGTGCCGGCAGAGCAAGGAAGATGAAAAGACCACGCGCGGGCTCCTGCGTGAGTTTTATTTCAAAAAGGCAACTTGGCAACCAGCAATTACCGCGCCCACCCCACAGGGGCATCTGTGCTATCCTGCAGCTGCCACGGGGACAAAGACAGCCACCAGGCCCTCCCCGCATGGCACACCCAGGCCTCTGAGCTGTGTGCAGGCCCCGTGGGGCTGGGGGGCAGCCGGGCCCCCAGCACCCTCCCTCTCCGCCCTCAGCTGGCCTCCCCTGGACAGAGACCTTCCTCGGGCCCACAGCCATCACCCGACACAAGGTGCAACTCAGCTCAGAAACGGGGCCCGCATGTGAGGCCCCTGCTGTGCAGCCCCCTTGCCCGGGGCAACCTGGCTCCCAGGGCAGGTGCCCTGGCCCCAAAGCCACTCCCCAGGCACACCAGGCGCAGGGCCCTTCTACCCCGTGCCAGAGAGCAATTGTTCAGAGACACTGACCACATCCCAGGTGGAGACCGGGGACTCCGCTCTCTCGTCACTCCGACGCCTGCCTCCCGCAGCCCAGGCTGCTCCCGCGTCCCCAAGTGCACCCCACCGGCCTGCGTGCCATGCAGCCCTCCCCGGGCTCCGAGCCTGGGCAGCGTAGGCAGCTGTCCGTCTCAGCTGTGCAGCATCTGGGTCCTGGGCTGGGTCATATCTGCAAGCACAGGGCAGGACTCCCAACCTCCCCAGTGGTGACTGTCCTCTGGAATCCTCCGTCTCGTCAGCTGTCAGAGGGAACACAGCCACCTTCCGGGACAGGAGAGCGTGGTGACGGGATATCCCGGGACTGCCTCTTCTTCCACTTCGTCCCTAGCCCTGGTATCACAGGTCCTACTGGGTAAGGTCCCATTCCAGCCCACCCCCACCCCACCCCACCCCCCACCCCCCCGCAGCATCCTCGACGCGGCCTCAGCAGCACAGCCGGGCCACACTCCTGGCGCTGAGCAGAGACTGTACGCCTTCCTTACATGGGCACGGCCCCCGACAGCGCAGGGCTCATCCCCCACAGTCCTACTCAGAGATGACAACCAGGCCCCCCAAGACCCCCAGTACCTGCCGAGCCAGAGGGCTGGGGCCAGAGCCCAGGTCCTCAGACCTAGAACTGCCCCTCTGAGCCTGCATCCACCTCTGGGGGGCTCCGGGTGCATGTGGGGATGGGCAGAGGTACTGGGAAGGGCCCCTTCAGATTTGGGGAAGGACAGGGCACAGGAGTTCACTGACCTTCCCAATCACCCCGGGCCAGTCCACCTTCCGGGGCCACTGCCCCCTCACTCCTGCTGCCCCCCACGACCCCGTGGGGTGGGAGGCACCACGGCTGCCTGAGCCCCGGCAGGGGGAACACCAACACCACTCAGACCCCAGCCCCTGGGACCAACTCCGCCTTCACAAACGCCACCGCGCCCCAGAGTCACCCGGACCCCAGAAGCCGTGCTCTCCACCTCACCTGTGAGCCCACCAGGACCCCCACTGGCCTGGCCTTTGCCCCTTCTCTGCCCTCGCCCTGGACCCACCCCCACCCCCACTTTCAGAAGTTTTGACTTAGCCGATCTGGTTGATGAATTAACCGCAAGAATCCATTCTCCCAACAGCTCTGTTCAGTACTGGCTGAGAAAACACAGAATGCCCAGCTAAATTCGGGTTCCGGATCGCCAACAAGAACTTCCCGTGTAATCTGTTCCAAAGTCAGGCAAACCGCGGAGCCCTTTCCAGTGTAAGCGCGGCCGGTCCCGCCCGCGCCTCGTTTGTACTCAGATTTCCCTGGCGGCCTGTCCGGGGCCCACGGGCGCCCGCTCCATCTGCCGCGCCCCATCCCCCTCCTCTGACCTGGGAGTGAGGGTCCCCGGACGGGACCTGAGAGCCAGGGCCTGGGAGCGGGAGGGCCCAGAGCGAGAGGCCCCCATTCCCACACTCTCCAAATCCCCGCAGGACCCCTCCCACGGTCCAGGGTCCCCCGGAACCCCCACATGAGGGCCGAGTGGACTGAAAGTTGGTTGGGGGTCTGGGACATGCTTACTCTAAAAAACCATGGTTTATCTGAATTGGGACCCGCTGACACTGTAAGACCCTGGCTCAGCCCCAGGGGGCGCTGCGAGCGGCCAGGGAGGAGCCCCTGAGTGCCCGGGTCAGATCAGTCGGGGACGCCAGGGAGGGAGGCGGGATCCCGACAAGGGGAGAGGGAGGGAGAGGGAGACGAAGAGGGAGGAGAAGGGGAGAGGGGACGGTGGGGAAGGGTCCCCACCTCCGAGCGCAGGGGAGGGAGAGGGAGGGAGGGGCGCCGGCCGCGCATGCTCAGCCGCCCCTGCAATGCGGCGCTGCGTCCTCCATTAACCCAGTTCCGCGGAGCCCGGGTCCGGCTCCCGGGCTGTGGTCGTGGGGGGGCGCCCCCCTCCCCACCCCACCCCCGAAGCGAAACCTGGGAAACCTGGGACTCGCTGTGCCGAGGGGGCCGGTCCAGCTTTCTGGGGGGAGGCGGCCGGGCCTGCCCCGCCCCATCACACTTTCCCGCAGGGGTGCCCCAGGGCACAAGGAGCCACACAGGCCCTAGGGAAAGGGTTGCCCGAGGTGACCCAGGAAGGAGCTGGGGGGGAGCCAGGCATCAGCTTGCGGGTCCCAGGAGGCTCACAGGTGAGGCCTCATCTGCTCACCTGTCACCTGTCACTCAGTCCCCTCCAGAGGTGAGCCCCTCCCATGAGGTGAACCCCACTTGTGAGCCCCACCCGACCACACCTGTGCGGTCAGCCCCACCAGTGACACCAGCCCCTCCCCTGTGAGGTCAGCCCCATGCCTGACCCTCATCAGGCCCCCCAGCTGGGTGGACCCTAAAGCCGCCCCATGCCCCAGGCTCTGCTCAGCACCGCTGGGGGAACCTGAGCCATTCTCCCGGCTTCTGTAGGACTCAGTTCCCTCACTTGTGGAACGAGGTGCCCAGCCCGACCAAAGGGGGTGAGGAAGGCCACGGAGAAGCCTCGTGCGGATACAGTACTGCTGAAGGGTAGGGCAGACCCCCTCCTTGGCACCTCCTTCCTTCCCCGCGAGTAGCCACCACCCAGGGTCGCTGCCGAGACGTGGTCTGCAGACTCGCGTGCCCAACAAGCCCTGACCCCAGGTGATTCACGTCCCTCGACCCCCTTCTGTTAACAGTACCCAGCAATCCAGGTGTGTTCACAGTCCCCCCCTTGGAGACACAGGAAGCATTACAGCTCTAGCCCCAACAGCACACGGCACCCGTGGGGGCCACCTGCAGTGTCCTGGCAGCCCCAGGAGCTCCCGTGACCGAGCAGGGCAGGTGACGTGTGTCCAGGGCCCACGCGCTCCTGGCCACTGCGTGTGGCCGGCCACTTCTCTGTCACCAGAAGCCTCGAAGGAGCCAGGCTGCTGCCCCCTGTGGTGGGGAGTGGGGACCCCCTCCGCAGTGCACTCAGCAACAGGTGGCCAGGACGGTGGGGGACAAGGGCTCCGTGTCTCCACTTCCCACCACTCCTCTTTCTAAGGCACTTGCCCTGGGTCCCTCCTCCTCACCCATGGGCTCCTCTCCGTCCCTCCTCCCAGAAGGACAGTTGGACACCAGTCTCGGAAATGGGCTACCTGGCAAGGGAGCCGGTTTGGCACATGCCACAGAACAGGCTGGGTGCCCTCGCTTAGGACACGTTCTGCGACCCCGCGGGATTTAGTTACAGAGTGGCCGCCAGGCTTCCCAACCACGCTCGGGTGCCCGGACATCCCAGATGACCAGGGGTGTGCCCCACAGACCCAACGCAGCAGCCCAACCCTCTAGATACCCTCCACCCCGTCCCCACCCGGCACCCCACCTGGGAGCCTAACCCATCTCCGGCATACTCTGTGTACGCCCCTCACCAAAATGCATTCACTCTGGGAATGTGGCCATCCCCTCCACACCACTTCTGGAGCGCTGGGCTCTGGCCAGAGTGTGGGAGACGTGGCGGTGAACCCAGCAGATCCAGGCCCTGCCCCCAGGAGCCTGTAAGTCTGGTGGCAAAGACAGCCATGGTACAAAGAGGGTGCTTGGGTCCCACATTCCACTGAGGCAGAGGGCAGACCCATTGAGGAAATGTCACCGACAGACAGTTCGGGAAAATCGTTTCCAGAGAGAACAGACACATGCAAAGGCCCAGGGGCATGAGGCACTGGAAGAAGCCAAGGACCTGAAGAGAGCTGGTGGGAGGGAGCAGACAGGGCCAGATGGTGCGTCAGGCCAGGGGAGAACTTGGGGCCTACGGAAGGCCGCCCGGCAGCCTGACGGAGGGTCTGGGAGCAGGAAGGGCGCAGAGCTGCTAGTGCCCTCCAGCAATAAGCCATCAGCGGAGAGATGCCTCCAGACTTGGGGGTTTCCAAGCTGGGCGGGAGGACCCAGGGCAGCTTCACGGAGGAGGGAGCCTGGGACCTACAGGCTGGGTGGCCAGGAAGGGGAGGGAGCGAGGCGGAGAGGGGAGGTCTCGGGCAGCACTGTGCCTGTGGGCCACTCCTAAGCAACTTACTCCCCACACGATCCGGAACAAGTACACACTAGTTTCATCCCCATTATGGCTGGGGACACTGAGGCATGGGGTGAGGGGGCGTGGTGCCAAGCCCCAGCCCACTGTTGGCCCACGCTGAGCACGAAGGTGAGAGTCTGCACAGAGACCCTCTCCCCTCGGCCCTCCCACTGGTCCCCTCAGCTAGGAAAGCCGGGAGGGACTGGGGAGGGCCCAAGGACCCTGAGACCCCTGCACAGGGGAGGCAACCAGTCGTCTGTGTAGACTTCTCTTCCATCGGACAGACGTGCTGAACAACGACGTACAGAACAGCAGGGCATCTGGGATGGGCTGCGGGACGGGGGTTACAGACGAAGCAGAATCGGCGGAGAGTCAACAGCTGTTGAAGCTGGGGGATCATGCTGTCCCCTTCTCTCTATTTGGGGATGTTTTAAAGTTTCCATGATAAAGAATTACGAGGGAAACAAAAATGTCCCAGCCCCCCCCCCCAGTGCTGGGCAGTGCAGAGGCCTGAGCATGGGGGGCAAAGCAGCAGGGGCCCCGAGGGTAGGTGGGACGGGGCGGGCCAGCCACTCTGGCTCCCCACGGCCCTGCTGCGGCCCTGCTCCCGCCACCCATCCCAGGCTGTGCCCAGGACACGTGTGTGAGTGAGGACACGGGCAGGAGCAGGGCCGGCGGGAGCCCCAGGCTCTGCACAGCTCCCCGGCCGCACGCTGGCAGGGGCTCCAGGGGCCTGGCCTCGGGGACACAGAGGCAACAAAGCAGGCCGTCGGGCCAGGAAGGGGCAAGCAGGTGCACTCCTGCAGGTGCAGTGAGCAGGTGCAGTGAGCAGGTGCGGTGGTACTCTCCCAACACACCTGCAAGTTGAAGTTTCTGCTGGTCCTGACCCTCCCTGCCTGTAGAGCACGTTGAAGGCACCCATGGGGCAGGGGGGAGGGCACCGCAGGGGAGCCGCGTGATTCCACAGAAACATACCCACGTCCCTTTCTGCTTGAGCCTCACAAACTCCTATGCATCCCTCAAGACCCTCCTACTGCTCCGTGCCCTCCCCCCTGCTTATGCCCACACCTGGAGTTGCAGTGGCTTACCAGGATGTCTGCTCAGCGCCAAGCATGGGGAGAGGGACTGCCTCGCCAGTCTAGGGGACATCTGAGGGGGGCTGCCTCTCCTCCTCCCATGGTCTGGAACAAGCCTATGTCCCTCCTGCCTTACGGACTCCACCCCTGCAGGCATATCCTCCCAAACCACCGCCAGCCAGCATCCACTAGCACCCCCAAGCTGGTGTCAGGGACCTCGGGAGCTCCGTGCATGCGTGTGTGCTGCGTGCATGTGTGTCTGGTCTGCATGTGTGCTGCGTGTGCACGTGTGTGTGCTGTGTGTGCATGTGCGCTGCATGTTGGCGTGTGTGCTGTATGTATGTGCATGTGTACATGTGCGCTGCATGCATGTGCTGAGTGTGTGCATGTGTGTAGCATGTGTGTGCTGCATGCACATGTGCACGTGTGTGTGCGTTCCAGGGCACGCTCCGTGGCGGCACCTTGTCCAGGCACACGTGCTCTGGGGCTGCCTTGGCTCACAGAGTCAAAGGAGATCCACAGCATTCCCCTTCCCAGCCCTGCCACCACAGCCAGGCCCACAGAGGCCAGCAGAGCCCACCACTGTCCCCCTGGGGAGGGGGGGCGCTGGTCATCAAGGGACAGTCGGGAACTCATGCTTCTGGGTCTGCCCGGAATCTCCTTGCTCATGCCCGCATGCGGGCAGCAGGCTCTGAGGACGTGGGACTGACCCCCCCAGGCCCTGCAGGCCCCCCACCGTGAGCTGGGACAGGAGAGCCCACCCCTGGAAACACTCAGGCCTGAAGAAATCGCACGGGGGCCTCAACAGCGTGCCCTGCAGGCCACCAGACTGACCTGTGGACCCCACAGACTGGACCCCACATCTCGGGGGGATATAAGCCAGCACTACCCAAGCCCAGCGCCTCTCAGGCCAGAGAAGGAGCCTCTCAGCTCAAATCTGTGTCTGGACACTAACCAGGGATCCCCGGGCAAGCGAGAGAGCACCAGACTGGGGCCTAGCTTGACTCTCTTTGCCCAGGGGTCACCCGGCCTCTGGGGTCTGTCCCTGGGGTCCCTAGGGGGCCTGTTGGATCCCTGCCCCTTGCCCCCAACTGTGTACTCTGAGAAACCTGCTGAGGGCAGCACTCCACCACACACATCACTGTTGGACCCCAAGAGGGCAGGGTTCTATCTGTGTGCCCAGCCTGGGCCACCACCCAGCAAGGGCTCCAGAGGGACAAGGTGGGCGGGCTCCTGCCCAGCACCACACTCAACCCTGCAGGCCCAGAGCCCTGCCCCACTTCAGCAAACCGTTCCCCGAGGGGTCCCCTGGTCCAGCAACCCCACAGCATCGGTCACTAGATGTCTTCAGACCTCCGAGTGCCCCCACTGCCAGCCCTCCAGAAGCCCCCAGACCAGAGTCAAGGAGTGACCCCAGTCTCAGTGGATGGGTTCCTCTCCCTGCTGCTGGCCCCACCAGGCTGGAGATGCCACCCCCGTCCCGCCACGCTCCAGGCCTACAGGAGCCTGGCCCCCACCGGCGCAGCCATGCCTACCTCTGGCCGACAGCTTCTTGGTGTTGATGATCTTGGCTGCATACTCATGGCCGGTGCAGAGCTTGACACAGCGCCGGACCACAGAGAAAGCCCCCCTGGGGAGGAAATGGGGGACAGAGACAGAGGAGAGCCGATTAACCTCCCTGCGAGCACCTAGCACCCGACCCCAAAGCCCAGCCTGGGCCGTTGCCTTGTTCCGGGCAGGGGCACCAGATGCTCCTGGCCCACGTGCTAGGAGCCTGCCAGACAGAGACCCCTTCCCTGCCTAGAGGACACCCAGCTCCTGCCAGACTGTGGCCTTGCCGTCCTCGCTGGATGAAGGGCCTCCCTGGGGTCTCCCAGTGTCCTCCTCTAGCTCTCTGCACCAAACCGTGAGGCCCAGTGACTCCACCCCAAAGCCACGAACCAGCCCAGCTCCAGGTAGTGTAGCTGGGACTCGTCGAAGGTTCTGGAGGGAGGGAGAAGCATCATGCCACTAAGCCGCCCAGCTGGAGGACAGGGCCCCTCCCAAGTTGCACGGCAGTGCTGGTGCTTCTGAGAGCGGAGGGATGCGGGGGCCGGCACAGAGGGCCCCGAGCAGGCCCTGTGGGTGCCATCGGGTCCCGTGTGGTATTCCACTCGTCACCAGCCCTGGTTTAATTTGATTTCCTAAGAACGCCACACAGGTCCCCGGGAGTCGGCCGGGAACAGGAAATGTCTCAGGAAGAGTCTCAGTCCAGCTGGGAGGCCACAGGGGACGGGCGGGCACAGTGGCCCTGTGGGGCTGAGCACACCAGGCCAGGTGGCGGCCCCTCCACCATCCTCCTCCCCAAAGGTCCCACAGGCACAGGCCTCCCCACCATCCACGCAGCCCGATAAACCCACGGCTGCTGTGGGCGCAGCGAACGCAGCATCTCCAACAGAGAACGCTTGCCCCACAACAGTCCCCTTCCTCCTGGCTCTGCTTCCCGCAGACTCAGGGCCCCGTGCTCAACCGGAAGGTCATGATCTCCGGACATGCGGTCCAAAGGTCAGCGGCCGCCTCACGCCGTGTCCCCAGCCCGCACCGGTCACCTGCTCACGTGGGCTCGTCACCCTCTCGCCCCGCCGATAAGCCAGTGCACGGAGACAGTGTTCACACAGCCTCTGCTCTGACACCGCTCTCCTTTGCGAGCACTTACTGAACCCGTAAACGGAGCCTAACCCAGCGCGCGCACAGGGAGAAAACGTGGTGCCCGCGGAGCTCAGAACTCCGCACGCCTTCAGGCGCCCACTGCGGGCCCTGGGACATGTCCCCGGCTGATGAGGGGGTACCACTGGAGCCTTTCGGAGAAAAAAAGTCATTAAAGCATACTATTCACTTTCCTGAAAAAAACTTAAGTATCGCACTAAATCTAACAGCGCAGCTCATTGTAACCAACGGCTCTGCGCCGGGCTGCGTCGTGCCGGGCTGCGTCCTTGCATTCCTGAAGTCAGCTGGAAAAGCAGGTGGGGGCTGTTTGGGGGGGAGCAAGCAGGCTGGGGGCACACACGGCTCCGTCCACGCCCTCAGCCCCTGTGCACCCTCTCACCATGTCAGAAGACAGGGAAGAGAATGATGTTTTGACCCTCCTGGGAGGAGAAAAGCCAGAAGCTTCCTGCCCGTCTGGGTTTGAAGGCTGCTCTGTCCACACCGCATCGCTCTCTCTGAGCCTGTCTCCCCTCGGCTGCAGGAGCAGGAGAGGCTCCCAGGGCAGTCCAAGGGCTGAGCGAGGCCTGCATGGCCATCTGCCCCCACTGCCTTGGTCTCACGCTCACTGGCTGCTGGAGAGGAACCCAGCCCCACCCACTGTTGGCCCACAGATCACCCAAGGCTCCATGAGCCTCCGGAGGGACAGTCAAGACTTCCTGTGCTAGAATCTGACCTCACAGCCCAGGCGTGACCCCCACCTGGAAGTTGCCAACAGCTGGGGCAGGGTGGGCCTCAAGGGAGGCCCCCAGGGGACGGAGGTGGGCTCATTCTGGGAGCAGGGAAGGACGCATTAGGCCCTCCCACCAGACAGGGTAAGGACAGGATAAACAAGAGTGAGCAGGAATCCCGCCTGGCGCACAGCAGGGAGCGCGTGAACAAGATGATGGCGAGCCTACAGCGAGAAGGGCTCTGGACAGACAGCTATGCGGACCCTGCGGGGGGCTGCCCCTCTGCCCCACATCCGGGGGCCTGCTTCCTCCCGGGGCACAGAAGATCTACGCCCAGGACGGTGAGGACCTGTGTAACGCTGGGGGCAGGCGGGCAGAGGCCAGACACTGGACTAGGAGGGAACAAGGAAGGCAGCAGGCACAGTGCATCCAGCAGGCACTCAATAATGGAGCTTACCGGACACAGACCTTTTCCCCCTAAGGTCCTGCCTGCCAGGTAAGGAGAGGGCACCTCTGGGAGCCCCTCTGGGGTAGTCCCTGTTGCCTGGCCTACAGGAAAGTTCTAGGGAAGCTGTGCAGCCCCAAGGAACCACCACCCCTCTGGCCTCTGGTCATGGCAAACCCCCAATCTCATGGCCCACACCAGGCATCTGCCCCCTCCCCCTGGGCTGGCCCTGAAGGACTGCCAGGAACTGCGCCTCCCAGATGGGCCACCTGCCCTCCCTGCACCTGGACTGGGGCTCAGCCTGGCATCTCAGAGCAGCTGCTGCCTCCTCCCCTCGCTGCCAGCTCGGCCAGTTGCCAGACCCCGAGCAAGGAAGTCTCCCGGAACCGCAAGTATGCTGAAAAAAATGTGCTCTTCAGGCCACCCGCCAGGGTTCCAAACCAGGGGTCCCAACATCCAGGACACGGTGGAGAGAGGTGGGACCAGCAGTGTCCTTCCTCGGGACTCACATCATCCTGCCCCCAGAAAGATATCATCGAGAGACATCTACCTGACCAAGGGCCCGGGTCTCTCTTCCGACCCCCCCAGGACGGCTTCTCTGCTACTGTGGTCCCACTGTAGACAGGGTCATTTTCTCAGTCTCAAGCCAGCAAGGACTCAAAAGACATTCTCTTTTTTTAATCAGCTTGACTCGACTCTTAAAAGCCCCACAGCGCCCTTGCTCCCGGGGGGCCTCAGGATCTGAACACTCGTTTCTAATCACTTTGAACGGCACAGTGAGTTCCACCAGCAAGGCCCCATCCAGACAGGCAGCAGGGCGACCTCCTGGCTCAGAGCGGCCCCCATCCAGGCCGGCCCTCCTCCCCACTCCCCTCCCCGCCCTTCCCTGCACCCCCGCAGCGGCCCTCCTGGCTTCTCCCCTACAAGCCCACGTGGTCCATGGCCCCTGGAGCTTCCTCACCTGGGTGCAGTCCAGAGACCATGCCGGCCCCTGCCTGTTTGTGGCTCTCCGTGAGCCCGTCCTGGTGGGGGCCGGCCCTCCCCCCGGCCCTCCTGCTCTGCCCAGGGGCCCCACGGACTCAGCCCCCTCAGGAGACACCCTCCATCCCGCGGCAGATGCCCCCCACCCCCTCCTGCGGCCTGCTCTCCGCCGTCCGCCCCATCCCAGTCTCTCGCTCTTTCTGGGGACCGCCCCCTCCCCTCCAGCGGCACAGGCAAGCCCACTCGTCCCCCAGGGGGGACGCAGCGAGCTAGCGGGCAGTGAGGGCCCCCGTCAGCCAGCGCAGGGGCGTAGGGGTCGCGTCCTCACTGACCTCCCGCTGCTGCCCGCCCAACCTGTGGTCCCAGCAGCAAGGTCCGGCCCTGCGCTTTCCTCCCGTCTCTGAACCGCTCCCACAGGCCGCCCCCCACCCAACGCCACAGGGAACCTGCCCCTGACGCGCACGACCCGCGCCCGCCGCCGCGCCCGCTCCCCGCCGCACCTGCCCACGAAGACCTGCCGCTCCCCGCCCCGCCCGCTCTGCGCCCGCGCCCACCTGCACGCCGGCCCCGCCCCGCCAGCCCGTCTCTGCCGGCCCCGCCCCCTTACCCAGCCCCTCCCCGCAGCCCCGCCCTCCCCGCCTCTACTGGCCCTGCCCCCTCTGTCAATCCCACACCGCCCCGCCCCCCGCCCCCGCAGCCCCGCCCCCTGCGCCCCCGTCAACCCTTCGTCTCGCCCCTGCGACTCCCGCCCGCAGCTGCCCCTGCTTCTCAGCTGGGCGGCTCGGCTCTCACCCGGTTTCCTGGCAGAGCCTGGGGGGCAGCGGCGGCCCCTGTCCGGCCGCCCCCACCCGGGTCACGCCCCGCCTCACCCCGCCCTCCACGCGGGGGCTCATCTGCTGAGCGGCGGACTCGCCAGGTTTGGGAAGGAGTCCGGGGGTCCAGCCCACACCGCGCAGGTGCCCCTCGGCGCCCCGGGGGCCGGGCCTTCCCGCAGCGAGCCCGGCCGAGGCCCAGGTCCGGACCGCCGCAGAGCCTGCAGGGGGCCGCTGCGCTCCCGCGGGTCGCAGAGTTCACAGCCGAGCAAACCAACGCCTTGAGTCAAAGCAAAGGACCCAACCGTGGTTCACCTGCTGGCCCAGGCACCCCGCAGCTGGGGACGGAGTTGGGGTGGAGGTCTGCTCGGGACGGAAACGGCTGTCCTGAGCGCCCCGCCGGCAGGCCGACGATCCTTCCGGAACAGGCCGGGCGGGCAGCAGAGGCTCCTGGCCGCTCCTCCAGCCTCCCCACTGCACACTCACGAGTCCGCGCTCTGAGACCAGCCCGAGCCGGTACCGCGTTCTCCGCGGCCTGGCCGCACCCAGACAGGCTCAGCTCAGGGGGTCCCGGCCAGGCCCGGGACGCACCGGCCAGGGACGCCCTTCACTTGTTCCTTCCCCTTCGTTTAAACTGAACCAAGCTGCTCTCCGTGTATTAGCTGGATGCCCTCTTCCTACCTCTGCCTGAGACGAGCTCTGGGGAAGGAAGGGAGGGGTCCTTCTATGGTTTCAATCGACTTAGGTAACTGGGCAGAAAACATTAACTTCTACATGAAACGGAGGGCTGCGATTGTTGTTTTTATGCATTTCCTGCTTATACTACTACTACTACTTCCAGTAAGCGTCATCCATGCTCCTGGCAGAAAACGGAATCAAGGTAGTTGGAAGAACACGCGGAAGGCGCCCCCACCTTCCTGAACCGCTGGGGGACCCGCACCTGTTTACACTCTGTCCTCCCTCCCTCCCGGACACCCTGAACAACCCTTCCACGTGTGGTAGCTGCAAACTGCTCCGGCAGAGGACGGCAACCCCAGGGACGCCAGGAGGGAACTGTCAGCCTCCTGGCCTCCCCGGCCTCCCCCGCCTCCCGGGCCCTGGGGCTGGAGCCGGGATGGAGCGCCCAACAGGATTTGGGCAAGCGTTGTGTCCCACTGGGCAGGAGCTCCGGGTCCCGCTGCAGGAGTGATGTGCAGAGCCCAGGCCCTCAAGGGCCGCCCATCCCCAGAGAGGATGGCTCTCGCTCAGGACCGCGTCCCACCGCCGTCCAGGGAGGACACGGGGAAGCAGGTCTGAAGAAGCCTGGCAGGAGACCAGTGTGGGTAACTGCACCGTATCTGTGAACACCCGCATCCCTGTGGCCTCGGCAGTGTCCACGCAAGCCACGCGTGCCAGAGCCTGGTTTGTGGACTGCCTTCTGTGTCGAGTGTCACCTCACACACAATCCCCACGCTCTGACCTAGATCACGACTTGTCCTCTTCGGAGCAGACAGCATTCCTTCCAGGGGTCGCCGAGCACTTTCTCAGCCGACAGGCACTGGGGATGTGTCCGATGTCCCTCCTCAGAAATGGCCTGCCATGAACATCTCGGTTATTTCCATAGAGTTATTAAGGCACATTAGCTGGGCAATTCACAACAACTTACCACACCACCAGTGATGAAAAGACGCCTGCTCTTCGGCTGCCCCGGTGTCCAACCCGGGCCTTTCCCAGGCCCTTGAAATCCCGGTGGCTCCCAGCCCGGACCTTTGAGCCCCTGCAAGAAACTACAGCTCTGCACCATCCCTGCTGTGCTAATGTCCTGGGGCCACCTCAGCAAAGCACCACAGGCTGGTGGCTTAAACAGCAGAAAGGTATTGTCTCCCAGGCCCAAGGGCGAGAAGTCCAAGATCAAGGTTCCGGTTCCTCCTTCGGCCGTGAGGGAGGGTCTGTTCCGGCCTCTCCCCAGCTTCCGGGGGTTGGCTGGAGATCCTTGGTGCTCCTTGGTCTGTAGAAACATCACCCCGACCTCTGCCTTCATGTCACAGGGCATTCTCCCTATGTGCCTGTCTCTGTCCAAATTTCCCCTTTTTAGAAAGACACAGTCATGTTAGATGAGGAGTCATCCTACACCAGGATGATTCATCTTAACTCGTTACATCTGCCACGACCCTATCAAGGGTCACATTCTGAGATCCCGGGGTTAGCACTCCAACATGTGAATTCTGAGGAGACACAATTAATTCAACCCCCAACACACACGGGCCCTCACCTCAGCTCCACCTGATGTGCCACTGTGTGCACCAGGCAAACATTTCCCAAATGATGTTCCTCAGACTTTACCTCTGCAGGAAGTCAACAGATGGTAGGTACAAAGGGGGCTCTTTAGGCAAAGTTTGAGAACTAGTAAGTTAAATGAAAAGTTTTCCTTGCTTGCTTGCTTGCTTTTTTTTTATTGCAGGACTTCTCAGAGCCTTTAATATGGTCATCTGTGCTAGGAGTGTCCAACTAGGGAGTCATGAGGTGCAGCCTCTCCCTAATTATTCCACCACAGCTTTGCGCAGTAGCAGTATCGTAGCCAATGAGGTTTATCTGAGGCGCGATTATTGCTAATTGAAACCTGATTATTTCACCGCAGAAGTCTTTACTCAGGAAGTGTCATGAGGGCCAGGAATGGGGGCATAGGGTCTTCGAGGCTCCAGGCCTCAATCCTGACCCCTTTCTGAAACCCTATGAGGCCCGCCGAAGTCCAGCGACAGATGTCTTCTGAATGAACCCACCCACAAAGTAGGAAATGGCGAGGCGGGGCAGAAACACCGCCGCCGCCGCCGCAGGCCCGCGTCCACCGCCCGGCCACGGACACACACCCGAATGCGAGAAGAGGAGCACCTTCACCGGGAGTCCTGCGGGCGCAGCTCAGAGGAAGAACCCGGCAGGGCCCCGCACGACCACTCGTGCCAGGTGCCCTGACCAGATCCGGGCGTGAGTGTGCACAGTGGTGACTAATCGTTGTGACTTTCCGCAGTCACACCAAGGTCGGCCAGCCCCACACAGATGAAGAGCTTGACCTTGGCACGTGTCCGCAGCGTCGGGTTTCAGTCTCACAGCTCATGCCGTCCCCCTCCCCCGCCACGGCTGCGCTCCCCTGCGGCCTACAGACCCTCGAGCAGCTTCCTGGAGGGCTCGGAGCAGCAGAGGTGACGGGCCCAAGACGGGCGTCAGCCCAGGGGACGCGGCGAGGTCTGGAGGGGGAGGAACACGCTGGGACAGAGCTACTGTGGGAAGACGAGAAGGTTCTGGAGAGACGGTAGCGATGGCTGTGCACAATGCAAATGTCCTCAGGCTACGGATGCCAGACTCTTAAAATCAGTTTAAATGGTTAATTTTATATTATGTGTATTTTACCACAAGGGAAAAAACAAAGGGATGGAGAACATGGGAGCAGCCGCACTGATCTCAGACGGAGCAGAGGGAGCGAGGGGTTATCAGGGCAAAGAGGCGCCTCACACCACGACGTCCAAGACGCGACAGTCCTTAGCGTGGACACTGGAAGTACGTCAAACCGCACGAGGAAAACCTGATGGAGCTGTAAGAAGTCGATGAATCTACATTCATGGTTGGAGACTTCGCCACCCCCCGTGGGAAGCGGACACACCCAGCAGGCAGAAAACCACGAAGGCCGTCGCCAAACTCACCGGCACCCTCGGTCAGCTAGAGCTCCGGGACATCGACAGTGCCCTCACCCACCAAGAGCGGAACACACGTTCCCAAGCTCACACGCACACACTCCCAGACCACATTCTGGGCCGTAACACACCGTAACACACTTGTTAGACGAGACATCATACACAGCGCGCTCTCAGATCACAGTGGGATCACACTGGAAACGAACACAGAAAGACCGCTGGAAAACCTCAAAACACAGCAGGTCAGACTACACACTTCCAAAAACACATGGGTCAAAGAAAAAATTTCAAGAAAAAATTTTAACTATTTTAGTTAAATGAAAATGAAAATAAAACTTAACAAAATTTGCAGGGCTTACTAATAGCAGTGCTTAGAAGAAAATTCAAGCCACCGAATGCATATGGTGGAAGAGAATACTTAAAACCAATAATCTAAGCTTCCACCTTAGGAAACTAGAAAAAGAAGAGCAAATTAAATACAAAGCAAGCAGGGGTGCCTGGGGGGCTCAGAGGGTGAAGCCTCTGCCTTGGGCTCAGGTCATGATCTCAGGGTCCTGGGATCGAGCCCCGCATCGGGCTCTCTGCTCAGCGGGGAGTCTGCTTCCTCCTCTCTCTGCCTGCCTCTCTGCCTGCTTGTGATCTCTGTCTGTCAAACAAATAAATAAAATCTTTAAAATAAATAAATAAATACAAAGAAAGCAGCAGACATAATAAAAGAGCAGAAATCAATGAACTTGAAAACAGGAAATAAATAGAGAAAATCAATGAAACCAAAACTGATCTTTTGAAAAGATCAATAAAACTGACAAGCCTTTAGCCAGGATAAGGAAAAAGAAGAGAGGGCACAAATTACTAACATCAGAGATGAAAGGGGCCAACACCGATCCCCCGGAAATTAAAAGGATAATAAAGGATACGATGAGCAACTCCATGCCCAGAAGTTGATAACACAGATGAGATGGACCAACTCCTTGAAAGACATAATCTGCCAAAACTCACACAAGAAGAAACAGATGATCTGAAGAGGCCTATGTCTTTTAAGGAAATTGAATCAACAATTAATAAATTTCCCAAACAGAAGGCCTCAGGCCCAGTGGTGTTTGGTATAACAACAAATGGATATTCTTGTGGATTCCAGTGGGTTCACTGGTGAATTCTACCAAACACTTGAGGAAGAAGTTAGACCAATTCTCTACAATCTCTTCCAGAAAAAAAAGCAGCAGAGGGACTATTTCCTAACTCATTCTGTGAAGCTATCATTACCCTAAAACCAAAACCAGACAAAGACATTATAAGAAAAGGAAACTACAGACCAACATCTCTCATGAATATGGATGCAAAAATCCTCAACAAAATCCTAGCAGAGTCCAACAGTACACTCCACGGCCAAGCAGCAACGTCTCCCCAGCAGGCAAGGCTGGCTAGTTCAACATTTGAAAACCAGCTCACATAACCCGTCACACCCACTGATTTAAAAGGAAAATCACGAGGGGCGCCTGGGTGGCTCAGTGGGTTAAAGCCTCTGCCTTCGGCTCAGGTCATGATCCCAGGGTCCTGGGATCGAGCCCCGCATCGGGCTCTCTGCTCAGCAGGGAGCCTGCTTCCTCTCTCTCTCTGCCTGCCTCTCTGCCTACTTGTGATCTATGTCTGTCAAATAAAGAAATAAAATCTTAAAAAAAAAAAGAAAAGGAAAATCACGTGATCGTATCACCAGATGCAGCAGAGCCTTTGACGACATCCAACATCCATCCGCAGTAAAAATCTCAGCACTGGGAACAGAGCTACCGTAACTTGATGAAGAACACTGCATTGGCTCAAGATATCAGAGTCTGGGTGGCTTCAAAACAGGAACTTATTTTCTCACACTTCTGGAGGCCGCGGGTCCAAGATCAAGGTCCTTCGGGGTCTGGGCTCTTCTGTGAGCCCTCCTCTCTACACTGGCAAGCGGCCACCATCTCCCTGAGTGCTCACAGGGCCTTTCCTCAGTGGGTACACAGGAAGATAGAGCCAGTAAACCCTCCGGTGTCTCTTCTTACAAAGACCCAATCTTATGACCTCAATTAACCTTAATTACCTCCTAAAGATCTTACCTCTAAATACAGTCCCACTTGGGGCTAGGGCTTTAACCTATGAATTTGGAGGGGCGGGCTACAGTTTAATCCTTAGCAAGAACCTACAAAAAACCTATAACTAACCTCATACTTTTGGAGAAAGTAGATGCTCTCCTTTAAGACCAGATACAAGGCCAAAATGTCCCTTTTCATCACTCCTTTTCAACATCGTACCGGGAATCCTAGCAGATTCACTAAGATAAGAAATGGAAATAAAAGGTATACAGATTGGGAAGAAAGAAATAAAGCTGTCTTTCTTTGCAGATGAATGATAACCTATGTAAAAAGTCTCCCAAATGGATAAAAAAACAAAAACAAAAACCACGAATCTTCCTGGAACTAATGAGCGATTATAAAAAAGTTGCAGGATACAAGATTCGTATACGAAATTAACTGCTTTTCTACACACCGGCAACAAGCAAACGGAATCTGAGATTTAAAACGCTATACTGTTTCCATCACCACCAAAAAATGAACTATACCTGGGTATCACAAAACACGTGCGAGATCTGCAGAAGAAAAACTCACAACTTCCACGAACGAGATCCAAGAACGAAATGAATGCAAAGACGTCTCACGTCCATGGGTAGGAAGACCGTACGCTGTCAGGACGTCCATTCTTCCCCACGTGGCCTAGCTTCAGCGCGGTTCCGATCAAGATCCCAGAAAGAACCGAAACTGCTAGTAAAGTCCATTTGGAGGCAAAAGACCCAGAGTAGCCGACACAAGACCACAGAAGAGCGGAGTCGGAGGCTGACGCTATCCGGCTTCAAGACTTACTACGAAGCTGCGGTAATCGAGGCCGTGGGTAACACATCAATGGAAGCCAACAGAGAGCCCAGAAACGGACCCACACTCGGAGTCAACCGACTCTCGGTGGAGAGTAAAGGTGAGCCAGCAGAGGAAACCTTTGCAACAGATGGTGCTTGCTGTGGTCTGAATGTTTGTGTTTCCCCAAATCCACATGATCGAATCTGAGCTCCCAAGGTGAGGTCTCAGGAGGGGCTTTTGGGCGGTGAGGGGGTTGGGAAGCTGGAGCCGCACCAATGGGACCAGCACCTTAGAACAGAGACCCTGGAGAGATCTCACCACGCATCCACGGCGGGAGGACACAGGGATGACAGCTGTCTAGGCTGCGGGCTCTCCCCAGATGCTACATGTGCGGGCACCATGACCTTGGACTCCCAGCCCCCCAAACTGTAAGAAATCACTTTTTATAAGCCACGCAGCTTGTGGTATTTTGATCACGGTAGCCTGAACAGACCAAGTCCTAGAACGACTCACTCTCCAGATGCCAAAAAAAAAAAAAAAGAGAGAGAGAGAGAATCTAGACATAGACATTACATTTATTACAAAAATTAACTTGGGGCATCTGGGTGGCTCAGTGGGTTGAGCCTCTGCCTTCAGCTCAGGTCATGGTCTCAGGGTCCTGGGATCGAGCCCCGCATCGGGCTCTCAGCAGGGAGCCTGCTTCCCCCTCTCTCTCCGCCTGCCTCTCTGTCTACTTGTGATCTCTCTCTCTGTCAAATAAATAAATAAAATCTTTTTTAAACAATTAACTCAAAACAGATTGTAGACCTACATGTAAAAGGCAAAATTATAAAAGTCCTAGAATACGTTGTAGGAGAAAATCTAGGTGACCTTGGGCTTGGCAAAGACTTTCTCAGATACGGCACCACAAGCGTTTCCACGAAGGATACAACTGACCGAATGGGCTTCACCAGAATAAAACCTCTGCTCTGGGACAGGTTAGGACACTGAGAAAATGAGCCACAGACAAAAGGAAGTATCTGCCAGACACACATCTGGGGCTGGACTTGCATTAAAAATACACAAAGAATTACTGAAGCGCAACAGTAAGAAAAACAAACACTCCAGTATAAAAATGGGCCGAAGACAGGCACAGACACCTCGTCTAAGACGCAGTAAGCACGTGGACAGACGCCCCACGTCCAGTGTCGTCAGGGAAACGTAGATTAAAATGACAAGGAGACTCCATTATGCCCCGATTAGGACGCCCGAGATTCAGGACCCCGACAACGCCCAGTGCTGGGCACAGAGCGGCAGGAGCGCCCTCCCTGCTGGTGGGGCGCAGACGGGTGCTGCCGCTCTGGGGGACACTGGGGATTTCTCACCAACACTCTCTTACCATAGGGTCCAGCAATTGCGCTACTGGGTATTTACCCAAAGGACCGCCCATCCCCCTGCCACTGTGGAGGCCGAGGGTGAGGGAGGGCAGGGGGACACCCCGGGGGACAGGAGAGAGGGCCCTGCTGAGGCTGCCCTCCATGCGGCGTGTCCGGGCACCCTGCGTGCTGCTGCTCACCGTCCCCTGCTGTCCTTCCTCCCTTCTCTCCAGTAACCAACATTCTCCAGGACTCTCCAGTGACAACCACACTGGGCCCTCACAGAAGCCACGGACCGAACCCAAGTGCCAGGGATGCATCAAGCAAAGACCAAAATCAGGACAGAGGTGGGGCAAGAGGGCAGGAGAGCCCAGCACCACCCCAGACCGCTGCTCCCCGCAGGCTGGCTAGGTCAGATCTTCGTCTCTGGCGCTCCTCTCCTGTGGGCACCGGGAGGCCTTGGCCAGTCCAGGGCCCCCCGGCTCCCAGGGCCCACGGCCCCGGGCAGCAGGAGGGCTGAGCCTGGAGGCTGGCGGTTTGGCCAACAGGGAGAAGCGCCTGTGGGCCTGAAGCCCACCGTGGACCCAGGGTGAGGCGGCGGGGCTGGGGCTGACGGCATCCCTGTGTCCACGGGCCGCGTGAGCTGTCTGCGTCCTCCGCCAGCCCCACGTCAGTGGGGTGGAGGCCGCAGCAGCCCCTCTGCGGGGGGCCATCACCCCTTCACCGCTCCACCCGAGGGGGGCAGGTGCGTCACATGTCTGGGAGGGAGCACCAAGGTGAGTTCTGTGCTGTCCCCTAAAACGCACCTGGACACTGCGTCTGCTCCCAGACCCCGGGCGGCAAGGATTCCGGTTTGCTGTGGAAACTGGTCATCAGCTGGGGGCCAGGCACAGAGGCAGTGACACTGGGACAGGACGGGTAAGCCCAGCCAGGCCTGGAGCCTCCACCACACAGCCCTTCTGTGCCTTACCCAGGCCCCCACCCTGGCCTGCCCCCATGTCCACTCTGCAAGGCATGGGACAGGTGGGAGATGTGGAGAAAGGGGAGTGTGGGCTCTGCCCACGGCCCGAGGAACCGATAGGTCCTCCCCCTCAGAATCCTGGTCCAAAAGGAAAACTGCAGTGGGGAGTGCCTGAGGGGGCCCCCCAGGCCAAGGGCACACCCCGAGGAACCTGTCCATGGTCTGTGGCCTCCATGGACCATCAGGCCCAGTGGGCCCAGGAGTGGGCCCAGGAGGGTCCAGCAAAGGCCCCGAGGGAGCAGGTGCAGGTGGCCACAGGGGGTCCTGGGCAGCACGTGCTGAGGCCGCCTGCCCTGCATGGGGACAGTGACATCACGTTCAGGCTACTGAGCTCTCAAGAAAGGGTGCCCTGGCCTGCAGCCCACCCTGTGCCTCCATGTCCCACTGCACGCCGGGGGGCTGCCCCCAACAGTGCCTGAACCTGGCTCCGTGTCCTCGGCCCTGGGATGGGCCCAGCACCGTCCCTGGAAAGGGGTCTGTGTCACTGCCCCACTAGTGTGACCAAGGACAGATACAGAAGCCCACCGGGAAGAAACAGGCCCGCCACAGTGATGGCTCCCCACAAAACGGCACCTGGGACTTCCAGCCAGGGCTCCGCAGGGGCCAAGACACAGCCACCCAGAAACACAGGGCCAGACAGTCAGGGACAGGGACAGGGACAGAGCTAAGCCAGACCCCTGGAGAGCCCCAAGTTACTGCCCAGGTCACTCCTGCAGCAGCCACCAGAAGACAGACAGCAACAGGGATGGCCAGTATCTCCACTGCCTCAGGGGACACACTGCGTGCTGCGCACAAGCCCCCCGAGCTGCCCAGTGTCTACTGCACAGCAGCAGAGGCCAGGGGGGCGCGGGGACTTACAGTGGCTTGGGCTTTTTCCTGCAAGGTGTGTTTCAATTAAAGCTTTAGAGACTTGTTTTTGTTTTATGTTTCAGGTCGATCAGAAGTCAACCCTCTTTAGTTTTCTTCTCGAAGGATGCAAACATCCATGTGATCGGCTTAGGGGCCCCTGAACTTCTAACAGATAAGCTTTCTGGCAGGTCTCGGAGCAAAGGTGTGGGTTTCCACAGAACCAACACATGGGGTCAGAAGAGACCCCAGAAAGTCCCTGCCCCAACCCTCCTGGTTTATAGAGGGGGACTGAACCCAGTGACGTTCCATGGAGGCCCAGGGCCACACAGCCCAGTGTCACACAGTTGTGGCCAGAAGGAGGAGACCACGTGAATGTCTTTTAAAAATGTCCTGTGCACAACCTGTTCACGGCAGCTGGGAGACAGAGACAACCGGAACGTGCGGCAACAGATGAACAGAACGTGGTCCGTCCCCAGCCTGGAAGAGGAAGGAGCCCCCGACCCGCTCCCGCGTGGCTGACCCCGGAGGCCGCCACGCTGAGCGGAAGGAGCCGCGCACGGAAGGACACGCTGTAGGGTTCCGGCTCCGGGAGGTGCTGGGGGGCGTCCAACCCACAGGGCCGGAGAGCAGACGGGGGGCAGCAGCGTGGGGGCAGGGGATGGGGGCTAGTGTCTCCCTCGCGGGGGACAGTGCCGGGGAGAAAGTTGTAGGGACCGTGGTGGTGGTGGCGGCCGCCCCCAGAGCGGACGTGCTCGATGCCCCTGAAGTGTGCGCTTCGAGCCGGTGAGGACGGGGAGAGTAACCTCGCGAGCATCTCACAATAGACTGTCCTCGTGCTGTGCGCAGCCGGGTCTCCGAGAAACCATCAGGGGGAGGGCAGAGGCTGGTGCTTGTAACACTTTGTTGACAACCAGGTTTTTCAGAAGACTTCCCTCCACACGCACCGGAAGAAGGCGGTGGGGGTCCAGGCAGAAGGCCAGGAGGGGATGGACGGCAGCAAGCATCTGTGGGGGCCTGGCACGGGCAAGGCAGCGGCTGGGCCCCATCAGCTCCCCGGTTCGGGCACAGCAGAGTGGCCGGTCTACAGCACCAACCATGATCGTTGGGGGCCGGGGGTCTCTGGCTCTGAGCCAGCTCCTCCTCCCAGCCCCCGGGGAAATGCTGCCACCACGGGAGGCTTCAGGACTGGGGATGGCACACGGGGGACACGCCACAGCCTGGGTTGGGACGGGCGGCCACGGGGCCAGCTCCCGGCACGCTGTGCGACCCACCCTCACGAAGGCCGGGGCTCTGAGGCGTCCCGGTCCACCCACGGCCCCACAGCCAGCCTGTGCGAGCCCCGCGAGGCCCACACGCCCACAGGCTGTGCAGAGTGGGGCCCGGGCACCTGGCCGACGCCACACGGGCAGGATGCACCGCTGTGTGGGTGGAAGCTAGCACCCTACCTGCCCGACATGGGACAGCAAAGAAGACTCGGATGAGGCTGGGAAGCGGACATCCTGACACCTGGAACGGCAGCCCAGCCCCGAGGGAGGGCCCTCGATGCCCCGTGCAAGGTCAGGGGCCATGAAGCCCGCCACACCCCCTTCTGAGGGGAAGCCGTGGTCCCTAGGAAGGCATCAAGGGGGGATCCCGAAGGACCCTTCGAGGGCAGGGAAGGGGGAGGGACAGAGGGGGACAAACCCAGGCCCCCAGCAATGGGAGGGGAACGCCAATCCATCGGTCAGCACACTCTGAACCGCTGTGGGAAGAGACAGGGGATCACCCCCTCATAGGGCAGACCATCCAGCAGGCGGTCAAGACAGGCACTTGCTCACGTCCTCCAGGAAGTGAAATGTGCCGTCCCGGCTGGGCACCAGGCTGGACAGGCACCTCGAAGTTGTGCACCTCACAAGTCGCAGTGCTGCCATGGGACCCCAAGCAGACCCGCCTGGGAGGGAGGGGGAGTGCGGACGAGGGCCCCCGAGGAGCAAGGCCCTGGCCCGGGAGTCCCCGACGGCACAGTCCAGGGCCAGGGAGGACAGAAGCCACTGGAGCCCCGGGACAAACCCCAAAGGCAAAGTATTTCGGAGGTCCCCTCCCCAACACGTGTGTCCAGAGGGGCTGCAGGACCCTCACCCCACCTGGCAGCTGCACTCAAGACAAGAGCCCCCCAGCTCAGGCCCTGCTCCGGGGGGGCTGGGGGGGCACCTCGGAGGGTGCTTGGGGACAGTGGGAGCCTGGAGGATGGGCAGGGGGAGCGGAGAGGGGGTAAGGAGAGGCACAGGAAGGGAGAAAGAAAGGAGAAAGCCCTGCTGAGGACCCAGAGAGGCGACCAGACATCCCAGAATAACAGGGCCTGGGGTCCGGGCTCCCTGCCGCCCCCACTCCAGCCCTCCTGGCCTCGCCAAGGCCAACCCTGCTGACAGCAATTCCCTTTCCTGGGCCGGTCCCACACCCCCTGGGACCCACTCTTCCCGCTCCCCAGGGAGCCTCGCCCTCCAGAGGCAGGAGCACAGGCCTCCCGCCAGCACGGTGCCTTCCAGAACCAAGGCGCGTGGGCCTTGGCCCCAATCTCGCCGCTCTGTTTGCTCTGAGACCGCTGTGGACCAGCGCCAGCCGGGCCTGGCTTCAGAAACACAGAGGACAAGAGGCTCCGGCCTCTGCTGCCTCCACCAGCGCCCCAGCGGGCAGAGGGCCATGGGAACGGCTCACATCGGCTGGGCCACGGCCCCACACGGGCACGGTGGGGACAGCGCCAGGGAGCTGCCAGCCAAAGCCGCTCTCGTTGCAAATCTCACTTCTTGGCAATTTGGGGGTTGAGAGCCAGATGCTAGAGTTCTCTCTTTTTTTCTACGTTGGTTTTATTTAGGTTTAAACATCTTTATTGAGATAGAATTCATGGACCAAACAATTCACCCACTTCAAGTGTATAATTCAATGGTTGTTACTACAGCACGGAACCGTCCGTCCGTCACCACGGACGGCGTAAGCTAAGCTCACATTCCCATCACCCGGCACGCGCTGCGCCCGACCGCCGCGCTGCCCACTGTGCCCCCACGCCGCCCTCTGCGCCCACGAGCTGCCTGCCCCGGACGCGTCAGGTAACGGGACCAAACGACACGTGGGCCTCCAGACTGGCTTCTCTCCACGCTCCCCAGGCCATGCTGCCGTGCCGTGCACCGAACACGTCAGACCTCATTTCTTCTTATGCCAAGGCTTCCCAGTCGCGTGGACACGGCCTGTTCTCTTCACCCGTTCCTCAGTCGATGGGCATTCGGGGCCTTTGACTCTCTGGCTGTTAGGGTTCCGGCTCCGAGGAGCAGGATTCTGTGTGGACCTGTGCTTTCCTTGCTCTTGGGTACGTGTCTAGGAATGGAACGTTTGGAGGAACGGCTTTCTACGGCAGCTGCACCATTCCATGTCCCCAGCAGCAGCGTGAGGGCTCCAGCCCACACCCTCGCCGACGCTGGCCACCGTGGGCCTTCGTGACGCTCGCCATCAAGTGGAAGTGCGGTGGGGTCTGCTGTGGTTTTCGCTGGCATTTCCCCAAATGTCTCTCTTCACGCACTCATCGTGCACTTGGACATCTTCTCGGGAGAAATGTCTATCTAGGTCCTTTGCCCAATTTCTGATTGGGTTGTCTTCTTACTGTTAGATAGTACACTCTTGAACTAGTCTAAACACGAACTCCTTATCTGATATGTGATGTACAAATATCTTCTCCCATTCCGCAAACTGTCTTCTCACTTTCCGGAGGGCATCCTTGGAAACACAAAACTTTTTAATGCTGATTATGTCCTCTTTTTCTTGTTGCTCGTGTTTCTGGTGTCCTACCTAAGAAACCATTCCCAAATCCTGGATCACAAAAATTTCCTCCTGTATTTTCTTCCAAGAATGTTATAGGTTTAGCTCCTACAGTTAGGTCTATGATCCATTTTGAGATCATAGTGTTACGGTGTTAGGTAGGGTTCCAACTTCATTCTTTTGCACATGAACACCCAGCTGTCCATTTGTTGAATGGACAGTAATCTTTCCCTATTGAGGTGTCTTGTTGTCCTTGTCAAAAATCCAATAATAAGATGTATGGGTTTACCCTAGACTCTCAGTCCTATTCCCCTCATCTATGTATTTACCCTTATGCCAGTACCCATGCTGTCTTGATTGCTGTGGCTATATAATTAGGTGTTTGGTTTTTTTTAAGTACTCTCTACCCCCAACGTGGGGCTCAAACTCACAACTCAGAGATCAAGAGTCGCATGCTTCCCCAACTGAGCCAGCCAGGCGCCCCTAGTTTTGAAATTAGCAAGTGGAAGTCTTTCCACATTGTTCCTCCTTTTTAAGAATATTCTGGCTCTTTCTGGGTCTCCTCACATTTCTGTATGAATTTTACGATCAGCTTGTTGGTTTTTCTAAAGGCAGCTGGAACTTTGACAGATATCACATGGAATCTGTAGGTCAATTTGCAGTCTCCAGCTGTATTAACATTCAATCTTCCAGTTCATGAACATGGGATGTCTTTCCATTTCCTTAGGTTTTGAATTTCTTCCAACAGTAGTTTGTGGTTTTCAGTGTTCAAGTTCTTACACTCCTTTTATCGATTTATTACTCAGTATTTTATTCTTTTAGATATTATTGTGAATGGAATTATCCTAATTCCTAATTTTATCTTGGGATCAAACGTTGCTAGTGTAATAAAAATATAATGGAATTTTATATCTTCATCTTGTGTCTTGCAACTTTGCTGAATTCATTTTTAGTTCCGATCATCCTCCTGGGAGTTCCTTAGGCTAATCTACATATAAGACCATGTCAACTGCAAACCCAGAGATGGGTTTACCCATTCCTTTCCAGTACAGGTGCTTTCATTTTTCTTGCCCAGCTGTCCTGGCTAGAACGTCCTGCATGTGTTAACAGTGGTGGAAAGAGCAGATACCCTTGTCTTGTCCTGACCTGACATTGACCTTGGGAGAAAGCATTCAGCTTTCATCGTGCAATATGTCAGCTGTGGGTTTTTCATAGACGACCCTTATCAAGTTGAGAACATTCCTTTCTATTCCTAGTTAGTTAGGTATTTTCACCAAGAAAAAAATATTAGATCTTGTCAAATACTTTTCTGCATCTATTGAGATAATCAGATAATCTCTTTGCTTATTCTATTAATATACTGTATGATGGTGACTGAATTTTGTATGTTGAACCAACTTCCCATTATCCAGAGATAAACTTTCCTTGTTCATAATCTATAACCTTTTTCTATGTTGCTAGATTCATTTCGTTAATATTTTCTTGAGGATGTTGCATCTATATCCATATTGGTCCATAGTTTTCTTTCTTCTGGGGTCCTTTTTTGGTGTTGGTATTAGGGTATTACTGTTTCCACTGAATGAGTTGGAAAAAAATTCCTTCCTCTTCTATTTTTTTGAATGACTTTGTGAAGGACTGCTATTAATTCTTTAAATGTCTGACAGAATTGACCAGAAGCCTGGGCTTCTCTTTGTGGGAGATTTCAAAATTTCTTGCTCATCAATGAGTCTGTCATTGTTATAGGCCTATTCAGATTTTCTGTTTCTTCTTGAGTCAATTTCAGTTGCTTGTGTCCTTCCAAGAATTTGTCTGTTTCGTCTAGGTTATCCACCTTGGCACACACTTCTGCATGGACTCCCTATCATCTTTTCATTTCTATAGGGTCAGTTGTATTGTCCCTTTTCCATTCCTGATTTTAGCAGTTAGAGTCTCCTCTCCTTTGACATGCCCCAACCACCCCTTTTACAGCTGCAACCTCCCTCCTAAACAGCACTCCCGAGTCTCTGTACTTCTTCCTGGAGCAGAGGTATTAATCACCTTCTACCCCATCATATAATGTGTTTAGTGTTTATGTCTGTGACTTGCCTCCCCCACCAGTATAAGCTCCTTGGGAGCAAGTACCTTTTTTCACGACTTTTCCCCCACACCTAGAGAGTCTTGTAAACAGTTAAGTGTGCTAGCAGACTTACAGGACGAGCAAGTCTGCAGAAAAGCAAAAGAAACCAGAAAAGTTGCCAAATAAATAAGTAAATAAATAAATGGCCTTGATGCCCTAGACATGCCCTGTTCAGTGTGTGACCACAGCCTACAAGCAGCTGTAATGACCTGAAATTGGTCCAAACGGAGATGTGCTGTAACATGCACAACAGACTTCAAATACGTAATATTTTTAAAAATATAAAATACTTAACAATAATGTTTGCATTGATTTAGTGTTGAAATAATACTCTGGATACACTGAACTAAATACATCTGCTTATTAAACTTCCTTTCATCTGTTTCTATTTACTTTAAGTAGTAGAAAAAATTTAAGGACACATGTGACTCACATCCATGTCTCTTCTGGACAGCGTTGCTCTAGGCAAACAAGATCAGGAGTGACATGGCTGCGTGTTCAGAAAAAGGAGGCCAATTCCCTACCCATGGTCAGGGGAGGCTCACACAGAGCCCAGGGAGGGGGAAGGAGCCTGGGCCTGGCCTCGAGCCTGTGTCTCACAGCCCGCTGCAGCACTGGAGACCTCATGCCCCTTGTGTCTGACCCACCACGTCTGGGGTGGGGTCCCCACTGTGCAGCCGGGGCTGGGAACCGCTGTGTTGGCCACCTCTTTGGCAGGTGCACTCCTCACTAGACAAGCACTCTTTACCCAGAAAGCCCTTAACAGATGGCATGGCATGGGCACCTGGGTGGCTCAGTCGGTTAAGCATCCGACTCTTGATCTCAGCTCAGGTCTTGATCTCGGGGTCGTGAGTTCAAGCCCCATGTTGAGCTCCACACTGGGTGTGGACCCTCCTTAAAAACAAGAAAACAGGGGTGCCTAGGGAGCTCAGTGGGTTAAGCCTCGGCCTTTGGCTCAGGTCATGATCTCAGGGTCCTGGGATCGAGCCCCACATCTGGCTCTCTGCTCAGCAGGGAGCCTGCTTTCCCCTCTCTCTCTGCCTACTTGTGATCTCTGTCTGTGTCAAATAAATAAATAAAATCTTTTTTTTAAAAAAAGAAAGAAAACAGAAACAGATGGCCTGGCTCAAACCAACAACTGAGAACCAGGCTGCACCTCAATATACAAGAACAGGAGCCACATGAAGAACTTTATTAGACACAGAAAGAACGTTGCAAACCGTCGGCGTCAAGTCCACAGCAGGCGCCTCTGAGAAGCCTGCCCTGCAGCCACACCCCACCAGGTAACAAGACGGTGGCCCCGCAAGCCAGGTGTCTGAGCGTCCCTGAGACCAGCAGCACCTCCCGCCTCCCTCCACCCACAGGGCGAGGGTGCCAACGTGCAGCCTCCGAGGCCACTGTGCTGGGCACCAACCACGTGCCTGGCTCCAAGCCCTGGAATTCAGGGTGGGCTGGGGAACGGAGAGGCGGGGTGGCCCCACGGCTCCCGCCAGAAATGGGCACCAGCCAGGAAACTTGGCCCCCATGGAGGGTGTTACCTCAGGGGGGACCCGGTGACTCTGCTGTTTGAGGTCAGGTCCCCATGAGCTGCTCGTCAAGTGGGAAAGGTGGTGGCTCTGAAATTAGTCCCCTGCCCCCCCCCCCCCGTGGAACAGAGTGGTTTATGCTTCCTCCATAGAATTTTCTTAAATCTTTGCCCAGCTATTGCCAATCTGTTGCAGAATTCAACGAACGCCTGTATCTGGCCTAACAAAGAATCACAGCCTTAGTTGTGTCAGGATCATTATGTCTGCATGGAAGAATGACGTGTGGCAGGGGCAGAGCCACTGGCCAGGCTAGCAGCCCGCCACACGCCAGGGGACAAGGGGCCCCGGGACTGGGCGGCGAGTCCTGCCACTTTAACATACAAGGATGTCTTTATTTTAAATAGATTCAGACTTTTATAGGAATAAAGTATACATTTCTATGTAATATGCCAATATGATAATTTTTGGAAAACCAAGTTGATACATAATGCATTTTTATGTTTCTACACTAACAAAGTGACTCGCAGCTGTGAAAGATGCTTTAAAAATCAGATTCCATTTTTGTGGGAGAGAAAGAGGGAATTAAATTTTTTGAAAATATATTTGAAATCTCTAGAAAGGCCACATCTCATGCCTTGAACCAGGGAGGTGGCCTTGGAGAGCAGAAGGAGGGATGGGATGCACCCAAGGAGCAGACACCATGCCCATCACCTCCACCCAGTGGGTCCTGTTCAGCACCTGTTAAACCCCAGTGGGGCCAACATGGACCCTCATGGGAACAGTGTCTTTTTGGGTGTAAGAAAAAAATCTCTGTTAGACGAGATAAAAGAGGGGAGGAATCTGGTGTTGGGTTCTCTCTGAAGGGGGTCTCTCTGCCCAGTCAACAACAGACGAAACCCATCCTCCTTCCTGCATAGGGATCACGCCCTCCGAGAAAGCGTGGGAGCCTGTGTATCATTCCCCATCATGCTTATCAGAGGACGGGTCCCATCTTTGGCTTAAAAACAGCAGCCAGATCACCCCGTGTGCGACGGACGGGCACGGACGGGCCCTGAGCTGTAGGAAAACACTCGGACTGGAGGAATGGGTGTGAACAGGAGCAAACAAACTACAGAATCACATGGATGGGGATTCCATCTTTGTTTTTAAAATCGGATACATGCATGACACGTACTGCTTGTGTGTACATGAACACGCGTGTCCTCACGCCGACGCTGGTCTGCCCCGGCTCCTCCGGCTGAGGAACCCGTCAAAGAGTCACTTTCACTGCACACACGTGTATATTTACTTCCCTTTATAAGAGGATATCGTCCTTGCAATTTGCTTAATTAATGCAATAAAATCCCAAGCCTTGCTGGTCCAAACAGGGGCAGAGTGTTGGCTGTCATGGAAGGACAACCAAAGGAAACGAGGCTTTTACAGAGAGGAACGGGGTGGGGGCCGGGGAAGCACAGCGGGCATGGTGAGCCACCTGCTGAGGGCAGGCGGGTCCCGAAAAGCGAAGGGCCAGAGTCGACCACAAGCACGCCGTGAGTCAGCGGGCGGAAAGAACAGAGTGGGGGCATGAGCTGCCGTGAGGAGCAGAAGGCGGACACTGGAGCCCACTACCAAGATTCGAATCCGGGTCCACGCGGCCTTGGCCCCAAATGGAGCTCCTCGGCGCCTCCGTCCACCTGTGCCGTGAACTGGGAATGGTCACAGTGTGGATCTCACGGATGGAGCACGCTGATGTAATAAGCACCACTTAACTGCTGGGACCGCTACCAGGAGAGAACGAGTGCAGGTAGCAAGCGCGAGGTATATTCTTAGCTCCCGGCAAAGTAGGTTATGGTATAAAAATACCGCTCAATAGTAACTAAAGGAGCGTCACCTTCATGTGCATCCTGCCGCAGCCTCGGCGTGTGTGACTTCTTCCCCAAACACCCTCCACTAAGGATGGGACTCCAGCTCTGGGGCCAGTTTGCTCACCCCTCCCTCGAACGTGCAGCCCCACGCGGCCTCGAAGGGGCCTGCACCCTGCCCGCAGGCGAGGGGTTGGCTGCCTGCATGTCGGAGGGGCCGAGCGCTAGGGCCAGCCAAAAGCGGGGCGAGGGAGGAGTGGGCCATGGGCGGATGGGGGGCATCTGGGGGAGCAGCCGGGGCAGCAGGCAGTGTTGGCATAAGGCTCCGGGGAGGGAAGCGCTCGCTGGAGGGGGCGAGAGAGCAAACAGCTGACTCCTCCTCCACCCAGCCCTCTCCTCCTTCCCTGGCAACCTGGCTTTGCCGCTGGCTCGAGAGACTCAACCATCAATTTGCTCTGAATATCCTGTTTATCTATTAACTTCCTAGCAGGTCACTCACCAGCCGAAAAGCCCATGGCCAGCGAGGGCTCGAGCCCCGGAACAGGGCCTGCTCCCATCTGACCGGTGGACGCGGGACGCAGTCAAGGACACACCAAGGTCAGCCCTGGGCCTGGCAAAGTTCAGGGGGAGCTGGCAGGGGTGGGGTGCCCAAGGCGCATCCTCCCTGACCCATGGTTCTGGGTCTGTAAAGTGGGGCGGGAGGGCAGCTTCCTGGCCCACTCGAATCAAGTGACCTGCACGTCAGAGGTGGTTCCAACAGGGCCACCTTACCCCGGGGGAGCGTCCGGAGCCCCTGAAACCCGGCCCTCACGGGCTTTCTTCTGGAGAGGAGCCCCGCAAGTGGCCGGCCCGGGAGCCCGACACGAAGACCTCCCTACCCAACCGACTGTCCAGCTGAAGTCTGCCAGCACCGAGGGGCAGCGCGCCGGCGCCGCTGCACGCACACGGAGTCACGGGCCCGCCAGCAGCCCCTCCGCCCGGGACCAACCCTGCAGAAGGCCTCGCGCCTGGGCGCCCCGAGCTCCCGCGCGACGGGAGAGCGCGGCACCCCGGAGCCCCCAGGCCTCCACCCGGGGTGGGGGGGCGGCGGCGACACCGGGGCCCAGGGGCCCAGGCCAGCAGCCACGGCGTCAAGGCCAGGGCGCGACAGGTGCGCCTGGCCCGCAGCCGCGTGCACACGCGGTCCCAGCGTTCTGGACAGTGACGACGAGTCCGGCCGGAGGCTCCTACCCGCAGGCTCCGGGCGCGCCCGTGCGTAGAGGAAGCGGAGAGTCTGGAAGGAACCGGCAAACAGTGGCCGCGGCTGCGGGGCTTCCCCAGCGCTCCCTCCGGCTTCGCGGGGACGTGGGGACGCGCGGCACGACCCGGAGCACGAGGTGCGCGGCGCGAAGAGCTGATGACGACCCCGTCACCGCCAACCGGTCCGCCGCCTCACGGGGTGACGGCCGCGTGCGTGCGAGCGTGCGTGCGAGCGAGCGTGCGTGCGAGCGAGCGTGCGTGCGTGCGAGCGAGCGTGCGTGCGTGCGAGCGTGCGTGCGTGCGCGCGCAGGTGTGTGCTTGCGCGTGCGCGTACGTGTACGCAGTGCGGCGCGTGCGCCGTGAGAACGTCAAAGACCCGCTCCCTTAGCAGGTTCCAGGCGCAGCGCGTGGGCCGGTTCCCCAGAACGGCGGCGCTGGGCGCCCCTGCGATACCGACCGTCCACTTGTACTGCTTTCTTCTCACTGAGAACGAACAACCGAAGCCAGAGGACGGAAGAGTCAGAGCTCTAAGTGCTCGGCGGAAGGGTTACTCCTGGAGCCGCTCTGCGGGTCTGGAGGCCGTCCGCCCTGAGCGCCACGGAACGCGCACGGCTGCCCAGTGCACGCGGGCCCGCGCCTCGCTCCCCTGCAGGGGGCCCGGCTGGGGACCTCCCGCTCCGGGTGGCTCCTGACCCGGGAGGTGGGCCTTCCGGCGGGCGTGCCCCACCAGGCCAGAAAGGGCAGAGCCCCGGACAAGAGCCCCTCTTGGCCCTCGGACCCTGCTCCCCAGGGAAGGATTCCGAGCGGGACAGGGAGGGGGAGGTGGAGGCCTTGTCACGCAGGCAGCTGCGGGCCCATGGCCCGGCCCTTCCCGGGCAGAGAGCTCAGCGTCCTCTGACTGGTGCCAGGGGCTGCAGCTTTAAATAAACTTGGACGCATGCACCTGGGGCCAGGGCAGCGACACCCACTGCCTCGGGCAGGCGCTGTCAACAAGCGGCAAGCGGGCACCATGGCCACCTGGAACCCAGCCCTGGGCAGAGGTGCGGGCCTTCTGCTGCCTGCCCCGCCACAGCTCACCCTGCACTTGCTTGGCCTCCCCTACCCAGGACACCCCAGCAGGGCTGTGACAGGCCCCCCAGGTCACTCCCTGGACCCACTACCTGGGGGGCTCCACAAAGGAGGGCTGGGCCTAGCAGAAAGCTTCCTGGCTCCAGAGGGTGGGCCCCAGGTCCTGGGGTGTGTTCCCTTCCCCTCCCAGGCCCCTGCCCACGGCGAATGTCTCCCCCACTCCCACTCCTGGCCCTCGCTCCACCGCAGGGCAGGCAGCCACGTGGCTCCCTTCCGGAAGCCGCTCCTGCTCCTGCTGCCCGGGAGGAATCTGGCCTCTGCTGTGCGGACCCCTCTCAGCCCCTCCCCAGGGCAGCTGAGACCTCCACTCCCCAGTGTGGATGTGGGTGCCAGTGGCCAGGATGAACAGTCGCTGCTGGAACCCAACCCAGTTGGGTGGGCCTCCCTATGCCCTACGGGACCCACAGAACCTCCCAGAAAAGTGCAGGGGTGTCAGCAGAGGCAGCATCAGCTTGAGGGAAGGGGTGCCTGGTTGAGGGTCTGCTTGCTCCTGAGCAAGCACAGAAAGGACAAGAAGGTCCCCTAGGAAGGGTGACTTCCTCCCCCACGGCCACCCTCTGCCTAGGAGAACTACTTCCTCCCTCTGAGAGCCCCAGCCCACTACCCCTTCCAGCTTCTTTCAGGCTGTGTTCAGGGCCTCAGGGGGACACCCAGTGGGTGTGCTGGACCCTCCCCATCCCTCTGCTCAGCTCTCCAGGCCCCCAGCCTCAAGGCCAGGCACCCAAAGGGCACCCAAAGAGCACCCAAGGAATGGAAGGGAGTTTCTGGGCCTGCAGGGCATGGCCTTGCCCAGAACCCCAGGCCAGGGGGACTCCTCCACTCGGCCCAGCCCAGCTCCCCAGCCCTCGGGCCTGACCCGCATCCTCCCTCACATCCAGGGAGAACGGGGGAGTCCACAGGGCGCCTCAGTCTTCCCAGATCGGGACCCACTTCACCAACACAAGCACTATCACAAACGATTTTTAGAAAAAGAAAAATAAGGCTCGGCGGCTAGATGTGTACGAGGAAACCTCGCCAGCGCCCCCACCACGCTGGAGGGCTGGAGGAGGAGTGAGGACAGCGGGGCTCTGGCCGCGCCAGGATGGAGCCCAGGGATTCAGGAGTTCTGGAGCTCGACCAAGGGATGCCGGGGGGGGGGGGCAGCCACCCTGATTCACCCCGAGGTCAGAGACCAGCCCCTGACAGACTCGGAGTCCGGGCGTCCCACAAGAGCACGTTGCAGACCAGAGCCCAGGAGCCACCTGTTCCCCAGGGGTGAGGCCCTACCTGAACGGAGCCTCTGAAGCCCCTCCCCATTTCATCTCCCACCCTCCCCCATCCCCCCTCCCCGCAGGCGCGTCAATAACTCTCCGAAATCCACTCCCCCACCCCCCCACCCCCGCCTACTTCGATGACCCTGAAATCGGGAGCCCATTCGGCTCCCCACCTCACCCCCTCATCTCCACCCCAGGGACCTGCCAAGCTTCCTGACCTCAGCCCCTCAGCTCTCCTGACTCGTGTTTCCAGAAGAATCTGGGGGAAAATCCTCTAAAACCCTGATTCCACTGGGGACCCGCAGCAGAGGCTGTTCCCACGCGGCCGGGAGCGCAGCGGGCACCCCCGGCGCGGATGGAGCCACGCGGAGGAGCAGGCGCCTAGCAGGTCCCGCCGCCCCCGCGCCTGGCCGCTGGGGTGGGGGTGGGGACAGCGCGGCCCGCGCCAGGAGCGACCCTCAGGCCAGAGCCGCCCCCTCCCCCGCGCTCTAGGCCCCGCGGCCGCCCCCGCGCACCGCTCCTTTCTGACCTCCCGCCGCCAAATGCGTCACGTCTGCCCGGCGCTCCGGGGACACCTGCTGCCGCCCCCGCGGCGCCGAGCCCCGCGCCCCGAGTCCGGAGTCCCGGCCTCTGGCCCGGCGGCCACGCTGAACAGGGCCGGGCAGAGCTGCGCGCGCCGAGGTCCAGCAGCCTGGCCCAGGGCCCCGGGGTCGGGGCCGCGCGGGGCCGTGCGCTTCGGGCCCCGAGCCCGGAGGAGCCGGGGGCGCGCGGGGCCGCAGTGCGCCCGGAACCAGCGGCGCGGAGGGTCTTGGTCTCCGGGGTCCCAGCCCTCCGCGCTCGGCGCCCTCCCGGGTCCCCGCCCGGCCCGCACGCGCCGCGGCTCTTACTTGCCAATATCCTCGTAGAGCTGGTACTCGTCGGTGAAGCGGGTGCAGGTCACCGTGGTGGCCATGGCGGCGACAGACGGGCTCGGCGTGCGCTCTGCTGCGCTCGGGCGGCGGCGACTCCGGCTCCCGCTCGCGGGCACGGCGGCGACACGGGCGCGGGCGCGGGCGACACCTCGGCTCGCGGCGCCGGGCGGGGGCCGGGCTGGGCTGCGCCGGGCGGCGAGCGCACGCGAGATCTGCGCGCTCCGTCCCCGCCAGGAGCGCGCCGCACACCTACGCGCGGGGAACGCGGGCGCGGCTGTCACCGCCGCCGCCGCCGCCGCCGCCGCCGCCGCCGCCGCGCCCGCAGCCCCTGCACGCGCCCTGCACGCGCCCTGTACCCGCACCACTCCCGCGCCCTGTACCCGCACCCGCACGACTCCTGCACCCCTACCCTGCACCCGCACACGCGCCCTCGCCCTGCACACGCACCCACACCTCTCCCGCACATGCACCCGCACCCTACGCTGACACACACACGGGTCACATCACCTTCACCACTCCCGAAAACGCGCCCGCACACGTGTCCTGCACCCAGGTCCTCTCCCTGCTCATACTGTGCCGGGACCCGCACCCGTGCCTGGGCGCGCGCGCACACACACACCCAGGCACCAGAAGGCACCTAAGTCAATTTCTCTGTTCCCTGCTGGAGACCCCTTGGACACAGGGGACTGCACACAACGAACCCCGCCCCCAGTCCCCTGAATGCCCACCTCACCCCAACCGCAAGAGGAGACTCAGGCACACGTGGGTGGATGGGGCACATGTGTGTCCCTCCAGAGGACATTCCTCACAAGGCCAGGAGGAGATGCTGCCCGGACCCTCCCGTCCTGTCTCCAGCACTCCACACACTGCACAGCCTTATCCCCCCTGGCAGAGTTGCCCAGGGGCCTTCCAGACCAGTATACACACTGGGGACAGTGGGTAGCAGGATGAGAGGGTGGGGACGGCCTGTTCCCCGCGGTCCCAGGGCCCTCTCCCTGGATCCCTGAAGACCCGGCGCTGGGGTGCCCTGGTGCAGGCGGAAAGGCAGAGAGCCCTTGAGTCAGGGGAACGGGACTGCTCCGGCTACGGGTAAGTCAGGAGTCGGAATGCCCAGCCCTGTGCCCCGTTCGGGGGACGTGTTCTCTCCTCTCAGGCCTAGTCCACCTGCCTGCCCCTGCTCTGGCCTAGAAGAGGGTCCATCTTGAAAGTGACCCTGGAACAGAGGAGGAGGAGAGAGCCGGAGGGAGGGGCAGGAGAGGCTGGGCTGACCCCATTTCCCACAAAAGAGCCTTCCCCTAGGGCCACGCCCAGGCTGCCGTCTAGAACCAGGACTTGAGAGCGGGCAGAGGGCTCCCTGGGCTCCGGCACCCACACTCTTCTGAGGGGACAGAGCCGGGGTCTGTCCTGGGCAGGCCCCGAGGACAGACGTTTCCAGCAGCCAGCTCCTGATTTAGGTCGTGCAGTTGCCCTGATGGGAGCTACTTACTGTACCGTGGGCTCCCCAGGCATAGGGCGTGGGCCTGACCTGCGCATCTCGGTCACCTTGGTCTGTGGCTCACCCCAGAAGCCATAGCAAGTGCCTCCTGAGTCAAAGATCAAATGAAGGTACTCTGGGGTGGGGCAGCCAGGGCCTCCCCAACCCCGCGGGCCTTTGGCACCGGGCTGTCAGGCAGGGGAGCAGAGTGGGTGGCAACCAGTTCTGCTTCTGGCTGGTTTTGCAGAACCGATGGGCACCCAGGAGGTGACCAGAGGCTGAGGACTACGCTGGCTTGGAGCAGGGGCACCCATGGGTAAGGAGGGTCTGACCTTGACCTCAGCAGTGCCAGGCCAGAGGGGAGAGCCCTCTCATGCCTCAAACCAGGACCGAGCACGCCTGGCGCCTGGTAACAGGCAGATGGTCACCCCTCCTGGGGCAGCGGGCGCTGTGGATGTTCAACCTCACCCGCTGCTGGGCCATCCACATCCTTCTGAGAGTCCCTCACAATAGAATACAATTAGCAAAACAAACAAAACGAAATTGCACCCCTTGGCCAGTCCGCCTCTCCTGAGGCTGCCGCTAGACCCTGTGTGCTTCCAAGGTCAAACACACTCCTGCCAGGATGAGTACAGGCCAGGATAAAGTGGCATCAAAATCATGGAGACAGCTGACATTGATTTGCTTACTTGCATTTTACATGTACTACCTTACTTAATTCTCAAACAACCCCACAAGGCATATACTATCATTCTCCCCATTTCACTAGATGGGACAATGGAGAGACAGAGGTAAAGTCACACGGCCAAGAGGTGGCTGGGACTCCAACCCCCCTGCCCCAGAGACCCTCCCTTGTCTTGTTTATTTTCACACCCATGCATGCACATGTGGGCACGCACACACAGAGAGAATACACACACACACACACACACACACACTTCCTGCAGCCCTTGGCAAGGACAGAGCAGCATTCTGGGTGGCATGTGTTGAAGTCTCTCTTTTCTCTGCTTGGGGAGGCTGCCCAAGACCAAGTTTCCCCAAGAAGTCAGGATCACTGAAGGGTTTAATTTAAGGCCCTTGTTCTACTCTTATCAGGAACTGAGGTTCACCCAAGCAGCCCCTCATCTGGGCTGGAATGTTCAAGGTATGATGTAGAAGGACTCAGAAGAAGGCAGGCAGGGCAGGCTGAGCTACTGAAGGGACCCAGCCTCTCCGCACCCCACTCACAGAACAACCTACTCTCCACCTCCAGACTCAGAGAACTCCTTCCCAGCAGAGCAGAAAGCTGGAAGGGAGAAGGGCTGCCAGCCATGACTCTGTCTGGAGTCCCAGGCCCCAGAAGCCCTGTCATCGGGCTCTGTCCCCCCAACCCTCCTTCAGGAAGGGCCCTCTTCCACCCACACCCCCACATCATCTCTGCCTCCCACCTTATCCTCTCTAGCTGGCTTTCATCAGCAGGGAGGGCTCTCCCTCCCAGGTGGCAGCTGGGGCGGGTGTGGGGAATATCAGTTCTGGGAGGTTATTGTTAGGACAGTCACCATGGCAACAAGCATCACATCTGCAGAGCCAAAAGTGCTGCACGTGGGGCTCATTCTCCCAAGGAAAGACACAGCCTTTCCTGTCCCCCTCACCTCCAGGAACTGATGTCAGTGCCACCACCTCTCCCAGACCCAGCCATCTGCCTGGAAGAGCAGGCTGTGGTTTCCCAAAACAGGAAGACCCTAATCCATCAGTCTCCAATCACCTGGCCCTTGACATGGCAGCAAGACATCATGGCAGGTATGTGGAGAGATGATAGTAGTGGTGTTGGTAATGATGGTGGTGATGATGATGAAGGTGATGATGGTGGTGATGGTGATGATGATGATGTTGATGATGGTGATGGTGATGGTGGTGATGGTGATGAATGATAATGTTGGTGATGATGATGGTGGTGATGGTGGAGATGGTGCTAATGATGCTGATGACAATGGTGATGATAATGGGGATGATGAAGGTGGTGATGGTGAAGATGGTGATGATGATGGTGATGGTGATGATAATAGGGATGATGAATGTGGCGATGGTGATTTTGATGGTGGTGATATTGATGATGGTGATGATAGTGATGATAGTGATAAGGGTGATGATCATGATGGTGATGAAGGTGATGGTGATAGTGGTGATAGTGATGATGGTGTTGAGGGTGATGATGGTGATGATGGTGATGAGGATGATTATGATGGTGATGAGGGTGATAGTGATGATGGTGATGATGGTGATGAGGGTGATGGTGATAGTGGTGATAGTGATGATGGTGATGGGGATGATTATGATGGTGATGATGGTGATGAGGGTGATGGTGATGATGGTATGAGGATGATTATGATGGTGATGAGAGTGATAGTGATGATGGTGATGAGGGTGATGGTGATAGTGGTGATGAGGGTGATGGTGATGATGGTGATAGTGGTGATAGTGATGATGGTGATGAGGATGATGATGATGGTGATGAGGTGATGGTGATGATGGTGATAGTGATGATGGTGATGAGGATGATGATGATGGTGATGAGGTGATGGTGATGATGGTGATAGTGGTGATAGTGATGATGGTGATGAGGATGATGATGATGGTGATGAGGTGATGGTGATGATGGTGATAGTGGTGATAGTGATGATGGTGATGAGGATGATGATGATGGTGATGAGGATGATTATAATGGTGATGAGGGTGATAGTGATGATGGTGATGAGGGTGATAGTGATGATGGTGATGAGGATGATGATGATGATGATGAGGGTGATGAGGGTGATGGTGATGATGGTGATAGTGGTGATAGTGATGATGGTGATGAGGATGATGATGATGGTGATGAGGGTGATAGTGATGATGGTGATGAGGATGATTATGATGGTGATGAGGTGATGGTGATGATGGTGATAGTGGTGATAGTGATGATGGTGATGAGGATGATTATGATGGTGATGAAGGTGATAGTGATGATGGTGATGAGGATGATTATGATGGTGATGAGGATGTTTATGATGGTGATGAGGATGATTATGATGGTGATGAGGGAGATTATGATGATGGTGATAGTGGTGATGGTGATGATGAAAGCCATAGCTACAATTCACAATGTACCTGCTACATGCTAGAAACTTCTGAAGTTTCTATACCCACCACTTCATATAAACCTCATAGCAACCTGGCAAGATATGGGTTATCATTATCCTCCTTTTACAAGTGAGGAAACTGAGGCACTAAAGGATTCTGTAAAGCCAATATTGCCATTCAGATCCACTTTATAGCCGGTGCTTTAACCACTGTGCTCTGCTCGTGGGTGACCACTGGACTTGTTGGTGTGGCCACCATGTAGCACCTCTGTGCCCAGCTCTGCCCCGGCATTGGGTCACACTGGGGACGGAGGTAGACAGAGCTGCTGCCTTTGCAGGGCTTATGCCCAAGACCAGCAAGACACAAACCAGAAGCCATTGAGCAGTCATTTTTGTTCTATGTAGATTTAAAACGAAGTGATTGGCTCAATTCTGACAGAGCAGCAACTTCAGAGTGGGTGCTGCGGGGGGGTGTGCTCTCTGATGTGACATTTCAGCTCAGATCTGAGTGACAGAGAAGGGATGAGGGGAAAGAGCACTGCAGGCAGAAGAAGCAGCTGAGCAAAGGCCCTGTGGCTGGAACGAGGAATGAAGAAGGTGAAGAAGGGGGCTGTGAAGGTAGCCCACGTCCCGCCATTTGTTGTCTGCACATTCTGCTCAGCACCTGAGCCCTGCGAGGGAGTGTGAGCCATCTGAGCGACTGACAAGCAAAGAAACAAAGCTAGCCAGCAAGCCAGGGGGACACAGGCGGTGCCCTTGGGCCTGCGCAAATATCCTGCCCAAGGCCAGGAGAGCACAGAGCCTGCAGAGCTCCTTCTATCTCGAGAGTCAGCCAAGCACAAGGTGCATGGCTCTGCGGGTCCAAGAGGGGCTCGCTCTCTGGCCAGAGGGCGTCCCTCCGCCAGACACCTATAGGGGCTCCTGCTGAGCCCACTCCCAGGCCCGGGGCTGGCCCTGCTCCTGCCGCTCCCCAGCACCCCGCCCAGGCCTCTGGCTGGCCCCCAGCAAGTGGCCCTTCCTGTCCAACTTCCTTCTGGTGGGTGGCATTGCCAGCCTCCTAGAAATGCCCAGGCCCCGGGGCCAGAAGGCCCAGCATGCTCCCTGCTCAGCGCCCTGACCCAGCGTCCGGCTTGCGCAATTATCCCCAACGAGCAGAGCCACTCAGGCCAGCAGGGGCAGGCAGGATGGCACTGGTGCCCCCGATGGCCAGAAGGGGCCAGGGAGTCACCCCCAGCTACTGTTTCCCTCACCATGAACACCAGGACTTGTCATGGGAATGGTCTCCAGGCGTGAATGAGGCCCCTGTGCCCACCTGCTCACCATCCCCCCTCGAGCTTTGTGGGCACAGGCCACGGGCCTGGGGAATCCCAGCACCAACACAGACACCCCGTGCTGATCAGACAGACATTTGCCGCCCTCTCATCGAACAGGCAGGGTGGCACCCCTGGGCACAGCGGGCTGGGCTCTGACCCTGACCCGAGTTAGGAGACCCTGCATCGTCAGGATTGACTCTTGTGGACAGGTGTAAAACATGGTAAGGAAAACGTGCATCAATATGGGACAGCCACTCTGGGAACCCCTCACTTGTGTCTTAGAAAACTAAACAAATACCTTCCCTGAGACCCACTAATTCCTCTCTTAAGAATTTACCTGAAAGAAGTAAAAACATACATCCAAAAAAAAAAAAAAGGGAATTTGTATGAAAACGTCACATAGCTCCACCCAGAAGTCAGGGACGTTTGTTGCGGTTCAACAAATTGGTGTGTGGACGTGAGGGAGGGGCTCCCAGCTTACCCCGCAGCACGGGTGAGCCTTCGAAGGACGCAGACACAAAGACCACGTGCTGCAGCCTCCCACTGCCACGGAATTCCAAGACAGGCCATGGCTGCTGATACGGGAGCAGTGGCTGCGCCCACCAGGGGCTCAGGCTGTGCTGGGATTGACGCCCCCACCAGGGAGAAATGTTCTGTGTTTCTGAGGTGGACACATTTGTCAAATCCCCAGCGCACCACGCAGGCACAATGGGTGCGCTTCCACGCCATGCGCGCCGGCGTCGGGGACCCCTGCCCGCAGTCTCGCGGGGGAGGCTCCGAGTTTGGCCCAGCATCAGGAGACAAAGGCAATCTCACAAAACCCTACAAAAGCAGGCATTGGTGACAACCATGCAGTAAAATAAAAAATAAATAGCCAAAGGAAGCCAAAGAAACCCACTCAAGAGGAAATTTAAATTTCCAACTTTGGAAGCTCTCCAGATGTAGCTTAGGAACGGACCGGAGTGAGACCACCAGGATCATGCGCGATGGGGACGCAGCCACGCCCGGCTCAGGGCGACAAGCCAGCTCGACTTAGCAGCAAACAAGCACGACTGAAAACACCAAGGTTTACAGCTGAAGAAACTGGGAACATATAACAAAAGGACCCCAAGAAAGCTAAAGGGCGGAGTTTCATAAAACCAGACAGGAATTAGTGAAATGAAAAATAACAAATAGCACAACCAATCAGTGAGACAAAAGCTAGATCTTTGGGAAAAAAGTTTTGTTTTTTTTTAAGATTTCTTTTTTTTTTTCTTTTAATTCATCTCCACCTGCAACGTGGGGCTTGAACTCACGACCCTGAGATTAAGAGTCGCACACTCCTCCGAATGAGCCAGCCGGGTGCCCCTGAAAAGAGATGTTTCTAACAGTAAAACAGACAGATCTTTGAGAAGTCGGTTCAGCCCCGAAAGTAGGTATGAAAAGGGCGATAAAAGCAAAACAAAGAAATAAAGATTATAGAACAGTATGCACAGCATTTTGCCAATAAATGGGAAAAAATACAGTAGAAATGGAAATTTTTCTAGGAAAATATAAACACTCATATCGACTCAAAAAAAAAGTAAAATGCTGTAGAAGAATGTAGAAGCTTTGAAGTTTGCACAACGAGAACGTTTTCACGTGTTACATCTGTAGGAAGAGGAGAGTGTGGATGAGGGAGCGTGCGCCGTGACCCTCTCCCGAGCGGACGGGTCAGCACACACTGGGCGCTTCTCCCTCCCTGTTGATTCAGGGTCACATACGCCCATGAACCTGCACTCCGGCCCCACCCCCCTCGGTCCAGCAGAGTGAGGGGTCCGCACGGCCAGGAGGGACAGCCGGGCCAGGAAGCAAGCTGGGTCTTGTCAGCTGTACACGCTCGCTGAGTCCTGGGCGCCGGGGCTCAGTTATTCAGGGTTTCAGAGGAAAGAAGGATTTGTAATAAAGACATGAACAGAGGTGCTATTTATAACCAAGAAAACTGGAATCAACCCAAATCGCCCCCACAGGGACCGGCCTGGCAGATCCACAGAGGAGGGGAGGGAGATGCTGGCCACGTGACGCGTGGGGAGGGGGAGCTCAGTGGCGACAGGAGCTCCGTGCGTGGGGGGAGCCAAATATAATGCAGTTTGCACACAGCGACCATAATTACGGGACACTGCGGGCTCGCACTGACTTACAGGTGTCAGGCCAAGGCTGAGCGGAAAACAGCCAGAGCAGCTCCAGGGGCAGCCCTTGGCCCGCAGGGACCTTGTCCCCTCATCGCTTGGCCAACGTGGACACGGGGCTCTGAGAGGCAGAGTCGGGGGGCGGTGGGAGGCCGGCGCGCTGCCCTGGGCACCCCCAGCAGGGCCCGCGGGCAGGCCAGCAAGCCGTTCGTGCCATCGGCCAGGGCTCCAAACAACGGAAATAGACTTTAAGATCGTGGGCCTTGGCCCAGGGAGGCAACGGCCACCTCTGAGCTCCCCGCCGCGTCCACGGCAACGGGGCCGGCGGGTCTGCAGGAGCAGGAGGGGAGGTAAGACCTGAAGCTCCCCTGGAGAGTCCTCCCCGACACACATCCTGCCGGAACTGCCCCTCCTCTGAGGTGCTCCCCACGCTCGGAGTTCCAGCTCTGCCGGTCTCCCCACAGGGACTCCTGGCTTCTGGACCCACGTCCTTCCAGGGGCCCTGAGGGCAGTGGTGAAGGGGTGGCAGGAGGACCCCAGCCAAGGTGTCTCGGCCTCTGCTAGCGGCTGCCTGCAGTGAGCCTCCCCGTGGGTTCGGCGGACGCTTCCCACACGGATGTGGCCCTCCTGTCCCAGTCCCCAGGCCCTGCCCCAGGTCCCCCCCAACCCACAGGTCCCACACAGCACAGCTGCAAGAGGAGGGCCTCCCTGGAGGGCAGGACCTGAGCTGGGGGTGACCATCCTGTGGGCCACCCCACCTGCCGTCACCCCCAAGCCAGCGGCCGTCGCAACACCGCAACTCCTGGGCCTGGCCGGCCGGGTCAGCCCTAGCCCCCACCGGTCAGGCCCCCATCAGAGCGCCTGTAGCCAGGGTTCTCTGCCAGGCCGTTGACCTCTGCGGGACCCAGGGCCTCCTGAATGCTCCCCACCTTCCCTAACCCTCCCCTGCCCGAGAGAAACCGGCAGGCGGAGGTCACAGCCTGGAAACTGCACATGCTACCCCCTTCATGGTGTTGACATTAAGACACAAGGGGGGGGTGGCTAGAAGGATTCATCTGGAAGGGCACTTTGGAAGCAGGCCTTGGGGGCCATGCAGGGGAGCCGTGAGTGTGGGGTCCTGCTCTGGGCAGCGGGGTGGTGAGAGCAGTGAGGATGGGAACCGAAGGGACAGACAGGACCATCGGCAGGGGGCAGGAGCCACAGCGGTGAGTGCTGCTGGAGGAGAGAAAAGAGGGGGGCTCTCGGAGAGGCTGGCGTGCAGGGGAGGCCGCAGGAGGGCTGACTGGAACCACAGGAAGTGGCAAATGGGGGATGAGGGAACCAGCAGGGGCGCGCGCTGGGAGCCCAGGCAGAGGCGTCTCCGGGTGGTGGGGTGTTGCTGGGGCGCAGTGGGGTGCTGGGGTGCAGCGCAACAGGGGGTGGACACGGAGCACTCCCCTCTCGGACACAAAGCGGACACGTGACTTCCGCTTACAGACATGAATTCCTGGGCAGCAGACCACCCTCCGGCAGGAGGGAACCTCCCCCTGGGCAGAATGCAGGAGACACCTGCTTTCAGACGTGAACACCAGACGATGCCAGACTGGGGGCCCTGAGGTGGGGGGGTACAACTTACAAAGGCCCAGCTGTCACCCGGGGGCAGTCCCTGACGGTGGCTCAGAGCGCTGGAGGGCAGAGGTCACGTGAACCGGACGAGGGGCCTCGGCAGCAGTTGGGACGTGAGGGACAGGACGCCAAAGAAGGGGTAGCTGTGGGTAGGGACCCGCGGGTCCTCGGCTGCCCATACACGGGGCAGGTCTGGGTTGTGCCCCATTACAGGGCCCAGGGAGCACCTCAGATTTTCCGGGATCTGTGCTAACAAAGCACAAAGCCAAGTTCAAGGTCTGAGCAAGAGTCAACACTCTTCAGAGGAAGTTAACAGAACCTTGAACTTCACATCTTAGCCACCCCAACCATCCACTGTTCGATTAAAAAAAAAAAAAAAACCACAGAGGAATACAAAGATAGAGGAAGATGGGAGCCCCAGGCAAGAAAAAAGCCATCTACAGAAACTGAGACATTAACCCAAGATGACCCAGATGTTGGACTTTGCCGAATTTAAGGTCACTGCTGTAAACACATCCAAAGACTAGAGAAGCTGCGGCCTTAGTGAACGGACGGGAGTCTCAGCGACCACACAGATGAGTGGGAATGACGCCACCTGCACCGGGACCAGCACACCGCCTGACCTTGAAAAGCAAGGTCACCCGGTCCCTTGCATGGGTCCCTGGAGTCTCCAGACCAAGTGTGAAATTGAGGCAGAATAAATGTTTGAAGACATCATGTCCAGAAAACGTCCCCAATTTAATGGAAAACATGAACTTACGTTTCCATAACTCCACAAGCCCCAGTGAGGATAAATATAAAAGAACAACAGTCACACAAAGTTCCGAAAACCAGAGAAGATCCTGGAGGCCGCCAGAGAGCACAGACGCATCGCTCCCAGGGGAACCGTAGCAATCAGAACTGACTTCCCACCAGAAGCCGCCAGGGCCAGATGGAGACGACATGGCATCTTCCCAGTGCCCCCCAAGTCCTCATCCAGTAAAAATGTCCCCAAAAAGCAAGGCTGACATAAAGGAAACTAAGAGAAAGGCACAGACCCAGCAGTGCGGTCCACACCGTGGACGGCCCCTGGCTCGAGGTACACCTGTAGGAAGGAACGCCACTGGGAGCAGGACAGACGGACATCACCACCACTGACCAGGTGGAAACACAGGGGACATGAAACAGGACTCATTCATTAGGCAGCTGAGTTCCATCCCTCAAAGCCTGTGCGGCCCACGAGGCCGGGACAGCTGCTGACTCACAGGACAGCCACGGGCAGTGCGGGGTCCTGGGCTGCATGCTGAGCGGGTCAAGGTCACAGTGAAGGCAACAGAGATCCTGGTGTGGGGTCTGTGGAGCCAAGGGTGAGAACAGAGCCAGATTTGTTCCCAATTTCGACACTTGTACTGTGTTTATAAGGGAAAGGACCCTTCGCCCGCACGAGGGCGTGAGGGAATAATGGGGCATTGTGCCCCCAGCTCATCAGTCAGACGAGTCAGAGAAATGCTCACCTATAGAGAGAAAGATTTGTAGGGCAAATGTGGGGAGATGTTGACAATGGGGGGAGTTGGGGGAAGAACATATGAAAGCTCGTCTGCATTTGCAGCTTTTCTATATATTTGAGATTATTTCAAAAGAAGACAGCAGCTTCCTTAGGGCAAGAAGGAAGAAGAGAAAGCGACAGAATGGATCAGGGGCCACAGAAGGGGTAGTATTTTTGCTGAGGTCTAACCTCCGCACAGACCAGTGCACAAGTCACTGACCCTCCTCCCACTGGTCCGGTCTGGCTGAGCTAAACAGTTGGAACTGCATTTTCTCTTGTCTGGCTTTCCCTCCTCAAAGTTATGCTGTGATATGCAAATGTGTTTCTGCGTCTAGGAGCAGCAGCATTTTTGTTGGTGCGAAGTGTCCGATCGCGTGACTATATTCATCCATCCCATGCTGCTGGGAACATCGTTGCTCACGTCTTAGGGAGCACACGTGTGCAAACACCTAGGAGTGGGATTTCAGGGTCACTGGGCACAAGTCTGCTCCCCTTTCAGGGACCCAGCAGAAAGTTTTCCAAGCGGCAGCGTGGGGTTATGTTCCCACAACACAGTGTGGGTGTCCCAGCTGCCCCACCGCCTGGCCCGTGAGCCCTAGCACTGCGCCAGGTTGGGACATCCAGCCAAGTATATGTCCCATGGTGGTCTCAGCTTCCATTTCCCCCATAACTCAAGGGTGAGCACCTTCTCATGGTTCTGGACCATTTGAGCCTTTTTGTGAAGTTACTACCGGCTGTTTCTCTTTTTTTTTTTTTTGGCCTATTTGTAAGTGGGCTCCACGCCAGCTCGAGGCCCTGAAATCAAGACCTGAACTGAGATCAAGAGTCGAACATTCTACCTAATGGGCCACCCAGGCACCCATTTCCCTTTTTTTTATTGATGGGTACAAGTTCTTTCTATAGTGTGGCTCAGAGACCTTTGTCAGATGTGTTTACTGCAGATGGTTCTCCCAGCTCTGTGGTTGGCCCTTTCACCAGCTTGCACACGATCGGTTGTCTTTTGACATACATAAGTTCTTCATCTCAACCTGATGAAATTCACAAATGTTTTCTTCACCAGCACTGTGCTTGTATATTCTCTCTACACACCTACTGTCTGCCCTCTAGGTCATAAAGATGCTCTCTTATGTGTTTTCCCTACCACTTTGTTGTTTGTGCCCCCTTTTGACTTCTATGACCGTTAGGAACGAGGCGTGTGCCCACAGGTGTGTGTGCGTGGGTATGCACACACACGTGTAGTAAGAGGGGGCCTCAAGAATTGTTCCCCACATATGTACTCCATAATTTCATGAAAAACACTTCTTCCCCCAATTATAATCAAGTATCAACTTTGGCCCCGTCTGGGTTCCATTCCAATGGTCTATTGTCTCTCCTTGACCGAGGACCAGTGCCACCTCGTGAATCACTGTGGCTTTGCTGGGTGATGCCTGCCAGCCCATGGCCTTCAGCTAAGCTGCTCTTATTCTTCCTCATCCTCCAATTCATCTTACTTGTTCTTGGTCCCTTGCAATATCAGGTAGCTCCCAGAATCAGCTTGTCATGTAGACACACACACACACACACACACACACACACCAGTATTCTGGGGAAGGAGTGTGCACTAAATCAGCTCAGGTCATACAGAATTAAAATTATTTCTGTTCTGAGTCTTCCGATCCACAAGCATGGCATGTGGAATTGCACTTCAGGTGAATTGCACTTTACCTCAGTAAAGTTTGTAATTTCCTGTGTAGACCTTCTGCATGTCTTTGTTAGATTTATTACTAGGTATGTGATGGTTTGAAAATAGCATTGTAAATAATTCCTCTTCAGTTTTTTTTTACTTAAGTAAACTCCACACCCAACATGGGGCTCGAACTCATGACCCCAAGATCAAGAGCTGCACACTCTACCAACCAACCCAGACCGGCACCCCATTATTGTAAATAATTCTTAGCATATTTATAATTGTTTCTGGTACATGTAAAAAATTTTTTCAAAAGACTGACATTATAGTCAGAGGCCTTGCTAATTTCACATATTCTAGTAAATTGCCTAAAATTTTAGGGGATATTCCATGTACACAATAGTATCACCTGTAAGTAATGGCAATTTTATTTCTTCCTTTCTAGACTTTTGGTCTTTTCCTACATTTTCTTTTGTGCTGGCTACATTCCCTAAAACAATGTTGAGTAGTCATGGTGAGAATCGCACTGCAATTCTCAGGGTGAACATCTTCAGAATTTCACGAGACGTACACGGAAGGAGCTATGGCCCATGTGGCTCATGTGTCCTTCTATTTAAGATGCCCCTTGTAGCAAAGCACAGTGCACTGTTCAGTTTTGTTCCAATTCAGTCTGTCCCAGCCTTTCACTGGAAGAAATTAGTCCACTTACATTTAGTGTGGTTTCTCATACATGTGAACTTATGCCTACCGTGCAAGTGCTTGTTTTCTGTTTATCTCACCTGTGTTATACGATTTTAATCCTCTTTCCTGACTCTTCTTGGATTATTTATTATCCCATCCCCCCATCTAGTAGCCTAATAGCTATCCACTCCTTTGCCATTATTTCACTATTTACTACACACTCTCCTACTGCTCACTTAGCGGTAGAATAGAACATGCCCCCTTTAGTTATTAGGGTCTGCCACAAGCCAGCATGCTTTTTTTTTTTTTTTTAAAGATTTTATTTATTTATTTGACAGAGAACGAGACAGCGAGAGAGGGAGCACAAGCAGGGAGAGTGAGAGAGGGAGAAGCCGGCTTCCTGCCGAGCAGGGAGCCCAATGCCGGGCTTGATTCCAGGACCCTGGGATCATGATCTGAGCTGAAGGCAGCCGCTCAAGAGACTGAGCCACCCAGGCGCCCCTGGCATACTTTTTTTTTTAACCTCGTCCCAGGTCCTATAACATCCTATTTGCTGCATTTCCATCCTCCTCACTTCTGTTGTTGTTACTGTCACACGTTTTGTTTTTACATATTTTCCACCACAGGCGGCATTGTTATTGTTATGGAGTCGATATTCATCTCTGTTAACCCTTTCTGTCCGTTGCTCTTTATTCACTCCTGAACTTCTGCCTCCACTTTTGAAGAATATTTTTGCTGCAGAATTCTATAGAATTCTACATTGTCAGGGCTTTCTGCCCATCCTTGAAGAGTGTAATTTTATTGCCTTCTGACTATGTGTTTGTGTTGGAGAGTCTGCACTGATTGTTACTGCTTTGTAGTCCTTCTTGTCACTCTAGCTCCTTTGAGACAATCTTTGTGCTTCTCCTGGTGGGGTTCATGGAGTTTCTTGAATCAACGGACTCATGGCATTCTCTGATTTTCAGAATTCTCAGCCACTATGTCCTCCAACATTTCTTCTACTTCAGAAAGAAATTTTTCTTTTCTTGCTTCTTTCTGGGACCCCAGACCTTTTTAGCATGTTCCACGATCTATCACACTCTTCTCTGCATTTTCTCTCTCTCTTCCATCTCTATGCATCAGCTTTGAGACTTCCTCTAGTCCCATCTTAAAACCACTCATTGCATTCTAAATACAAATTATTGTGTTTTCAGCTCTAGACTATGTCATTGAAATTCTTCATCTTATTGTTTTAACACATTAATAGCAATTACTTTAAAGTCTGGTAACTTCACTATCTGTGTCATCTGAGAATTTTTTCCCTGTTTTTTTTTCTTGGTGTGTCTAGTAATTCATAATTGAAAGGTGGACATTGTCCATGAGAAATTACAGAGGATTTCTCCAGAAAGGGTCCACCTCATTCTCCGGGAGCAGCTGGGTGTGGACAGACTCCCTCAATCCTGGTACATGAGGCAGGACTGCCGTCCTGCCATCTGTCCATCCGTGGGTCATGCTCATCGCTAATGTGTAGCTGTCCCCAGGTCCCAACTCAGATCCTGAGCTCCTATTTTTCTCTCTTCATAACCATGAAATCGTTGAAAACACCACTGAGCTTTTCGCTGCTATCTTAGCTTCTTACCATGTGCATTTGATATGCAGGTGAAGGATTTGGGGGGAAAATGCCTGAGTTTGGGGCCTCCAGCCTCTTCAGTACTGGCCATTTCAGCACTCTCCTCTCCCCACCCCCAAGAACTTGCTGAAGCTCTGCTGGCTTCTTTACCTTTTAGCAGTGGCAGCTCTATGCCCAGTTCCCCACCTCTCTAAGAATCCGTAAACACCCGGAGGGTTATAGTGTGCAGAACGTCCACTCACCAATCTCCCGATTCTCTTCTCTTTGAAGACTGGCCTCCTCAACTCCTGGTCATCTGTAGCAGCAGGTTCCCTAAACCAATTTTCTTTCTTTCTTTTTTTCTCGTCTGTGTTTACTAGTTGTTCTCTGTGGAGACAGTGATCTGCTCCACCACTCCACCAAAACTGGAAGTGGAAACTCAAGGAAGGGTCATTTTATAGATGGCACAAAATTGGATGTCTGTCTAGAAGTAAAAATAATAAAAATAATGAGAGAGGCGCCTGGGTGGCTGAGTTGGTAGAGCATCTGACTCTTGGTTTTGGCTCAGGTCGTGATCTCAGGGTCGTGAGGTGGAGCCCTGAGTCGGGCTCCTTGTGTGTGTGTGTGGGGGGGAGGGGCGGTTTGCTTGAAGATTCTCTCCCTCTGTGTCTCCAAAAGAAATAAATCTTTTTAAAAAAAGATTTTATGTATTTATTTATTTGAGAGAGAGACAGCACACAAGCAGAGAGAGTGGGAGAGGGAGAAGCAGACTCCCCGCTGAGCAGGGAGCCTGATGCGGGGCTCGATCCCAGGATCCTGAGATCATGACCTCAGCCGAAGGCAGATGCTTAGTGGACTGAGCCCCCCCAACCCAGGCACTCCTGTATTTTCACTTTCTTGAACAGCCTTTTGATGCGCAAAAATTTTAGTTTTAATAAAGTCTGTTTTATCTATTTGTTGCTGTGGATTCTGCTTTTGTTGCCCTATGTAAGACGCCATTATCAAATCCAAAGTTAGGAAGAATTATGTTTCCTTTTAGGAGATTCATGGTCTAACTCTTACATTCAGGTGGTTGATCTACTTGGAGTTAATTTTTGCGTGTGGTGTGAGGTAGGGGTCTGACTTCACCCTATGAAACAGGCGGGTTCACAGGGACAGGAATTAGATTAGTGAGTGGGCCTGTAGGTATGTAGGGTGATGGGAAGTGACTGTTGATGGGTGTGAGGCTTTTTGGGGGGGTGATGAAAATATTCTAAACTTAGTGCTGATGGTTGCATAACTCTGTGAATACATTAAAAACCACCGAATTGTACACTTTAAAAGGGTGAATTTTACACCATGTGAATTATACCTCAATAAAGCTGTTATTAAAACAAACAAAAAGAGCAGCTGGTGGCCCGTGGGAGGGGACAGGCCTGGCAGCCCCACCTCCTGCTTCCAGGGGAGTAGACATGCTGCCCTCCCGTGGTCCCCGTGGCTGCCGGCCAGTCTCCTGCCCTACACCAGACACGTGGCCCAGGCCCGAGTCTTCCTTCCCCTCAGTGCGACATGTCAGGTAATAAAGGGTCTTCTTTCATAAACTTTCCTCCCACTTTGGCCCCAAGCCCAACGCTGTCAGCCCGTTATCCTGGCAACTCAGTCCAGAGAGTTAAAGAGGCCACAAGCAGCCGCTCCCATGCCCGCCTTTCTTCCTGAGGCGTGGATGGAGCCCCAAAGGACAGACACGCCCCGGTGGTCCCACTGCATTCCTGGGCGAGACGGAGGCTTGGGCTTGACTGGGCCCCGTGTCCCATCTGAGGAAGCTGGGCCTGGACTCAGTCTGTCCCCTGCAGTGACAAGAGCTGGCGAGCTGTCTGTCTACCCGCTGCCAGGCCAGCCTGGGACCTGGCGTGGACTCAGTTTGTGACCTGGCCATTGGGGGTTCAAAACAGGATCTGAGCATTTGGATTCGTGGGCAGCTTCTCAGGAGCCCAGAGTGGTCACTGGTCAGTTGCATGAGGCTACTCTGTGGCTGGTTTTAGGGTGGGAGTATGGGAAGTTCCCTCTGTACAGAGCACAGCACAGCCCCCAGACATCACAGGCCACAGACAACCCAGTCTTTCTGCACTCGCAGGGGCGGGGGCTTGGGCAGGAGTCAACATCCTCGCCTGGCACTCAGCAAAGCCCTGGAGAGGTGACATCAGTGGCCTTCCTGGGAAGAGGATGCTAACGAGGGCTGGAAAGGAGGAGGTAGGGCGCTGGGCGAAGACGGTGGCCAAGAGACTGCGTATGATCCCAGACACACACTGGCTCCCTTTGCGTGGCAGAGGCCCTGGGGTGGGAGCGGAGGGCCCGAGCCAGTCTAGCTGGGCTCTCCCCACTAGACCCCAAGGGCTCTGAATCCTCCCAGGCCCTGCCTCTCAGCAGGGTGGGGCTCAGAGGAGGCCCTAACACAGCCCCTGAAGGTGTGCGAGGTCACAACGGAGAAGCCGGGAGGGCTCCCCATGTCCTTCCCATCCCCAGCCACGGGCCCCAGGTTGGCTCTGTGGCTTTGGTCTCGAGGGGCCTGCCGCTCTTCATCTGGACTCAGCGACTGCTATAGACCTGCCTTGGCATTTTAATGGCTGTCATTAAGATGCCTCCCCTCGCTGTGGCCAGGTCAGCGGTTCCCGGCCTTTTTATGCAGAAGCTGCGAGCACCTCAACCTCAGTGGCCTCCCCCTAGGGCTTCTGACACGCTGCTGCACAGGGCACAGGCTGGGTCCCCAGGCAGAGGGCCTGGTGCACCCTCCCTGTCCGTGTCCACCCTGAACATCTGAGGGGTCAGGCCCTGTGCAGAGGCCATAGTGAGTGGCTGAGGGCACGAACACTGTCCTCTAGGTTCCCTCAGGGGTCTGCACCTGTCTGCCTTGTCCCTCTGGCCTTAGGACCTCCGCTGGGACACGCAGCCCCCAGGGGTGCTCAGTGTGGTGTCCCCTGCCCCTAGCCCACCCAGCCAGTCTGGGTATGACACATGCCCAACTGTCTGTCTGAGGATAATAACCAGGATGTCCTTTTGAAAGGTGATGAGCCAAATGCCAGTCTCCCCGTGCCCCCTCTAGGGCCTGGGCCCACAGCTGAGCGTCTGACTCCCAGGAAAACCGTTCAGCCACACTTAGCACAAAACGGCAGCTCGGGGGTTGAATTCTACCTAGCAGCAAGATTAGCAGCTGACTTTGCAAACTGTTATTTTCATCTCTGGGACTGGCGCGGCTGAAAAAAGTGGCCTCCTCCTGGGCCACCTGGGGACTCCCCCCGCTGCCAGACACTCGTAGCCCAAGGCCTGCTCGCCTCCCTTCCTCACTGGTGGGGATCTGTGAGTCCCAGGATGTGGAGCGGGGGGATCCCAAGAGCCTCCAGAGAGGAATGCCAGCCCCCCGGTCCCCACCCTGCTCCCCTGCCCTGTCCACACCCCAGAGCCTCCTGCACTGCCCATCCCATGCTGTGTAACAATAGCCCCAGACTTTGTGCTCCACGGACAAGGGGTCTGTGGGGCTGGGGTCCCTCTCTCGCTGCAGGATGCCCTGGAGAACTTCCTCACCCACCACCTGCTTTCTTGCTGCTGATGCGGCCTGATTTGGCCAAGCTGCCCCGCAGGAGCGATCCTATTATGGTCCCTGCTTTTACAGAGAAAATCCTGTGAACATCCAGCTCTAGAAGAGGGTGCTGCAGACACGTCTCCCAGATCCTCCTCCCTGGACACAATCCAACAGACACTACAAATGGGCCCTGACATGGAAAAGAGAAGGCAGACAGGCCAAGGGCCTCAGAACTTGAAAACCGGGTGCCATGTGGTGCTGGGCACAGAGGCCTGCGCCCTGAGCTGCCACCAGGTGTCCAGAGGACAGGAGAAGCTGCTCTGGGTGAAGTGGGGGAGGGGAGGCAGCATCCAGGAGCCCTGGGCCCAGCCCTCGCAGGCAGAAGCACGGCAAGGACTCTGAGAACCAAATGGCAAGACCACAGTCCACAAGAGGAGGTCAGAAGCCACATGCAAAAGGTAAGAAGAGGGGCTGCCTTGCTAAAACAGTGAAGACTGTCCTCACCGAGCAATCAACCCATCCAGGCTACAGGAGGAGGTCCTGCACCCCACCAGAACTGGGGAAGCACAGTTAGAATAAGGAAAGACAGTGCACGGGTGCTCAGGCCAAGATAAAGCAGATGCTCGGAGGTCCAGACAAGGGTTCTAAAGTAGTCACCACAAACACGCCTCAACAAGCAATTATAAACTCTCTGGAAACAAATAAAGACAGAAAATCTCAGCTAATAAGTTGTATGCTTCTTCTCTCTAAAAAGAAATGTTCTATAAAGTAAAAATTAATGGAAAGGAAAAATACACTAACGAAGTTAAGCACATTGCCAGGAGCCTCAACAGCAGAGTAGAGACCACAGACGACAAAAACAGTAAACCTGAAGACAAACCAACACAGGTCACTCGTCCTAAACAACAAGGAGAAGACAGACTGGGAAACAGAATGAACAGAGCCTCCGGGATCTGTGGGACAACACCACAAGATCCAACATTCACATCAGTGGAGTCCCAGAAGACAGAAAAAATGGGAGGGCGGGCAGAAAAATAATTAAAGGAGTAACATCTGAAAATGCCTCCATTTTGACAAAAGACATAAACCTACAAATTCAAGAAGCTAAGCAAGCCCCGGCAGGGAACCCTAAAAAGATCCACACCAAGACATGTTATGACTGAAGTTCTGAAAACCAGGGGCACCTGGATGGCTCAGGTGGTTACAAGGCTGACTCTTGATTTCAGCTACAGTCATGATCTCAGGGTTGTGAGATCGAGCCCAGAATCAGGCTCCCTGCTGGGTGTGGAGACTGCTTGAGATTCTCTCTCTCTCCTCTCTGTCCCTTCCCCTCCTAAAAACAAAACAAAACAAAACAACAACAACAAAAAACAAAACAAAACATAACAAAAAAAATCCAAACAAAAGAACTTCTGAAAACTGAAGACAAAGAAGAAAAGCATCTTAAAAGCAGCTGGACAGAGGTGACGTATCTCTAGCAGAAGAGCACCACTGACAAGAAGGCAGGCTTATCCCCTGCAGTCACGGTGGGCAGACGTGAGCAGCCTGGTCTATGCCACACCACCACGAACACGCCCAGTCTCAGCCCATCTCGGAAGCTAAGCAGGGTCGGGCCTGCTTACTTGGATGGGAGAAGTGAGTAGCCCAACACACCTCAAGTGTTGAAAGAAAGGAAATGTCACAATCGCACACTCCACAGCCAGTGAAAGTATCCCTCGGGAGTGCAGGGAAACAAAGATAGTCCCAGATGAAGACGCTTGGGCCTCTCTTTAGAGTATGGCTGAGGAAGGGTCCCCAGACAAATCTTCTTTGGGGAAGAATGATCGAAGGGTGAAATTAAGGGCAGACAGAACAGCCAACTTCACTTGATGAGTTTCTGTCATCTGTCCTACGGCTGAAGTTCTCATGCCATCTGATGGGGCTCCTAGAAGAGAACAAAGACAACTATAGAAGTAAAATTTTGGATGATAAAGAGACATTAACAGAAGTAAGGTTTCCACACCTGCTCAAAGTGACAGCAATCATATGTGTATATAGAGATGCGTACAGAAACCCCCAAACAACGACACAAGGCAACTTACTAAACACATGACGGCTAAACCAGAAGGGAATTACGGAAGAGGCTCAAGAAGTCCGCAGGAAGGCAAAGAAAACCAAACAGGAGTGATGTGAAGAGAACAAACAGGAAGGAAATAACAAAGTGGAATAAAGCCTAACACAGCAATGACTACTTTAAACGCATGTGGTCTAAGCATCCCAATCAAAAGACGGGTTGGCAGGATGGATAAAAACATGCCCTAACTATGTGCCACCTCGAAGGAACGCAGTTCACAGAAAGGCTGAGGGTAAAAGCCTGGGGAAATACACATCACATAATCATGGATCACAAATACTATTTCCGTTAATGTGGCAGGAGTGGCCACGTTACAGTTGAGGTAAAGTGGACTCCAGAGCAAAGAAAACCACCTGGGACAAAGAAGGACATTACGTAAGGATAAAATGACCAAACTACCCAACAGGTAGAACAGTCCTAAATGTGTGTGCACCAAACAACAGAGCTTCCGAATCCATGAAGTAAAACCAGGACAGCAGAAAGCAGAAGCTGACAAATCCACAGTTAAAGCTGGGGACCTCTAGCAACTTGATGATACTACTAAATCAAGAATGAACCAGGATATAGCAGAACTGAATACCAACATCATCAGGACTCAATTAATGTCTACGGAACACTCTCTCCACCCAGCAGCAGGATACACAAAGTTCTTAAGTGCCCACTGACACTGACACAGACAATATTCTGGGTCCTAAAACAAACCTTAACAAATTTAAAAGAACTGCTGTCACACAGGCAATAATGGAATTGAAGGAGAAACCCATTAGAGAAAGACAACAGAAAAATCTCCAAACACTTGCTTGGAAATTTAACAACACATTTCTGAAAGAGGAAATCTCAAAGGAAATTAAGATATATATGATTGAATGAAAAAAAAAATCAAAAGTTGCTGGATGCAGCTAAAGCAGTGCTGAAAGGGAAATTTATAGCATCATGCTTACATCAGAAAAGATCATAAATCAATTACCTAAGTTCCCACCTCAAGAAACTAGAAAAAGTGCAAAACAAGCCCAAAAAAGGCAGAAGGAAGAAGATACAAAAGATAGCAGAAATTGATGAAACAGAAAACAGAAACTGTAGGAAAAAAATAATGAAATGAAAAGCTAATAAAAACAAAAGGATTAGTTAGCCTCTCTCAAGACTGACAAAGACCGAAAGAGAAGACACAAATCATCAGCATTAGGAATGAACTGGGATATAATGACAGATCCTGAAGCCATTAAAAGGAGAATAAGAGGGTGGTGTGAGCAGTTTTATCCTCAGAAATTGGACAACTTAGAAGAAATAGATCAATTTCTTAAAAAATCACAAACCACCAAAACACGGATCAAACAGACAACCCAAACAGACTCATAACCATTTAAAAAACTGAACACACAAGAAAACCACAGAAAAATCTCTCATGAACTTCTATACGTAAACAGAATCCTCAGTAAAATATTAGCAAGTTGAATCCAACAGCATATAAATCAAATGTGATTTATTCCAAGGATGCAAGGCAAGTCCAATATTCGAAAATCAATCATTGTAACACACCATATCAACAGGTTAAAGAGAAAAGAAATCATATCATATAAACTTATGCAGAAAAAAACATTTGACAAAACTCACAACCCATTCATGAAAAGACTCTCAACGCACTAGGAACAAAAATGAATTTCTTCAACCTCATAAAGAGCATCTACCAAAAATCTAAAGCTAACATCATACTTACTGGTGAAACTGGACGTTTTTCTAAGTTCTGGTATGAGGCAAGGAAGTCTGCACTCACCACCCTTAGCCATCATAGTACTAGCCAGCACAGACACTGCAAAAAGGAAGTAAAAATAAATCAAAGGCACCCAGACTGGAAATAAATAAACAAAACTATCTTTATTTGTAGATGACTGACTACAAAGAAAACAGAATCTTAAGGAATCTACAAAAAACTCTTATAACTAATAAATGAATTTAGTAAGGTCACAGGATATAAGATCAACAAAAGTCAACTTCATTTATATGTGGTAACAACAAACAAGAAGAAACCAATACTAAAAATGCAGTACTACTTACAATCGGCCCAAAGAACACAAAATGTTTAGATATAAATCTAACAGAACGTGTCCAGAGCCTACCTGAGGACAGTTACACAACACTCATGGAAGAGATGGAAGACTGAAATGTTTGGGAGAGACATACCATGTTCATGGATTAGAAGACTTAACATAGCAAAGACATTGGTTCCTCCCAAATTGATCCACAGTTTTGATGCAATTCTTACCAAAAGCCCAGTGAGATGTTTTATAGACACAGAGGGGCTTATTCTAAACTGTTATGAAAAGGGAAAGACCCCAGAATAACTGAAACAACAATGAATAAGAATAACATGCAGTGTCATGGCCTACCACTCGGCTCAAGGAATGAAGACAGGGTGGCACTGGCGGGGGGCAGACATGTAGATCCATGGAGCAGAGATGAAAACCCAGAAGCAGATCCCCAAAAATGTGTCCAATTAATTTATGAAAAAGGGGCAAAAACAATTCAGTGGAAAAGAGAGAGTCTTTTCAATAAATGGTGCTGGATCTCAAGCTCTATTACAAAGCTGTGATCATCAAGACAGTACGGTACTGGCACAAGAACACATACATAAATCAACGGAACAGAACAGAAAGCCCAGAAATGGACCCTCAACTCTATGGTCAACTAATCTTCGACAAAGCAGGAAAGAAAGTCCAATGGAAAAAGATAGTCTCTTCAACAAATGGTGCTGGGAAAATTGGACAGCCGCATGCAGAAGGATAAAACTGGATCAGTTCCTTACAACACACGCAAAAATAGACTCAAAATGGATGAAAGACCTCAATGTGAGAAAGGAATCCTTCAAGATCCTTGAGGAAAACAACAGGCAGCAACTTCTTCCTAGACACATCGCCAAAGGCAAGGGAAGCAAGGGCAAAAATGAACTATTGGGACTTCATCAAGTTCAAAAGCTTTTGCACAGCAAAGGAAAGTTAACAAAACCAAAAGACAACTAACAGAATGGGAGAAGCTATTCACAAGTGACATATCAGATAAAGGGCTAGTATCCAAACTATAAAGAGCTTATCAAACTCAACACCCAAAGAACAAATAATCCAATCAAGATATGGTTAGAACATGAACAGTCATTTCTGCAAAGACATCTGAATGGCCAAAAGATACATGAAAAGGGCTCCACATCATTCCGCATCAGGGAAATACAAATCAAAACCACAATGAGATACCACCTCACACCAGTCAGAATCGCTAAAATTAACAAGTCAGGAAATGCCAGATGCTGGTGAGGATGTGGACAAAGGGGAACTCTCCTACACCGTTGGTGGGAACGTGAGCTGGTGCAGCCACTCTGGAAACAGCATGGAGGTTCCTCAAAAAGTTGAAAACAGAGCTACCCTATGACCCGGCAATCACACTACTGGGTATTTACCCTAAAGATACAAGTGTAGTGATCCGAAGGGGCACGTACACCCGAATGTTTATAGCAGCAATGTCCACAATAGCCAAATTATGGAAAGAACCTAGATGTCCATCAGCAGATGAATAGATAAAGAAGATATGGTATATATATACAATGGAATACTATGCAGCCATCAAAAGAAATGAAATCTTGCCATTTGCAATGACATGGATGGAACTAGAGTGTATTATGCTGAGTGAAATAAGTCAATCAGAGAAAGACAATTATCATATGATATCCCTGATACAAAGAATCTGAGAGGCAGGGCGGGGTGTTGTGGGGGGTAGGGAAGGAAAAAATGAAACAAGATGGGATCGGGAGGGAGACAAACCATAAGAGACTCTTAATCTCACAAAACAAACTGAGGGTTGCTGGGGGGTGGGGGGTCGGGAGAGGGTGGTGGGGTTATGGACACTGGGGAAGGTATGTGCTATGGTGAGTGCTGTGAAGTGTGTAACCTGGCAATTCACAGAACTGTACCCCTGGGACTAATTATACATTATATGTTAATAAAAATAATTATAAATAAATAAATAAAAACAGAACTTGGGAAAATAAGCAGTGCTGCAGCAACTGCTCAATCACAGGCCGACCTAATCCCAAACTCCACTGTTCACACAAAAATTAACTCAAAACATATCGTGGACATAAGTGAAAACACAAACTATAAGACTGTAAGAAAAAAATTGGAGGAATCTTTGAGATCTACATAAAGATCTTCCATAAAGATACTGGAAAGCATGATTCATCAGAGTTTAAGAAGCTGGACCCCAGGACATTAAAGCTTTTGTTCCGAGGGGCACCTGAGTGGCTCAGTGGGTTAAGCCTCTGCCTTCGGCTCAGGTCATGATCCCAGGGTCCTGGGATCGAGCCACACATCAGGCTCTCTGCTCAGCAGGGAGCCTGCTTCCTCCCCTCTCTCTGCCTGCTTCTCTGCCTACTTGTGATCTCTGTCTGTCAAATAAAAATCTTAAAAAATAAAATAAAATAAAATAGAGCTTTTGTTCCGAAAAACAGTTAAAAAGGTAAGACTGAACAGAGACTGGAGAAAACTATTTGCAAGTCACACATCTGACAAGGAGCTTTTATCTAGAATATATTTTATTTTATTTTTTAAAAAGATTTTATTTATTTGACAGGCAGAGATCACAAGTAGGCAGACAGGCAGGCAGAGAGAGAGGGAGAAGCAGGCTCCCCGCGGAGCAGAGAGCCCGATGCGGGGCTCGATCCCAGGACTCTGGGATCATGACCTGAGCTGAAGGCCAAGGCTTAACCCACTGAGCCACCCAGGTGCCCCTAGAATATATTTTAAAGAGTTAAAAGTTGACGTTAAAACAATTTACCCAATTAGAAACAGGCCAAGGACAGGGCAGACATTTCACTGAGAGACACGTGGCTGACAAAAACCATGACGAGGTTGACCAGCTGGCCACTGGGGAAATGTAGGTCACACCCCGGCCAGATGCCAGCACACAGGGGTCAGAAGGTCCCCAGTATCAGGGTCCTGCTGCAGTGGCGGCCATGTGACCATCCTGGAGGGCGGGGCCTGAGACGGGTGTTGGAGGGCTAGTCAGTGTCCTCACAGCTGGTTCCTTCCAAGGCTCTGGGTGAGAACCCCTCTCCTCACCCTTCCCACCTTCAAGAGGCGCCCACGCTCCTTGGCTCATGGCTCTGGCCATCTTCAATACCAGCCCTTAGCCTTGCACCTTAGGATTTAAAAGCCCTTGTGATTACACTGGGTCCACCCAGATAATCCAGAATATTCTTTTTTTTTTTTTTAAGACTTATTTATTTGATAGAGATCACAAGCAGGCAGAGAGGCAGTCAGAGAGAGGGGGAAGCAGGCTCCCTGCTGAGCAGAGAGCCCCATGTCGGGCTCGATCCCAGGACCCCGGGATCATGACCTGAGCCGAAGGCATAAGCTTAAGCCACTGACCCCCCAGGCATCCCCAAAATATTCTTTTCTCAGGTCAAGGAATTCCTTCATTTCACCTGACCTTATTAGCCTCACGTGGCCTATTCCTGGGTTCTGAGAACGAGGACGTCTGCGGGGTGCTTTCTGCCTGTCACAGCACCGAATGTGGGTAGGGCGCAGCGGAGCTACAGCTCTCCTCCGTGGCCGGTGGGAGCGTGAGAGGACACAGCCTCGCTGGAAACCCATCTGACAGTTTCTCATGAAGTTCAGTGTCCATTTACATGACCCAACAACTGTGCTCTTGGGCATTTACCCCCAAAGGAAGGAAAACTTACATTCACACAAAAAGCCTCCTCGGGAACGCTGGTAGCACTTTATTTCTACTAGACAGACTGGAGACCACCCAAGGGTCCTGGGGTGGTGGGTGGCCCGTTCGCAGCCGGGGTCTGGCAGCCAGCAGGGACAAGAGTCAGCTACTGACACGTGGTGAGCTCTGGTGAATCGCCCAGTACACGAGTGAAAACCCGATGTCACAAAGACACGGACGGTGTAATCCAGGAGCACAGACGGCGGTGGCAGGGAGCCGATGAGAGTTCGCCGGGGTTAGGGATGGGGTCAGCATGCCCAGGGCAGACCCCGTGGTTCCGTGTCCCCACTGTGGCAGCAGGTGCACGGAGTGGGCCGTGACGGCATCACACAGCGCTGCACGCGCACGCACCCACTGTGGGGCCTGGAGAACCGGACTCAGAATGAGTTCTGTGGACTGTCCCAATGACTGTCGGGCTGGCCCCAGGGGACAGGGACACTCCACAACTTCCTTGACTCTACCACTGATCGCGAACAACACAGGTCTGAATTGAGCGGGTCCACCTGTATGTAAATTTTTTCTGATAAATACCGCAGGAAAGTGCAAATGTATGTTTTCTTCCTTATGTTTCCTTAGTGCTGTCTCCCAGCTTCCCGCACGGCGAGAACGCAGCACGTACTACATGATATGCAAAGTGTATGTTCACCGACGGCCACGCTATCGACACAGCTTCGGTCAACGGCCAGGTGGTGTGGTGGCGTGGGGGGGGGGGGTCCGAAGTTGTGTGGCTGTGACCCCCCGCGCTGTTGGAGCCCCAACTGTATCTCCAAATCAGAAGTTAGAAGTTGACCCAGAAGCTGCCCCAGACCCCGTCTGCTCAAGTGAGGAAGACAGCCCTTGGCTGCGCATGGCGATCCCTCCTGCTCTCCCCCTCCCACTGGCCAGTGCAGACGCTGGGATCCTGCTTTTCTGAGGGATCGGCCAGTAGGAGGGGGATGGGGTGGTCAGAGCCCACCCCCCCGCCATCCTGGGACCCCTACACAGGCTCTGCTGGGGCCACCCCCTCCCACACCGCCCTCCTCAACACCCCCAGGCTCTCAGGACCTGACCAGACTGATAGAGGCTCTGCCGGACTCAGACCTGCCAGGGCTATGGGGCAGGCGGAGGTCTGGACCTCGGTCCTGGTGCTGGGCGACCACCGGCCGAGCCATGCCGGCTTGGGACTGGGCAAGACAGGGTACAGGGCAGAAGCCACAGCCATCGGGGGCAATCCCTCCATGAGCAGGGCCCTCGTGCCCAAGGCAACAACCCGGCGTGAAGGAGTTTCCGGGGCTGCTGTAACCAACAGGCTCAGGGACCTCACACAGGTTTGGCCTTAGCTCTGGAGGAAGGACGTCTAACATCAAGGTGGGGGCACCCCCTTTCCTGCTCCGCTTTGGGACGCATCACCCCACCTTCTGTTTCGAGGTCACGTTCCCTTCTCCAACCCTGAGCCTCCGGCCCCTTTTAAGAGGCGTCAGTGAGGACCCCTGGCCTGCCGTTACCACATAAGGGGACACAACCCAGGTTCGGGGGCAGGGGGAGGCCCTCTCACAGGTCACACAGCCTGCCACCTCCTACAGACCCAATGCCCCTACTGCCCCCTCGTGGGGGCCGAGACACAGGGCCTGGCCTCTTCTCCACTCTGGGTGGCCCCTCGCCTGTCCTGGGTCTCGGGCTAGGACCGATGGCACCTGAAATGGAGCTCCAGCCTCCGTGGCCACAGCGGGGACCTACCACTGTGTGCCTCCTGGGCCGCGTCTGGCCCAGCCCCTCCCTCTGCCTGCAACCAAACCCCGGAGCCCTGTCCGCACAGCACCCAAGGCCCCTCCCTCTGGCCCCCATGCCCTAAGCACATCCCTGCCCCCGGAACCTACCTGGGCCATCCCCTAGGCCACGGCGCCCAGCTGGGCCCCACACAGGGCCAGGCTGGTGGGGGAGAGGCCGCCCCTCCAGAGGTGGGTCACAGGGGAGCCCATGGTAAACAGGCAGCATAGTGGGGCCGTGGGGTCAGCTCTGCCTCCACCACAGCCACAGCTGCCCGCCTGGCTGGCTCCCAAGGTTACGAGAACCCAGAAATCGGAACTTTTGGAAAAACCTCGTCTTCAACACCAGCAACAAATGAAAAGACACTGTAATGGGTATGGAGTTTCCCTCTGGGAAGATGAGAAGATTCTGGAGATGGACGGTGGTGGCGGCTGCACCAGGGGAACGTGCTCCATGCACCTGAACATAGTTACGATGGGAGGGAACGGGCCCCGAGACACAGTACCATTAAGGGCGTGGGTGCAGGTTCCCTCTTGCCCAGAGGTCGGGGAGGAAGGCAGCCCTGAGCAAGTGGGGAGGGCGTCCCTCTCTGGACGGGAGTAGTGACAGCTGCCCCATACTCTGGTGGCTGGACCAGGGCTCTGTGGGGTCCAGGGGGTTCCTGGAGGCAAAGGGGCAGCACCCCCCAACCCCGGTGCTGAGGCCTCTGTGCGGGGCGATCTTGCAGCCAAGGACACAGAGGAGCAGAAGGCCCCTCCACACCTCCATGGTGCCCTCTGGCTTGGGGTGGGGTCAGGAGCCCCTCGGGCGCACACAGCTTCCGGGGTGGATGTCTGTGGTCACAGCGCCCGCAGGAGGGGCCCTGGAGGGGCCGACAGGTGCCCCTGCAGGACCTGCCATCCCGCACAGCTGGGCGCCGGCCTGCACCTGCCAGGCAAGGGCCTCTCCTCTCCAGGGCACATCAGAAGCTGCTCCCTGCCACAGCCTTCAAAAATTGGAGTCAAAGCTAAGGCCTGACCCTCGCCTTCAAGTCCTGAGCCGGTGGGACCTCTCCATCCCCCTCTCCTGGCCCTGGGGGGCGGTGCTCCGCGTGACCTGCTGAACCCCTCCCCAGTCCCATCACTAGCCCAGATCACCCAGAGTTCTGATGAGCCACTTACCTCACCTGTAAACACGGGGTGCGCACCGTCTTGTGGCTGGCATCAGGGACGTTGACAATCCCCACTGAGACCGACGGGTACCCGGATGCCCTTCGTGGCCTCTGATGATGTGTCCGGTGCTCCAGAAACACCGCCTGCCTCGCCTTACCCAAGGGGGTTGACACAGCCGTCTAGAGACAAAAGCAGGGACGCACCTGGCTCGTGGGGCAGGCCTGGCCAGCCAGGTGTCCCCAAGGGAGTCTTCACAGAAGCTGCCTCTTGGAGGGTGGAGTCAGGGGCCCCAGGGGGCCGGGCTGAGCCCCACCACTTTCCCCACCAGAGGTGGTCTCCAGCAGTGTGCCCCCAAACCCTCCATCTGATGTCTTGGCAGGAGGGTGATCTGGATACAGGGTGGGCAAGGCGCCCAAGTGCCTTGGGGTTTAGGCGGGGAGGGGTCTGGAGCGTGCTGTCTGGGGGAGGGAGGAGCCCACGGAGCTGTGTGGCAGGATGAGAGGCCTTTCCCCCAGCCCCGTGGCTGCTCTCACAGCGGGGCTCAGGACGGTTCCCTCCTCCATGTCCCAGCCTCTGCCTCCGGCAGCCCCTCTGTGGCCAGCTCAGCCCTGGAGGCTGACAGGTGATCCGCAGGGCGGCGGCACCTTCCCCACCTCATGCACGGGTGCCCAAGAAGCCGAGCCCTCCGCCGGCCAGGCACTCGCTGGAAGGTTCCTTAGTCCTCTGTTGCGGCCCACCAGGACACACTCCGCAGGCCACAGGACCGTCCTGGCCCCAACCCCTGGAAGGTTACCACCTGGGCAGCTTCTCAAACCCCCTGCCCTGCGGGAGAAGCCTCCAGCTGCTTGATCCCCATAGCCACACTGGGACCCCTCCTTGGGGAGGGGCGCCCAGGCCATTGGTTCAGTTGGCAAATGACGCCGGGGGCCTACCCCCCCCCCACCTGCCGAGCGTCCTTCAGTGCCAGGCCTGTGCTGCACGGACGGCAGAAGCAGGGGAGCCCCGTGGGGCTGGAGCAAGGAGTCAGCAGGCGCCACAGGTGTGCGGCAGGAGTGGGTCCAACTCAAGCCTCACGGCATCACTTCTCTGCGGCCATCATACAGCGTTTGGATCCGAAGGTCCCCAAAGGTCCATCCGCCTCTGGCAAAAAAGCGTGGGAAGCAGCAGGACAGAGAACGTCGGAGGCCTGGCCTGGTTTCCTCCTCCAGGGAAAGCAGTCTTGGGCCAGCCCAGCAGGACAGCACCTACCCCGGACAACCACACCAGGCTGCCGGGGCTGCTGTCCGCAGCCGGGACATGACTCTGTCCCACGTCGGCAAGTGTCCATGAACTGGTCCTGCCCCCCGACACTGTCCAGGTAGACAGCAGCAGCCCAACCCCTCAAGGCATGTTGGGGGCAAGGGCTGTTGCCGTCCGCAGTGGGAGAGGACACAAGGCGGCACCTGGCTTGGCACTCGGTGGCCGAGGCCTGGGCAGCTCTGAGGCCCCGCACCAAGTGGACCTCGGACGGCAGGCCAGGTGCAAAGAGTCCGAGCAAGCGAGAAGACTACCAGGCTCGAGCAGACATCAGGGTGGGGGCAGATGGTACCAGAAACTGGGACGAGTGCCCAACCACATCCATGTGAGCGCCAGCCTGCCCGTACAGCAGACCCGGGTCAGGTGGCCTCGGGTCTGTCCCTAGGCGGGCAGTCCCAGGCACACACGTCGGCTCACGGGCACGGCGGCTGCCGCTTCCCAGGCACATTTCCACACGGAACACGTACTGCTCACCTTCCCACACGCTTTAGAGCAAACTGTTGAAAGATGGGGCCTCTCGTACCTGGTGGGTTATGCCTAGTCCTGGACATCTGCGTGCTCACGAACCATGCATCCTCCCTCCATTCATTCAAGAAGCACCGCCAGGTCCTGCCCACTGAGCACAGTCCCCGGGGACGGGGGCGACACAATCCCATGGTGCCCGCGAGGGTGCAGGCAGATGCGAGAGCCCAGCAGAGCGGGGCCAGCGCTGTTCCACGGGGTGCGGGGGGTGGGTGGGTGGGTTCTCTGGTAGAAGCTTCGGGACCCTGTGCTCACCTTGGGTTTTCAGGACCTGCTGGAAACCCATGTGAGCTCTGCAGCTGCAATCCTTTTTTCTAGATCAAAACCTCTGATCTTCTGAAAATCACTGAGACATCGCTGAGACAAGCGATGTTCAAAAGACACAGGAATCCCCCACTCTGGGGTCTGCTTTGAACGGAGCCGGGGACCTCGCGGCTGGAGTTTCGGAAACATCCACACGCACACACACAGAAGTCTCGGCAGCAAATGACGCACATGAACACCACGGTGCTTAAACACAGATTTATTGCAAACCGACACTGGAGAGGGACTTTGCAGACGGGCACCCTGCTCTCCGCGAACCTCGGCTGACGGAGCTCAGTGGCCGATCGGCAGTGGCCGCGTCTGGAGAGAGAAAACACGCAGGCTGCACCGGCTCCAGGGCCCAGGCCGGCATCAAGGGTCAGAGGACGCCCGTGAGGACAGCCCGCCCTCCACCACGTGGACCAGCACCTCGGCCCGGCCCACCACTCCCAGACACCGGTGAGCCACTGTCACGACAGGCGGGATGGGCAGAAACCAACACTGACTATAATCTCAGACAGGGGAAGACAAGGGACCACGGAGTCCACGGCTCCCCAGTCTCCCAAGTAGCTGCGGCGTGGGCACACGCCGCACCTCGTCATGCCAGAAGACCCTCACGGCGTGGCCCAGGGCCTGAGACCACCCAGAACAGTTCTCACACAAGGCGCCGGTGACGCGAGACAGGCGTGCACATCCCAGAGGCCCTGAGGACGAGTCTCAGCAGCTCCATGACCAGCCGCAGAGCCAACTACAGGGGACAGGGCTCCACATCCCCGACAATGCTCCCCCCAGCCACCTGGTGTTCACACCTCCCTTGATGGCACCAGAGCGACCCGAGGCTTCTCAGGGATATTGGGAAGGAGGGATTCAGGAATCCCCACCCATTTCCGGCCTCCGCGAGCCACACACTTGCCCGCACAGGACTGACGAGCCAGCTCCCACGTACTCGGTTGACGGGGGCTGTTCCCAAAAGGACCATCACCCAGAAAGGAGTCCCTGTCAGCCAGAAGGACAGAGCCACAAGGGGAGGCCCCAGGAGACCCGCTGCCCGACAGTCCAACACGGCCACGGTCCCAGCTGGCGGAACAGGGGCACAGCGGACACGGGAGGAGGGGCGCCGCACTCTGCTCTCCCGAGGACACCCGGTCGGCTCTCTGACGAGAACCGGGTCCCATGAGAAGACGTGGAGGACAGTTCCCGCTGCGCCTGTGGCCACTCGGGGCTGTGTCCCCACGTTCGGAAGCAGCGACCAGGACCCACCTGCTGCTGCTCCGCGACGGGGCTGAGCAGGCAGCGGACGCATACAAACGCCAAGCGACAACACACGCGCACAGGTGCAGGAAGAGGTCACGGCCAGGGCGCCCCCCACCCCCCGCAGGTCAGCAGCTGGCCCAGCACCCACGCCCAGCCCCCAGCACGAGGAAAGCAAGCAGAGCGTGCGCACGGCAGCCAGAGGAGAGCGGGTGGCCGGCGTCCCGCTCGCCCCGTGCTGCTCCCAACAGTCCGGAGATGCAGCGCCGGGTGCCGCGGGTCCACCCTGGAGAGGAATGACGGCGAGGGCAAACCCGCCAGCAAGTCCCTGGCAGGAGGGAGCCCGGGGCGCGCTCCCTTTCCTCCGGGCACTAGAACTGCACGGCCCCCGGGGAGATGTTGAACATGGCCGGGTCGAATCGCTGGCCTCGGAAGGGGGAGCCTTCAGCATCCCAGCCCTTCTTCAGCATCTCATGGACTTTCTACAAACAGAAAACAGACACAGAGGTTAACGCACGGCCCAGAACGGGACTCGCTCCCATGCTCCACACGAGGATCTGCCATCCCTCCTGCCCACGGCCCCCCTCCCTCGGCATTAAGCTCAGTGATGCAGCCGCGAGCACGGCCGACACGTGCCAAAGTTAACGATCTCTGCCGACCGGGGGTGCACAACCACACCGAGGGCCTGGAAAGCACCCCAGCCCCTCACAGGCCCAACCACCCCTCCTCTCCAGCTCTTGCTGCCCCCTTCCAAGCCCCCTCCCTGCCAGCCACTCTCTGGACAGGAGCCCCACATGAGCCCTGACTGTCGGTGAGGACTGGGTACTGGGGCCACCCAGGGTCGTCCAACTCCTGCTCCCCCCCTCTGCATCCCCAGGCCCTGTCTCCTCGGGAGCCACCAGCCAGTCCTGCTGAGCCCCTGCCCCTACGTTTCCTACTTCTCCCGGGGACCTGCTTCCCTCCAGTTCAAACGTCCATGGCCATGAGCGTCCCCAGATCCGGCTCCCTCACCGCCAGATCCCAGCACAGTGCTCCTGCCTTCACGCTTGTGGTCCGAACCCACTCCCCACACGATGCGTCCCTCACAGCCACGTGCGAGGACGGTCCACGTGCAAACACACCCTCCCCAAATCCCTGCTGAGCCCAGAGGAGTCCTGGACGGCAGTGCTGGTGCCGGCCATTCGAGAGCAGGTCACCTGGGCGAGGGGCACAGCAGCCCCCGGCTCCCCTGTGTGGGCTCGGGGTGCCTGGCATGCATGTGCCCCAGGGCCGCACGCTGCCCCCGGCACATGTCAAGTCCTCACGGGGCCCCCTTCCGACTCGACGCACAGAGACCTGTCCGTGAGACGGCAGCACCGCTAAAGCTCTTCTTCAGATACGTCCCCATCGGGTGTCTGTCCCTGGGCCCATCGGCGAGAGCCTCCTGCTCCCCATGCAGGCGTGCGTGGGCCTGGGAGCCCGGCCACTTGCAGGCGGTGGTGCTCGGGCCCCTCCATGGCCCCGAGCTCACACGGCTTTCTTCTGGTGGCCACAGGCAGCGGTCCCGTAATGGCCCGAGGCGGCTACCAATGCCCATGAGGGCGAGGCCCCCACCTGCGAGCTTGGCTGCGACAGTGGGAGACACAGGCCACCTTGGCCCCTCCAGCCCTGTAGGCCCGGGTGGTCAGGGAGCCCAAGCAGGGCAAGGTTCGGAGACTCGGGGCCAGAGGACTGAGGCAGGAGCCAACTCGGGATTCGGGCTGCAGCCCTGGTGCCCGAGCCACCCAGCCACCTTGGACACGAGCTGGCACCAGCACCTGACGCTCCTCTCAGCGGCACTGGAGTCCATGACCCAGCCAGCCCTGCCCAACCGGCGTTGAGTGACCGTGGCAGGAACGAGGCTGTCTGCGCGGGGGCCCTGAGGAAAGGGCGGCAGGAGGGACACCGGGAGGACCAGTGAGGACGCCTCAACCCTGAATGGCATGGGGAGGCCCTGTGTCGACACAGGCGGAACAAACAAGGAACCCCACCCCCACGAGACTGGCCCTGGCCGCTGGCCGTCACACTGAGGAGTGCACATGAGCCGGAGGAAAGCGATCCTTCCTCGTCTCAGCGGCCGCTCTCGGGAGCGCCACACAAGGAAGAGCGAGCACGCCCGGCCAACCTGCGTTCCCGCCCCCGGCACGCGCTGTGCGCTGTGGACCTCTGCCCACACGCAGTGTGGACGATCTCTGCCCATGCGGACCCCTCCTGCCCCCTCCTCTGACGTTCCAAGGTGACTCGGAAGGATTCTTCCTTTCTTCCCGTGGGCCCTGCGGCAAGGCTGGGCCTGGCTCCCCACAACTCTGCGGAGGGGCACCCGTGTGGGCAACTGTGTGGGCACCCCCCACACCCCCACCCCCCGACCCCAGAGAGCTGGGCTCGCGTGCGCGGTCCCACGTCTGTGTGGACCAGCTGCGCGTCCCAGCCCCGACCCCTCGGGCTCTGAGCACGGTGGAACCGGTGCCCCGCCCCACAGCCACGGCGAGGACCCCGCGGCAGACCCCCAGCGGCCCCCAGCGCCCCCACCCACACGCCCCTCACCAGCTCGTGGCTCTGCGGCTTGCCCTGCAGCTTCTGGTGGTAGTCAAAGGTGAGCCTGTCCAGCACAGCGTGCTCCTCCTCGTCCACCGTGGCCATGGAGCGCTCCTTGTTGATCTTGTCGATGTCGATGTGCTCCTCGCCCTCCAGGACGGCGCTCCACCAGTACTCGCCCACCTTGCTCAGGCTCACCTGGGACATGCGGGCACAAAGCGCTCCGTGTGGGGGAGGCTCTCGTTGCCCCCCACCCCAGGTTCTCCCGGAGGCGGGGGACCCGCGGGTGTGAGCGCCCCGCACCTGCTCAGCGGCCAGGACCCCAGCCTGGCCCCCACCCCGGCCTCCCTACACCACCAGAGACATGGGCCTCCGTCCACATCCTTCTCCCTGGTCCTTCTGGCTCACCCACCACACCCCCAAGGACCTCCCTTGCTCCCAGCATAACCCCAAAGCCAGGGTAGCGCAAGGGCAGGACCCAGACAGCACGCTTCCCTGTGAGCTGGTGGCAAAGCTCCTCAGGGGCCAAGAATGGGCGGGCGGGCGGGCGGCCCACTGTCCCTCACACTGTCCCCGTGGTCTCCAAAAGCACGAAACCCCCAATCACACCCTGAAGGCTGGGAGGCAGGGCAGGTAAGACAGGCCTGCGCTGGGTTAGCTGTCACTCAGAGCAGCACCCCAAGGAGAGGGTTCTTGGCCAGAGAGCAACTGTGACACCACAGACCCCGAACTGGCCCCTATCAGGGATGTCTGTGAGAACACCATGTGCCTGAGCCCGGCCCCCCTGAACGTCCAGCCCCAGCCACCAAAGCAGGGCTCCATCCCAGTCCTGCAGAAGGACTCGGGGTGCAGGCACAGACACAGACACAGGGCAAGCCACACAATGAGAGGGTGTCTGGGTCACAGCAGGGTGTCAACGTTCGAGGACGGAAATAAGACTCTCCCATGCCGAGTACCCCAGTGGGTGCGGGGCATGAAGACGGGAGGATGAGGCCGCGGGCTTGGAGACAAGGGACTGCTCCCTGCCAACACCACGGCTGGCGTATGGGGTGGACTGGGTTTGCAGATGCTCCGTTTAGCCGCTTCTCCCGGACTCTGCTCCCCAGTTTGTGTGCGGGGACCTGACCCGACCCTCTGAGACCCCAGTGTCGAGAACACAGCCAACCTCCACCGAATACAGATCCGCGTTCCAACGCACGAGAACCTTCCGGGGGAGAGGCCTCATTGCTCCTGCTGTTCCCGGACGGCACCCCGAGGCGCTTCCAGGCCGCCCTCCCTCTGGGGGACAGAGGCCTTTAGGCTCTTCCCACCTGCAGGCCCCCTGTCGTCACCCCTGCCAGGAGCACCGCACACACCCCGGAGTCAGCACCTCGCACGCCCGACTGTGCAGAGTTCAGGGCAGAGCCGCTCTGCGGCTATCAGCCCCCCTCCCCCAAGGCCACGGCAGGGGTCAGCCCCACACCGCCAGGAGCTCCGCTGCTGGCCCTTCCACATGGACGGAGAACCACATGGTTCCCGGGCAGGACAGGCCGACTCTGCAAACAAGGAGCTCCTGGGCCCTGCTGCCTGCACGGGCCCTTCGCAAACCCAACAAAACCCAAGAGAAGCCAAGCATGACCTTTAAAAACACATTTCGAGATGAAACCAGTCGATGGCTCCGACACGAGCAATTCAGTGCGCTGAGCGCGCTCAATGTGGGGCAAACAGCGCTGCTGTTGCAGTGCTGGTTCACGGTTCCGTGCCCGAAGACGCCGCCATCCTTCCACGTGCCCATTTCCCAGTGTTTTCCTGAACAGCTAATTGGGAAGCGCCACGGTGTTGACCGTCCCGAGCGCCGAAGGTCTTTAGGTGGATGGGTTTCCAGGCTCCCAGCGCTCGCCAAAACGCAGAGATCCCCAAGCCCACAGCTGGGATGGATGATGCATGCTCTGTGACCTTACCGGCCACCGAGGAGACAAACGACAGGACAGCACTTCTCACCAGGAGACCAAGCAGGACAGAGGAAGGAGTGCGGGCAGCCCAGCCACGGTAAGTTAGGGTCGCACAGGGACTGGCGACCCCACACAAGGCGCAGGAGCGCATCCGCTGGCATGTGGCCAAAGACTACAGTGAGCCTGTAGCTCCGCTGCCAAGAATCGAACTTGAGGGGATGACCTAAGTCATCTGAGAATGTGGGGGCACAGACCGCACGCACACACTCGGGGTCCACGGCGGACACACGCTCGGCGAGTGCTAAGCCGGGCAGGGACCCGCCCCAGCAGAGGGGCCGCCGGCAGCACCTGGGGGAAAACAAGGACAGGGCGCCGGGGCGCCTCTGGGACAGCATGGCACGGGGGAGGCGCCGACTCCACGTCTCCCAGCCGAGAAAGGAGCCTGCCTGAGAAACAAGGAGCCTCGTTTCACATTCCCGAGTGTGGGAGGGAGGGAGGCAAGAGCTGTCATCCGGTTTTAGCTGCCACCCCTGCCTGCTGGGAAGCCTGCCGGGCGTGTCTGATGCGCATCCACTCGGGCGACGAGGGCCTCGCCCGCTGGGAGGTCGGAGGTGCAGGGGCCACAAACTCTGGGTCACCCCTCGTGGTCCACGCGGCCCTCAAGGCAGTCTTGCCCCCCGGGGCGCCATATTCTCTCCGTCCAGAGGGCGGAAGTCCAACATCGAGGTGTTGCGTGTTGCAGAGCTGGGCTCCCTCCGGAGGTCTCCAGGGACAGGCAGCGGCTGCACACAGCATCTGCCTGTCTTCACGCCAGTTCTCCTCCGTCCCCAGACTCCCTCTTGTTCTCCTGTAAGGTCCCATTCGCAGATTCCAGGCTCTGGCGAGGACACTGGAGCTCGTCATGGCCCGCTACAGCCATCGACCCTTGACCATGTTCTCAGCAGCCCCGGTGCCCATCACAGGGCCTGGCCCTGAACTGTCAGCAGATGGACCAACCAAGGCTCTCAGCCTCATCCTAACAGTCAGGAGCAGAGCTCCTATGTGGCTGACGGGACTACCGAAGCCAGGCAGTGCCAAGTGGAGCTGAGGTTTGTGGAAGGTGCAGCAGCTCCACTGCCCGCCCCGAGGCCCCAGGGACGTGGCACATGCTCCCAGCAGCAAAAGCAGTAAGGGTCTTCACGCATCAGAGCAATGTGCTTGCTCAGCCGCAGTACCATCTCAGATACGTGACCCCAAACGCCACCAACAAATGAGCCACGAAGCCCAGAATATGGCCCGTGGTCGGGAGGGGAGGCAGGGAGAAGCCCCACATCCCATGGGCAGGGCACACCCGCTATGCCGGGGCTGTGCCAACGGGCAAGTTTCAGGGGGGGCACAGGCAAGTGGTGAGGCCCTTGCACACGCAGTGCCAGCTGCTGACAGCCAAGCTGCTCCGGGGACTGCAGGAAGGAACCCGTCCAGCACCCGTGCACCCGAGGGCTCCCACACGGACCCTGCCAGCAGGGGTCAGGGGGGAACACTCCCGGAAGTCACTTTCATGGGCAGCGCTAAGTGCACCTCTGCCCGCAGCCAGCTCCTCCTGGCTGAACTCGCAAACTAGGAAGGCCAGTGGCAGCAGGACACCACGCGGGCGGACAGGAGGAAGGCCTCCCTCGGCCACACGTGCGCTCCCCCCACCCCCTCCAGGGTGCCCTGCAGCCACAGCCGAAGGCAGAGAGGGAGGGAGCAGGTGGGCTCTGGGGCAGGGGTTGGGCTCCGCCTTGGGGGAGTCACAACTCTGCGGTGCCTCCGTGTCCCCGTCTGTGAGACGAGGTTCTGGGAGGTTAAACTGGCCCCAAGTGCGCTCAGAAATGGCAGCCGGGTGACAAGGAGCTCACCATCTGCCACGAGCCACAGCCGTGTCCAGGCACTCGCACGCAGAACACAGAAAACGGCAACGTGGCCGTGACGAAGTCACAAGTCATCTCTACCAACAGAAGGCTGGACCAGACGAGCTCCGGGATCCCACAGTGGTAACAGAAAGTACGCGGGCAGCGACCCTGACGGCCACCAGGGCAGCGGCCGGGAGCCTCAAGCACCAGCGAGCGCGCGGCCAGCCCATGTGTGCAGGGACGCGGCCTCGCACATCCTGGCAGTGGCGTCACGGCAGACAGCGTGCTGCTGGCTTCCCAGACATGCTCCTTGTGGGCGCACAGCGACCGGGTGCCCCTGGGCCTCCCTTGGGGGCACTGCTCGGGAGCCACCCCCGACCCTGTCCGTGGGCAGCGGCACCCCGGATCTCAGGTCTCGCAGCTCCACCAGGATGGGATGAACCTTCGGCTGCTGGGAGGCTGGGGTGCGGCGGTGAGGAAACCCTGACTTTACCTCCCACAACCCCGTGAAGCACAAGGAAAGCCAGGCCTGTGCAAGCACTCTGCAGCTGGGAGGGCCCTGAGATATGACTGGCCACGGGGCCGGAATGTGGGAACGGTTCAGGTGTGCTAGGGGAGGCACAGCGTGATGGCGAGAGGGGCAGAGCCCCAGGACGATGACTGTCCCACTCCCCCAGAGAGGAGCAGGGGCCTCGGAGGGCAGGGCTGGGTGCAAAGCAAGGCTGAGAACAAGAGCAGGTGCACTTGGCCTGTGCCCACGACCTGGTGTCCTCATCACGCAGAGGGGCCCTGTGAGCGCTCCCCAGCACCCCTGCACGGCAGACCCCTCCCCGCAGGCGCAACTTCCCTTCCCTGCTTCCAACGCATGTGAGGAGTGGGTCTGTGTGAAACCCTGAGGTTCTGCAACGGACCTGACCTGGTCTGTCCCTGACGACCTGCACCGTCTCAGCAGACTGCGCGTGAGGCCCTAAGGAGGGGGACGGGGCCACCGAAGATGCCGGGACTGGGAGCACCAGAGCTCTCTGCTTGGCTTCTGCAGCCCCAAGGAGCGCGGGCCGCTGAGCTCCCCTCCGTCAGATGAGCTGGTCTGTGCGAACCTGCCGGCTGTGCGCCCTCCGGGAGGACGCCCGTGAAATTCCATCTGCCTTCCCGTTCCTCACTCATCTGGTTCTGCCTCAGATGTAACCAGGTCGCGGGCAAGCGGGAGCCTCTGGGACTGAGGGGACATCCCACGAAGGCACAGCCACGCTCTGGGGGGGACCCCGCAGGAGCTCTGCCGTGGTCACCACACGTGGCCACCATGGGGGGCAAGGACGGAGGACCAGACACTTCACCTTAATGTTGGCTCCGCTCCAGAGAACCACCTGCTGGGACCCCAAGGGGCTGAGGCCAGCAAGGGAGTCCCCGAGCTATGCCCTGACAGCGAGAATCCAGGCCTCGCGGGGGTGCGGCCCCTGCCCCCTCCCCGAGTTCCAGCACCGACGCCCACACTCACCAGGACGCACTTGCCAGGCTCCAAGCTCCACAGGGAGCTCTCAGTGTTGACCTTGTGCGTGAACTTCCCTTCCATGAGGACGTGCTCCCCAGCCTCCTCCAGCACAGCCACCCGGATGGAGCTGCTGCTCAGGGCCACCGAGACCTGGAACCAAGCAGAAGGGAGTCACTCTGCTGGGACGGTGGCGCCCGGCACGTTCCCAAACAGAACCCGGCTGCAGACCAGGAGGAGCAAGAGGCAAGGCCATCCGGGGGGTCACGGGCATTCTGGACGAAGAGCATCCTACCCACCCGGCAGCACGGAGCAGCCCGCACACCGCCGTCTCCTTGAAGAGAACGTTACTGGAAGTTCTGTTTCAACACGCGCAATGACGACACAGGGAAAACTGCTGGTTTTCCACGGAAATCCCTTCTCCAAAGGGGAGACCAATGCCCATGGCGGAAAGCAAGCATGGCTGGTACAGGTGTGGGAGAGCCTCCTACCCCCATCTTGCTGTCAGGCCTCGTCAGCAGCACAGCCCCGGAGGACGCCCAGGAGGGCCGAACCCCCACATGCCCGCCCGGTCTCCAGCCGTGAGCCACTGTGCCTGCCCTGGGGACACTGAGGCCGGCACCCCTGTTCTCGAAAAACCCAGCCTCTCAGTTCACCATCCTCTCATTGGGGACACTTGTCCTGGACAGTCTCTCCCCCACCATACTGGGACCTGCTGGGACCCTGGCTGGCAGCGTCCAAAGCTCGTGAACCCCTGGAGGTCGGTCAGGTCAGTAACTGAAGAGGAAAGAATGCAGAACTCGTCACTACGCCATTTCAATTCTTTTTCAACTCTAAAATGTGTGTCTATACTGCAGAATCTTTTTATGACAGCATCTACATAATGCGTGCATTACCCGAACAGACACTGGAAGGGAGAACTCAGGCCTATGGGGGTGGGGGGGCGCTCCATCTGCTTTTGTTTGGAGACGACCCTCCCACATGGCTTGATAAGTGCTCGCTGAACGCGCGTACGGCACCGAGCAGGAGCTCTCCGAGTCCCGGAGTACCGGAGCTCAGCTCCCGCAGCCTGACTGCACCGCAAATGCCCTCCTGTGGAAGACGGGCCGCGGAGGGGCTGCGGCTCTGGAGTGGGCACCTCAGGCGGCTCTCTGGCAAGACAGCGGGAGCTCCTGGACTGCGCGGGCGGGGACCAAAGAGCTCCTACGGAGCGGAGTGACCCACGGCCCACACCGTGCCCGAGCCCGGGGCAGGGGCGTCCTGTGGGCACAGCTGCCCCCTCACCCCACCTCTGCGGGTGTCCCATTCACTCGGCTGGCTCTGCAAAGACACGGGCACAACCCGGCTTACTCGGCATCCCGTGGCCAACTCAACAACAGCCTGGCACACTCCCAGACGGTGTCCCTGACCACGAACTTGGATGTGCGGTGGAGGCGCCCCACGAGCAAGCTCACGTTAATAAAATCCTCCCAGCCAACTTTACATAACACGGTAATTTCCAAATTTGGACAAGCTTCTCACACTGCAAGGCTTGCACAACAGGGGATGAGCCAAAGCACCGAAGGGGACCCAGACAAGCTTCCGGTTCGAGATGTCACTCCGGGAAGGGGGATCGTGTGTGTCCCAGCCTCTGTGACCCACAGAAATGACAGGAACAAGGCACAAAGAGAAAACCGCCCCCAGACAATGCAAGGGAGGAAGGAGGAGGAGGAAATGAGGGGACAAGGAGAAGAGCAGGGACGGGTGAAGGGTCTGCTGGTCTGCACCTGGGAGCCTCGGCCGCGCGGGGCTTCCGGCTGGCAGTCGGCAGGTAGGGAGCACGGGAGCAGAGCCGCTCAGAGTCAGCCCTGGGACAGCTGTGGCAGCCCCGTCAGAAGGGAGAGGACCCCACTGTGGCATAGACGGATGGGGGCCGTGCTCCAGAGACACCGGCCAGCAGTCTGAGGGGACCGTGTGGGCGGTCGGCCCCATGTGCTATAAGTAAGGCTAGCCAGTCGACCCCTCAGCTCTCGGCAGCCACAGAGCAGCAGACCTCAGAAACATAATGGAGAAAACCATCAACACCATCCCCTACTCAAGAGAATGGAGAAAATATATTTTTTAATAAAAAAAAAAAAAAACTACCAGGGAATTAAGAAAGGCATCCTTAAACCAGCAGCATTAAAAAACAAAGACTTAAAAAAAAAAAAAAAAAGACTACAGGATGAATAGGAAAAAAGGAAATTCTAGAATATTTCCAGTATATATCCTCAGAGAGGTGTGAGAGGTGTGACTATGGAATTAAAATGAAATATGAATATAGAACAATCACATACACAAACCACTTAGAATTAAATACACAGAAGCTAAAACAGAATCTTAAAAAGAAAGAAAGAAAGAAAGAAAGACAGACAGACAGACTGGAAAACAAAGTAAAAAAACATCAAGGTAGAGACAAGGACAGATCTGGGCGGAGAGGGTGGGGAGGGCAGCGGGAAACCATCCAGCACAAGACAATGCTCCCGAGTGGAGGAAACCGTGCCTTGAGACAAAAGCACACCAAGAGCTGTGCAGAAGGACCGAAACACGATGCACACAAGCGCATGCGCTCAGAACACTGAGAATCCGAACTACGGCCCTAAAAATTCCAAAGACCAGGGATAAAAGTTTACTCACAAGAACCTGAACAGAAGAGCTCTCTAGAAACAGTAACACTGGACACAGGACAACATGCAGGCAATGCCTTCAATCTGCTAAGGGGAGAATTTTTTTGAAGTTAGATTTGCATTCACACCCAAACCATGAAATATGGGAAAGTTTAGAGTAACTACAATTTAAGACATTCAAGAATCCCTTACTTACAACATACCTTGAAAAAGTTCCTTGAGGCAACAGCCCAGCAAAATGAGGGAAAAAACCAAACTAGAGGAAGACCTGGGGAGAAGGGGGCCAAATGCACAAACGCCCATTAAGAAGGTCGGTGGGGCCTGGACCTCCTGCACAGCACGGTGACAGCAGCTCACAACACGGTACCACGCATGCAGAAGCTGCTAAGAGAGAAGAACTCCCAACACTCTCATTGCACACACAGGAAACTCTACGTATAGTCCCAAGTGTAACAAATCCTACCGTGGGGACCATTCTGCAATACAGATATCAAAGCCTTATGTTATACCCCAAAGCTAATACAGTGTTATATGTCAATTATATCTTAATAAAACTGGGTGTGAAAGGAAGATCCAAAAGGGATCCAAAACACTGAATTTAATCTAGAAGTACAGTGAAAGGAAGCTCCAGGATGGGAGCTATACAGCAGAACTGAAACATAACTGGTCCAGACTGGAATCAGAGGTGACAGGACTTCAGGACAAGCGATTCTAGACAAATACACTGTACTAGTGAGTCTGGGTGATTTGGACATTATGATTAAAGGATACTATTTTTTACAAGTTAAAAAGAAAGCAAGAAACACCAGGAAAACAAAAAGCTACCCAAGAAATTCCTGATCCAAAAATGAAAATAGTAGAGTAACACCTTCAAAAAAGCTCTCTTTCAAAAAAGCAACAAGAACATTGGCAAAAACTGTCAATATGTACTTTTTCTGAACTTTGGAAACTAACCAAAGGTTTGCAGGAACCCAGAGAGCGTTTATTCATGAAGAACAAGTTTTATGACATTTTAACTTACCCCTAGATCCATTCTCACTCTCTAGCCCCTTGGTAATCCACATTCCCAGTACAGCCTGGCAGCCATCAGAGGGAGCACAAAGGAGCTAGTGCTCCTCCAAAGCGTCATTCCCAAAGAACTCTGATTACTTGAGCTGTGGGATGGTTCCCTAGAAGACCCCACTTGTTAGGCTATTTTTAAATGGACTCAGAAAAGCCTTTTTTCCACGAAGTGTTTGTTGAAAACAATTAGAGGCAAGTATTTTAACTTCACAGCTGACTGAAATAGTGGCTAACAGCTGAGGCAAATAAAAAGAAAAGTTGTGGAATATAATGTCCATGAAGATTTTCAAAACTTGGGATACACGAATGTGCAAATCATGTGTAGGCTTAGAAAAAGCCCTTCGGTTAGGTCCTAGCCTCTCACCACGGCCGACTTTGAGACTCAGCATGCACAAGCGGAGGCTAAGCAAAATTTTCAACTGCTAGGCTAAGTGTTAAAGGCAGGCCCTAATACGTACATGGAGTCCCTTGGGAGAGAAATTCACTGGTTCTAGGTGTTTAACAAAGTCTGTCCAATCATTTGCTGATCACTAAGTTCATCAAGTAGAGACTTCACTGACCACACACAATAAAATACAGACTTTAGAAAATTAGTTCAGAATAAAATAAAATACAATAAAATAAAAAAATAAAATAAAATACAGACTTTAGAAAATTAGTTCAGAAAAGTCATCAAAGAAAACAAGAACAACTACATCAAGTACCAACAGCAACAAACCATGAGGAAAAGGGAGAATCTGAGTTCCAGAGTTGCCACATTGTTATTTAAAATGCGAATTTTCAACAAAAAATGACAAGAGTCGCTAAAACAAGAAAAGATAGCCCATACACATGAAACAAAAGCAAACAATAAAATCTGTCCCCAAGGAAGTCTAGACCTGGACTTAGTAGAAAGTCTATAAATTAGCTATTGTAAATATACTCAAAAAACTAAAGAAAACCATGCGTAAATAACTAAAAGAAAGTATGAAAACAGCATCTCATGAAGAATATCAATAAAGCAATAGACACTACTTTTTTCAAAAGAACCAAACATAAATTCTGGAATTTAAAAGTAACTGGGTAAAAAAATACTGAAGCAGAAGATCTACATGAGGGTCTCAAAAGTAAATCACAGCAGTCAGAAGAAAGAATCGGGAAATCAGAAGTTCAGACAAACGCGATGACTCCGTCTGAGGAACAGAAGGAATGAACAGAGCCTCAGAGACTTGAGGGACACACTAAGCACAACGTGCACAACAGAGCCACAGACGGAGAGGAAAGTGAAAGAGGGCAGAAAGAATATATGAAAAAAATGACTGAAAACACACATTCATGAAGCTCAATGAATGCCAAGTAGGATAAATTCAAAGACATCAAGACCTAGATGATCAAAATCAAACTGTCAAAAAAGCTAAAGACAAAGAAAGAATCTTTGAAGTAGGATGAAAAGCAACTTCTCACACAGGAGGGCTCCTCAACAGGAGTCACAGCTGATCTGTCATGAGAAAGCCCACAGCCCAGGGCGCCCGGGTGGCTCAGCTGGTGAAGCATCCGCCTTTGGCTCAGGCCATGACCCCACGTGGGGCTCCCTACTCAGCGGGGAGCCTGCTTCTCCCGCTCCCTCTGTGTACCCTGCTCCCCTCTCATGTTCTCTCTTTTTCACTCTCAAATACATAAATAAAATCTTGAAAGAGAGAGAGAGAAAGAATGAAAAAAAAAAAGGAAGGAAGGAACAAGCCATGCAGGCAAGAAAGCAGCGGGCAGAGTATTCAAAGGATGATGGCAAGGCATGTCAACAAAGAATTCTATATCAGGCAACACTATCCTTCAAAGATGAAGGAAAAATTAAGTATTTGCAGATTTAAAAAACAAACAACAAAACTCTGAGATAATTCATCCCTAACAAGCCTATCTTCTTACATAATCCCTGCAAGAAACTAGAGAAAGTTCTTCAGGCTGAAATGAAAGGACACTAGATAGTAACTTGAATCCATGTAAATCCATGTAAAGAACTAGAGAGTGCTGGTGAAGATAAATATAAAAGGGTAAGTGTACCTTGTGGAAACTCTTTCTCTCCTTTTTAATTTAAAACAACTGTACCACCAGGAACAGAGAACAGAAGTTATCATATAAAAGCCAATTCCGGGTACACATTAAATTAAGTCGTATTGATCTGAAACACGAAATAGATTGTAATCCCAGAGAAAACACTAAGACACTAACCAAAAAATATAGTTTAAAAAAAAAAAAAAAGATGAGAGAATTAAAATACTCTGCAGGGTGCCTGGGCGCCTCAACCGGTTAAGAGCCCAACTCTTGGGACCTGGGTGGCTCAGTGGGTTAGAGCCTCTGCCTTAGACTCAGGTCATGGTCCCGGGGTCCTGCATCGGGCTCTCTGCTCAGCGAGGAGCCTGCTTCCCTCTCTCTCCGCCTGCCTCTCTGCCTACTTGTGATCTCTGTCAAATAAATAAATAAAATCTCTTTTAAAAAAAAGCGCCTAACTCTTGATTTCAGTTCAAAGAATGACCTCAGAGTCCTGGGACTGAGACCCACTTGGGCTCCACACTCGCAGGGTTATCTGCTGGAGATGTTCTCTCTCCCTCTTCCCCTCCCCGGCATGCTCTATCTCTCACTCTAAAAAAAAAATCTTAAAAATCTTAAAAAGTAATAATAATAAAAATAAATAAAATACTACACTAGAAAACTGTTATTTAACATAAAAGAAAGCAGTCATGGAGGGGGAAAAAAAAGAACAAAAATTTCAAAACTTACTACAAAGAAACAATCATCAAAACAGTGTGGCACCGGCATAAGGATAGACGTACAGATCAACGGAATAGAATTTAAAATTCAGCAATAAAAAATAAATAAGTAAGTAAGTAAGTAAATAATAAAATAAAATTCAGTAATAACCCTACAGATTCGCAGTCAATTGATTCTAAACAAGGGTGGCAAGGCAACTCAATGAGGGAAAGACTATCCTTTCTAATACATGCATCTATGACAAATGGATACCGACATGCAAAGAATGAAGTTAGACAACTCCGTCAAACCTTGTCTAAAACTTAACTCAAAATTAATCAAAAATCTGTATGTAAGAGCTAAAACTATAAAACTCTCAGAAGAAAACAAAAATGTAAACATCCATGTCCTTGGATTAGCCAATGGTTTCTTAGATATGCACAAGCAACCAAAAATAAACGAATAAATAAATTCTAGACCCTATCAAAACTAAAGATTCTCTTGTGCTTCAAAAAACACCATCTCTTAAGAAAGAAAGAAGAGGGACGCCTGGGTGACCCAGTCAGTGAAGCGTCCACCTTTGGCTCAGGTCAGTGATCCCGGGGTCCTGGGATCGATCCCCATGTTGGGCTCCCTGCTCAGCGGGGAGCCTGCTTCTCCCTCTGCCCCCCACTTGGGCATGCTCTCCCTCTCTCTAAGTAAGTAACTAAGTAAGTAAGTAAGTAAATAAATAAGATCCTTAAAAAAAAAAGTAAAAACACAACTCATGGAGAAGGAGAAAATACTTGCAAATTATCTAACAACAGTACAGTATTTACATTAAAAAGAACTCTTAAAATTCAACAAAAAGACAATCCAATTTCTTAAAAAGTCAAAGGACTTGAACAGACCTATTTTCTTTAAAAAGATTTATTTATGGGGTGAAGGGTGGCTCAGTCGGAGAAGTGTCTGCATTCAGCTCAGGTCATGATCCTAGAATCCCGGGACCGAGGCCTTCATCGGGCTCCCTGCTCAGCACGGAGCCTGCTTCTCCCTCTGTCCCTCACTCCACTTGTGCTCTCACTCTCAAATAAATAAAATCTTTTAAAAAAATAGAGATACAAAAAAAAATAGAAATACAAATAAAAAGATTTGTTTTAGAGAGAGAATACAAGAAAGTGTGCATGTGTGAGTTGGGGGGAAAGGGGCAGAGAAAGAGGGAGAATCTCAAGCAGACCCCCGCTGAGTGCAGAGCCCGACCCAGGGCTCAACCCGACTCTGAGATCATGAACTGAGCTGAAACCAAGAGTCAGACACTTAACTGACTGAAACACGCAGGAGCCCCCAAAATAAAATTCATTAAGGGGCATTTGTTGTTCTATTGTCTACAATGGCGGAAGGCTGAAACACAGCCTCAGTGCCCATCACCAGGGGACTCGGTTCGTGCCCAGCTTGCTGCCAGAAGGGACAGAGGCACATGGGAGCCTGGGTGCGAGGGGCTGTGGGCTCAGGGCACCCTGAGCAGGCCTGCTTCAAGCACGGGGACGTGGCAGCCGGTGCCAGAGCCCGGAGCCGCCCGGCGTGGCCCGCACTGGGAACGGGGGCAGAAACACATCATCGCGCTGGGGGCGGGGAGTGTGTGACAGCACACACTCCTACTTGGTCGTGTGCGTGTCATCTGCCAGAACGTCCCAGCAGCTCACACGTGATGCTGGGGTCGGGGCGGGCACTGGGAGAGGACAAGAGGGCAGGCGCAGGAGAGACACGCTCGGCCACCCATGCCGGCGCTCTGCAGAGACGAACATTCTGGGCGCCAAGCGCCGTGCGGAGGAGACGGGAGCCCGGAGCCTCCGTGCCCGAGGCCGGCTCTCCCGACACCCTCCAGGACGGGAACTGGGGTTCGGAGCTTCCCACAAACCCCACCCGCTGCCCCGAGCTCAGGGGCAAAGCAGTGCCGTACAAGACATGCTCAGAAGCCTGAGCGCCGTTCTGGAAGGTTCCTGCGAAGACACAGACGGCATGAGGCACAGCCGTGAGCCCCCTGGCCGGCAGGACGTCGCCCGCTGGCGAAGACCAGCTCCACCGTGGCAGGAAGCAGCGCGCTGAGGAGGACAGGATCTGCTCGTCATTCGGCTACTCGGCTGTGACTCTGCAGCAACGCCGTGACACTGTCCCCCGAAAGGCCGCGGGCTGACAGGCAGGGTCCTGATCCTCACTCGGCCACCGTTCTACCAGACGGCCTGCGGCCTCCGCACCAGCCAGGCAGGTTCAGACCCCCAGTCTCTGGGCTCCGGCGTCCTGGCACTGCAATGCTAGGACTCGGGGCCAGGCCAGGGTCCCACCCGGCCCCAGCCGACGCGGGCGACGCAGCAACGCCTGTGGTGACCACGCGGCTCCTTCTCCCCGCTCCGCACCGAGGACAGGGATGCCACTTTCCTCAGCAGAGCTGACCGCGTCTCTCTCCCGCACGAGACCAGAGCGTCACCGTGAGAGTTCTTCCCAGGGTCGCCAGCCGACGGGCTGCGGGGCGCCTCCCGCACACGCTCTCCCCTGTCCGCTGCTGCCACAGAAGCCAGCCCGGAGAGGCGACGCTCTGCTGCTGCGGGGACGGGCGCGGGGGCCCTTCGTGAGCACGTGGTCCGCCCCCTGCCGCCCCCACCCACCAGTGTGACTTCGTCCCGGAGCGCCCGCGACCACAGCTGCTGTCACGATGACATCTGACAGGTGCCATAGACAAAACCCAAAAATAAACACTGCTCCCAGGTAGCTGTGACAGGCCCCTCAGGGGAGAGCTGGAAGGCAGCCAGTCCGAAGAACGCTGCGACTCAGAGGGAAAAACCCTGAGACCAGCAAAAGCCAAGACACACAAAATAAACCTGTTTCCAAGTTTAAAGTGAGTCATGGCAAAAGTGCTCAGATCAGGGGCGCCTGGGTGGCTCAGCGGGGAGCCTGCTTCACCCCCTCTCTCTGCCTGTCTCTCTGCCCACTTGTGATCTCTGTTTGTCAAATAAATAAAATCTTTAAGAAAAAAAAGCTCAGATCACTAAAACAATGAGAGACCACAGAGTTTTAGGAGCAGGATGCCACATGGGAGTAACTCAGAGACGAAATCCCGAGCGTCCTGGTCACAGGAGAGACTCCGCACCCGTGTGAGGCGACAGGCGTCCGTCAGACTGGCCGCAGACTGGGATCGAATCGCTGAGTGGCATGTCTGACCCCAGCGCGTCAGCCGCACCCCGGCTAAGAAGACCAGACGCCACGCTGACCTGACAGGACGGCCCTGAAGGAGGCAGCTCCCCGCACGTGAGAGAGGGGTCGCCAGACAGGCTGGCAGCAGGCATCGCGCTCACGCGGACGCGGCCCCTCTGTGCGGCGCCGTCAGCACCGGGAGCGCAGCTGGCCCGGGACACCCTCGCCGGGTCACTGTCCACCACGGCCTCCAGGGCGCGCCCCGGGCACGGCAGAGCCGTCGGCAGGAAGGGGTCCGGCCCTGAGCCAGCGCGGACCACGCCGTGCACCACCCCCCGCTGCCGACAGTCACCACCCGAGCCCCACAGACGTCAGCTGCAGAGCGGCCAACTCGTCCGAGTCCTGGGGGCCACCGCGGGCCCCGTGAATGTCTCCTACAGGAACAAGCAAAGCCCAGGGCTGTCCTTGGTGAGAGTGAGGGTGCATCATCCCAGAGCTCAGGCCACCCGCACGGCAGGAAGGGTGGATGTGACCCCCAGGTACAACAGCCTGACCCTCGGGCGACGTGGTGAGGGCAGCAGGAACCCCGCGATACACTGCTCGTGGCAGAGCAGAGTCAGGAAGACGCACTGCCTTCACCAGCAAGTTCACCTCCTGGGTGGAAAGGACAGCGGGAGAGGTCAGGTCCCCTGAGTCTCCAGAGCCAACAGAAAATCACTAGTTCCGGGTCTGACAAAAGTTCTTTTGGAGAAGCTCCAGAGGCTCGTGGGTGAGTCCGGAGACAGGAAGTCAGCAAAGCCAATAGCACGTTTCACAGTTCCTTCACCCGTGCACAAAGCAACCCCACCAAAAAATGAGCCCTGAATCGACACCTGCCTCCATAAACCCTCAGAAAACGCCGGGCAAGTGCTCCCCCGGGAAGAGCGCCTGCACCAGCCGCATGGCCTACCAGCACCAAAGGGGACGGGGTCAGCAGAGCCAGACCCTGTGCAGGTGACCCGCAGTCACCAGGTCTTGCTTTGGATCCCAAAGTCCACCTGATCAGGGTCACCGACCCTGGTGAGAGCTCCTCGGACAGGGTGGGAAGAGGGGGGAATGGGGAAACGAGGGACAGTGCCCTGCCAGCCAGCCACATCCACACGGAGCCACGAGGCCCGTGCAGCAGAACAGGCCGCCTTCACCAGACGCCGGCGGGAGGCACACTCCTGCACCCAGGGCGGGCCCGTTCCAGGTAGAGCCTGGCAGTCTGGCGTCGGCACGCAGAGATGGGGGAACTGGAGGGTCGCGCACCGCCCAGCCTGGTTCACACATATCCAGACCAGCAGGAGCCGGTGCCACTTCACGTGGCAGTCGTTTCCAGAAAACATACACGCAACTCACGCAGGAGCTCCGTTTCACGCGCTCTGGGACCTTCTCTTGGAAAGAAGCCAACGGCGCTGCTCGGACATGTGGAAAAGCAGCACGAGCTTCAGAGGCTGACACCCCTGCGCCAACCACGGCCTCACCCAAGCCACTGTCACCCAGACACACTCCGGTGCGCTCAGTGTCCGGGCCCGGCCAGACTGGGGACACGGTAAGCTTGGTGTCAACTCGGGAGGCTGAGTGGGCCCTCGGCCTCACTGTCCCGCCTACGGAATGTGGCAGGTGCCGCTCCCCTCACAGGCCACAGGCTCGTGCGACGCCTGAAGCAAGGACGTGCCCCACCGGACAAGCATGAGAACGCTTACGCTCATCCCGCTTCACAGACCACGTGGGGCTTTTTCCTTTAAAGTGAAGCCCACCTCCTTACAACGAGTAAACATGTCTCCCACTGAAAGATCACATTTCTACTCACGCTCATGGAGGTGGGGAGACCGCCTCGAGCTGTGAGTGCCGCCGGTCCATGGGGGAGCCCCGCAGAGCCAGGACCGGGCAGCCACACGCCACCGCAGAGCCCAGGGGTCCCTGCTCAGGACATCACCTTCTCCCTTGTGACATCTCCCTTCTCCCTTCTCCCGGGCCTAACGACCACCCTGCCTCCTCTGTGGCGCTTCCCACAAAGACACCATGCAATGAATGACCCACGGGACAGCAGTGGCACCGAACTGCCAGCCACCAGGTGCGCCCCTGCAGCTTGGCAGGGCTGGCAGGCGCATCTTGAAAGACAGGGCGGCCGCCCCCGATGCCTGTGCCCAAAGACGGAGGCCTCGCGGAGAAGCTGGAGGAGCCCCGTGGTTACCTGCCTGCCCTTCACCACGTGCTTGGGCACCGGCACCTTGAGCTCCAGGTCGGTATAGTCCTGCGACCAGGTGTAGTTCTCGCGCACGGCTCCGTTGTAGCTGTCGGGGTTTCTCTGGAACTGCTCCTGCTTCCTGCGGAAAAGCGACAGGTGAGATGCGCCTGGCCTCCGCCCCACGCCAGCGGCCCCTGCCACCCGCTGCCCGCAGGCGCGCCGCAGGACCCGACCGCACACCGTCCCTGGCTCCGAGACACTCCGCCTGAGCGGCACAGTTCCTGACCCTCCTCCTCGGGCTTCCCAGGAAACCGTGGGGACAGAGGGACACCGCAGAGAAGCCCCTGAGGGCAGCACCCTAGGGCTAGGGACAGCATCTGCAGCCACGGCCCACAGCACGCCGCGCCTGCCGGGCTTCCCGAAGCTCCCAGACCAGGCCCGTCGCTCACCAAAGGGCCGCAGTGACCAGTCCGGGCTCCTGCTTTCTCACCACCTGCTCAGCCGGGCCTCTCTTCACAGCACAGCACGACCGCCTCAGCCCGCGGCCGCTCAGCTCCCGCCCTAACCCACCACAGCCCCGGCTTTCTCCTGGGAAAGAGGGCAGCAGCGAGGGCAACATACCGAGCCACGGGCTGCCCAGAAACCCAGCCACGGTGCCCCTGGATCTGCCGGGCCGGCTCAGCGCACGCGCACACGGGCCTGGCCCAGCAGCGGAAGGTACAACCAAACCCAGGAGAGCCGTGAAACCCAACGGCACCAAGAACCGCAAAACCAGCCTGTTCACAGTGAGTGTGGCCTCGCGGGCCCGCAACGGCGAGTTTGACACCTCAACGATAAAGACAGGAGCCCTGGGGGGCTCCGTGGGTTGGGCCTCTGCCTTCGGCTCGGGTCGTGATCCAGGGGTCTTGGGGTCGAGCCCCGCATCGGGCTCTCTGCTCGGCAGGGAGCCTGCTTCCTCCTCTCTCCCTGCCTGCCTCTCTGCCTACTTGTGATCTCTCCGTCAAATAAATAAATAAATATCTTTTAAAAAAAAGAAGCCCAATCACGGAGACGGCCATCCCAACGACCGGTGGGGCTCGGCCACCATCTCCAGCCCTTCAGAAGGAAGCCGGCCAGCAGCCCTGCAGAGAGACATGGCATCATGAGGGTCTCTGCTGTGCACGTGCGCAGACGTGGAAAAGGCTCAGAGCGCACGCACCCCGCCAGGCCCTCGCCTCTGCCAGGTGGTGGTTCACAGGGATGCACTCTTTGAGGCCGAAGCTGTAGGACAAGAACGTGTTTACCTCCTGTGAGTACGCCCCACACGCCTTATATACGAGCCTGGGCATCCAACACGGCCCAGCCCTTGGGGTTGCTAACTGGCTCCCATTAGGGGCTGAAATGTGACTCCCCTCAAATCCTATGCTGTCCTAACTTCCAGCACCTCAGAATGTGCCTCACTTCCAAGTGAAAATGAGGTCACCGGGGGCCCTGATCCAACCCGTGTGCTTCACCAGGGAGACCAGGACACGAAGATGCACACAGAGGAACGATGGCGTGAACGTGGCTGTGCGGCCGCAGGCCACAGGGCTGAGGGCTGTCCACCTCTGCGAAGGCTGAAAGAGGCCAGGACGACCCTCCCCAGAGTCTGGAAGGAAGCTTGGGAAGGAGCCGCAGAGAGCAAGGTAGAAGAGGCAGGACAGGTCACGGCCAGGCGCGCAGAGCGTGGAGGCCACGAGCACTCCGCCTTTCCTCCCCGAACCTTTAGACCTCACCCAAGCTCCTGGCAACACAGCTGTCTGATCAAGAGAAAAACAGCTCTCCTTAAGACGGCAGGCAGCAGCCCGCCCTGCAGCCTACTCCCGGGCAGCTCTCACGCCAGCCTGCCGGCGTCCCCGCAGCTGGGACGGGGCCGAGGAGACGGCACCCGCACCCCAAACCGCTCCAGCACCCGCTGCGGCTCGAAAGCTTGCATCAGGCAGACGTGCTCAAGTGTGCAGAGAACCGCTCTGGCACACCCGGCCAGGATGGTGCCGGGAGACTTATCCTCCCCGCGCGGCCTTCTCACACGGCCTTTCCAATTGTGTGTACTAACAATAAAATCATCAACGCTACTAAAACACGTACCGAAGATACACACAAAATAAAGGCTAACGTGGCTTCGCACTTGGCAGAAATCCAGACATAAACCCCGGGACCTCTCAGTGGAGGGCAGGCTCTGTCCCACACCCAGCGCGGAGCCTGCAGTGGCTGGGGTCCCCACGACCCCTCAACCGTAAGGCTCAGCAGACACCGCCAGAGACGTCACAGGGCCACACCTGCTCAAGCGGCCCCCGGCCCGTGGGGCTGTGCCGAAGGCGCGGACCCAGAACCGGACTCCCACACAGGGGCTCTGGCCACGCGGCACTGCAGGCCGGACAGCTAGGCAGGCCCCTGGCCGGCTCGCCCAGAGCGAACCTGCAGCCTCCTCCCCACGGAGCCGGGCACACGGCTGGGTGCTTTTTTTAACACTTGGAATCCACATTCTCTTTAAATAAAGTTGATTATTTCCAGCCAACGATGTGTAAAAATAAGCCTCCTGTCATGTGCAGGTGCTCTGGGCCCCCCTCGCCTTGTCATCCCTGCTGGGCCTGTAGCCACACCCCTGCAGCTGCCTCTGAGTACACTGGGGGTGGGGAGAGGGGAGGGGAAGAGTGAGTCAGCAGCCAGGGCGCAGACAGCAGGCAGGCCTCCCTGCAGCGCCCACGGCCGAGGAGCCCATCAGCCCCATGACAGGCTTCTGACCGGGTATTAAAGGAAAAGTGAGGCCAGGCTCCCTGGCCGCGCACAGGTGGGCGCTCTGCTCAGCCCCTCCTCCATGCTCCGGTGCGTGGCAGGCACGCGGGAGCCTCCTTCCTCCCCCAGGCGGGAACAGCAGCGGCCAGGAGGAGACACGGTGGGTAAAGGGGCCGCAGATCCACCATAAAGGCGTCTGAGCAGAGGCTCGAGTGTGCACAGAGAATGGGGACCGCTGGATAACGGAGCGCCCGGGGGCCATCCTCAGGCCCCTCCCCAGCTTCTGGGAGTGGGGGTGGCTCCCCAGAGTGCACCTAGTGGGACGGACCGGGACCTGAGCGTGTGCACGTGCACACTCGTGTGGGGGGCACGGGGAGCGTGTGCACATTTAAGCAGTGAGATCTCTCCCTTCCCCGATAGCTCCATTTCTCCCACCACATCCAGCGCCCGGACAGGAGCCACAGCACATGCGAACATGGGGATTGCTCTCTGGGTGTCTGCGTTCCACAAGCTGGAGGAGGTGAGCCCACCCTTGCCGGCCACGCCCTCCTGCAAGTGGCAGCGAGACAGGACCGCCAGGCTCACCGTGCAGCTTGGAAAGGAAAGGTCGGACTGCAGTGTGTGCAGTGACCCACCTGGGGTGCTCCAGGGAGGCCCACCGTGCTCACAGCCTCCCTTCCCAGCAGCACCCGCCCGCACTGCTCCCCCCACCCCTGCAGGTGCCTCTCCAGCCGCCACCTCTTCCCAGATCCTGGGGCAGCAGAGCCCACGGCATGGGGTGCCCTGCTCCAGGCCTAGCTCCATGAGGTCCAGGAGCCTCCCTGACATCCACTGTCCCTTCTTGCCAGGGTCACCAGGGCCTCACACTCTGTCACCATCCTCTTCAGTGCACTCCTACCTGGAAAGACAGTCTGGCCCAGCCACTTTCACAAGGAAAGGAGGCTTCCTGGCCCTCTAGGGCACTTGGGAAGACACACTGCACATCCTAAGAAATTCATGCTTTACCCTTTCCCTCTCGACAATCCAGCCTCAGTTATGTGCTCTCTGCCTGGCATCGCCAGGTCAGCATCCAGCACCACTCAGTCTTCCCAGCGGGAGTGGCCCGTGTCACACTGGGACCAGAGCCCGAGCAAGGACACCATGCAAGACGAGGAGGCCCCGAAAAAGGGACACATGAGCCCCCAAGGGGCTCCTGCTGGCAAAGATGAAACCATTTGAAAATCCAAAGACAACAATGTCAGGCCACCTGAGTGCTGTGAGATCGAGCCCCACATCGGGCTCCGCGCTGGACGTGGAGCCTGCTTAAGGGTCTCTGGTCCCCCGCCAGAAAACAAGGTCCACAGAAGACTGAAACATGTGATGTCTCCAAAGGTCCATAAGCTCATGAAACAAAAGCCCATCAGGCCCCTTGACAACCAGAGTACAGCTCCATCTGAAAATTAATAAAACCATTCAACAGGAACCAGAATTTCAGAAAGCCTTGTCCCTCTACAAGGACTCCAGACAGCAAATGCAGAAGGCAGACCAGCATGAGAAAGTCACCATTTCGTCGCCTGCGCTGGAAACCTGATTCTGGGCAGCAGTGCTTGGGGGCCACTGGCTGAAAGGCTGACGGGGGTGGGAGGGTCTGCCCAAAGAAGGGTCCAGAACACCCATGTCCACAATGCCAGACACCAGGTGCTTCCTGCAATGTCCCCACCTTTATGACATTCCCCAGCCCCGGGCCTAAAACCCACTACCCCTGGCAGGGTACAGTGGCAGGAGCAGAGAACAAGGTCATCAGAACCATGAATGCACTGGCAGCCCAGTCCAGAATGAGGGAAATCTAAGAAAAAGTTCCAAGTTTATTTATTTATTTTTTAAATATTTTGTTTATTTATCTGACAGACACAGTGAGAGAGGGAACACAAGCAGGGGGCGTGGGAGAGCGAGAAGCAGGCTTCCCGCCGAGCAGAGAGCCTGACATGGGGCTCGATCCCAGGACCCTGGGATCATGACCTGAGCCAAAGGCAGAGGCTCAAAGACTGAGCCACCTGGGGGCCCCAAGCTCCAAGTTTCTTTACAAACAAACAGTATGAGATTAAAGAGGGAGGGGAAGTATTCTAAACCCGGAGGCTCAGAAGACGCAGCAAGCAAACAGCACGCGCTGGGGCTGCGGAACGTGCATCCGAGAAGAGCCACTGACGAGGCACCGCACAGCGGCGGAAGCGTGGACGCAGCCCAGGCCGTGGGCGACCATGAGAAGGACACAGCAAGGACATTAAGCTTCAGTCCTACTTTTGCTGAAGTCTGGGTGGGTGACGTGTCATGATTTCTGGATTTGTCCCATCAAGACCAAAACGAAGTCAGGGCAGATAAAGATGGACGAGGCACCAAGAATGCCCGGTGAGGAAGCGGACTGAAGCTTCGTGGGCGCAGACGGTGCGGCGCTCTCCCTTCACGGAATTGTGAACGTCGGGGGGCGGGGCGGGTCTGTCCCGGCTGTGCACCCAGCGGGGGACCCACAAACCCGGCGGTAGGGGAAGCATCCCGCCAAGAGACCTCGCCTGCAGGTCTCCAAGGCTGCCCCGTGAGCCAACCCCTGCAGTGCGCCTGCGTGGGGTCCTACAAACCCCTGGGGCCTCTGCCGACCGAGGGCACAGGACAGAGTGTCTCAGTGCGACCTGCACTCACGTTCTTGTGTGTGTCCAGACTTCCTGGCCATATCCGCTCACCTCTGTGACACTCCTGCCACAGCTTCTGTTGGCGCTCTCCCTGGTCTGCACCAGGGCTCTATAATCGTGGGAGAAGAACTCCGTCAGCTTCACAGCTCACAAACATCTTCTCCTGGTGTGTAAGTGGTCCTCACACGTTCCTCATGATGTCTGTTTAACACAAGCCCCATCTCTGGAATCAAACGGCTCTCCCTCGCTGGGGGCCCTCCCATGGCCTACCAGGGCCCCCTCCTGGGCTCTGATCCCTACTGTCCCCCAGTCACCAGCCTGTGTCCATCCCTGTTCACGTGTTCCCACTTCGGCCCTGACCAGACGTACCAGAAGCCCGTGTGAAGACAGAGACAGTGTAAGGCTGAGACATCCATAAGGACCGGCGGGGACTCTGCCCACCACCGTCAGAACTTCATACAAAATTCTAATAACAAGTATATTTTGATAATCTGCTTTTAACATTTTAATCTTGCAGCACAATTTAAAAATCCCAGATGATTCTTTATCTAAGAGAAATGAGGCAAGGTAGGTGACGTCTGCCATAACATGCCCATGACCGATCTGATAGGTTTTACTGCGAATCAGGGGAGCACCCGTGACCATGTGCGCAGCCGTCGCCAACACAAACCTCGTCGGTATTTACTGCGCGCTGTGCTCATTCCCCGAAAGGGGAAGCTTGTTAGGTGAGACTTTTTCTGAAATCACGTTAACTACCTGAACAAGGGAAAGAGCGTTCCAAACGTTTCACGAGCACGTGCGTGTAAAACTCCTACCTCGCAACAAAACGAGCGCGTCATGTGCGGAACGCTCGACTCTTACCCGTTAGCAAGCTCAGACGAGCCCCGACCAGCCTTCCCACCGCAATCCTCGACAGAACAGAACGCCCATCGGAGAAACAGTCACATGCAGGGGATGCCACCGGACCCCACATCCCCTGCCGGAGGGACGCGGCCCGAAGCACAGCCCCAGGGCCAAACGCACACAACACACACAGAGAAGCCCCGGCAGCAGGAGGCCCAGTCAGGGTGACACGCAAACCAGAGAGCCCCAGTATGAGAGCCGGCGCTGCCCCAAACCCCCCAGGACGCCGGCGGGGCACCTCAGCTCCGTCCCTGGCCTCCACTGCCTTCTGGACAGCAGCGTCCCCGGAGCCGTCCAGTCTCCCTCGGATGCACGCTGACCGCGGTTCGTGGCCTCCAAACCGCTCCTCGGACTGGGAGCCCCGCAGCGCCCAGCCCCGGGCGGGCCCCCAGCCCACACGGCCATCTGGAAGGCTCTGAGGGGCTGTCCCCGAGGTGAGCTGCCACCACTCGTGTCGGGCCAGCGGGGCACGCAGCGGTTTCTGGGGCCGCCACGTGCCCGCACACGAGGTGCACACGCACGCACGCACATGGACGGAATAGCAGGGCGCCGACCCCCCAGCCTGCTGCAGGTGGGCCGAGCTTCGAGAACCGCAAAGTGCCACACTGGCAGAGCCAGGGGAGGCTTCACTTCCACAACAGGTAGAGCAGAAGACACCGGGGAAAGGACACTGCAGAGGCTGGAAAGGGCGGTGGGTCTTCCGGGGCCCAGGCCACGGCGGGAGGGAAGACGTGAGAGCCAGGGGACGAGGCGGGGGCACGGGGCTCCGGGGGTCGCAGAAAGGCTGCCACCGGCAGGTCTGAGCCGCGCGGGCGAGCAAGACCTCGGCATGGAGCCCCGGCACGTCCTGTCGCCCCACTGGGCTTCCATCCGTCGCACAGGGCACACACACAGGGCACAACTCCCCGGGGTTCAGGTCTGCGGCATCCACACACAGGGCACGACTCCCCGGGGTTCAGGTCTGCGGCAGCCCTGCCTCCAGCCGGCACCGCACACCTGACGCCAAGCTTTCCTGCCCGACGCGCGTGAAAAGCTGTCCTCCTTGGCGTGTCTGTGCTACGACTCGGAGCACGCATGTCCCCCACGTCGCACAATGCACGTCCCCGTGCTTCCCACCTGGCCCTTACCACGCGCGTCAAAACAACAGCTTTTGCGCCCTGTGGCCAGTCCCCCGGCCTCGCAGGGTCAGCAGCCGAATCCCCCGAAGACGGATGCATCCTACCAACAGCGGCCCTGGTGGAGGGCTCTGGACAGACAGGATCTCAGCACAGCAGGCCAGAGGCAGGGGGCCTGGGCACCCAAGCACTTGGCATGAAGAGGGTGTCCGTGCCGACCAACCGGTGCCCCCAGGAAGCCTCCATGCTCTCCTAGCAGCTGTCACCTGGTCCTCGTCTGAACGATCAACCCCTGCCCCCAGGAAGCCTCCATGCTCTCCAAGCAGCTTTGTCACCAGGTCCTCGTCTGCACGAGCCCCATAACCTGGAATGATGAGTGCAAGCAGTGCAGGGCTAGACTGGTTCTCCACCTGGACCCGGGGCACACACCTCCCTCACTGCACACACACGCCTGCCATCACCGTTCTGTAAGCACATGAGGAACTACAAGGTTTCTGTTAAATGAACTTTTCTCCAGGATCAGCACAAGGTAACAACCACCGTTATTTAGTGGTAGAGAAACCTCCTCCATCCACAAAGATGAAAAAGAATCAATTATCCTGAAATAAGTTCTACTGCTTTTAAATTTGCCTGGATTTGATCTTGTTCTGCAAACAACACGTTTTCTCGACACATAAGCATTAGAAACAAATATAGAAACGAGACCCACTCAAGAGTAGGAAAAAGGTTTAATTCAGGCTTTAAAATTTAAAAAAAATTAAGTCAAGAATTCTTAGTTCAAATTCTGTTACCACTAAGTTAAAACAAAGTTAAGTTTTAAAAACTCTTTTCTAAATTGAAAAACAGACTTAAAAAGCAACCAATTTATACCACAGAACCCCCAAAGGCTGCTGCATCGGACACAAGCCCCCTCAAGAGAAGAAAGATGGGCTAAGTGTGGGGAGGGAGTGAGCCTGTGTCCAGGAAGGGGGTGGGGGGCGTCCCACTCCGCACCATCAAGGGCAGGGGAGGTAGAGACGCATGTGCAGGCGTCCCCCCTCTCACGGCAAGACGACACCGAGCCCAGAAACGAGAACAGCGTGTACTTGAAGATCAGCGGCCACAATCCCTCTCGAAAACAACGAGCTTGTGGAAATGAGTAATGACAGCAAAGAAAAAGGCAACTCGACACGAGGACCAGCAGATGCAGCCTAGGAAAGACGCGTGCATCTCCCCGGAAACGGAACAGAACTGGGGGGAAGCACAGAAGGGGTGGCTGGGACGCTGGAAGTGGGAGCGGAGAGAGGGGGGGCCGGAACCAGAAAGGACTGCAGCGGCGTCCGGGGACGCGCAGGACGGGCGTCCGGGCCGCAGCCGCACCGGGGACGCGCAGGACGGGCGTCCAAGCCGGAGCCACACTGGCGCGCTCTCCCAGAGCGGCCCTCCCAGGGCCAGGGCCACCACGCGAGGGGTCCCCGCCGTGCACAGGCGACCTGGGTCCCGGGCTTTCCTCCGGGCAGCACCGGAGGCCCTCCCGGTCATGGGCAGACTGCGCAAGTCCTCATCCCACGATCCCCCACAACAGGGAACTCAGGGGGGCTTCTCTCGGGGTCACTTCCCTGCAAGGCGCTAGAGGATGTTCCTGACAGGGACGGGACACCCTAGCCGCCCTCCTCCCCGCCCCCGCGCTTAGGGGTGGGTCTGAGCCCTGGTCCAGTACCAGGGGCCAGACCAGGGGCCCGCTCTCCGCACCTCTGCTCAGTGAGAAGATCCAGGCAGGGCAACCAGGCAGGAGAATAAACGAGTAAAAAGCACTCGCCAGAGGGAAGAAGCAAAACTCTGTCTACAGGTGGTACGACCTGGTGTATACACACAAAATCCTCAACAATTAAATGTTTAACTGAAGTTAATACGTGAGTTAAGCAAAGCTGCAGCTCACAAAACCAATGCAAAACTCAGCTGTGTCTCTCTACCGTAGCTACGAACGACCTGAGAAGAACACTCGAACAATCCCGCCTGCAGCGGCATCCAGGGCGCCTGTGGCTCAGTCCCTGCAGCTGCGGGCTTGCTCTCGAGGCCCTGGGTTCAAGCCCCGTGCTGGGTGCACAGGTTACTGGCATCAATAAAACTTACTAAAAAAAGAATAAAATACTGAGGAACAAATTTATGGCCAAAAAACCCCCACAAAACCGAGTCTCCAAAAACAATAAAACGTGGCAGAAAGAACCAAGAAGAGCAAACAAAACAGGCACCTCAAGGTCACGGACAGGAAGACAAGCAGTCCTAAGGCAGCAACGCGCCCCAGACCGGTCCGCGGCCAGCGCAGCGCCTGTCAGCACTGGCTCCTGGGCAGGAACGGGTAAGCTGACCCCGAAACCTACGTGGACACGCAAGGACCAGAACAGCCAAAACAGGGGATCCTGGGTGGCGCAGTCAGGTATGCGTCCAACTCTTTCATTTCTGCTCAAGCCATCATCTCAGGTGCTGGGATCCAGCCCCGCATCGGGCTCTGTGCTCCACGGGGAGTCTGCTGGAGTCTCTCTGCCTCTGCCTCTGCCCCTGTTACAGTGTTCGTGCTCTCTTAAGGAAAAAAAGAAAGAAAAAAAAGCCCAAACAATCTTGAAAAAGGAAGACCAATTAGAAGACTCACACGTCCCAATTTCACAGCTTCCTGACCGCCACAGTAGTCGAGACAATACGGCATTAGCACAGAACAGGCACAGGATTCAACAAAATAAAACTGAGGGTCCAAAAAGAAACTCAGAGGTTCACGGCCAATGGCTTCTCAACAAGGAAACCAGGTCCACTGGACAAGGAAATGACAGTTTTTCCAATAACTGATGCTGGGACAACCAGATATCCATACGGACCATGACCTCACACACACAGAAACGAACTCAGAAGGTCACATAAAACTTGGAAAAAATACAAGAGTAGATCATGGTGATCTTGGGCTAGGCAACGGTTTCCTAAATACAACACCACAAGCACACGCAACCAAAGAAAACCGAGATAAATCAGACCTCATCAAAATGAAAGATTTTTGTGCATCTTGTCAATGTCAAGAAAGAGAAAAGGGAACCCACGGAATGGGAGAAAATACTGGCAAATCATTTATCTGAAAAGGGTCTCGCATCCAGAATATATAAAGAACTCTTCTATTTACGGATAAAATGACAACCCAATTAAAAAGTGAGTGACAGGTCCAAACAGGCATTTCTCCAAAGATGTACAAATGGTCAATAAGTACATGAAAAAAATATGCGACATTTTCAGTCATTGGGTAATGCCGATCTAAACCACGAGGATGGTTATGACCAAAAAGACAGCCAGTAACAAGTGTTGGCAAGGCTGCAGAGAAACTGGCACCCCACCGGGCGCTGCTGCGCAGGGGCAGCTGCTCTGAGGAAGTCTCATGGCATCTCAAAAGGCTAAACACAGAGCTAGTGTAGGACTCCGCCACACACTGCCAGGGCTGCACCCAAGAGAGACAGAGCCGTGTGTCCACACAGACACAAATACTCACAGCACTGTTCCTTGTACAGACAAGCCGAATGTCCGTGACGCAGGCCTTCATCAGCCGGGTGGCGCGTCCACGCAGCGGAGTAGGACTCGGCACGAGGAACGAGGTGCTGACACCTCCCACTAACATGGGCAAACCGGCAAACGATGAGTGGAGCCAAAGCAGCCAGGCCCCCGCCCACAGCTGGCATGACTCCAAGTACACAAAATGCCACGATTTTGCTGAAAAGGGCGAAACTGTAAACACACAAAGTAGGAGGTTGCCTAGAGCTGGGAAGTTAGGGGAGAAATGGGGAGGGAAGCTCTTTTTGGGGTACTAACGATGCGCAGGACTAACAGCAGCAACGGCTGTGCAGCCTTGTAACTACGCTCAGGACGCGTCACCGCACCTGCTGAAGGGACCTGCGGTGTGGGCCCTGGGGTCCGCTTTCAGCCATCTGCGCATACACGAGCGTGAGAAGGGCACATGAACAGGTTCTCCGCGCTATACACCGTCAGCTATGGAATTGGGGGAAGAATTTATTTTTACACATACGTATTTGTGACTCACCTGTTACAGTGGCCAAGGATTTTCTAACGTTAAAACGATCTAACAAATTGTAAATGTAGTTTTTAACTGGAAATTCGACAAGATACTAATCATGGTGAAACATGAACAACTTTGTTTCCCAAAATTTCTCGACCTTGCTTCTATTACTCTCATAACTAAGTAACCGCTTCCCTTCCGCGAGCTGTAGCACACAGCCGGAAAGATACCGTTCCTACACGCAACACACATAACCAATACCTGCTTGTCCACTAATCTCAGGACACACATGTCCAACTCTCCAGGATGACTTTCCGCGCGCGAAGACAGCGGGAGAGGAGCGGGAAGCCGCGACAACGCAACATGCCCGCCTTCCGCAGCACCGTTCTTGAGAGGAAACCAGCAATAACCCTCCAGCTACACGCGGTTTCACCGTGACGTCAGCTGAAGACCGCAAGGGTGTAAGGCAGAAGCTACCCGTGTCAAGTGATGTTCATTTTAAAGGAATCGAACAACATCAAAGGACAGTCTTGGTCCCTTTCACAGACAGACGATGGTGCATCCACGCTGTGGTGTGAAGGGAGACAGAACTTTCTAAAATCCAACAGAGGAAATCACCAGAGACAAGACACATGATCAAATCCCCACACAATTCAAGGGATCAGCTGGAAAGAGGAAAGCAGTGCACAAGAAGGCACGCGAATTTTATTTACAAACCTGAGAGAAGGGCAGTGGCCAGAATGCAGGCGCCAGAGCAACGAACAGAGGCAAACACCGCGGGTAAATCACGGTGTCGGAAACCTCACGTCTCCTCTCTCCACCGCGGCACAACCTAAGCGAAGGTAATGTCATGCGGGTCCCAGTACCACCGAAAGCCCACTCTCCGTGCCCGGCGGCGACTCTCCGGGACAGGCGGTCAGGACCGGCCCCCCGGACCACAGGCCGTCGGCGGAGCACACCACCCTCAGCCACAAGCCCTTTCCGACACCCAGCGGTACGCGTAATGTCACCAACACCAAAGCTAGACAAACTGAGAAAAAAAAACCAGCTTTCAGCCCTGACGCCTGGTGACCCTCGTCCTCTCCCCGAAGGACATTAGAGAACCAGCCTCCTCAAATGAGGAGAGGAGAGGACTGCCGCATAGACATAAAGGACAGAAGGACCCAGTGCTTCAACTCTGTGGAGAAAAGAAAGATCTAGAGTTTAAGCGCCAGGTGTAGAGGAAACTCCAATTTGCACTTTGCACTGCATTCACACAAGGCACAGTACACTCCCCAGGAAGTGACTCCACGACCCAACGGTGGCCACCAGCCTTCCCACAAGTGCTGCACGGAGAGCTTTCAGCTTTCCTCTGCTGGAAGAACTCTGTCTCTTCAAAGCTGCCTGAACTGTGCCCTAACTCTTTCTCAGCACCACATTCCCTAGGTGCCCCCCGCCAATGCTCCTTCCGGACTCCAGCCCCCCAGGGAGGGCCCTCCTGCCTGCCGGCCCCCGCACGGGTCCCGCGGCCTGCCCAGCACACCTTCTGCAGGAGGGAAGTATGCTGGGTGTCCTGGGCGCTGGGATGCAGCTGTCTGTCCGTCTTCACACATGGCGGGCCCCTCAAGCATCACTCGTGGAGCCCTCAGTGCCTATAAGAGAGACAGAGAGAAGCCTGGGAGCCGAGCCCAGACAGATGGGACACGGCAGCTCCTGGGGCCCGAGAGGAAGGTGCCCACACCTGGGATGAGCACGTGATGCCGGGGCTTCTACAGCAAATGGCACAGTGCTCTGACCTGCCCGCTGAGCAGGTGGTCTCCTAGGCAGATGCCTCAGTACTGCGTAGCACGAAGACGGGCAGCACGGGTACAAAGAGAGAGTTCTTCCATGGCCCTGAGCCAGGAGTCTTGCACAGACCTGTGTGCACACACGGGGAGAGGGAGACACACAGAACTGTACGGTGCCTGTGTCCTGGAGGACATGCCCAGCAACTTCACCAAAGACCTGGAAACATTTTGCTCGCAAACAACATATTCCAGGGGCGCCTGGGTGGCTCAGCAGATTAAGCGTCAGCCTTGGGCTCAGGTCATGATTCTAGGGTCCTGGGATCCAGCCCCGCATCGGGCTCCCTGCTCAGTGGGGAGCCTGCTTCTCCCTCTCCCTCTTCCTGCCACTCTGCCTACTTGTGATCTCTCTCTGTCAAATAAATTTTTAAAATCTTAAAAAAAAATATATTCCAGGGGCACCTGGGTGGCTCAGTGGGTTAAGCCTCTGCCTTCGGCTCAGGTCATGATCTCGGAGTCCTGGGATCGAGCCCCGCATCGGGCTCTCTGCTCGGCGGGGAGCCTGCTTCCTCCTCTCTCTCTGCCTGCCTCTCTGCCTACTTGTGATCTCTGTGTGTCAAATAAATAAATAAAATCTTTAAAAAAAAATTCCATAAACTGCTGTGAAATTTCATGCAAAAATGTTAACATGAGGACAAACACGACCCTCCCGAGCATCCTCAGCACTCCCGAGACAAGGTCACCTGCAGAGCAGCACACATGCTGCTCCCGCACCATCACCCGGACAGCTGTGTCTCCAGGAAAATCCCCAGCCAAAGTTCATCCAGATACGACCTTAACTCTCCACGGGTTAAAGAAACCCTGAAGCAGGTCACCCCACCCTTGCAAAGAGGAAAGTCCCAGCTGAGGGGCAGCTCTCCGGGGCAGGGGTGCTGCCCGGTGCGGGAGGCCTGGTGGGGGCTGGTGGTTCCGGGCCCCACACCTCCCACACACCCACCAGGAGCCGGCAGGAGGAAGCCTGGAGCCCAGCTCTAGTGTAGACAGAAACCCTGTTTTTCGCCTGGTCTCCTTACAGTGTGAATTTCCCAGGCACACAACTCTGTAAACGTGTTCGGTTCTGAGCTCTACAGAAAGTTCCCCAACTTCCTGAAAACTCACAGCCTCTGCAGCACTGCTCAGGCGACCGCACCGGGAGCCTGTACCTCAAGATAGTGCTGGGCAGGGCCGCAAGACACTTATAAAGAGGGAGTGCCGGTCTGGCAGGGTTTAGAGGACAGCTTATAAGGAAACCTAGTTTTCACATTTTATATAAATGGACACCAAGCCACTCTCCAGCAGAGAGACGTCTCTGCCGGAGACATCTCTGCAGATAAACGTAAGGGTCTGAAAAACCAAACAAGACATGAGGCAGGACAGTGCCACCTGCCAGCAGGGGCGTCCACAGGGCTCCGCCCGGCTCCGGGGGACGCAGTGGGCTCGTGAAGGCCCAGTCCCGTCCTCATGCGGCTTCACAGAGCTCCACGCTAAGACGGTCTGATGGGGGAGCACGACGCTCCCGTGAACCCAAACAGGCGCTGCTCCACAAGCACGCAGGTCTGCCTGCTGCCCCAGCCCCGACAGAGGGGCCCACGAGCCGGGCCTGTCCCGAGAGGTCCCACAGCTTGCTGACGCCAACAACTCGAGTCCTCTTCCTGAACCCAGCCCCTGCATTTTGTAGCAAATGCCAGCGGGACCAGGGCGACCGTGGGCTCACGCACACAGACGCAGCAGATGGACCAGAGGCACGAACACGGCGAGGACGCCACAGCAGGTCGCTCTCACGGAATTACAAAGCGTCCAAATGAGGAAATGGCGAAATCCTTCATAACCTCATTGCAGGGAGGCCTTTCTAACTCAAAATCCCAATGCAAAAAAATAAAAATATAAATATAAAATGTAAACATAAATAAAAAATAAAAGACAATTGCATTTTATAACAAACATTTTAAATATTAAACACCTTTGCTTGGAAAAAAATCATAAGCAACGTCAAAAACAACCAAAAAAAACAAATAAATTGGAAAAAGTGTATTACAGATAAAGACCTACTTTTCCCAGTATACGTAGGGAGCTCTAAAAAACTGAAGGACAAAACAACAAGGTCTCATGGTCTCACAGAAAACGGGCAGAAGACACATAGCGTTCTGAGAAAATGATACGGTGTGGAACTACAACGTCACACGTCATCCAGGTAAGCGCTAAGCTGTCAGTGCACCCCTCTTCCGGCAAGCTCGACTCCAGAGCGTGGCGCGCCCCCGGCCCAGCTGTGGGGACAGGCTGTCCCATGTTGTGCAGAGCCATCCACACGGGCTGGGGTGGCCTACCTAACAACAGGGAACAGGGGAGATGGGGGGGCCCTGGGGAAGCTTCCAGTTCTCTCCCATCTGGGAAGAGCTCGTTCTGGGTGGCGACTTAGGGCAACATGCAGTTCGCAGAACACGCCAGACTGTACCTGAAGCTACACCCACAGCAGACGTGGGCGGCACGTCATCTTGGCTGCGGGGGCCCGTCTTCCTGAACCCCCTTCCCATGCAGCTCTGAGTCAGAAGACGCCCGAGGACAATGTGAAACGCTCGACAGGGCCACAGCCTCGGCCAGCGGGCACACGACAGACGCGGGCTGGACCCCAGCACTCACAGGCCGCGCGGGGCCTAGAGAGAAGGCAGAACGACCCCCACACACAAGGCAGGGCTGTGGGGCTCACGCGTGTGTTTTCGTGTGTGCACACATACGCACGGGGTGACCTGTTTGCACACTCAGGCGAATGAGCAGGCGCCAGGGGCAGGGCAAAGACTCCAAGCTCAGCTCTGTGCGCGTACCCCCTCTGCGCACACGCGCGTACACGCACGCACACCCGAACGGGCAGCACACAGCCCAGAGCACAGCTGGGAGGCAGACGCCAGGGCTCCGCTCCCACAGCATGGCAGGCAGCTCTGAGCCCAGGCCACCCCCCAGGGCTGGAGCGCACAGCCATGGAAAGGTGACAGGCCTCGCGGGGCGACAGGAACCTGGAACGCACGGCCGCAGCTCAGCAGACCCCGAGGAAAGCCAGCTTCCTGGAGAGGCTGAGGCCGCGGATGCCACGGCAGGCGCGCTCACGTCCCCAGGACACGCCAGGGACGGACGCAGACTCCGACGCCACAGGCGCTGTCCGCACACGGGCCCGCCGCGCTCGCTGAAAGGGAACAGCCCGCTCCGAAGCTGAACTCGGGGAGTCACTTCCCATGGCTCTGCGGCTCCCCACGAGGGTCTCACCACTGCTCCAAAGAATAACGAAAAACCGCAACAAAATACACTCTCCAGATGAAATCGGGAGAATCTGGGTCTTTACGACCTTTTAGGCTCCTCCAGAAAACCGTCCCGCAGGACGACAGCAGGCTAACTGGCAAAGCGAGGGCCGCGCGGTCCAGCTCCCGTGGGAAACGGAGCTCGACCGCGGCTGCCGGGCGGCGCTCCCGCGGAGGGGAGGGTCCCGGTCGCCTGCGCGGCGGGCCTGCCCAGACGTGCGTGCCCGCCCTCACCACCCTGCCTGAGCGCCCACCGGCGTTCGGAGGCACTCACGGTCGCCCTCGGCCCTCAGGCTGCGGAGAGCCACCAGGCGCCGGCTGCTCGCCCTGCTCCCGGGCCCACTCTCCGGGCACAGGCGGGCCCACCCCTGCCGGCAGGGCACCCACCCACCACGGCAGCTGACTCACACGGTCTGCGCAGGAAGGTGGGCTCTAGGCGTCTGCAGGACAAGAGGGGCCCAGACTCAGTGGGGGCCCAACGGGGCAGGACTTGGTGACCACAGGACACACGACAGTCATTCCCTCAGTGTCAGGACACGCTCTTTATTAAAACGATGTTACTTGTTTATTTTAGCGAGAGCTCATGTGAGCATGGGGGGAGGGCAGAGGGAAAGAGAGAGTCTCGAGCCTGCTGAGCAGGGAGCCTGACGTGGGTCTCGATCCCACAGCCCCAAGATCGCGACCTAGGCCAAAACCAAGAGCCGGACTGAACCACCGGGTGGCCCTCGGGGGACACTCTTAATCCTTTCATCTTGGTTGAACGTGTACTTCCTAGTTTTCCTCAATGAACAAGTGCCCCTTTTGCAGACCTCATGATCAAGTGTTTCGTCCACACTGAGCTCTGATTCCAGAACGAAGCCAGCGAAGCAGACACCAAGCCATGGGCAGAGCCGAGCAAGGCACCCCGGGCAGCTGGCCCAGAGAATCCGCAGCACTGGCGAGTCCGATGTGGATGCGCGGGCACGGCACCACCGTGCAAAGCCAACCGTGGGCGGCAGGGGGTGCGAGCGGCATGTGGGGGAGGCCCTGAGTGCGGGCCGGGGTGTGTGACAACCGTGCCCACTCACTTGGCTGGGAGCCCGAGGCAAGCAGGATCCTCCTGCCCTCACACTTCTCCCGAAAGGCCTCCCCGTGGAGACACGGAGGCAGGGGTCCCGGTCAAGGAGACGGAAGATCCACCGCACCCTCTTTTCCACTGCCACGATCTCTTCAAATATCTGCAGGCAGCACGTCCAAAACGCCAGGAAAAAACGTTTGGGGGGAAGGAAGCTCCAAGGCAGGAGAGCTACCATGGAAACCGATCTAAATACGGGCAAAACCCAAGGCGCCCAAGCAGACACGGCGCGGGGACGAGAGCTGGCGCAGAGAGGCAATGCGGCGGTGACCGCTGGACCCGCAGGGGGCAGCCACTGGCCATAGCCGGGACAGGCCGCCAGGCCCACTGAGCGCGTCGTCCAGGGCCCCCTCAGCGTCCCCGTCATCAAGCAGATGCAGCCTCAACCTGAAACGCGTGGCTGGCTACAGCAAGCTCTCCCTAGCTGCAAAGGGGGCTGCGCCCCGCCTTCCTGACTGTGAGGGGGGTCTGCTGCTTCCGCTCGCTGAGGACTCTGGGGCTTGTTTTCCTGGGGGTACAGCACGGTTCTCTCTCTTCTCTCACATGGGACCCAAGAGAGGGGGCAGGATGCGCAGGCAGCCCCAGAGCAAGTCGGGGAGTCAGTCACCCCCACACCCACCCCGTGCAGCCTCCCTCCAGCTGGGGCGCAGGCAGCAGGTCGTGGCGTCAGCAGCACCGCCTTCCGCAGCGAGAGGAAACAAGGACCTGGAAGAGTGTTCTCCTGGGAGGACACGAGCATCTGAAATGACATCCCTCCTACTGTACTCCGTTTCCCCAGGGACTCCTGGTACGCGCTTGAGTGTTTTTAGGTCACAGCTCGTCCTACCACCCACTTACCGCGGAGCTCGGGCAACAGCGGAACAGAAGGCTCTCGGGGGGCCTGCCTGCACTGGGATGCCGTGCACAGAGAAGGACAGCCCCGGGGGCATGGGGGGAGAGGCCGGGACCCCCTGGGGGACCAGGGCACCCGTCACCCCAGAGAGAAGATGCTGTCGGAGCGCACGGGGGCCCCTCCTGTGGACCCCTGAAGGGCGCAGGCCGCCCTCCTGCCAACGGCCCCCCGCCACGCCCCAGGCTGGGCCTGCGGTAGGCCACAGCTGCCCCACAGAGGGGAGAGGCTCCTCCGACCCCACAAGGCGACAGTGCGGCCACGTGAAGCAGCACAGCTCGCATCCTCAGCGACGGAGGAGCGTCCAGCCCTCCATCCCCACGGCCTCCAGTCACAGGCCCAAGCAGGCTGGCACCCCTGCCCACCAGCCGCCCCAGGCCCTGAGACTAAGGACCCACACACTCACGCCCCAGGCCCCACCGAGCGGAAGCAGAAGCCCCGCGCTCAGCTCCAGGCAACGCGCTCCCCACACGGCCGCACACAGCCCTGCCGGGCCTGGAAGCCCAGAGCCTCCCCCGTTCCCAGGCGGGCAACAGCGGCCCCAAGGCCAGCGGCTGAGTGACGCAGAGCTGGCATATGAATGCAGGGTTCTTTACTCCAATCTGTACCCCACATTTCAAAGAAGGGGAGAGAGGGCTGCAGTCAGGAGGGGAAAAACCGAGCAGGAGGGTTTCAGAGGGTGACGAAAACCACACCAGGAAAGACATCAAACACCAGGCCTGGAGCCCAGCCCCAAACCCTGGGTCTCCAGTCCAAGGCCCAGGCTGCCCGCGGGCCTGCGGGAAGACCCGCACGTCACGTGGTGCGGGGACACGGAGCCAGGCTGAGAGACGATGTCCACACGTGAAAAGGACGCATCCCCTGGAAGGGACACCGCAAGCAGCAAAACCAGGGAGGGGACATCATCAGTGAAGACAGATGCACACACACAGTTGCACCCATGACCCTGAGCGAGGGAGGAGAGAGTGCAGCCTCTCCTCCTGGGATGACCGCAGAAGCAAGGACGGGAGCACAGTCACAACCTGGCGGCCACCTCAGCGATCACGGCATCAGGCGACAACGGTCGACGGCGGCCGTTTGTGGGCAAAACTACACGGGGAAACAAGATGCACACCGCGTCGCAACACACCTCCGACAACACGCCTCCGGAGTGACACGGGGGGCAGAGGAACGCCTCAGCAGAGGAGCGCAGCGGCCACTGCCACCACCTCAGCTGGTCGCAGGGAGCACAGCAAAGCCACACCGAGGGACACCCTGCCAGGAGAAAAAGATGCCCGCCCTCCTGAAAAGTGTCCAGGTCCTGAGAGACAAGATGGAGGAACCGTGCCCCAAACGCAGTGATGACCACGGGTCAGCCCCTGGGCTGGGGTAAGGGACACTACTGGAAAAACGGCAACACGGAGGTTCAGGGGAGCTCTCAGCCGCCCGCGGTTACGAAGACACTGACACCTGGAGACGCAGGAATTCTCTGTACGATCTTGGCAACGTTTTTCCTCGCAGACCTGAGTTAGGTGCAAACGCGAAGTTTTTAAGAGCGCGCGGACAGGCAGAAGCGGAGAGGAGCGGACGGAGCACACGCGGGCCCTGCTCGGCCGGCGAACCCGGCTCCAGGGCCGGCTCCTGGCTCGCGGCAGAAGGTCACGTGACCCCCAGGGGCCTCACGGAAGCTTCCAGATGAGGCGCCCATGCACCCGGGCCCTGCTTGAGGCCCCGGCCCTCCAACAGGCAGGCGCCCAAACTCCGCCTGTCGTACACCAAGGGCGTCCCAGGTTCCACTTCCAGGCAAGAGGTGTGTAGCCCGGGGTCTGGCTCACAAGCCTGAGGCCTGTGTGGGGTAGGCCCCTGGCACACTGCCCTGGCTCCCTCCCACGGGGGCTCACGCCGCCAGGGAAGCTGAGCACCTGACCTCTCAGGGAAAGGCCACGGCAGCTTCAGGACCTGGCCAGGAAGGCTGAAGAACACCAAGCTGCCCTAAAAGGCACCAGGGACAAGCGGAACAGATGCCGGTGTGAAGGGCGGTACTCTGAAAACTCAAGAGACACAGAACGTTACTAGGTCACAACTTTCACTAGATGCACTCAAGCTCAAAGGGTTGTTTTTTTATCTTTTTTTTTTTAAAGATTTTATTTATTTATTTGACAGACAGAGAGCACAAGTAGGCAGAGAGGCAGGCAGAGAGAGAGCCCGACACGGGGGTCGATCCCAGGACCCTGAGATCATGACCTGAGCCGAAGGCAGAGGCTTTAACCCACTGAGCCACGCAGGCGCCCCTTGACCTGACTTTAAACTTGAACCACTCATGCATTCGGCTGGTACCGAGGGCCAACTACGTGCCAGGCACATTCCAGGCGCTGGGATGGAGGGTCACAAGTAAACAGGGTCAAGAGCATTGCCCTGATACCAAGTCCAGACAAAGACTCCACTAAAAAAGAGGACTACTGGCCAGTATCACCGATGAGCAAGGACAGAAAATTTCTCAATAAAACATAAGCAAACCAAATCCAGCAACACATTAGAAGGATCATTCACCACGATCAAGTGGGACTTATTCCCAGGATGCAAGGGTGATTCAATGTATGGGTGACTCATCACATCCGTGACAGAAAGGATAAAGACCATATGATTATTTCAGCGGATGCAGAAAAAGCAACTGACAAAGGACAACATCAGTTCACAGTAACGACCCTCAACAAAGTAGGTCTGGAGCGAACACACCTCAACAGAACAAAGGCCTTACATGAAAAACCTACAATGCCCTACTGGATGGGGAAAAACAGAGAGCTCTCTTCCTAACGTCAGGAACAAAACAGAGACGTCCACTCCCCCCACTTTTATTCAACATAGTACTGGAGGTTGTAGCCACAACGATCAGACAAGAAAAGGAAATAAAGGCATTCACGTCGGTAAGGAAGAAATAAAACCTCTGCTATAGGCACACGACATGACACTAGATATTGAAAACCCTAAAGACTCCACCAAAAAGCTACTAGAACTGACAATTCAGGTAAGTCACACGACACGAAATCCATGTACAGGAATCCATTACATTTCTATACACTAACAATGAAGCAATAGAAAGAGAAATTAAGAACAATCCCATCTACAACCGCAGCAAAAGCAAAATACCCACGAATAAGTTTAACCAAAAAGGTGAAAGACCTGCGTTCTGAAAACTGTAAAACACTCATGAAAGAAATTGAAGAGGACACCCAAAATGGGAAGACACTCCATGCTCATGGGCTAGAAGAAAAAATGTTGTTAAAATCTCTACACTATACAAAACAATGTACAGATTTAATGGAATCCCTATCAAAATACCAACAGCATTTTTCACAGAGCTAGAACAAACAATCCTAAAATTTGTAAAGAACCAAAAAGACACGAAATACCCCAAAAAATCTTGAAACGGAAAGCACAGTGGTGGCGTCATGATTCTAGACTTCATGCTGTATTATAAAGATATAGTGATCAAAACATTATGGTTCTGGCATAAAAACAGACACACAGATCGATGGAACAGAATACAGAGCCCAGTAACAGACCCTAAGTTCTATGGTCAGCTAATCTTCGACAAAGCAGGAAAGAATAACCAATGGAAAAAAGACACTCTCTTCCACAAATGATGCTAGGAAAACTGGACAGCCACACGCAGAAGAATAGAACTGGACCAGTCTCTTACACCACACACAAAATTAAACTCAAAATGGATGAAAGACCTAAATGTGAGACCTAAAATCATAAAAATCCTCAAAGAGAACATAGGCAGTAATGTCTGACATCAGCTATAGCAACATTTTTCTAGATATGTCTCTAGAGGCAAGGGAAATGAAACCCAAATAAACTATTGGGGCTTCATCAAAGTAAAAAGCTTCTGCACATGGGGCACCTGGATGGCTCAGAGGGTTAGGCCTCTGCCTTCAGCTCAGGTCCTGGTCTCTGGGTCCTGGGATCGAGCCCCACATCGGGCTCTCTGCTCAGCGGGGAGCCTGCTTCCCCCTCTCTCTCTGCCTGCCTCTCTGCCTACTTGTGATCTCTGTCAAATAAATAAAATCTTAAAAAAAAAAAAAAAAAGCTCTGCACAGTGGAGGAAACAATGAACAAAATTAGATGGCAACCTACAGAATGGGTGAAGATATTTGCAAATGACATATCCAACAAAGGATTACTGTCCAAAATCTATAAAGAACTTATATAAGTCAACACCCAAATACCAAGTAATCCTATTAAAAAATGGGCAGGAGACATGGAACAGACATTTCTCCAAAGACGACATCCAGGTGGCCAACGGACACATGAAAAGTTGCTCCACATCACTCAGCATCAGCCAAATACAAATCAAAACCACAATGAGACACCACCTCACACCAGTCAGAACGGCTAAAATCAAAAAGAAAAGCAATATGATGAGAATATGGGGGGAAAGGAACCCCACACTCTGCTGGAATATTACTCAGCCACAAAAAAGAATGAAACCTTATTATTTACAACAACAGATATCTCGAGAATGTAACGCGAAGCGAAGTAAGAGAAAAATGAGTAGCATGGTTTCACTCGTATGTGGATTTTAAGAAACAGAACAACAAGCAAAAGGAAAAAGAGAGACGCGCCAAGAAACGGACTCTTAACTATAAGAACACAATGAGGGTGACAGGGGGAGCTGGGGACACAGGTGATGGGGATGAAGGCGTCCACCGGTCGTGCTGAGCACTGAGTGATACACAGAATTCCTGAAATCAGCACATCCAGGCCTGGGCTCCACACACACGGCTCTCAGCTCCTCAGCCGCAAGGCAGCCAAGGCCAAATCCAAGGCCCTGAAGAACCAGCCCCTTGCCTGCTCCTGCCTCCTCAGCTAACATCAGCCCCACAGTTCCAGCTGCTCTGAGCAAATTTTGAGAGGCAGAAAAAATGCAGGAACCTTGAAAATTCTAAATGTTAAAAATATATCGAATGTATTACGCAGTTACTAAAATACTACAGTAAGAACTAGATACGACCCCTGAACAATGCAGACATTACGGGCACCAGCCGCCCCCTGCACTAGAAAATCCAGGTATGATTTCTGACTCCCTAAAGACTAACAGCCGACCGCTGACTGGAAGTCTCGGCAGGAACACGATGAGCATATTTTATACATTGTATATCGTACCTGCCGTATTCTTCCAACAAAGTAATAAAGTATTATGCCGGTGAAATTCTAGAAGAATGTAAAACAGGACAAGTAACTAAGAACTAGCCTGTTCTTAGACAAAGAGACTCAATAATGTAAACATGCCAATTACCTCTAATTTTACACATAAATCTGATGTATCCCAATGAAGATTTCAAAAGAATTTTCATATGGAAAATTTTTCCAGAAAAGTTGGGGGGTGGATACAGGGGACAGAGAGATGAAACACTAGTCCTACCAAGTATAAAAACACATTACAATAGGGGCACCTAGGTGCCTCAGTCCTTAAGCCTCTGCCTTCAGCTCAGGTCATGATCTCAGGGTCAGCTCAGGTCATGATCTCAGGGTCCCAGGACCGAGCCCCGCATCCCATCACATCCCATCGGGCTCCTTGCTCAGCGGGGAGCCTGCTTCCCCCTCTCCATCTGTGCCTCCCCCTGCCCGTGCCCATGCTCTCTCTCCTCTCTCCCAAATAAATAAACAAAATCTTTTAAGAAAACCAACCATATTACAATAAAGCCCTGGTGAACAAAACAGCCCAGCACTGGCAAACTAAGAGGACAACGGGTTCGGTATCTGAGAATAAACAGAACACGAAAGGAAAACACACAGAAGCACACACAAAGCCAAGCAGAACCCAACATAAGTCACAGGGAACGGCATTTCAAATCGAACCGATGCAGCAAAGGTTAAGAGAAGCCGAGAAACGGGCCCGGGGCCACCAGCTGGCACCTGCACCGGGTCAGGCACCACGGTCAGACACCCCAGCAGTGAGAAACCTGGTACACCCCCTGGGGCCGAGCTAGCAACACCATCACAATTACACGCACCGCACCCTCTGACCCAGTCGCTCCTGCCCCAGGAATTCGCTCCGCGGACACTCACACTGTCGCAGGCACGTGGACAGCACACTCGGTGCAGCACCCTTCACGACAGCAGCACCCCGGAAACCACCTAGCTCCCCGCCCCGTGGAGACTCTGGGCCATGGCACCACGCCACACGGTGGGGGAGCTGGAGGCCGTCGGGAGGAGGAATCTCGGCTACAGTCAGAAGGGCCTGGAAAGCTTCTGGAAATCGCAACACGGGGCCCACCCAGGGCAATTCAATCAGATCGCTGCGGGCCGGCCCAGTAATCGGCATTCCGAAGCCCCAGCGATTTCCAGGCCAACCCAGGTTCCACGGCTCATCTCCAACGTTCCCTGGGTCCTTCACTGCAGCGCAGGGACCCGACCCAGGGCGCCTGTGCCAGGAGAGCTGGGAGACCCCAGCACCCTCGGGGGGTAGGAGGAAGTCCACACACAGCACGGCGTACAGACGGGGGCCAGGAGACAGGCAGACGTATACGCCTACAAACACGACGCACAGGAACTGTATAAAACAGAAACGCTTACAAAAGAAAGCACGCACGACGGTCCCCTTATAGGGAGAGCGCACTTCCACTACACACTCCTACTGTAACTCGCCGAACACACTCACCGTAGACGTAACTGCCGACTTCCTTCACTGTGTGACGGTCGGACAGCGGGACACTCCACACACCACAGTCTGATGTGCATTCAGGCGAGCTGTATGCCCAACGTGGGGCCTGAACTCAAGACCCCAAGATCGAGAGTCACATGCTCCACGCCAGACACTCCGGGCTCTTTTTTTTTTTTTAGCAAATAAAGTGTAAGAAAATAAAAGAGAAATAAATGGTGTGTGGCTGAAGCGCTATTTGTATATTCCAACAGACCTTTATCATTAAGTAGGCTATGGAAAAACCTGGAACCTTCAAGCGTTTCTGAGTACGTACAGATGAAATGATGAGGCAGGATGTGCTTCACGACGACACGGGAGGGGTCAGGCGCTAAGGCTGACCCGAGTACCCTAAACGCGTACACACGGGGTCCCGGAGCGCACATGGGCGGGTTCCCTGCTCTCTGCTCTCCTTTGTATTTAAATTCTACCTAGTGCATTTTCAGCAAGGTGCATATATGCCCTTTTCAATAAAAAAAAAAAAGTAGCATACAAAATCATATTCTTTAATGTTCTAGAAAAACACTTAACTAGAAACCAGTTGTTTTACTTCGGAAAAGGATCTGTCAGATAATTCTGTTAATAGTCGCCTTTTTCTTAACACAATGAAGTAAACGTATCCGAGCTCAGGCCTCTGTGTGCACAGACTCTTGCTTGAGTCCCCCTAACCCTATCTTCTAACCGCATGATTTTAAGCAAATCTCTTCACCTGCAAAAAGCAAGCACACCGGGTCCTCCATCTCCACACACACTTTAGACAGATGAGCTCCCCAGGTTCCCCACATGCCTCCCCCCGACACACACATGCACTCCCCGCAGCCCTCCACCCTGCACGCTAGGGCGCCCGGTCGTTGTGCCCAGACACTTCCAGTACTGAAAACAGTCAAGAGAAGTCACTGTCGTAAGATGTGCAGGCCAACCTCCTCTAAGAACGAAGCCTATCGGCTATCAGTGCATGCAAAATAAAGACGAAATGCAGCTTCTAGAAAGAAATAAGTACTCGTAATGAACAACGGAAATCAGATCTCCTGCCTCGGGATCTAGTTCACATCCTGCGGAGGGCTCGGCGTCCCAGGTTCGTAGAGGAGGGGCAGTTTCAGAGCGAGGAGTCCGAGGGCCAGGCAGCAGCTGCTGCCCTGGAGGTCACAGGACACGGACCCCGAGGCTGCTCACCCAGGCACAGCCCTGAGCGGGCACAAGTGACTCCACAGGGAAGGCCGGCAGACAGCCCCCCAGTCCTGGCTTCTGTCCACGGCTCTCTGCGCACGGGATGACAGCCAACACCCCCGTGTGAGCACAGGAGCCCAAGGCATACAGCCCTCCACGGTGGGCGACGTGGGTTCAAAGTCAGCAACGGGGCCAGGAGAGACTCAGCAAAACAGAAGCCACAGTGTAACACGACTGTAGAAACTTCTGCGTGTGCGTGTGTGTGTACACCAGCACACATGCGTTCACACACACAGAAGAAACTAGAAAATCTTCCAGAACACTAGCAACAGCAGAATGTTCTTATTCTTTAGACACATCTTTATGTTCCAAATAATCTACGTTGTGCGTAACTGAAAGAAAAACGGACAGCTTGTTTTCAAGAGAAGTAACATTGCTAACAGCAGCCGGGACCTAGAGCAGAGCTCCCCGCACAGCCCTCCAGTCAATCCTCTCTCAACAGCAGACACAGTGGGCATCAGGGGTGCCATTCCAATATGTTCACGTGATTCTGCCAAGGGGCCCCCTGCCACAGGCGCCTGAAAAGGCCAGGACCAACAAGGAAAAGAGCCACTGAGCGACAAACCCAAGGACCCCAGCTCTCAGGGAGCAGACGCCCCAGCAGGGAGCTGCACTTCTGCTCCCCCGGCAGCCTCCCCAAGGCCACCTAGGGCCCAGAACCAAGGGAGAGGTGCTGAGCACGCATCAGCGGCTCCCCTCACACAGGGCAGCGCAGCTCTCGGCCCCAGCGCTGAAACACGGGCCAACAAGCAGCGTGAGCGGACAGCGAGATGAGACACGGGCTCCGAGGAGGCACAGCGACCTGCAGGAGAAGGGAGGGACAGAGGCGCTGCAAGGCTCTGCTGAGGGGTGGGCACGGACGGCAGCACCGAGGAACAGGGCAGCACCTGGATCTGGGGGCAGCCGAACCCGGAGGAGAAGCAGGATGAGGACAAAGCCTCTGCAGAGGGTATGACCAGGAAGGCCGAAACTCTCCTCCAAACTAGGCCATCCCCTGCCCAGGCAGCACCCCGACCCCTCCAGCAGCTGCACACGAATGCCACGCCACCGAAGCCAGAGAGAGCATGGAGCAGCTGCCCAGCACCGCGTGCTCTCCCAGGCCTCCGGGAGGCGGGTCAGCACGCCGGGGGTTCCCTGACACCCCTTCCCACGCAGAGGGCAGGCGGCCTCGACGCTCCCAGCGCACACGGCCGCACAACCTCGGCAGCACGGAGCACCCGTCCTCCATCCAGGCACAGCTCCCGGGCAGACGCCATTTCCAAGTCATTATTTACTTTCTGTTTATCTCTCCTTCCCCTTTCTTCTCTTTTAAAGAATTCTGTTTGTGACTTATGAAGGCAAAAGCCAGACAAGGCACAACAGCGTTTGTGGATTCTGGCCGGCACCAGCACCAGCAAATGCAGTGATCACTGCGGCAGCGGCAGCGACACCTGCGGGCCTCTAGAGGGGGCTGCAGGAACCACAGCAGAGGGACGCCAGGCCAGGGAGGACCTTGCCGCTGCCACCGCCTGCCCACCCCCGCCACCACCCACTACCACCGTGCAAAGCAAGACCCCAGGCATAAAACGCAAGACCGGAGCCCTTCCGAGCTCTGAGAGGGGCCCAAAGCCTCTGATGCTGTCACTTTCTGTCCCCCTCTCCTTCCACAGTACAGTGATGCTGGGCTGCAACTTCAACAGCTTCCCAGCACACCGGGAGTCCTCCGAGCCCGGACAGGGTCAAGCCCAGTGTAAACACTGGGATGGAGGGATGTGTGCTGTGACTCTGTGTAGACACAGGCACGTTCTCAAACGCCACCCTGCGTGCACAGGGAACTCCGCGAGCCAGAACTCAATCTCCTCTCTAAGGAACAAAACCAAGCCCTTGAAGCAGCAGGGCGGGCCCCGTCCCTGATTTTCCCTGGAAAATCCCTGCTGACAATGACGGCAGGACAGGACAAAGAATGAAATTCACAGCGATGGGAAAACGAGACCCAATTCAAGTTTCCCTCAAACATCCCCTCATTGACCCCCAAAATACCATTCACGTGGCTTTATTATAAAAATCAATATGTAATTATATGCAAAAGAAAGTGTACCCTGCACCAGCTCTGAAGCAGAAAACAGATCTGTGGCTGGCAAGGCCTGGATGGGGGACAGGGTGACTCCACAGAGGCAGCCAGGACCTGGGCGGACAGAGCCTCGTCTGTCTGGAGACAAGCCGCCACATTTTAGGAAGTGCGTCTCAGCACACGCCGCACACGACAGACAGCCGAGGACACGCGCGTGTGCGGAGAACACAGAAGCCCACGCCTGCGCTGTCTTCCTTCGTTCCCCAGTGCCCAGGCTCCTTCTGTTCGATTCAAGGAGCACACGTGTGACTCTACCGGCCGACGGGGCAGGACCGCCGGCAGGGGGTGGCGAACAGGAGCAGCAGAAATCAGCCGGCTCGGGCACAGACCGCAGGTAAGTGGCTTCTGGACTGGGGGCGGGGGGGGAGGGAACGGGGGGGGGGGCCAGAACAGGCGTGCTTCCGCGCGCCCACGTCCGGAGCCCCCACCTCGTGTCACCCCGTCAAGGGAACTACAGAGCGCTACGATTACGGGACACGCAGTCTTTGGTGCCGACGGGAGGCACGAGGGGTACCACTAAAGGGAGAACGAAGAAAAGGCTGGCTTCCACGCTGCCCTTCCGACCGCCCACAACACTGCCCACCCGCTGCAACAGGACAGTGGGAGCCACGACTTCCTGCTTTGTTCATGGGAAGCCAGTGAGTACCTGAAGGCCAAGAAGATGCCCGTGCTGGGAAGGGCCGGCCCTGCGGCACCAGGTTTCCCAGAACACGCCCCATCGCCACTCTGGACCCACACTGGCACAAAACTCCAGCAACTCGCTCTCATTCTAGCCCAGGACACAACTTGTTGGTTCAAGAATAGAAAAACAGGGGTGCCTGGGTGGCTCAGTGGGTTAAAGCCTCTGCCTTTGGCTCGGGTCATGATCTCAGCGTCCTGGGATGGAGTCCCGCATCGGGCTCTCTGCTCAGCGGGGAGCCTGCTTCCCCCTCTCTCTCTGCCTGCCTCTCTGCCTACTTGTGATCTCTCTCTGTCAAATAAATAAATAAAATCTTTTTAAAAAAAAGAAAAGAAAAAGGCACCTGGCGGCTCAGTTAAGCATCTGCCTTCGGCTCAGGTCATAATCCTAGGGTCTTGGGATCGAGTCCCATATCGGGCTCCCTGCTCAGCAGGGAGCCTGCTTCTCTGCGTCTCTACCTGCCGCTCCCCCTGCTCATGCTTGCTCTCCCCCTTCCCTGTGACAAATAGATAAAATCTCAAAAATAATATAATAAAAAAATAAAATAATATAAAAATAATAAAGTAACATAAAAAATAAGATAATAGGGATGCCTGGGTGGCTCAGTGGGTTAAGCCTCTGCCTTCGGCTCAGGTCATGATCTCAGGGTCCTGGGATGGAGCCCCGCATCGGGCTCTCTGCTCAGCGGGGAGCCTGCTTCCCCCTCTCTCTCTGCCTGCCTCTCTGCCTACTTGTGATCTCTCTCTGTCAAATAAATAAATAAAATCTTTTTAAAAATAATAATAATAAATTAAATAAAATGCAAAAAAAATTAATAAAACAAAATGTATGTTCACTGCAGGAAAATTAGGGAACAGAGGACAACGAGACCCGAATCCACCAGTCCGTGACAGCCACTGTTCGTCACTGATCTCCTGCCAGCCTTCTCTTCCGCATGTCTACAACCTCAAACGTTTTCAAATTTATGACCACTTTGAAAACCGCTGTTGTCATACAACATTCCAGGACAAGAGTATCTGCGAACAACAGGGTTCACCCAGAGACAGAACCAGGACGACCCCCGCACACACGTTCAGAAAGCTATGCCAGGGACCGGCTCAGGCAGCCGTGGTGGCCAGCTGGGCCGTGCCCAAACCCACAGACAAGCCACAGCGGAGCTCTCCAGGAAGGGGGTGAAGCCGCCTCCACGCGGTCAATGTCTTCTGCTTCAGGGAAGCCCCGGCTCTGCTGTCAGTGCCCTTCAACTGATGGGTAAGACCCATTCGGTCACCTAGGACGATGTCCCTTACCTGAAGCCACCGGGTCACGGATGCTGAGCACCTCCAGCACACACCCTCACAGCAACACCCCGGTCAGCGTCTCCGTGATACCCAGGGATGGGGCCTGGCCAGGCTGCCACAGAAAAGGACCATCACAACCCGACATCGGTCCGCTTTTAAAATAGTTTATAAATGTCCATAACTGTTCCCCAAATGCAAATGTGGCACTCTTCCAAAATTTTGCTGAAACAAGTAATACCAGAATAAAAAAAACTAAAGTGAGTAAGTATATGCTCAGTCTTCATTCTGATACCCAAATATTTTATGCAAAGAGCCCCGGAAGAGGGCAGCTACACACAGAGAGAACTCAGAAAACTGCACAGTGTCTCTGAGTCTTTGCTGTCAACCACCCCCACGTGCTATGTAACAGGGAGGGCAGACACTCCTGGGAACTAGCCCGAATGACCCCAAAACTAACAAAGGGGTGGGAGGTGTTCCTGTTTCAAGCAGCAACAACAGCTCTGGAGAGCCCAAGAGGGCCAGGTTCTAGAACAAGGAGAACTAGCTGTAGACTCAAAGGTGCTCCGGACATACTTCCCCAAGAAGCTTAGAAACAAGCTTCTGAAAGATCATACTGATCGGCGAATAACTACCTTCGAGACCAAAACTCGACACTCTTTAAAGGAAAAAAACAAAATCCAGAGATGGAGCAACGTAACACCCACAACGGCAGGCATCCCATAAAAAATTACCAGATATGGGGCGCCTAGGTAGCTCAGTCGGTTAAGTGTCTGACTCTTGATTTCAGCTCAGGTTGTGATTTGGGGGTCCTGAGATGAAGCCCGAGATCGAGGGACCCACGCTCAGCACAGAGTCTGCCTGAGCTCCGCTCTCTTGCTCTCCCCCTCACTTGCACATGCGCTCTGATTCTCTCAGATTAATAAAATCTTTAAAAAACAATTACCAGATATGTAAAGAAGGAAAATATGACCCAAAATCAGGAGAAAACAGCCAATAAAACAAAAAATTACAGAAATGATGGAATTAGCAGATGAAGACTATAAAAAGCTATTATAAACATTTTAAACCACTTTAAGAAAAACAATGAGGGTAACAGAAATCAAAGCCATAAAAGAGAATCGACAGAAAATGCAAAGCCAAAATACACCTTAATAGAAATAAAATCAGCAATGAATTTAACTAAGGATCAGACGCTAAAGAAGAAAAGACAATAAAGGTGATGACAGGGCAAAAAAAGGTTCCCAAGGAGGCACAAAGAGCGTCTTAGAAGGGGGTTCACAACACAGAGGCGGAACAAAGTGCAGAAACCCCCGTGGCACAAACTCAGAGACCCCCACCGTGAAGCTGGTGGTCACCAGATCGCTGAGACTTACCATAAATACCTCACAAGCACCCGGGGACCCGCAGAGGGGAACAAAAAACACTCACTTCTTATCAGAAGACAACAGAATAGGGCATGACATTCTTTAAAGCGCTGAAAAAGAAGCATCCGTCAGGAACCCTACAGACAGCAAACACATGCTCAGAAACGAGCCTCCAATAAAGATTTTTAGACAACCCAAAGCTGAAAGACTGCCCAGCAGCAGACCCGCACCACACTACAGGAAATGCTGGAGAAAGCTCTTTGGGCTCCGAGAAACTGTCCGACCTCTGCCCTCTGATCAAGATCCCACCCCCGTCCAGGCCCCAGACCCTAGTTCGCCCCTTCTCCACCCGAGCTCCATATCCAAGCCCCGCTCTTCTGCACGGGCCGGGCTTGCGCAGCCGACCCCTGCGGTCTCTGAGCCACACTGTTCAGCCTGGCCTTCCCGCCTCGGCACTCCTGCCCCACATCAGCATCACAAAGTGTATCCCCCCGCACCCCCTGCGTTTTATGACCCCACAGCTTGTCGGCTTTGCCTCACTGTCTAGGAACCACCGAGACACTAAAACAGGTCAGAGAGAGCGACCAGAGAAGAACCGCAGGGAAGCCAAGCCAGAGGAGGGACCACAGCGGGAGCCGCCCTGTCCACGCGGGAAGACCGCGGACTGGGCCAGAGCGGAGCAGGCTGACAGCGTCGGGCTGCCTTTCAGACACCGCCACGGCTCGCACACGGGAGCGAGCAGATCTTCACGCCCACGTGGGGGCAGCAAAGGACTGGGCGTGGCCCTGGGAGGCAGGAGCCCCGCAGGGCCGGATGCAAGGCCAGCCGGCAGCAGCCAAGCCCCAGCCGCTGGGCCCGGCCCGGACTCACAGACCAACCCGGGCGCACGCACAGACCCCGGGGCGCGCGGACCCCCCGCAGCGGCCTGAGGCAGGGGCCGGCAAGCTCACCTTCGCTTTACAAAGGTGAAAACTGAGCCACAGGGAACACTGCGTGCCAAGGAGTCCGTTTACAAAGCGGCAGTCTCCAAGGGGACTCTGGGGCCACGGTCCCCCATCCCAGCCGAAGGTCCGGGGCCCACACCCCAGCAGCGCTCCCATGAGAAGAACGGAGCCGAGCCCCAGAGCCCCAGCCGCACACGGCGGGCGGGTCGCAGGGGGAGCGTCTGGGCACCCGCGCTCTCGCTCACTCTGGCTCCGAACTGGCAGTATGACTGGCAGCTTATTACTTTGCCATTGAGGGAGGGAAAAAAGACCACAGCCAAGTGACCTCCCGCCCGTGTAACCAAAGCACCGTTTGTGCCATAAACACGGAGACAGAGTGGGCGGGGTACCGCGGACGCCCGAAGCCAGCAGACACCAAGCACGAGAGCAACTGCGAAGGAGAAACTCTTACTTGGGAAGAGCCAGGGGTTCCTCCGGAAGTTCGGCGGCCCCCGCCTGAGCTCCTGGTGGCTCTGCCTCCTCCGAGCCGGGGGCCACCTCCGGCCCGGCACCCTGTGGGCCCGGGGGTCCCGGAGGCCCGCCTGAGTCTGCACCGGGGCCGACCTCCACCTCCTGTCCCGGGGCCGGGACTGGCTCCTGCTCGGCAGCCGCCGCCACAGCCTCCTCTGCCTCCTTCCTCCTGGCCTTCTCCTCCAGCTCCTTCCTCCTCTTCTCGTCGTCCTGCCGGGCCATGTGCTCGAAGGCTGTGAACACCTAAAACCAAACAGCAACCCAGCAATGAATCCGCCTGCCCAGGACCGTACCACGCGCGCCGCAGGAAGGTAGCAAACTCTGGCTCGGAAGAGAGCGACCGAACGGGAAACCGCGATGCGTTCCCACTAGCAAAACGCAGACACTTCAACTTGACCAGGAGCCACCGCAAAGCAATCTCTGACAGGCGTTCCGAGAGCAACAGAAGTGAAACCCTGTAAGCCGCGGTATCCACGCGCCCACGGGCCGGACGCTGGCATCTAAAGGAGGCGTCACCACGTGGCCTCCCTGTCCTTTCTGTCACAGCGCCCAGCAAGACTCGTCTACCAGGGAAAGAACACACCGTCCTGGTACCAAGAGCTGCAAAGGTGCCAGCAATTCAGACTTGAGAAGACGCGAATCAAGTTGAACACAAAGTGTGAGCAGCATAACCAAGCTGCCGCTGCCTTCCCGCACGGCACAGGAGGCGCGGCTCTCAGAAAACCCAGCAGTGGGGGTGCCTGGGGGCTCAGTCGGCAAAGCCTCCACCTTCGGCTCAGGTCAGGATCCCGGGGTCCTGGGCTCGAGCCCTGCGTCCGGCTCCCTGCTCAGAGCCTGCTTCTCCCTCTGCCTTTACCCCTCCCCCTGCTTGTGCTCCCTGTGTCTGACAAATAAATATGTAATCTTTAAAAAAGAAAGAAAAAGAACGTGGCCCTCCATTCCACAAACCACCGCATGTGCCTACAATGAGCCAGGAATGCAAAAAAATCCCACCCTCTAAGAACTCGACATTGCGGTGTGAGGACCGGCCCTCCCCGGGACACAGTGACATCCATGCACGCCCTGGGACTCTCCACCCGCAAAGGACACAAGAAACATGCGTTCTGTGTGCACCTTTCACGGGCACAGACCCTCTCGCGGCAGCACCAGCGGGAGGGGCCGTGAGGAGGACGAGCGCGCAGACGCCCACTCCAGTCCCCGAAATCGACGGAAGTTCCTCCCGAGGAAGGGCTCTGCGGCAGGCCCCGGAGGCGCGCTCACGCTGGCCAGCAGACCCCCGCGGGAAAGGCCGCGGCGCCGACAGGTAGGGCCGTCTGCGGGAGCTGGAGGCGGGAAGGCTGGGAGAGCCTCCTTGAGGGGCTGCGTGGGGGGGGCGGGGGGCTGTTACAGTCCATTCAGCAAGCCTGCTCCCTGCTGCCCACCCAGAGGAGTTGAAGGCACGTCCGTACGGAAGCCTGCCCCCGGGTACCGCCGCAGCGCTGCTCGTAAATGCCACAGAAGCACCCGGGCTGTCTGCCAGCGGCTGAACCGTCCACCCAGACCACGGCATCCTTATCGCTCCGCACCAAAAAGAAACGAGCGATCACGCCATGAAAAGACCTAAAGAAAACTGAAATCATGCTACTAAGTCAAAGAAGCCAGTCAGAAAAGCCTATACATACTCTGCATGATTCCAATTTCAGGATATTCTAGAAAAGGCAAAACTACAGACAGGCTAAAGATCGGTGGCTGTCAGGGCGGGGTGGGAGGGAGGAATGAGCAGGGGAGCACGGGAGATTTCTCCGGCAGCGAACATACTCCGTGCGGTGGACACCTGTCTTTAGGTGTTTGTCCAAACCCCAGAAAATAAGCATCACTAACACCGAACCCTAATGCCAACTAAGGCGCGGGTGTCCGGGGTGGAATGCGTGCGGATTCGTGGACAGAGCAAAGGGCCCCTCTGTGGAGATGCTGCCAGCAGGAAGGGCCGGCGAGACAGAAAGCGCTTGGGAGCCCTGGACCTGCCCCTCCGCTGGGCCCTGCACGTAAAACTGCTCTCAAAAAGTGCTGGCAAGTCGGGAGGAGCCCCGTTCCAAGCGGCCATAATGAACCTATCAAACTGTCCCGTTCCCTGCACAGAGCAGGAAGACGAAACCGAAGGTCACTAACTACTGCACTACACCAAGCGCTTTCACACTCTCACAACCTTCAGGAAGATGCTGGGAGGAAGGCAGCACTGACGCTTCAAAGACGAGGGAGAACTAAGCCCAGAGAAGCTAAGGGACTCGCCAGAGGTCCTGCCAGCAGAAGAGGCAAGCGAGCGGTCATCCAAGCGGCGCTCCGCGGAAGGCCACACATGCAGAGGAAGACAGGGTCGCCCTGAGGCGGAAACCAGGCATCGACCCCAGACCCATTTCTACTCACTCCAGGAACCGGAGCCCCTGGCCACACCTCTCACGCCGGTGTTGAGGACACCTGACTTCGTCCTCAGAGCCACTCATCCTCCTGACGTCAGCCCTTCATCCTGACTCCACGTAAAAAACCGACAGCAAAGGGGCGCCTGGGGGAGCTCCGTGGGTTAAGCCTCTGCCTTCGGCTCAGGTCATGATCCCAGGGTTCTGGGATCGAGCCCCGCGTCGGGCTCTCTGCTCAGCGGCGAGCCTGCTTCCCTTCCTCTCTCTCTGCCTGCCTTTCTGCCTAATTATGATCTCTGTCAAATAAATAAATAAAATCTTAAAAAAAAAAAAAACCCGACAGCAAGGACTCTGTCCCCTCAGCCCCGGGACCTCCCCGGATGCAGGGCCCGACGTTCCTCGAGCAGTCCGTGGCCTCTGCCGGCGCTGCCCCTTCACACTCATCCAACCTGCCACTGTTCCGCCCGGCCGGGCGCTCTGCAACCGCAGCACGTGGGGAGGGCGGAGACGTCCGTGACCTCCCAGCAGCCTCGCTGCTGACACGGAGGAGACTCTCCCAGCAGGTTCAGTGAGGCCCAGGTGGAGCCGGCCTTCTGATGCTCAGGCAACAGGCCTCACCCGCTTCTCAGACTGGACCCAGGACGAGCGTGGGGCACCCGGCGGAGAACAGCAGCTCCCAGGTCTCGCCCTCAGCGGCCCCACAAAAGACCCAGCCAGGCACACCTACTTTCTCAAAGGTCCTCCGGCACCGCAGACTGCTGGGAACCAACTCCAAAAACGGTGGAAAGCGGTCCCTGGGTTTCTACAGAACCTTCTGCTCTGCCCACTCCCTTCACCCCCAACAACACGTGCAGCCCCCTGCCTCTCCCATCCCTCCACCGGGATCGTCCCGCAAGGTGCTGCCCTCCACGGTCAGCTCTCCTTCCCCTCACACCGCTCTGGCTCCTCATCTCCGCTACACCCTGTCCCGTGCTCCCCACAGCGCCAGAGCGGGGACTTCTGTCTGCAATTCGAACTCGTCTAAAACTAAGCTTCTCGCCCTCAACGCAGGGGTCAGTTCAGTGTCCGCACTATCGTTATTCCCGTCACCCAGGTTTGAAACCACAGGTCGTCTCCCACTCATCCCTCCCTCTCTGAGATGTAGCAAACGGGTCTATCCTACACTGTGACCAGATCCCCCATAAAACAAGGGCAAAGACCAACCTTCCGGCTCCGTGGGATTAAACAGAGGAACAACTAAGACAGCAAGGGCTGCCCCCCAGGTGCTCAGCAAACATCCTTCCTGCAAGCTACAGAGGCTCTCCCACCCTGCAGTGGACGGAGTAAGAGAGTGGAAAGATCCGGAACGCTACCGTGGAGCTCTGCGTGCCAGCTCCAGGAGGAGGCCCATGAGATCACCTAAGCCTGCTGAACAGACCCCTAGGCGGCCACCCTCGCTGGACCGCGGCTCTTTCACCCGCACCTCCCTCACGCCCTTTGAGAAGCCATCCCGCAGCCTTCCCGCAGCCTTCCCGCCACTCGGCTGGCGCTGGGCCGCTGGAGCACCAGGACGAAGGGGTCCTTTCTGGCGGGCCCCGCGACACCCAGCTTCTGCTCTCCACACAGGCACCGCGGAGCAGGACAGCCGGCCGCGCGCGGCTTGCGGGACTCCAGGGGACACCATCTGCCAGCGCCCCGCAAACTGCAAAGTGCCGCGGGAGCTGTGGGAGGCGCCGGCAGCAGCTCCCTGCTCTCCGGGACCCACCGGCAGGCTGCACCCCACCTGCCCCGCAAGACGGTCCTCTGACTTCCGAACCGCCGCCCGCCCCGTTCCCGGCAAGGGCTCTGGCCCCGGGCGGCCCCGCACGGCTCTGTCACCGCCCGGACCGCGGCGAGCGCGTCCCAGTCAGAGGTCGGCCGCGCCGGGCCCGGTGCTCGGCTGACGACGCACGCTCGGTCGGTAACACCTGCTCCGGCGCCAGCCCCGCCCCGGCCCCCGTGCCCAGCGCGGAGGCGACCCGGACCCGCGCCGCAGCCGGACCCCCGGCCTCCCCGCCCCGCGACGGCTCCCGCCCACACCCGACCCCCGCGCGCCGGCCGCGGGGCTCCCGCACGCAGCAACTCCCGCGCCCAGCGGCGTCCCGGCGAGCTCGCGGGCGCGGCCGCGGGGGGCGGGGCCGGGGAAGCGCCCGAGGGGAACCGAGGCCGGGAGCGGGGGCTCCCCCCGCCAGGCCGCCCCCCCCGCCGCCCGCCGCGCGCTACCTGCAGCACCAGGGCCTGCGCGGCGCCGGGCGGGAAGCCCATGCGGTCGGACGGGTGGCGCAGCAGCCGGTAGAAGTCGGTCTTGCGGTAGAGGAAGCCGAAGAGCACGCGCAGGAAGTCCTGGACGTTGCCCACGTGCTGCAGGATGCCCAGCAGGGCCTGGTCGTACAGCTCGGCCGCCCCGGGCTCCATGGCGTCGCCGGCCGCGGAGACGCTGCTCACTGCGGGCGCGGCCCGGACGCCGGCCCACGGCCACTTCCGGCACGCTGCGGTAACGGCTCCGCCGCCGGCGCCACTTCCGGTCCGCGCCCGCCCGGCCCCCGCTTGTCGGGCCGGGCCGCGGCGCACCGGGCGGCCCCGCCGCGAGCCCCGGCCCCGCCGCCCGGCCGGCCTTCCGGGGCAGCCTCGCGGAGAACCACACGCGAGCCCCGAAGTGCCTCCTAGGCGCGAGAAGGCCCGGGACGGCGGGACCGAGAGCGCCCAGCGGCCATGCTGCAAACGGGCGGAAGGGGCGTGGCTCGGGCCGCTCACGTGAGCCCGGCGTTGTCACGTGGAGGGCGGGGCACCGCCCCTCTCTGGGGAGACAGTGGGCCCGGGAGGCCCGAGTCCCCGCCGCGGGCGTGCGGCGTTAGCGGCGCCGGGAGTGAGCGCGCGGAGACGAGCGTGCGCGAGTGCCCCGTGGAGAGAGCTCGGAGCGGGGCGCACACGGCCGTGCCCTAGTCGTGCGATGCCCCCACGCGCGCTGTGTCGTCTGCGCACGGACGGCGAGACCTCGGCCTCGGCGATCTCCGACCGCGATGTCCGTCAGACACGGGACGAGCCCCTGCCGGGGATGCCCTCCGACGGCCGGACCCCTGCAGGAAGCCGCGCGGGGTAGGACTGGTTCCAGGAGCATGCGCAGGAGCTGGGCATTTGTGAGCGCTTTGGGAAACAGGGAGATCGTCACGTTGGGCACGAAGCTGGCCGTGTCCTGCGGGAGGACGCGACCGTAGCTTAGCTACTCCACCGGGCAGAAACGCTTTGCATCTCCGCTGGACTAAAATCTACAAATGAACGTGCATCTTCATAGCCCGCGGGCTCAAATTAATTGCAAATACAGCCCGAACCAGGAGAATTGCCCTCGGGCAGTGATTCTGAAACTTCTCGGTGTCATTTACACTCTTAATTTATTGAAGACCCCAAAGACCTTCTCTGTGGCTCATTCTTATAGACAGGTACCATCTCAGATATTAAAACTGACAAATTTTAAATATTTATTCGTTTTTAAATGACCACAAAAAACACATGACATGCTAACATTTTTATGAAGGAAAAATATTCTTCAAACAATTAGTATTACTAAGAAGTGTAGCACGGTTTTAGATTTTCACAAATCCCTTTAATCTCAGGCTTCATCGAAGGCAGCAAGATTCTCGGAACTTTTGCATTCGCTGCATTGCAGTATGTTGTTTTGATGGAAATACATGAAGAAATCGCATCTTACATAGATTGTAGTTGGAAAGGAAATGAGCATTTTCATTGTCTTTTCAAATAAAAGCATTATTTTTTGAAACCGAAGTTGCACAGGGGGTAGTTTCTTAACAGTGGTAATATGGAATCTGAAACACCAATGTTTCCTAATTGTCAAGTTAACACCCATCGGTCTGTCCTGAACCTTGACTGGGTCTCTTACAGGTATGATTTCCTAACACCAGATCGGAATGCAGACTGTCGCATCACAGATGTGTGAAGCACACTCAACTGACGGGGCTGGGAGAAAAAGATGCTGACCTAAGTAGCTCTGGAAATGAGTGGAGTCTCAGGCTAAAGGCAAAGGGAGCTAAAAAGAGACGCTTCACCCTAAAGTTGTTTCCCAGGGGGGTGTGGGCTGTCATCTCTGAAAACATGACCCACGTACAGCGGAGGTGAACAATGAAGCAGATTGTGCGGGTGGTGGACTGAGGCTTCTCACTGCTGGCGTGGGAGCTCACGGGGAAGCCAGGGAGGAGCCTAGAATGATTTGTGTAGCGGTGAATTAGAGCTGGAGGCATCAGCATGAACCAAGTTTAGCTTTGTCTAGCTATAGACGGCTGCATGTAGAAATATTTATAGAAATGGGCACATACATGTGTCAGTTTACACACACATATTTCGTTGTTCTCTTGACTGAGCAACAATGCCCCGTCAGCAAAGTGCACACATAGCACCAGACCCTGGGTTCGAATCCCATCTCCAACCAAAGGGCCAAGACTCCCTGGAGAAATGGCTGATTCTGGGACTGGGGCAGAAAGTATACGAGCTGAACCTGGACCAACTTGCTAGTCGCATCAGGGAGAAGGGAAAAAGGAAAAACCCTCGGTGATGGGGGTATGGCAAAGGGACATAGGAGCCCGCAGAGAGACCTCCCAAAATGAATATCCGTGAGTCCATACAGTATATGTCATACTGAATAAATACACCTATGGAAGGAAACAGATAATGTTCCTGTTGGGAAGAATTCCAAATAATTTATGTGAGTACCCTGCTCTCCAGGGCATGGAACATAACACCCCTCTCCCTGAGTGTAGGCTGTGCACAGCGACTTCCCTCCAAATAGCACCGTATAACCAGCATGGAAGGGGGAAGGGTAACTGTACCGAGATACCTGATGGACACGACCTCGGCCAGGCGACAAGAGTCAATGCCAGCAGCGGAAAGTCACGGGGATACCAGGCACCCTTTATATGATCTGCTGAGAAGGGCGCTCCACCTCTGTGGTCTCTCAGCCAAAGACCTGTAACTTCAGTCTAATTAGGAGAAAAACGCCAGACAAGCCCCGTTTGAGGGACATTCTGCCAAACTCCTGACCAGTGCTCCTTAACTATCAAGGTCATCACAAACAAGGAAAGTCTGACAAACTGTCACAGCCAAGAGCCTAAGTAGACATAACAAGTAAATGTCATGTGCTGTCCTGCGTGGGATCCTGGGGCAGAAAGAGGGACATCAGGTAGACTTAGCAATTATGAATACTGGTTTATGAATTGTGCACTGATAAAGGTACTACACTAATATATTAATCAGGTAAAATGGGTGTGAGGCCTATAGGAACTCTCTGTACTATCTTTGCCATTTTTCTGTAAATCAAAAACTATTTTAAAAATTTTAAGTTTGCTTTCAAAAACTGTGTTTTAAAAAATGATAATCAGGGGCGCCTGGGTGGCTCAGTGGGTTAAAGCCTCTGCCTTCGGCTCAGGTCATGGTCCCAGGGTCCTGGGATCGAGCCCCGCATCGGGCTCTCTGCTCAGCCGGGAGCCTGCTTCCCTTCCTCTCTCTTTGCCTGCCTCTCTGCCTACTTGTGATCTCTGTCTGTCAAGTAAATAAATAAAATCTTTAAAAAAAAATGATAATCATCTGTAATCCTACCCTTCCCCCCAAAGAGCAAGTGGGATGTGCTGCATTGGTGTGGGTCCAGGGAGGGAGGCTCCCTTATCCGCTGCTGGTAGGAGTGTGAAGAGAGCAGCCGCTCTGGGCACGTTTCATTTGTATCCGTTCCTTAGCTCGCTAACACCACCTCCAGGTAGCCCTCCTTGTATGCACAAGGAGACATGCAAATCCATGCTCAGCCTCATAGAGGTTCCTGCTCTGTACCTGAAATCCCACAGGTGCGATGAATTTCAGGATTTAGGTTTCCAGAAAAGTAACATGATGCTCACCTTGCCTTAGGTATCACTCCGCATCGGGACCTGTGGCTACACACAGCGGAACCAGGCTCGCTGTGTGCCCGATACCTGACCCCGCCCATCAAGGACGCCAAAGGGTCTAACACACCTCATTCGTGAAGAGTATAAATAGACACACCTTGTCTGGTCAGTTTTTGCCACCAAATGAGTTTGCCCCAAACTTACAAAAGAGAAGAAAGATAAACTAGCTTTCCAGAGATTTGGGGATTTGGGAATTCCACATAAGCGATTGTGGAGCTGGAGTGGAAAAGTAATTGGGAGCAATGTGCCCACCAGCAAGGGGACAGGATGAAACCACTGCGTTGGTTCACACAGGGGAACCCAGCGGGGCCACTGCCACGAGGACTGGGCGGGTCTACACGGCCCCCGTGAATAGTAACGTGTGTAGCCTGGGAAACTCGCGAAAGCGGACATCAAGCATGATTCCATTTACGAAACATTTTTAAACCTGAGATAATACTATATATTGTTTACATATAGATACATGGAATTAAAGTTTCAAAACTTGCACGAAGAAGACACACGCCAAGTTCCAGAGACAGGAACAGGTCACACCCGCGCTGCCACATGCCGCCTTCAGCGTAATCATGTCCTTACCAGTCCAACCTGATGGCCAGAGGAGGTCCCACTACAGGCGACCCCGTGGGGACAGCCTCTCCCAGACCTGAGTGGGAGGACCTGTCGGGGACCCCTATCAGGGAACCCGCATGGCCCCGGGGTCATCAGAACTAGTGTTCACTGCGGGGCAGAGAGCTGTGAAGGCCACTCTAGGAGGAATGTTCGAAGCCGTAGTTGACATGGGTGCTTCTGGCCGTGGATGTCGGGCCTGGGTGGCTCGGGCAGGAGGCCTTCCTGACCCTGGTGGCCTCTTCCATCTGCTTCTGCTCCAGCACCAGAGCTGCGTTGACGTCAGGCCCTGCAGGGGAGCAGCCACAGAGGACCACGGTCAGGGGGGCCGTGTGCCGAGCGGGAGGCTCCTCGCTGCCCTGAGTCGGTCCACGGGAGGAGGAACAGCTTCTCTTAGCAAGCAGGCCTTGCGGGGTACAGCCACGGGAGTTCCAGGAAGAAAGGAGACAGGGGTGCACAGGTAGGCGGGGATGTGCTCTGCGACATAGGGCGATAGGATCGGTGGGGTCGACTGCGTGGGAGGGGCCCTGCTGGGCTGGGAGTGCTGAGTGCGGGGGTGCGGGAGGCCCCGTTCGGTGCGGGGGGCGGGGCTGCTGGGTGGGCGGGGCCCTGCAGGGAAGGGACTGTAAGGGCGGGGGCGGGGCCGATGGGCGGGCGGGGCCCTGCCGGGCTGGGACTGCAGGGGCGGGGGCGGGGCCGCTGGGTGGGCGGGGCCCTGCCGGGCTGGGACTGCAGGGGCGGCCCGCAGGCGCCTGGGCGCTCACCCACGTAGCTGAGGACCACTGGCAGCAAGACCAGGCCGTGCAGCAGGCCCAGCACGGTGATGAGGAGGTTGAGGCGGAAGAAGAAGATCTGGATGAGCTGCGCCTTCGCCAGGCCCAGCACGAGGATGCCGGGCAGGTTGGTCATGGCCACGCCAGCGAACACCTGGGGGTCACAGGCAGGCGTGAGGCCAAGCAGGCGGCGGGGCGGAGGGGGGAATGGGAGGCAGTGGGCCCACTCACAGCGCTGCCCATGAAGACGGTGGCTTCTTTGGCCCTCTCCAGCCGGGTGGGCCGGGTGCTGACCGCAAAGGCGCGGGTGATGTGGGACACGAACTCCACGGAGATGCCCACCGCCTAGGGGCAGAGAGGGGCGTTAGGCGAGCGAGGGCCAGGGCGCGGGGTTTCCGGAAGGCAGCGGAGTGTCGGGCGAGGTCGGGTTACCGTGACCAGGTTGATAAGGGACACAGCGTTGTAGCTGATGCCCCACAGGGCCATGAAGCCCACGGTGTCCACGAGGATCATGACGATGGAGAACAGGTTGAGGAGGCCCGAGCGCAGGTCCATGCCCAGCAGCAGGCAGCAGACGATGAAGGTGGGCAGCAGGCAGATGGCGAGCATGAAGAGGCCCTCGGGGACCACGTTCAGGTACTGCTCGTAGAACACGTTGGTGATCCTGCGGGCAGCGGAGCGCTGTCACCGCTGGGGCGCGTGGCTTCCCGCACGGGCCGCGCCCACCCCTCGCCGCCCCCTTCCCCTCGCCGCCCCCGCGCCCCCCCCAGCCGCCCCTGCTCCCCTCCCCCTCCCCGCCGGGCCTCACGTGTAAGGGAAGACCTCGAAGGCCGGGTCGGTGCCGGGCACCTGCCGCAGGTAGGCGGTGATGTTGGCCGCCAGCGCGCGCGACGCCCTCAGAGCCTCCGTGTAATCCTGCGAGTTCCGCAGTGGCTTGTGGTAGGCCATGAACCGCGAGGCTGCGCCGGAAGGGGACAGGGGGCAGAGGAAGGGCAAGGTCAGAGCCCGCCGCAGGCCCCTCAGACCCCGGGGCACATCCGGCCGCAATCAGGGTTCGGAGGCCACCACGGTGGAACATTCTTCCATTGTGAGCAAGGGGCCCAGGCTGCGGGTTTCCAACCGTAGCCCTGCGGTCGGTCCTACCCCGGGGGGAGCCCCAGGTCCATCGTGCCTCTGCCCAGCGCACCCTAAAGACACCTCCCAGATAAACCCACATGCTGTGCTCTAGGGCTGCAAAACATGCCTTGGGTTTTTCGGACTAAGTCATCTACTTTTCCAGCCGGCATCCTCCCAGAGGGAAGATCCAGAAGGGGAGACAGAAAGGCGGGAGCCGTTCTGCTGACAGGGTGAGGGCAGGCGGTGCAATGGTCTTCCGTTTAGCCCGCTGCCCACATCTGCGGTGGTTTGTGCGTGCGAGTGAGGGGTGTGGCTGACCCCCCCTCCAGCGCGGGAGGAGTCCCAGAATGTCCCGATGACTGAGGATTTGGGGGAGGGGAGAAGGGAACAGGGCACACAGGGGTGAAGTCAGAGAACAGGGAGCCGGGTGCCACGGCCTCTGAGGACAGGGCCAGTGGAAGGCTCCCCAGGAAGGAAGAAGGGGAGACGATCCCAGATCGAGAGGCTCTTCCCAGGGGCTTGTGGTGACCCCCCAGGGCCGCTGCTTCTGGCCGTCCCCACCAGGTGAGACCAGGCTTACCTAAAATCTGGCCGTCGTGTCCCAAATGCACGGAGGTGTTATACGCAGCCAGTCCCCTGCAAGGCCAGAGCAAGGGCTTCATCAGGGACCTGGCCACTCTCGAGGGCCGGCTGTGCTCCCCACCCCAGGCTTACCCTTTGGGACATTTGATGTTCGGAGGGTCGCTCAGGAACCAGGGAAGGTACTTCTGGAACTGCTCCTCCGAGGGCCGCACAGGGCCGAGCGTCAGGCTCATGCAGTTCTTCAAGCAGGCCAGGGAGTCTGCAAAGACGGGGGGGCTCTGGGCAGCAGCCCCCCAACCCGGGCCGGGCGGCCCCCCATTCCCATGCAGGTCCCCGGGCATTGCCGCCACCGAAACACACAACACGCGTGTAACAGGTGTGCTCTGGTGGAGGAGGGGCTCCCCTCTCGGTCACGGAAGCCGCCTGCAAGTCTAGCAGGTGGGAGAGCCAAGCAGGGGGGCCAAGAAACAACCCCCCGCGGCCTCCCCTCTCCGCCGACAGATGTGGCTCCTCTGAGGCCAAGGCCGCATGCTAGGTGCGGCTCTCCCTCCCACCCGCGTGACCGCAGCTTGGGGTGCGCTCACCCCCGCACGTGCCCCAAGCCTGTACCCCCACCCTGACTGACCCTGCAAGAGCGTGGGAGGGGCGAAGAGGGCCTAGCCATGCTCCTTCCCTTGCCACAGCTTCCCAAGTGCTGGAAGGCTGGGCGCCCCCAGAGACCCCGTACTCACTGACGGTCGAGGGGCAGAATTCGCCTTTATTAGGGCCGTAGATGTAGAGGCGGCAGCAGGAGGACGGGGTCAGCCAGTCGATGAAGTCATCCACCCAGGAGGAGGCGGGGATGGCCAGGTACGACCTGACGGCCAGGGGAGAGGACGCTGAGGGGGGGGGGCAGGACCCGGCGGGCGGGCAGTGAGTCCTTCCTGCAGCGCCCCCCACCCCCGCAGGCACGGGGCAGCGGGAGGACAACTGTGTGGGGTCAAGGAGTCCGGAAGCGGGGCGGGGAGCACAGACAGGGCTCGGCCGCGGCACTCACTCCTCGGGGAACTCGGTGGCATATTGTATCTTCTGGGTTAAGGAGTAGCTGTCACATCCTGCGCTGGAGCAAATGGCGTTCATACCCGCCTCGCTGGAGAAGTTGTAGCCCCCCGTGGTGACAAAGTAGACTGGGGCCCCCACCTCAAAGTAGCGGTTCAGGCTGAAGAAGTAGTCCAGCAGGTATGAGTCCTGGAACAGAAGACAGTCCCAGGGCTGGGGCCTGACTCACCCACAGGGGCTCACAGAAGCACACACTTACGGAGGCACATGCACACTCACAGAGGCACATGCACACTCACGGAGGCGCACACCCACGGAGGCACCTGCACACTCACGGAGGCGCACACCCACGGAGGCACCTGCACACTCACGGAGGCACCTGCACACTCACGGAGGCACATGCACACTCACAGAGGCGCACACCCACGGAAGCGCATACACATGGAAGCACATATAGAGGTACATACACACTCACAGACACACATACACACACACTCATGAGATACACACTCACAGAGGCACACACTCACAGAAGACATGCAAGAGGTACATCCTAACAGACATGTGTGAGAGGTGCCCGCACAGACACCCGCACCCACACAGACCCGCGCCCGCAGACACCCGCGCCCACAGAAGTACACTTGCAGTCACATCGCAGAGGGGTTCGGTCGGAACTGTACCCACAGAGTACACACTCAAAGGTAGTCACATCCCTGCGTGATCACAGGGACACACACAGAGCACACCCATGTAGGTGTAAGCACAGAAGCGCGGGTGAGCACCCTCTGACACACCCACACTCAGGTCCTGCCGCCCCTTCCCATTATCTCCTTTCTACTACAGCTACAGTCTAATGAGCTGCTCTGTGACCATAGCCCACACGCGTATGCACCTGTGAACGTCTGTGTGCACACCTGCGAGGCCGTCTGTCAGGCAGCTGCCTGATCTATTCCCTTCCCCTGAGTGGTGTCAGAGAAGATGACATAGAAGGCACCAGGCATCTGTCCCCTGACCTAGGCAGCCCTGCGCGGGCAGCACCTGTCTGATAGAGTTTGGAGCTCTGGCGTCTGCTGAGGGCTCGCAGCTCCCTGGAGGAGGCCCGGAAGCTGAATCGTGGTCCATGCCAGTGGCCTCCAGCTCTCAGCATGGTAGTAGCCACTCGGCCATGTGCAGGCACTTTGCACACAGCTTGCGGGGTCCAGTGTGGGACATGAGGACCCCGGCCCTCAAAGATCATGGATTTGCATTCTGACCACCGGCCGCTGCTCTGACCTCAGTGGCGCAGAGTCAGGCTGCTGTTGTCAGCTCCCCTTCTCGAGCTGGCGCAACTGCCGAGGTGTCTAAGTGACTAGTGACGGGTTTATTAAGTTGCCTCTTCATGTTTTCCCTTTTCCCCCTTTCGGCAGCCAGACGTATAAGGAATGGGACATTCAAAGGCAATCACAAATACAAGTGAAGTTACCACACATTACCCGTGCAAGGCTTGGGCTCAGAAAAGACCTGATAAGACTTTAATTTTACAGCTCAGGCTAATCTCCAGGACAGAGACACCGGCAACGATCACATTTTTTTAAAGCAAACCCCCAGGGAATGGAGAGAATCTGATCTTTAGAGTTAGCATATGGTAAGACCCAACTGTCCATTTCTCAACAACCGTCACAGACACACAAACAATCAGGGAAGTATGGCCTGTACCTAGGAAACAGCACTAATCAACAGGTGATCTCGAGAAAGACCAGATGGCAGATACATCAGACAGACACTTCAAACTCCTGTCTTAGGGATGCTCAGAGAGCAGCCGGACAAAGCCAGGAAAAGCAAGTGTGAGCAAACGGGAGCACTTAACTAACAGAAAACATAAAATAGAACCCAGAAAGGAATTTCAGAGCTGGAAAGTACGAGGACTACATGAAAAATCCTTGTCATAGATTATATGATTTTTTAAAAGATTTTATTTGTTAATTTGACAGAGATCACAAGTAGGCAGAGAGGCAGGCAGAGAGACAGAGGGGGAAGCAGGCTTCCCGCCGAGCAGAGAGCCCGATGTGGGGCTCGATCCCAGGACCCTGGGATCATGACCTGAGCCGAAGGCAGAGGCTTTAACCCACTGAGCCACCCAGGTGCCCCAGATCATATGATCTTATGTACATGAAACTCTAAAATCCCACTCCAAACCCCTTAAAACTCGTAAATAAATCCAGCAAGGTTGCAAGTTACAAGATGGACGCCCAAAAAAAATTAGTCGCCTCTCTCTACACGAGCACTGACTAGCCCAAACGGAACTAGGGAAAGCCTAATTATAATAGCATGAAAAGAATAAAGTACTTAGGAATTAATGGTCACACAAGGGGTGAACGGCTGCACGCCGACAGCCACACAGCATCGCTGAAAGGAACTAAAGGACACACCAGTGGGAAGACATCTGCATCCGTGGGCTGGAAAACTGACTATGGTTCAGGCTGCTAGAGAGTCTCTGCATTCAGTGCAGTCGGTCTAGAACCCAATGACCTTTCTTGCAGAAACAGAAAAATCCAACCTAAAATTCACAAGGGACTCCAAATAGCCCAGACAATCTTTAAAAGAAGAACAAAGTTGGAGGACTCGGGGCACCTGGGTGGCTCAGTCAGTTGGGAGCCCGACTCTTGATTTGGGCCCAGGTCGTGGGATCCGGCCCTCATTAGGCTCCACACTCAGACTGCATGGGCAGTCTGCATGGGATTCTCTCTCCCTCTGTCCCTTCCCATGCTCACTCGCTCTCCCTCAATAAATAAATCTTTAAAAACAATGTTGGAGTGCTCACATCTCCTGATTTCAAAACTTGCCACAAAAATACAGTAATCAAATCGGTGAGGTGCTGGCACGAAGACAGACACACAGACCAACCGAATGGAAGAGCGAGCCCAGACACAAACCTTGGAATATATGGTGACATGGAATTTGACAAAGGAGTGAAAGCCATTCAGTGGGGAAAAGGAGTCTCTTCAGCAGCTGATGTTGGGACAAGAGGGCATCCACACTCAAAAGAATGAAGTTGGACCTTCAAAAATATACACAACTGTAGCAGCCACGTCCACAAGTGCCAAACTGTAAAGGGGCCAAATGTCCATCGACAGATGAAGGGATAAAGAAGATGTGGCCTAAACACACAGTGGAATATTACTCAGCCATCAAAAAGAATGAAATCCTACCACTTGCAATGACATGGATGGAACTAGAAGGTACTGTGCTAAATGAAATAAGTCAGTCAGAGAAAGACAAATACCATATGATCTGACTCATGGATCATAAGATACAAAACAGAGGATCACAGGGGAAGGGAGGGAAGAATAAAATGGGATGAGATCAGAGAAGGAGGCAAACCGTAAGAGACTCAACTCTAGGAAACGGACTGGGGGTTGCTGGAGAGGAGGTGGGTGGGGGGAAGTGGTAACGATGATGGGCCTTAAGGAGGGCACGTGATGTAATGACCACTGGGTGTCATATGTGACTGATGAATCACTCACCTCTACCTCTGAAACTAGTAATACACTGCATGTTAACCAAATTGAGCTTAAATTTAAAAAAATAATAATATATACATGTTATATATATGTATATAATTACATGTAATTTTGGTTATATGCTATTAAACAATTATCAAAATATCTATCTCTTTACAAATTTTATACAAAGATTTATACTCTTTCTAATGTGTTATCTCATTTATATATGGACATTTTCTTCTGTGATTAGCTTTTACTAACATAAAACTTCTGTGTGCCTCATCCTAGTCAGATAATGAAGTGACTATGCAATCTATAAGAAAAACAATTATATAAGGAAATGTTTGTGACACAGGTATGATAATTTTTTTACATTAAAAAAGTAATCACAATAAAAAATTATACACAACTATGGGGTACCTGGGTGGCTTGGTCAGTTGAGCATCTGACTCTTGACCTCAGCTCAGGTCTTGATCTCGGGGTTGTGAGTTCAAGCCCCATATTGGGTTCCACACTGGGTGTGGAGCATACTTTAAAAAAAAGGAAAAAATATAACTATGTACAAAAATTAACTCAAAATGGATCCGACACTTAAGAGTTGAATTTGTAATACCCTTAGCAGAAACACAGGAGAAAAGATTCAAGATACTGGATTTGGTGATTATTGCTTGAATGACACCAAAAGCACAATGAACAAACAGAAAAATAGGCAAATTGTACTTTATGAAAATGAAAAACTTTTTTTAAGGTTTTATTTTTAAGTCATTGCTACACCCAGCATGGGGCCTGAACTCACGACCCTGAGATCAAGAGTCACAGGCTCCTCCAACTGAGCCAACCAGGCACCACGACAATTAAAAACTTTCGTTCATCAGAGGACACTACAAATAGAGTAGAAAGGTAACAGATATAAATGAAGAAAACATCTGCAAATCACGTATCTGATAAGGGATTACTACCCAGAATATCTAGAGAATTCCGCAAATTCAACAAAGAAACAAAACAACGACAACAAAAAAGGAAGCTGTTTCAAAAATGGGCAAAACACTTGAACAGACATTTCTCCAAAGAAGACACAGAAATGGCCAATGAGCGCATGAAAAGGTGTCCAGCATCACTGATCATCAGGGGAAGCAGCTCAAAACCTCACTGAGATGCCCCTTCACCCCAGTCAGGACGGCTGCCGTCAACGCAGAAAAGGAAAAGCCAGAAACAGCAAGTGTGGGCGTGGACGTGGGGACCTCGCGCCCTGGAGCGCCACGGCAGGGGTGTAAAACAGAACAGCTGCGTGGGAAACAGTGTGGTGGTCCTCGACAGATTAAAATTAGGATTATCATCCGATCCAGCGGTCCCACCTACGGGAACACATGCAAAAGAACGGAAGCCCATTCTGGAAGAGACAGCTCTGTTCCCGGCAGCCTCAGTCCCACCTGCTCGAGCATGGAAGGAACCCGTGTCGTAGCACACACACGATGGGTAAACAAAATGTGGTGTGAGTGTGCGCGTGGAAATCCCCAGCCTGGAAGAGGAAGGAGCCCCCGACCCGCTCCCACGTGGCTGAGCCCGGAGGCCGCCACGCTGAGTGGAAGGAGCCGTGCACGGAAGGACACGCTGTAGGGTTCCGGCTCCGGGAGGTGCTGGGGGGCGTGCAACCCGCAGGGCCGGAGATGAGACAGCAGGCAGCAGCGCGGGGGGCCCCGTGGGGGTGGTTAGTGGGGTCCGCGGGCAGGTGGGGTCATCCTCACTGCCGTCCCCTTCAGATCCGACACGAGCTCGGGCCGCTCACGCCTCTCCGCCAGCCGTGAGGCTCTCCGACCCCTCTAGCCACAGACGTCCTGCCTCCCACAAAGCCCCCGACCCTCCATGTCTGATGGGGGCCGAGCTACCCGCGGGCTGCTGCGGGGCCCAGGCCTGGGGAGGTGGCGTGGCCGGGGCCGGGCAGGCCCTCGGTGAGCTGTCGGTCACTCTGTGGGACGCTCACCTCACGGGCCAGTCCTCCGCGGCCTGCTCGTCTCCCCACGGGGCCTGCGCGTTCACACGCTGAGTCAGCACCCCCCGCCAAGCCCCTGCCCCCAGCCCTGTCCCTGACTCTCCTGTACCCCAGGGGAGGCCACCAAGCAGGCTCACCTTGGGCAAGGCCAGCTCCTGATCCAGCCCCACGCTGATGTGGCACATGAAGTAGAGCCCCACGCCAAACAGGCCGGCGAACAGCAGCAGCTGGGGGCGGGGGGAATATTCTGGAGCTGGACGGACTGGAATCCCAGCCGCCCCCGGGCTTGAGCCCCAGGGCCCCCGGGCAAGCCGTCAGCCCCTCCGGGGGCGGGCAGGACCAGGCGCCAGGCTGAGCAGACCCTCCCGTCCCCCCGCCGCGCCTCCCACGCCACTCACCACGACCCCGCGCGTCACCCGGTGCAGCAGCAGCGGGACATAGAACTTGCGGAAGGACCGGAGCAGGAGCCCCTCGCTTTGGTCAGGCGGGGGCAGCTTCGGGGTGCCCACGCAGCAGCAGACATCCAACCGGGAGGCCTGGAGGGAGGCAGACCCTCGGGATGGTCCCAGAGCGGCCCCGGAACTGCCTCCCTCCCGTGGAAGTGCCTCCCCGGGGGACGTCCCAGAGTGCTATGTTGTTTGTTTTTCTGTCTTGATTAAACACCTCTAAACTTTGCACTGTCGCAGAAGCAGAAACGCTAGCTCCCTCATCTCATTTACGTTTCTTTACTCGACCTTTTTGCGGGTTTGACTGTATTCCCCTAAACCACCTTTTCTCTGGGGCCCTGGGGGCTTCGCCCACACAGCATAGCAGCTGTCCCTGCACGCAGCCCCACTCTCTGAGCCTGCTCTGTGAAGGCATGAGGCTCCCCCATCCCCTTCCCTGCAGAGGCGAGCCCGGGCAGGTCCCTGGGTCCTGCACCACCCCTACCTCCTGCCTCCTGCTGTCCAGAGAAAGCAGGGCCACAAAGGCGGACACCTGGAGCAGGAAGTCGAGAACGATCGCAAAGCCGGAGGTCAGGGCGAAGGTTCTCACAGCTGGCATGGGGGTCAGGGCCCCTGGAGGGTGCGGGGGTGAGTCTCAGGGCACGGTGTCTGCTCAGAGGAGCGCAGGGAAGGGGGCTGCCCACCCCCAGTGCCCCCAGCCGCCCTGGCTGCCCAGGCTCACCGAGAAAGAAGCAGATGGCCTCAGACAGGCTGCAGAGCAGCATACTGGGGGCCACTCTGCCCAGCGCGCGGCCGATGTGGGCCTCTCGCCGCTCCTCAGGCCTCCGAGGCAACCTCTGCATGGGGACAGCAGGGCCAGTGTCCAGAGCCGGCCACGAGCGGGAGCTGGCCTGTCTGTGCCCGTGCTCTGCCCGTCGGGAGCAGAGCCCACCAATGCTCTCTGCCTGTCCACTTCTCGGGGTCTGGCCCAGACACACGCTTGGCTCGCTTCGGGACGTCCAGAGCCTGCTCATTCCAGCACGCCCCTTGGGTCCCTCGACATCCGCCCGCAGGAGAGGCAGATCAGCTCGGACTGTCCATCCGTGGCATGCCACGGAGGAGGCCGTGTGGTGCCACGTGACACCCCGCAGAGGGCATGGCGGCCCGAGGGAGAGTAAGTGCAGGGGACACGCACATCACGAAGATGACACGGAACCGTCTGTGGTCCACGGGCCCGTGTCTGCCCGCGCGCGAGCAGAGCTGGCCCGGCCCCGGGGGCTGCAGGAGCCCCCCGCCCTCTCACCTGGTACTCCAGAACGAAGATGAAGATATTGTCGGCCCCCACGGCCAGCACCAGGAAAGGCACCACCTGAAGGATCACCAGGGAGGAGGGCACACCCAAGTAGGAGAAGAAGCCCATGGCCGCCGTGACTGCTCCCAGCACCACCGCCACCCCGCCCAGGCCCAGCGTCACCTTGGAGTCCACCTGCAAGGGAACCAGGCTCAGCTCCGGGCTGCCTCGCGTCGCGGGGTGTTCTAAGGGTCAGCTCTGCGCCTGCTCCGGGGGGCTGTCCGAGAGCAGCGCACCTCCAAGAAGCGCCGCCCCTTGGGGAGCCCTGCGGGGAAGGTTCTGGATATCCTGACAAGCCAAGCCACCCCACCCTGCCCTCCCACCCGCCCCAAAGTCTCACCAGCACTCGGCGCCAGCTAGAGTAGCTGCCCAGGGCCAGGGAGATGTACAAGAAGATGACGATGTAGCTGACCCCAAAGATGGGCAGGTCCTGGGCCGTGGTGCGGTTGATCTCGTCCTCCAGGGAGCGCTGCGGACACACCCCGCCAGCCCCACTGACCCAGGGGCTCCCCGAGCCCCAGCAGGGCTGCGGGCCTGGCCTCCCAGATGGGCGAGCCCAGGGCTGCTCAGGAGGGGAGGAACCCACCCGAGCCCCCCCACCCCGGATCCCCTCCCCACAGAGCCAGGGACCCCGAAACCTACCTCCGCCATGAACGTGACCTGGAACCGGCCAGCTGTCTGCCGCTGGAAGGCTTTCATCTCCTCTAAGAAGGCCGCCTCCCAGAGCTTAACATGGGCCAGCCGGGGGTCCCCAGGTTCATAGTTGTTGAGGGAGAAGGTCATGATCAGGGCCTCCGCCTCAGAGTAGTCCTTCCCTGGGGTGCGAAATGCTCAGCTACCCTCCTTCCTCACCCCTGCCCCCCTCCTCACCCCGCCTCCTCTCCCCAACGCCAGCCCATCCCTGTCTCCCCTCGCCCCTCCAGCCTCACGCCTGCTCCCCTCCCCCCTCCAGCCTCACACCTGCTCCCCTCCCTGTCCACGTCATGGTCTAACCCCTCCACCCGACCTCCCTCTCTCAGCCAAGGGCCAGACCTGTGAACCCAGGCACAGACCAGAGGACCTGAGCGAGCGGGAGGAGCTGAAGGAGGTGGCAGGTCCGCGGTCCCCTCCAGCCCCTGCTAGGACCGGCCACCCCCAGGCAGCAAGAGCCCATCACTATTCCCTCCCACCACTGCCCCTGCCCCATACGGCCCCCTCGCTGGCCTCCCCCGGGGCCACCTGGCTTACCTTTGTAGCCTCCCACGGCAAGGAAGGGGAAGACTGGACCTCCATAGTCAGCCATGCAGCTCAGGGCTAGGGCTGTGCCGTCCTTGAAGGTGAGTGGGGCACTGGGGGCAGAAGGAAGGACCTTTCCTGGCCCTGTGCCTATGACCAGGCCTGGTGCCAGCCCCAGGCCGCCAGCACCAGCACCTGACCCCATGGTCAGAACCGTTTCTCCCAGTGAGGTTTCATGCGACCCAACTCACAGTGGACCCTCTCTCCGCACAGCCGCCCAAGGCTCTGGGCTAAGGGCTGCACCCAGACAAGGTGGGTGGGCCTCACACACACAGCCCCCTGGGGGACACCAGCACTTCGCCCCCGGAGTCAGCACAAGTAGCCGCGCGGGCCTCGCACCGCTCAGCCTCCTCCCTCGCCAGCCTGGAGCCCTCCAGGCCCGAGTTCAGATCCTTCTTTCTGCGGACAGGTGAGCAGCCCGGGGCCTTGGGCACGTGTCTACTGAGCCTTCCTGCAAACACATCCTGGGCACGGGGATGCAGCGTTCTTTGTGAGTGAGTACGTCCGTCACCAGCTGTCCTGGGCATGCCGGCTGCCTGGGACCTGGAGAGGCTCACGACACCCCTGGGCCTATTTTCCCATCTCTGGAATGGGCATCATCAGCCACCGGAGAGCTGTTGTGAGCTTCCGAAATCAAAATCAAGCCGGCGTGAGCTTTGGACCCGGGGCCAGAACTTCCTCCCCAGCCTGCCAGCCAGGGCCAAGCACAGACTCTGGGAAGCGGCCCAGAGCAGGGGCTTCCCCGAGGGGCAGGGCCCTGGGTCTGCAAGGCCAGAACTATTCTCATAACCACTAAGATGCTGTTTGCCGTTCCCCCTCATTTGACCTCGATATGAGGGGTACGGATGGTTCACCAACATGGCTTCAGGCTCTGTCCTGCAACCGACAGCGAGGACGAACCCCTGATGACTCTGGTGCAGCGGCAAAGCCAACCCCAAGCCTGCTGCAGCCTCCCTCCCTCGTCTGGCGCACAGGGGTGAGGCCGCGCATTCTCCCTGGGCGCCGGACCAGGGCCCGGCTGTTCTCTATCAAGCGAGACACTGTGCCACCTCTGTGGACTTGCAATGGGCTCGGTACTATTGTTTGCAAAGAACGAACACAGATGTTTTCTTTTCTGTTCTGCTTTCTCACGTGGGAGAGGTCGGGGGACCTGAGTCTCTCCAGACGCTGGGGACCCCTGTCCACTGCAGCCTCAGACGGCCTCGACCACTGCCTGCCCATGTGCCGCCCTCCACGCCGGGGTGGCCCGGGAGCCTTCGCTCCCAGCCCCAAGGCCTGGAAGCCTCCTTAGCTTCCTGGTTTGCCCCGCGGCAGAGAGGAGGCAGCTGGGACTGAGCCCCAGAAATGCCAGGCTGTGTGGCCGTCTCCTGCCCAGGGGACACCCAGCCCAGCCGTGCAGAGCCTGAGCTGAGCCCCTGCCTGGGCCAAGGGCACCTTGAGGGGGACCCTGCTGGCCTCCGGGGCCGTCACATCACTCTGTAGCACACAAAGCCAAGGGCGTGCGAGGATGCCACTGCTCTGTCCGAGTGGAGTGGAACCCGGGAGGCCCAGATGGCCCCGTGCAAACCTGCAACAGCCAGTGAGAGCCCACGGAGAGAGAGGGCCCTCGGGGGAGACGTGGGGAGAAACAGGGTGGTCTGGGTCTAGGTCTGAGACCCAGACATGGAGCCACCCGGGAGCCCAGGGGCCACGAGGCCCTGGCGCGCACGGCAGCCCCGGCTGGGGCGGGCTGCGGGGGACTCACTTGACGCAGTAGAGGAAGTGGTCCCTCCAGTCCACCTGGGAGGTCTGCCCCGTGAGTGTCTGGTTGGCCGTGAGCAGCAGGTTCGAGCGGTTGTTCTGGAAATACTGCAGGAGGCTGTTGACGCAGCAGTCGGAGAGACTGGCGTTGTGCGGGTTGAGGGGCGCGAAGCAGACGTCCTGCAGCGAGATGTTGCGCTCCTCGGTGGGTGACCACACCTGTAGGTGCTGCAGCCTCTCCTGCAGCTCCAGCAGCTCCAGCAGGAGGTCCAAGGCCAGGATCCCGCTGAAGTTCTTGGGCCCGAGCAGCAGGGAGTCGTAGTGGTAGCCGGGCTGCCCGGGGGCCGTCAGGATCACCTGGTTGGTCCGGAAGAAGGGGCCGAAATGCTGGTCGTGGAAGGCCTTCTCGCTGCGGGCTTGGCTGTTGGGGGCCGACCACAGCTCCACGGGGTCCGTGGTCAGCTGCAGAAAGGCCAGGCCCCCCGACAAGGCCACCACCACGGCGATGGACAGGAGGAGGACGGTCACCGGCCACGAGGCCACCCACGTGCCCCAGGCCTGGAAGCACCGGCTGAGGACAGTGTGGGTGGAGAGGCTGAGTCTGTCGGACATTCTCGTGCCTGCCTTGGGGTCCGACGTCTTGTCCCGGCGGCGGGACGTGGCCAGGCGGGTCGCCACCAGGACGGCGGTGAGCAGGACGAGCGCAGAGCAGAGGAGGATGACGAGGACCAGCCCGCCCGCCATCCGGCCCAGGTAGAAGGTGGCATCCAGGGCCTGGGGCCGGGCGATGACGGGGCAGGATGCCGCGCAGTCCTGGCAGGAGCAGGCGGCCGTGCCGTTGCCCTGGGACACGTTGCAGGGCTGGACCTCCCCGTTCAGAGGCTGTAACCCGCTGCCGGGGTCCTGGCCAGGCTCCAGCAGGTGGAAGGTGATGTCCAGGGGAGCCAGGCCGTTCCCCGTGTCCCCCTGGAAGTTGAGCCAGCGCTGAGCGGTGCAGAGGGCGGAGCCGTACACGCCGCACATGGCGCCCACCGCCAGCGTGGCGGCCGCGGGGATGCGCACCCGGCTGCACGAGTCGTAGGTCCGCTGCGCGAAGTCGTGCTGGTAGAAAGCCTCGTAGGCCACCACGGCGGGGGGCCGGCCGCCCCCACCCCCCGCCACGCGGGTCACGTTGATGAAGAGGCTCTGGTTCGGGCTGCAGGTGTTGTGGCAGTGCAGGTTCACGAAGTTGTCGGAGCAGGCGGGGCAGCGGGTGAGCAGGGCCTTGGTGACCGCCAGGCTGGCCTCGAGGGCCACCAGCTGCTTGGAGGAGCAGCAGGCGTACGTGGAGTTGGGCCCCGCGTAGAGGCGGGGGCAGATGCGCCGGAGGAGGGTCAGGTGGTCGCCGGTGACGTGCACGGCGGGCGTGTTGGACAGGCAGGACACGTTGGACAGCGGGGCCAGGCCCCCGGACAGCTCCGGGTTCCTCCCACACTCATCGTAGAAAGCGCAGTAGCCGGGCTGGTGGATGGGCGTGTGCGGCTCGCCCTGGGCCTGCGGGCAGGGCAACATCAGCACGGGCCCCCCGCCGGGCAGCACCTCGGGAGGCTGGCGGGCAGCGGGGGCTGAAGGACCCGGAGCAGCGGTCCCGAAGGACCCCACGGGCAGGCGTGGCGTCGGGGGCGCTGCTGGGAGACCCAGGGAGAGGTGGGGCCCCTCCCACAGTGTCTGGAGGACACCCCTGCTAGGCCACAGTGGTGGGGTCTCTGGAGAGGGAGGTGGCCGGACAGACCTGCATTTCACAACGTCACGGCGGAGGGCGAGGGGACAGGTGGGAAGAACGGGGTGGACTAGGGGACCCCCGAGGCTGCCGCGTGATCCCGCTGGGACACGGTGGCCCCTGACAGGTCGGGGGCTGAGACCAAGTGGCCTTGCCCTCGAGGCATGGTTGCTTCGAAGGTGGCTGCCGTCTGCCTGAGCCGCAGCCCATACCCAGAGGCCCGGGGCCCCTCTTGGAGATTCTTGGGGCCCAAAGCCTTCGCCCATCCTCCAGATGTGCGAGTGATGGAGAAACTTGAGGCAAGTACCCCGGAACTCCCCCGGCCCCCCGATGCTAAATCCTCGCCAGGTGATCCCCCCGAGCCCACCCCACAGCACCCCGGGATGGGAGCCTCCCTCGACCCTCTGCTCCCACCTCAGGCCGGGACGTCCACGCGCACCACGGATGGGAGGCACTCCGCCACCCTGGTCCCCAGGACCCCCACCCGCACCCCTCCTAGGGCTGCCTGGGATCCCTCATCCGTCCAGGCCCTCCTTGCTGTGGCCACGCAGCCCCCAGCACAGTAGTCCCCCGGGGCGGCGGTGGCAGAGTGGCTGTGGCCACCCGCACCCGGACTCACCAAGTGCAGGAGCAGTGCCCACAGCAGCCAGCCCCTCGGGCCAGCCTCGGCCATCCCAGCGCGGGAAGGGGTCCCTGGGCAGTGGGGCTAGGCCACGGGGACAGCCGGGGACAGCCAAGGGCTGGCTCTTGGAGATCCACAGTACTTGTCAAGGTGGCTCATGTACTGAAACTCGGGGTACACAGTGAGGCGGGCTCCCCGTCAGGGACAGCCTGGCCTGACTGGCCGGGACCAATGGGGCTGAGCCCCGCACCTCCCACGGCTCCCCGCTAGTTAATGATCCACTTCTCCTCCCTCCTGCCCTTGTCCCAGTCTCTCCACAAGCCTCCCAGTGAGGTGCTGGGGTCTCCCCTGGGCCACTTCCCAAAGCGAGAGCGGGCCATCCGAACCCCACTCAACAGCCCCCCTCCCCGGCCTGTCCAGCCTCAGCGCCCCCCCTCTGCCCAGCCCCCTCTTGAGACCAAGCCAGCTGGGGCCAGGACACACCCTTGCACTGTCAGCCTTAGCAACAGTTGTTAATTAATATTAACAACCTGATAACAGAGGGGACAGTTAGGGGTGGAGTGACCAGTGACAAATGTCCTCCTCTGGGCGGAGGGGGAAGATCAGCTCCCCTGACGGCACACAGAGTTCCCAGACGCGAGAGCCCAGGCCCTCCTCTGTCCGCCCCCCTCCGTCCCGTCCGGGCCAGGCCAGGCCTGTCCCCACCAGCCCTGGAGGGGCAGTGTCACCGGGAGCCCCACGCAAACAGCGCAGGTGCACAGGACTCACTTTCAGCTCCCTCCCTCGGGCCCTCCCTATCACCAGCGGTCCAGACCTTGGCCCCCGCCGGAGGCTGAGCTGATAAGGGAGCCTGCGGGAGCACCTTCCGTGTGGCCGCCCACCCCAGGCAGCTGCAGGAAGAAGCCTGCTATCTCTAACCTCCCGAGGCTCAAGGACCCTGGTCTGACTCAGAGGAGCCACCCCAGCCGTGCCGGGAAGACAGAAGCCGAGGGGGGCTCAGGCCCACCCTGAGTCAGCTCTGAGTCAGCCTCGGGTAGGGAGAAGAGTCAAGGGCCGGGGCCGTCCGTGCGCAGCTGCCACCGTCTGGTCCCCTCCGGGCCCCGTCCCCATGCACCTGGCTAGCCCATGTGGAGCCTCCAGCCCCCCTCAGGGCTTCTGTCCCTGCTCCTGGATCTTCCCCCAGAAGCAGAGCTTGAGACAGGGATGTCACTGCACACAGTTTATCACAGGGGACCCAGATGGCCCCAGCAGGGGAGCGGGGAAGAGCCAGGGAATGGAAGGAAGCCTGCGTGGTCTCCAGGGTCTCAGCCAAGACACGCCCAGGCCAGAGCAGAAGACGGACGTGCTCCCCACAATCCGTGCGTGTCCCCCAGGCTGTGTCCCGCAGAGCGACCGATCCAGCTCCTGGGGCCGGTGCCTGCATGTTGTTATCATGCCTTAGTTTTCGGGTCGTGTCTTTGTCTTTCGGTTCGTGTCGATCTCCCACTGATTCAGACCGAGATCCTGGAGATCAGATTAGGGGGCCAAAAGGCGCCAGGCTTCTGCCCTGCGTGCCGGGCCCGCGGGCTCTTCCCTGGGCTAATCTGGAGCGCAGTGATTAGCAGATCGCGCTGGGCGCTGTCGGGTGAAGGGCTCGGATGACTGACGCCCCAGCGCTGAAATGCTTTCCGCTGACACCGGCAATACCCCAGCGCCCCGGTCAGCAGCCTCGCCTTCACCGTGTGCCGTCTCTGTTGTCAGGCTGGACGCCTCCTTTTCCATTTTCCTTTGAGACGAGGGACATGGGGTCATGGGCCTGCTCTGGCCCAGAGAGGGGTGAGCAGGAGCGGGTCTCCTGGGTCAGGAGACCGCACCGGGGAGAAGCCTGCTGGGGTCCGGCTGGCGGGTGCTGGCCAGTGCGCCCGAGGCAAGTCCAGCCCTCCCCACCCCCAGGCCTTCGGAGAGTCCGCAGTCTGGGCTGAGAGGCAGGGGTCGGGCTGCGGCACTCGGCCAGCCTGGCACGACCCCGGGCTCGGCGTGAGGGCGACGCTCTGACCAGCCCAGGTGCGCTGTGGGGACTCCCTGGGCGGCCGGCCCGGAGGGGCAGATGTGGGGTCTTGGCGCCTCGGGGCAGCCTTCGTCTTCTCTGTTCTCAGAGCCCCGATGCCGTGTGCGGAAGGGCTGTGTCCGCCGTGCCGGGGAGATATGCTTCCCTGCCCTCCCTGCCTCCTTTGCAGCGGGCCGTGGTCCCGTGGTCCTGTTCTGGCCATTATGAAGCCCTTTTCTCTCACGTGTCGTTTTTTTGGAGCAGATCCCACCCGCCCCACCACGGGCCACAGCCCCATACTAACCGCGTGCGTTAGTGGGGCGCCTTTGCTGCTGTCTATGACCCAGGAAGGACCGGTTACTATTAGGGCGAGTCCACGGTTTTCGTTAGAGCTCACCCTTGGGGAGCTGCGGGATTTTACGTCGTACAGAACAGTCTCTCGGCCTAAAACTCCCGCACCCCTCCTTTACCCATCCCGCCTTCCCAAAGCCCCGACCGCGCAGACGTTTGTTGACGAGGCAAAACACACGCCACAAAACTCACCGTCTCCACCGTCTGAAATCCAGCACCTTCGCACTGTGGTGCAGACATCACCACCGGCCCTCTTGTAAATAGGAGCTCCGTGCCTGCCAAACCCCACCTCCCCGGCCCCCCAAGACCCCTGCTCTGCTTTCTGTCTGCACGATTCTGAGCACTCCAAGTGCCTCACGTAGGTGCGCCCAGACCGTCCTCGTCTTTCCCGTGACTGGCGTATTGCACGGAACGGAAGGTCCCCACGCTTCACGCCCGCTGGAGCGGGTGTCAGCAGTTCCTTTTCTAAGGCTGAACGCTGTGCCATGGTGTGGACGGACCGGGGGCTGCCGAAGGACACCCGGGGCCTCCACTGTTGGTTACTGTGGATAATGTCGTGACCATGGGTGTGCTGCTTGCCTCCCACACCCTGTTGCAAATCTTTGGGGTACGTATCTAGCCGAGGAATTGCCAGACCAATTGACAACTTTATTTTTAACTTTCCGAGGAACCAGCCTACAGTGGCCCACAGTGGCCCCTTTCACACCCCCGCTTTTTCACACCCTCCGCATGGGGCTTGCCACTGGTTCGAGGGCAGCGGTCCTGCTGTCCTCATCTGCAGACCCCTGGGGAAAGGTCTCTCCGAGATCCGTGTCTAGTTTGCAATCAGACCGGGTGTCTTGTTTGATTATTTCTTATTGCATTTAGGCGTTGTCTATAAAATCTGGATTTGATGCTTTATCAGAGATGTGGTTTGCCAATATTTTCTCCCGTTCTGTAGGTTGCCTTTTTACGCGGTTGCCAGAGACCTTCGAGGCACCAAATTTTAAAATTTTCACCGTGTCAGATTTGCCAGTTTGCTAACAATGCCTTTGAAGTCGTAGCCAGTGACTCACTGGTAAATCCCATGCCACGAAGCTTTTGTCCTGGTTTCTTCTAAGAGTTTATACTCTAAGTTCTCCTTTTTTTTAAGTGGGTCCCATGCCCAATGTGGGGCTTGAACTCATGATCCCAGATTGAGATGGGCATGCTCCACTGATGGAGCCAGCCAGACACCCCTAAAATCTATCACCCAGTTTGAGGTCATTTTGGTATATGGTGTTAGTAAGGGCCCAACTTCATTATTTCACACAATGGATATTCACTTTTCCAAACATTTCATGAAAGACTGTCCTCTCCATCGAAAGGTCTCGGCACGCTTCTCAAAATTCATTCCACCATGTATGCAAGGGTTTGCTTAGGAGCTGTTCATTTGGTGCCATCCCATTGGTCCATATGACTGTCTTACGCCAGCACCACTCTGTTCATTACTGTATATTTTCAGAGAGGGAGAGAGCGAGGGGAGGGGCAGAGGGAGAGAGAGAATCTCCAGCAGATTCCACACCCAGCACTGGGCCCAACATGGGGCTCGATCTCAAGACCCTGACATCACGACCGGAGCCAAAATCAAGAGTCGGACGCTTCACTGACTGACCCCTGATGACTCTATATTTGTGGTAAGTTTTGACTCAGGAAATGTGATGTCTTCCAACTTCATTCTTTTTTCAAGTTTTTTTTTTTTAATCTATTTGAGGTCCCTTGAAATTCCAATACAAATTTTAGGATAGATTTTTCCATTTCTGCAAAAAATGACATTGGGATTTTGATAAGGATAGCATTAAATCAGTAGCTCGCTTTGGATAATAACAGTATCAACTATTCCAACCTGTCCATGAACATGGGGTTCTGTTCCAGTTCCACCTCCTTTAGTCTCTCTCAGCAATGTTTTCTCATTTTTGGTCTAGAGAACTTACACTTCCTCCGTGAATGTAGGATTTTGCTCAGTTTGATGCTATTGCAAATGGAATTTTCCCCTCAGTTTCCGGAACAGTTTGTTCATTGTTCTTGTATAGAAATGCAACTGATGTTTCTGCATAGACTTTGCAACTTTGCTGAATACAGGTGTTTTTGTGTTTTTGTGAAGTCTTGAGGCTTTTTTACTTGTAAGACCATATCGTCTGCAAACGGAGATCATTTTACGTTTTCCTTTACAAGTTGGATGCCTCGTCTTTCCTCTTCTCCCCTAACTGATCTGGCTGTACTATGCCGGGTGGGGTGGTGATTTGGGCATACTTGTCTCATTCTTGATCTTAGAGGAAAATCTCTCCATCTCACACTGTGAGTAGGATGTTTGCCATGGCTTGGTCATAGACGACTTTTATTATGTCAAGACATTCTTTCTACTTAAAGTCTTTTGAGCGTTTTTATCATGAAAGCATGTTGGATTTTGTCATATGCTTTTTCTCCATCAATTGAGATGATGTAAATGGGAAATTTGTTGGGCTTTCCCCCTACATTTTGTTGATGTGGTGTAACACACCGAAACTGTACTTAGTCATGGTGTTTCATCCTGCTAATGTGCGCTGAACTCCACTCACTAGAATTTTGTTGACTTTTGCATCAATATTCACAAGGAATATTAGTCCGTCATTTCCTTTCTTGAATGGTTTCTTTGTCTGGGTTTGGCATCGGGAATGCTGGCCTTTTCAAATAAGTTAAAAGCATTCCCTCCTCTTAATTTTTTTTAAAAGATTTTATTTATTAATTTGACAGAGAGACAAGCAGGGGGAGCAGCAGAGGGAGAGGGAGAAGCAGCAGGGTGTGGTCAGAGAAGACAAAGCGTATGGTATCTACCTTTTCTTTTTCTTTTTTTTTTTTTTTAAAGATTTTATTTATTTATTTGACAGAGAGAGAGATCACAAGTAGGCAGAGAGGCAGACACAGAGAGAGAGGAGGAAGCAGGCTCCCTGCTGAGCAGAGCGCCCGATGCGGGGCTCGATCCCAGGACCCTGAGATCATGACCTGAGCCGAAGGCAGAGGCATTAACCCACTGAGCCACCCAGGTGCCCCTATGGTATCTACCTTTTCAAATGTCAGGATTTAATTTGGGGCTCGACCCCAGGACCCCGGGACCATGACCTGAGCTGAAGGCAGATGCTTCACCCACTGAGCCCCCCAGGCACCCCCATTCTTTTCTTTTTTTTTTAATGTCACTGAACTGTACACTTTATTTATTTATTTTTAAAGATTTTATTTATTTATTTGACAGACAGAGATCACAAGTAGGCGGAGAGGCAGGCAGAGAGAGAGGGGAAGCAGGGTCCCCGCTGAGCAGAGAGCCCAATGCGGGGCTCGATCCCAGAACCCTGAGATCATGACCCGAGCCGAAAGCAGAGGCTTAACCCACTGAGCCCCCCAGGTGCCCCCATCCTTTTCAATTTTTAGGGCAAGTTTGAGGAGAATGGGTGCTAGTGACTCTTCAAATGTTTGGTAGAAGTCACTCCCGAAGTCATCGGGACCAGGGCTCCCCTTTGTTGGCGCCGTTTCTGATTAATGTTTCAATCCCCTCGCTCGTGTAGATCTGTTCGGGTTGTCCGTTCTCCCCTGATTCGGTCTTGACAGGTTTTGTGTTTCTAGGAGTTTGTCCATTTTATCTGGGTTATTCAATTGCTTGTCACGCAACTGTCCACTGTGCTCTCTTACAACACTGTATGTCCGTAGGACCGGCAGTAATTTCCCTGCTTCCATTTCTGATTTAGGCATTGGAATCCCCTCTCTTCTTCCTTCTTAGTCAACCTAGCTACAGGCTTGTCACTTTTGTTGATCTTTTCAAAGAACCAACTTTGGGTTCCTTCATTTTCTAGACTGTTTTCCATTGATCTCTGCTCTAATCTTTATTATTTCCTTCCCCTACTATCTTTGGGTTTAGTCTGTTCCTCTTTTTCCAGTTCCTTAAACTGTAAAGTTAGGATGATGATTTCCGATCTTTTTTTTTCTAATGTAAATATTTACGGTTACAAATTTCCGCCTTAGTAACTGCTTTCATTGCATACCCTAGGTTTTGGTGTGCTGTGTTTTTCATTTATCTTAAAGTATTTTCTTCGTCTTTTTTTTTTTTTTTTTTTTTTTGAGAGGGAGGACAGAGGGGCAGAGGGAGGAGAGAGAGAATCTCAAGCAGACTCCCCACTGAGCACAGAGCCTGACACGGGGCTCGATCCCATGACCACAATCATGACCCGAGCCAAAATCAAGAGTCAGATGCTTAACTGACTCACCCAGGTGACCCAGGCTTTGAGTATTTTCTGACTTTGTGATTTGTTCCTGGGGCCCTTGGTTGTTTGTGAGTGTGAGGTATGGTCTCCACAAGTTTGAATTTTCTAGTTTTCCTTCTGTTTCTGATTTCTATCTTTACCCAGGTGTGGTCAGAGAAAATATATCACATGATATTTACCTTTTTAAAGATTTTGTTATCATCATTATTATTATTTATTTGACAGACAGATCACAAGCAGGCAGAGAGAGGGGGAAGCAAACTCCCTGCTGAGCAGAGAGCCTGATGTGGGGCTCGATCCCAGGACCCTGAGATCATGACCTGAGCTGAAGGCAGAGGCTTAACACACTGAGCCACCCAGGTGCCCCGATATCTACCTTTCTAAATGTTGGGATTTAATGTGTGGCCTGACTGCATGTATATTTTGAGAAGAAAGTGTGTTTTTTTGCTGGTGGGCCGAGTGCTTTGTATTTGTCTGTTAGATCTGGTCAGTTTACTGTGTTGTTCACGTCCTCTATTCCCATACTTACGTCTGCACATCCTACCCATTATTAACAGGGGTCCTGGACTCTCCTGCTATCACTGTAGGATTTTCTATTTCTCCCTTCCAGTCTGTTCATTTTTGCTTCATAAATTTTGATGGTCTGTCATTAGGTGCGTAAATGTTTATACACACTAATCTTCTCTGTACTGAACCTTGTACTAATATATAATGTCCTTCCTTGTCTCCTGTAATTTTTTTTTAGATTGTTTTTATTTATTTGTCAGAGGGAGAGAAAGAGAGCATGCAGGAGTGAGCAGAGGGGCAGAGACAGAGGGGGGAAGCAAACTCCCCGCTGAGCAGAGAGCCCAATGCGGGGTGCAATCCCAAGACCCCGAGATCATGACCTGAGCCGAAGGCAGACGCTTAACCCACTGAGCTGCCCAAGTGTCCCTCTTACAATCTTTTTTTTTTTTTTAAAAGATTTTATTTATTTATTTGACAGACAGATCACAAGTAGGCAGAGAGGCAGGCAGAGAGAGAAGGGAGGAAGCAGGCTCCCTGCTGAGCAGAGAGCCTGATGCGGGGCTTGATCCCAGGACGCTGGGATCATGATCCGAGCTGAAGGCAGTGGCTTTAACCCACTGAGCCACCCAGACGCTCCTCTTACAATCTTTTTTATTTAAAGTGTATCTTGTCCAATATTAGTATGGCTACCCCTCATCTCTTTTGGTAACATTTGCATAGAATATCTTTCTCCATGCTTTCACTATCGACCTGCGGGTTTATATGGATCTCAAATGAGCCTCTTGTAGACAGCAGAGTTTGGATGTTTTCTTATCCATTCTGTCAACTTTTGACTTTTTATTGGATGGCTTAATTCATTTACATTTAAAGTAACTACTTTAAATTTAGTAACTTAAAAAAGAGGAACTGGGGCATCAGGGTGGTGCAGTGGGTTAAGCGTCCAACTCTTGGTTTCAGCTCAGGTCCTGATCTCAGGGTCATGAGATCAAGCCCCGTGTTTGGCTCTAGGCTCCGCATGGAGTCTGCTTGGGATTCTTTCTCTCGCTCTCCCTCAAGTAAATAAATAATTTTTTTTAAGAAAAGGAGGGACTTAACTTCTGTCACTGTGCATTCTGACTCTGTGTCCTTTGTTTTCAATATACCCTATAGCTTGTTGAACTCATTTTCTGTCTTCTTTTCTGTTCACCTTTTATTTTATAGTGACATGTTTAAATTCCTCCCTCGTTTCCTTTGGTGTATATTCTATAGCTGTTTGCTTTGTGGTTGCCATGGGGATTACATTTAACATTCGAAAGTTACAACACTCTCATTTGAATTTATACCAGATTAATTTCAATAATATACAAAATCTTTGCTTCTTTATAGCTCTGCCCTACCTCTTTCAGTTGCCGATATCACAAAATTACACCTTTATACCTCAGGTGCCCCAAAACATAAACTTATCTTTCTTTAAAATGCCATAGTTTCTTCATTTATGCAGAAACAAGATTTGGGGTGACAAAACAAGATAGTCTAACTTTTTACTGTTAACAATTATTCACTGTTAATGAGTAATTGTCTTTTAATTTAAATTTATTAGTTATTAAATCATGTAGAAAACAAAAAGTGAAGGTACGGACCACTGTTACGATGAAATAGCGTTTATAATTACCATGTGTTTACTTTTCTTGAGGTCTTGAGTTCTCTGCGTGGCTTTAAGTTACGGCCTAGGGACGTCACTTCACTCTGCGGAACTCTACTGAGCACTTCTCAGAGGGCAGGTCCAGTGGCTACAAGTTCCGTCAGGGTTTGTTTCATTGAGAAGGTCTTAACTTCTCCCTCACTTCCGAAGGACAGTTTTTCCAGATGCGACTCTTGTTCATACTTGGTTTGGTTTCTTCCGCATCCTGAATATATCGGCTCCCTGTCTTCTGGCCTCCAAAGTTTCTCATGAGAAATTTACAGATAATCTTACTGAGGATACCTTGTATGAGATGATTTGCTTCTCTCTTGCTTTCAAGATGATCTCTTTGGCTTTTGTAAATTTGACTGTAATGTGTCCTGGTGTGTGTCTCTTTGAGTTTATCTTACTTGGAGCTCATTGAGTTTCTTAGGTGTTTATATTCATGCCTTTTGTCACGTTTGGGACGTTTTCGGCCATTATTCAATAGATATTCTCTCTGTGACCCTCTCTCCTCTCCTTTTGGCACTCCTGTGACGGGTGTGTTGGTAGCTTGCTGGTGTCCTACGGGTCCTTTAGGCTCCAATTTGCTTTTCTTTCCTTTTTCTTTCTCTTTCTCAGACATGGTATGTTCCATTGTCCTCTTTTCAAGTTCATGGATTCTTTCTTCTGCCTGCTCAAATCTGTCTTGAATTCCAATAGTGAATTTTTCATTCCAATTATTGTACCTCTCAGATCCGGAATTATTTTTTAGGTTCTCTTTTATTGGTATTTCACCCAATGTTTTCTTGACTTTCTCTACATCTTCCCTTAGTTAAGACAGTTATTTTAAAGTATTTGCTTAGTATGTCTGCCGTTACTTCTTTTTCAGAGTTTCTGTTTATTTTTTTCCTTTGAATGGGTCATACTTTCCCGCAGCTTTGTATGCCTTGTGATTTTTGTCGTAGTTGCACATTGGGCATTTTAATCTAATAATGAGATAACTCTGGAAACCGTTCCTTTCCCTCCCACAGTTTGCTTGGTTGTTATCGTTTTTATTGAGGTTGGTTTGATTGTTGTAGGCTGTCTCTGTGCCAAGGATCAGCCTGAGGTATGAATGCAATATCTGCTGAGGTGTTTTCTTTTCTGAGCCTTTCCCTGGGCGTGGGCACAGTCCCTTTCTAATTTCCCTGTATATACACTTGTGCGGAGACCACAGTGAGCGCACGGGGGACAGTCCTTGCACACGTAATTTGGAAAAGCATCAAAATTAACAGACTACGGCAGCCTTCCACAATAAAAACAAATAAACACAAGCCAAACGCTGGGGAAGAATAATCTTATTTCCAGAGTGACCACACTATAACAGTCAAATGTCCAGGTCTCAACCAAAAAATGACAGTGTACAAAGAAATAAAGAAAATATGTCCAGTCAAAGGAACAAAAATCCTGATATAAACCACTCCCAAGGAAGCCCGTAGACAAAGACTTAAAACAACCATCTAAAATATGATCAATGAGGCAAAGGAAAAAGGCGCAGAGACTAAAGGAAGCTAAGAAAACCACGTATGAGTGAAATGATGTTATCAACAAAAGACAGAAAACCTGCAGAGAAACCAAAGACAGTCCAGAGCTGAGAAATACAGTACCCGGAATGAAACCCTCGCCACAGGGTTCAAGAGCGCATATGAGCGGGCGGAGCAAAGAACCCATGAGCTCAAGACGGAACAAAATCAAGTCATGAGGTGCAGAAATTGGAAAAAAAAAAAAAAAAAGCATGAGGAAAACGAACACAGTCTAAGGGACTTCAGAACAGCATCAAGTAAAGTAACAGATGCATCATGGGAGTCAAGAAAGGAGAAGGAGGTAGAAAGGTTATTCAAAGGAATAATGACTGAAAACTCTCAAATTTGATGAAAGATGTGAGTATATAAATCAAAGCCGCTCAATCAATTTCAAGGAGGATAGGTAGAGACCCACATTGTGAAAACACAATATACCAAAACTCATGGGAAACCGTTGTTGAGAGAAAATTTTATAGCTGTAAATGCATACCATAAAAAAAGAAGATCTCAAACCAAAAAAAAAAAAATCTCGAAATAATAGCTTAGTTGTATATCTTACGGAACTAGAAAAGCAAAAACAAACTAAACCTAAAACTGGCAGAAGGAAGGAAATAATAAAGCTTAGAGCAGAAACAGACAAGATTGAGAACAGAAAACAGTAGAGAAAACCAATGAAATTGAGTTAGGTCTTCAAAAAGAACAACTTTAAGTAGACTAAGAAAAAAGGAGAATTAATTAAATTAATTAATTCAGTTAATTAAATCAAAGATGAGAGAAAACATTACAGCAAGTTTTAGGGAAATAAAAGGTAACACGAGCACGCAACCAACAACAGATTAGATGACCTCCAAATATATTCACAGAAACTCACAGCCTGCCAGACTGAATCATGAAGAAAGAGAAAATCTGAGCAAAGTTACAACCAGTTAAGAGATTGAGCCAGCAATCAGAGCCTTTCTAACAGATAAAAGTCCAGGACCAGATGGCTTTGCTGAATTGTAACTGATACTTGAAGAAGAACCATCACCAGTCCTACTTAAACTCTCCCAGCGAGAAGAGGAGCAACACTGCCGAATGCATTCTGTGAGGCAGCATTACCTTGGTAATGAAGCCAAACAATGACATCACAAGGAAAGAACATGAGACCAATATCCCCTATAAATACAGATGCGAAAGTTAGCAACACGCACAAGCAAACGAAATCCAAACAGCGCACTGACAGGACTGCTACATCACGTCCAAGGGGCATCTATCCCATGAGTGCACAGGATGCTCAACCTAAGAGAATCAATCGTATAACATACCACATTAATAGAATAAAGGGGGAAAGCCACAGTTATTTCAACTGATGCACTCAAGGTATTTGATGGAACCAAAGACCCTTCCACCATCAAAAACACTAGGAAATAGGGGCACCTGGGTGGCTCAGTCGGTTAAGTGTCTGACTCTTGATTTCAGCTCAGGTCATGATCTCAGGGTCATAAGATCAAGCCTTGTGCTGGGCTCTACACCTACAAGGAAAGACTATCTCTGAAATTCTTTCCTCCTCCCTCTCCCTCTCCTCCTCCCCCTACTCTCTCTCTCAAATAAATAAAATCTTAAAAAAAAAAAAAAAAACAACCCCACACACTAGAAAGAGAAGGGAACTTCCTCAACATGATAAAGGACATCTAGGAAAATCCCACAGCAAACATCATACTCAGTGGTGAGAGGCTAGGAGTTTCCCTCTAAGACCAGGAACAAGACAAGGACGCCTTGTTCAGCACCGCTATTTGACATTGCACTGGATATTCCAGGCAGATCAGGTAGATAAGAAGAAACAGAAGGCATCCAACCTGGAGAAAACAAAGTAAAACTATCTCTGTTCACAGATGACATGATCCTATATATAGAAAATCTCAAAGAATCTACAAGAAAGTTACCAGAGCCAAGAAACAAATTCAGCGAAGTTGTACTGAAAATATCAGTGACACAAAATTCAGCTGGAGTTTTATACGCTAACAATAAACAAGCTGAAAAGAAAATCAAGAATTCCATTTGCGATAGCATCAAAAAGAAACAAATACTTAGAAATAAATTCAAGCAGGTAAATGACTTATACACTAAAAACTACAAAACATCGCTGAAAGAAATTAAAGAAGGCACAAGTGATGGAAAGACACCTCACATTCCTGACCGGAAGACCTATTGTTAAGATGTCCCAACCACCCGAAGTGATCTACAGACTCACTGGCGCTTTTGCAGGAGTGCATATGGAAACTCCAGCGGCCCCAAATATTCAAAAGCCATCTTGACAAACAAGAACAAAGTTGGAAAACTCATGTTTCCTGTTTCAACAGTTACTACAAAGTCACAGTTCTCAAAACGGGTTTGGTACTGGAAGGACAGAGACCAGCGAGGGCCTTTTCAACACAGGCAGCTGGGAAAACTGGATGTTTGCACAAGGAAGAATGAGGTTGGATGGTTACCGCTCAGCACACACGAAAACCAGCTCAAAATGGATCAAGAGCTAAATGAAAGAGGTGAAACTGAGAAGAAAATGTAGGCGACAGTCTTCACGACGCTGAATTTAGAGACGGTTTTTATGCTAGGACCCTGAAAGCACGGGCAAAAGAGAAAATAAATAAATTAGATTGTGTCAGAGTGGAAGTGCTTTGTGCGTCAGAGGACATGGGCAAGGGTAACCCACAAAATGGGAGAAAACATCTGCAAAACATGCATCGGACAAGGAATTAATATCCAGAATACATAAAGAGGACCTGAAATTCGATGGCCAAACCACCCACTGCATTTAAAAGCAGGCAAGAGCGGAACAGACTTCTTGCCGGAGAAGACACAGAGGAGGCCTGTGAGCACGAGGACCATGCTCAGCGCCACCCGTCCGAGGATGACGCAGATCAGACCATCGGGCCATCGGCCTCACACCCAGGCTAGAGGTTACCGAAACAATGGAAACTAGCAAGTGTCATCCAGGACGCGGAGAAACAGCCGCTGGCGCTGCTGGGGGGACGCAGGGTGAGGTCCCCGAGGGTTAAACGTGCAATGCTCACGGCGGCATGGCTCACAACAGCCGGAACCTGGCACAAGCCAGGTGCCCGTCCGCGGACCAGGGGACACCGCGGACCACCCCGCAGCCTCAGCCCAGAAGGAAGCTCTGACACAAGCTACTACACGGACAGACGGACGCTAAATGGGAAGAGCCAGTACAGAAGGACACACCACGTGACCCCACGTGCACGTGGTCCCTGGCGCGGTCCAGTCCGCAGAGGAGAGAGCAGAGTGGGGGGCGCCGGGGACGGGCTGGGGAGCTGGTGTTCCACGGGGACAGAGCTCCTGTTCCGGGAGATGAGAACGTTCTGGATGTGAGCAGTGAGCAGGCTTAATGCCACAGAATTGGACACTTAAAATGATTAAGGTGAGACATTTTATTTTATACATATTTTACCACTTTAAAAAAAAAAAAGATGGCAAGACGGAAGAACTTGGGTCTCTAAGGCATAGTGACGGTCCGCAGCCTTCCTGACACCTGAGAAAGAAGCCACCCCTCGAATCAGCCCGCCCTCTGCTTTCTCCAAATGTAGCCGAGCGCGCTCCGAAGCCACGTGTGGGAGGACGGCGTCCCTCCGCCCGGCTTCCCCCACACCTGCCACCGTTGCTCTGCGGGGCCCTCAACCTCCCTGGCCAGGGGACTCCGTGTGGGGCTTGTTCTGGGCATTAAGAGGGTTTCAGCAGCATCCCTGGCTTCTACCCAGGGCACATTGGCAGCACTGCCCCCCCAGATCTCCTAAATTGTCTCCACTCCCTGCCAAATGCCCTGCAAGCACATATCGTCCCCATTGAGAACCACTGTCTCCCCATCACCTTTTTCTTTTTTTTTTTTTTTTAAGATTTTATTCAATTATTTGACAGAGATCACAAGCAGGTCGCGGGGTAGGGGGAGCAGGCTTCCTGCTGAGCAGAGAGCCTGATGCGGGGCTCGATCTCAGGACCCTGAGACCATGACCTTAGCCCAAGGCAGAGGCTTTACAACCGAGCCACCCAGGCTCCCCCCACCACCTTTTTAAAAATTTTTATTGATTTGCCAGAGAGAGAGAGAGCACACAAGCAGGGGGAGCAGCAGAAGCCCGCTGCGCAGGGAACCCGATGCGAGACTTGAACCCAGGACCCTGGGATCATGAAGTTAGTCAAGAGCTGAGGCTTAACAGACTGAACCCCCAGGTGTTCTGAGAACCACAGGCCTATGGAAGCATCTGCTGAGCCCACGCACCCGCTCACTGCTCTCTACAAGCGTGGGTGCCCTCCTCCCAGCTCGGCTGCGACCCCACCAAGGCCCCTCCGGGCTTCCCAAATCCTGCCTGTCCTTCCCCGCTCACGCCGAATCCTCCATCGATGGGGGGATGGTGGGGACCTCAACCATCACCCCAGACCCCAAACGGCCCCCCCTGCTCCAGCCATCACAGCACTCCGCCTGCTGCCTTCTCTGTGTGCCTTTTGCTCCTGGAGGCTAAGTTTGTGGCTCCAGGGGGCAGGGATCCTTAACACACGTGCAGGTCCGATCTACACATCTCAGTGAACACTGGAGACTGTCCTGGAGGCTCAGCAGCAGTCGGCTGTCTGGCCCCTCGTTTCTGCTTCCTGGTGCGGCAGCCACGAGCACCTCGGGAGGCTGCTCCTCCAGGCCCCTGCTGCGGTGGGGAAGGGCCTGCAGGCCCATGGGGAGGGTGACCCAGGCCCAAGACCAGCAGAAGCCAGCCGCCGGCTTTATAGAAGCCCCCGCACGGACAGGACCCCAGATCCCTCCCAAGGGCCCCCTAGATGGGGCAGGTGGGCAGCCCGGACAATCTGTCCCTCACGGATGTCTCCATAAGCACCTCGGGCCCACCTCCAGGACCCACCAGAGACCTTAGCTCTCAACACACCAAGATGCGGACAGGGCTGGGAACACAGAAGCCAGGCCGCCGAGCAGGGGCTGTCGGGATGGGAGCCTGTCATCCAGGCCGAGTGGGGCCAGGTCTGCAAAGCTGAGCCTGGATGCTTGCTCTCTACCTAACGAGCACCGTGTGGCTCTCACGTTCCTCCCTCCCTGGGAGCTGGGGGCTGTCTTCACGGGGGCCATCTGTGGCGGCCCACCCGGGGTGGTCCCTCAGGGTGCCACAGACTCTGCACTTCCTAATCGGGGGTCAGTGAGCCAGACGGTGAGCTGTAGCACCCAAAGGAGCCTGGAGAAGGTCTGAAGCGGGGTCCCCAGGCAGGGGGACCGCCCTGTCCAGGAGCAGAAGAGGGTAGGAAGGGATGGGTCTCTGACTTCACCAGAAACCAAACCGCCTTGGCAACCAGACGCAGCCTGGGGCATCCCCACGATCTCTGCCCTGAGTCACAGAGGTGACACAGAGGGTGTGTCCAGGCTGCTGCGTCAGGGGGCAGAGTCCAGCCCGGTCAGTATATCCTTTCCTTCCACTTTGAACTGGAAACAGTAAAGAGCCTCGGGGAACAGGGATGGTCTCAGGGAGAGCTTGACTGTTCGAGGAGTCCCGGCTGGGCCAGCAATGCCACTTGGCTCAGCCCTGCCTCTACAGGCCTCACAGGCCAGCGGGGAGAGCAGGCCCCAGAGACCAGCTTTGTGGGGCCAAGGCAGTATTAGGGACACAAAGAAGAGGGTGCCCAGCCCAAGCAGGGGGTCAGAAAGATTTGGAGAAAGCCACGGGCCAGCAAGAGTGTATCCAAATTTACACAAGAAGCAGATCACCCATCCAAATCTCAATTTCAGACAATGAATAAGTTTTTAGTGTATCACAAATAATACATGGGACATACTTAGGCTAAAAAGGGACACTGTTGGGGCGCCTGGGTGGCTTAAGTGGCCACCTCTAGCTCAGGTCATAATCCCAGGGTCCTGGGACCGAGACCCACATTGAGCTCCCAGCTCAGTGGGGAGCCTGCTTCTCCCTCTCCCTCTGCCTACTTGTGATCTCTCTCCATCTCCTTAATAAATAAATAAAATCGTAAAAAAAGAAAAAAAAAGTTGACACTCTTCATCACTGCACCTCATGATGCAGACCAGGCTCAGAGAAGGGACGGGACGGGTCGCGCTCGCTCACCTAGGGTTCCAGAGCGGCATCCGCCATCTGAGCGCCTGCCCACTCTGTCCCAGCCGGGCAGCACTGGCCTGGCTTGCTTTCTGCAAGCCTCAGCTTCCCAACCTGCAGAACACGGTAGGCGTGCAGCCATTAAGGCCTCCCCTGGCAAGGGGGTGCCTGGGACCCGCATCTCAGGGACAGGCCTCTGTGACTGGGGCGCACAACATGAGGGGCACTCTGGGCACAGCCACCCGCAGGGGCGCTGGGGCTGCCTGACCTCACGGCGTGTCCCAACACAGGAACGCTTGCGTGGGTCACTTGACCCCGCTCACAGATGAGACCCCGGGGGAGAGGCCGAGACAAGGGAGGGGCCTCGCTCGAAGCCCAGCTGGGCCAGCACATCGTCTGAAGCCCTGCCGGCGTGGTGCTCCTGGCTTGGCCGCAGGCTCGTGGGTGAACCCCGATCTGATGTCCTGAGAAGATGATTGCCCGGCGGGGTCCGGCCCCCTCCCCAGCGGGTGAGCACGGCTTCGCTTCCCAGGCACACCCCGCAGGGACGGACACCGGAGAGCCCTGAGGCAGGGCATCCCGGTGCTCCCTCCCTGCGGGAGAAGCCAGCGGGGCCTCCTCACAAGGATTCCACCCGCCTGCCTGCCGCTGCCCTGGGACCAAAGTGCGGGGCGCAGTGAGCTCCCGGGTCCCGGGTCCTCCACAGATGCGGGGTGCGCGGCCACCGGCAGGGCACCCGCGTGCTTCGTGCTCCGGGTCCAGAGGTTCCCAGGAACACAGTGTCCTCCTGCCCATTATCACCCGCCAGCCTATCTGATTGGGGTGCTCCCCGGCTCGAAAAACACCCGCCCGTTCACCTCCTGCGTTTTTAGCACGTCACCACGTTATCTCGGATACAAGTCAGTTTTTTAGCTTTTACCTATTTGGGTGACAACCACCTTTGACTCCTTTCGTCCTCAGATGTGCTGGGCCCCCTCCCACCTGTTGTACTGTACACGCCGGTCCCCGTCTGAGTGCCTGCCGCGCGGGCACCCCACCCCTTCTGCCCCGGCTCGGCGCCGGCCCCGGACAGGCCCCAGCCGATGGAGCCCACAGCTTGCCTGCGCCCAAGGGCTGATTCTCAGAAGCCCCTCGCCTGCCTGAATAGCGGCGCCCGCTGAGGCTTCTGCGTGGCTTTGACTCTGCAGCAAGGTGGGGGGGTGGGGTGGTCACTGCCAGCCTTCCCCGGGGGAGCTTCTGCTTCGAGCTTAGAGCAGGCTCACCCCACCGTACCCCACCCAGGCCCAGGGTCCCCTTCACATGCAGGGTCTGTCCAGCTCTGGTTTGGGCATCCATCAGATGGGCAAGTCCCTAGAAGCCTCAGTTTCCCCATATGCAAATTAAGTAAAGGGACACAGCGGGGCCTATCCTCAGGGTGGGGTGGGCACTGAATGAGATCCCTGAGTCCCAGGACACCCTCCCTCTGCGGGGTCTGGGCGCAGAGACACAGCACTTTCTCTACTCCCCCCGCCAGCTGGTGAGAGCGCCACCACGTTGGCTACACTTCCTTGGGGGCAGAGAGTGGACTGTCCCGAAGTCACGCCCACCCACCAGCCCTCGCCTGCCCCCTGCACTCAATGCACTCAGCGTGCCAAGGAATTTTCCTGGGGCTTGTTGAGGGTGACGGGTATACAGCCCCGGCTCCATCCCCAGGCGGGGACAAAGGCCCAAACCAGCTCCCTTGGCCCCCAAGGCTCCTGCCTCTGCATCCAGGCTGGTTCTGGGACACAAGCCCACTGGCCAGGAGCACTGCAAGTGGCGGGATCAGAGGGCCTAGAACCATCTGGGAAAAGGCTGTCCGCGGCCAGGCCTCAGCGCCTCGCCTGCCCCACGCAGGTGGGACAGCGCCCTGTGGACTGAAGCCCTGTAGCCTGGTGGCTCCAGGACAGCTGGAACCCCAGTGGCCCACCGGGGCTCGCTAGCAGAGCCCCACCTGAACGGCCCCGTCGCAAACCGCAGGGACCCAGAAATCCTCAAACACAACCAGACCAGAAACGTCGAGACCCCGCCCGCCCCAAGCACGGACAGCACGTAGATGGAGCCTCCTCCCCCTGCCACGCTGGCCTCATGATGCCCACAAGCCAGTGACGACGATACCAGGACTCCGCCCCCCGAGACCCCACCCGCCGACAGCAGCGGAGCAGTGGAAAGAGGGCCCACCGCAGGGGGGAGGCTGGGACCTGCTGGCTCAGTGGGGAGCACCCAACAGCCGGTGCACGCAGCCCAGCAGCATGCACACTCTGGGAACGCACACGTGTGCCCACGGGAGCAGGCAGGAGCCAGTCCCCCCCCCGGCTCGGGGGCAGAGGCTGAATTTACGATGCGCCCGAATTTGTAAGTGGAGGTACGGGGCTCCTAGCCGGGCAGGCCCACCTTCTCTGAGCTGCAGGGGAGGGAGGCTGGTCAGACTGGCTGGCCCGCACGGGCCACGGCAGCCCGTCACAGGTGACCTCTGCTGGCCAGGCGGCCGCCAGGCACAGCAGGCAGAGAGCCAGGCCCGGCCTCCTGAAAGCAGTTTAATTCCCAAGGTTGCCAGGGATGAGCACCCCTTCCTGCTTGCAGGACACCCGAGTCCGGACAGCTGTAATCTGTTGTCACGAAGCACAAGGCCAGCCTGGCCGGGCCTCCCCTGGAATCCAGTCCAGCCAGGGGGGAAGCTCGGTGCTCAGCCCTGGAAAGGGCCCCGGGAGACGGCGAGGCTGCGCAGACCTCAGGAAGGCACGGCTGCGGGTCTGCGTCTCTCTTTCCGATGTCTGAAGCTGCGCAGGGGATTCTGGGTCTTGGCCTTCTGCTGGGCAAAGCCGCAGGTTAGCTGAGGGCACCAAATGTCTGTCTGTCTAGGTGGACTCAGGGAGGTGAGAGGTGTGGCCCCTTGGCAAGGCCCTGCAGGCCACGAGCCAAGGACAGAAGCCACTCTGGTCACCCTCTGCGGCCCACTAAACACCACCTTCCTCCTCCCACCACCTGGAGCACAGGCCGAGCAGTGAGGACAGAAAAGCAAACCGTCCTGTGTTCTTGAAGCTGCCTGGGGCTGGCCCAGCGAGTGTCTGACCCTCACGACTTCCCCCCTCAACCCAAGAGTCTGGGGCCAGGTCTGGGGCCTTGTTCATCCATCCCAAAGGCAAAGGGCTGGTGCCCGTGATGACACAGGAGGAGGAAGGAGGGAAGCCCTGCGGCGAGGCCAAGGCCCCCGCACACGTACCTTGACCTTCCTGGAGGCCAGCTTCTTCCGCTTCTTGTGAGGGCGCACAAGGCCGCGCAGAGCAGGGGGCACTAGAAGAGGCACAGACTCAGCCGTGGCCACGGCCCCTCGCAGCCCACCCCTCCTCTAGCCGGCGCTCAACGAGCAGCCCGGCTCCGACCCAGCGCCTGGCACACCAGCCCCCGCTCTGACGGGCCCGGGCTGCAAGCACGGCGCTGCCGGGGCGAGGCCGCAGAAACTCATGCTGAATCCCTCCCCTGCTGCCCTTAAGCCCCTCAGTAAGCACGGAGCAGAAAAAGAAAAGTACACGTGTTTTCGAGGAAAAAAACACCGCTAAAATACAACAGAGATCTCTGTGTGACATCTTCCTACCCCGCCCATAATTACAAGTTCACCCCGCACAACGGGCCTCTCCCCCAACAGCCTTCCGACACCCACGGCCACACGGTCGCTGCTGCCACCTGCGGCATGACCCTTGTCCTCCAGCCTCACCTCCACCTGACCTCGGCAGGGCCCCGGCTCCCGACACGCCTCCACACCCCACGGCTGCCCTCTCCCCACTCACCCTGACCCTCGAGGCCCTCCGGCCTCACACTCCTGCCAGAGACTTTGCCCCGACAGGGCAGAGGAAGGGGGTCCCTGGTCCCGCATGTGGCCGACAGGCCCGCTCTCTCCGGGCCAACAGACTCCAGCTGCCCCACCCCATCTTTGCCTGGTGACCGGCCCCGTGTCCTCTGACAGGGGCGACACCCCCTTCCACACCTCCGTGTCTGCCTGGCCCGTCACCGGCTCCTGCGCTCGGGCGCCTGGCCTCCACGCGGACTCTGCCCACACCCACGGCGCTGGGGTCCCCACGCCGCCTGCTTCTCTCGTCCGCAGCAGAGGGGGCTCCGGTCTGCCCGGGTGCAGGGGCAGCGTGCCCGTGTCTAAGCAGATGTGTGTGTGTGTGCTTGTGCACGCGCTGGCCGCCGGGCCTCCGAGATCCCGCCTCAGCCCGGCGCACACGGTGGTCCCCCCCGCTTACCCAGGTAGTCGGGGACATGGCCCAGGTGAGGCTTCACCACGGCCGGGTGCAACGGCAGGTCGTGCCGCAGCAGCTGGAGGTCCCGGGGGTTGTCTTCAAAGTACGTCTGCGGGGGACGGGCGCACGGCACGGTCAGTCTGCCTTCCGTGGCTCCGCGGGGGCCTCTGAGCGGGTGCGCCGTGCCCTCCCGGAGCCGCCGCGGCGCTGATCGCCCACCTCCCTCAGGCGCCACGTCTGTGGGGACACTGCCCTTCCTGCGAGGCAGCCGCGCCCCACACGCTCTCCACGCGGGGCCCCATGCGCGCCACCTCCCCCAAGTGCATGCCTCAGCCTAGCAGGTCCCTGGGGCGCCCTCCCCACGGCAACGTGTCCCGAGGAAAACTCCACAGCGGCGGTCATGCGTCACCCCCCCCCCCCGGACACCGAGCCCCACCTTGAGCCTCTCCGAGTGCAGAAGCTCCTCCTTGATCTCCTTCAGCCTTGCCTCTCGAATGGCCTGTTTGGTCACTGAGCGCATGGCGTCCTGGGCATACACACCAAACGTCAGGATGGCAGGGAGCAGGGCACTGCCCTGTCCTCCCTTGTGCCTGCCTCGGTGCTCAGTGGTAGGGGCCTAACCGGGGGGACTCACCCACCCTGCACGACCACAGACCCCGCTCACCCGGCAGCGATAGCGGAAACCCTCGATCTCCTCCATGCGGAACTGGTAGGGAAGCAGGACGGGCGCCCCGTTCTCTGTGGAGAGAGAGCACGGCAGTGAGGGTCCCCTGAAGGTTCGGGGCAGGTCTAGCAGAGGCCATCTGCCCAGAGCCCCCAGCCCCTCCCGAGGACGAAGCAGCCCGGCACCCAGCCCGGCACCCAGCCCACACCTTCCCCGCGAGGAGCACGTACGGTGAAACGCCCGAGTCCCGTGGACGGCCCACAACAGCTGGTCCAGCACACTGTGCCGAGACAGCCTCGCGGGCCCTGGGTGCCTGTCACAGCAGCCTCACCACCCGCCCACCTCCCCACCCTCCTCCCCCACAGCCACTCTGGATGCTCGACATTCGCGACAGAGTGGCGTCTCAGCGCAGAAGGAGCCCTCCTGCTCCCGCCAGCCAGCGCCCTGGACCCCCACCTGCGCGAGCCCCCAGTGTCCGTCCCAGACCCCCAACACAGGCAGCAATGAGGCCCCTTTGGGGAGCCTCCTGGCTGGCGGACAGCCCTCCCCACACCTCCTCTGCCGGCCGCCGCACACAGCCTGGAACGGCACCAGCTGCACAGCCGCAGCGTCGCCGCCGGAAGGCCCGGGGGGCGCCCAGGCTTGGGCCTGGCAACTTGGGAGTCAGAGAAGGACCCCCTGCCCCCCCAACGAGCTCCCTCTCCCAGGTCCCCTCCTGAGACACCACCAGCCCCATCTCCCAAGACCCCCTCTCCCCTCCCTTGGCTCTTCTGCCCCTTGAGTCTGGACCTCGGCTTGCGCATCTCGGGGGCCCTGCCCGCCACCCAGGGTGGGATGAGGATGGAGCAGGAAGGAAGCACATGGTGGGGCCAAGTGGGAGGTGCTGCCCTCACCGCCGCTGGGAGGAAGGCGTCATGGGAAGAGAGCGCAAGGTTCTTACCTCCGAGAAGCTCCTCGATCGTGTGCAAGTGAGACTGCTCAGTAGGCAGCACGAAGGTCAAAACCATGCCCGGGTTGTTGGCACGAGCCGTCCTGCAAGAACAGACCACCGCCCGACCTAAATCTCTGGCCTGAGGTCCCGGTGCCCGCCCACCACGCCCCAGCTCTCCCACCTGCCAGCTCGATGGATGTAAGCCTCAGGGGTGGGCGGCAGGTCAAAGTTAAGCACAGCAGACACGTGATGGAAGTCTATGCCCCGGGCCACACCTGCCTCCGGGTCAGAGGCCCTGTGAGGAGACATCCCAACGTCAGACCCCCCCCCCCCCAACAAGGTCAGCAATCTCAAGCCATTTACCAGTAAAATCACTCAATAAAGCCTTAGAGGAAATCAGAGAACTCTAACAGGTTGAAAACTCTAAAATCAGGAATCAGGACTATGTCAGAAGCTGGAGTAGCGGAGGTGGCTGAGCCCTCGCCCTGACCTCAGTGCCGCGGGAAGGACAGAACTCGCTGCAACACAGGACAACCCGGCAACCACCCCCAGACAGCCTGTTGGGCAGACGCTGGGCTCCCAATCCCTTTGGAGACCTCCCCCTCACATATCACAGCTGTACTCCCAGCACAGGCTGCACGATGACCCGACAACCCACTAGGGTCGGCCCTTCCTGCTGCCCCAGAGTACGGGCAGGCACACCCTTCCCTCTTCTCCAGACCCCAGCAGCAGCCAGACCCCAAAGCAGGACGCCTTGCTCGGGGACTCCAGTTTCGCCACCTTCTGAAAGGCTGAGGAACAGGCCCTGCGGTGCGCCAGGGAAGGGACTCACCTGTCCCCCTTGGATCCTCGGCCCCGACGCTTGCCCTTGACGGGGGGCCCCAGGACTTCGGCGTCGGTTGCTATGACACAGTCGTAGAAGCCCTGGTTGAACTGGGAGATGATGTGGCACCTACGGCCCAAGAGCGGAGGAAGCGTCAGCCCCAGAGCCAGTCAGGGGCCCCCTCCCCACCCCCGACATCTTCACGACTGCCGTCCTGACTCTTCCCTCTTCTCCAGCTCTGCTCCCGCGTAACCTTCACGCCTCAGCTCCTCAGCTGAAGACGAAGCGACAGCGGAAATCTCAGAGCCGCGACACAGAAACTCAGTGAGAGTCGGTCCAGCCCACAGCCTGGCCTCCACTTCCCGCTGAAGACACAGGCGCACCCCCCGCCGCCCCCACCCCCGCCCCGAGTCTCAGCTGAGGGGCCTGGCCGCGCACCTGGAGCACAGCGGGAGCTCCCCGTTGAGCACGCAGGCGGGGATGCTGAACTGCTCCAGGAACAGGCGCAGCCGGTAACTCCTCTCCAGAGTGTTGACGAAGAGCAGGGACTTGCCGCGGACCAACGACAGCTTGAGCAGGGCGTACAGCAGCAGGAACTTATCTTCCTCCGTCTGGCAGACCACCTGGAACTGCCGCAGCTGGTCTGGCCCCGGCAGCTGGGACTCCTGCAGTTTGAGAGTCACCTGCAGGGAAAGAGCCCTGCGGTCAGGAAAGAGGAGGAGACGGAAGAGCCACAAGCTGCTGCCTCAAAGCAGGGCAGCCTGCGTTCCCTCCCACCGGGGGACGTGACAACTCAACGCGCCCCAGCCGTGCGCTTTGCAGAGATGTGAGATTATAAGGTGTTGCAGGCACAGAAGAGAGAACGCACGCAAAGTGAGGACGTGGACCTACAGCAACAAGCTCTCAGGAGAACCAAGTTCATGTACATAACAGCTTTGGCCGTGCTGCTCAAAGCAGCCCTTCTGAGTCTCAGGGGTCCCTGCTCCTGCCTTCAGGTGAGCGTGTCTGGACCACCCCCAGCAAACACCTGCAATGATGTAGCGACTGCAGACTAGTAGATGGGGCGTGCTGAGGACCACCAGCTCCTGGTGCCTCAGGACCAGGGGGCTAACCTGCTAATGAATGTCCCACCTAAAATACCAGAGGACTCCTTTGAGCAGCAAGTGTCACATCCTGGGCCCCAAATGCTTACTGGATTATGGAGTACCAGCTCCTTAAGTGCTTGCACGTCCTCATTAAAGGTAGCTGACATCAGAAATGCCTGGTAAATCCGGGGCAGGTGACTAGAACCAAACAGAGCCCATCAGCCTCCAGCTCCAGGCCCTAGAGTCAGTCCCAGCCGCACACACCCCTTCCTTACCAGAGCAGACTCTTGAGTTCCTCCTCGAAGCCGAAGGAGAAGAGAAGGTCGGCCTCATCCAGCACCAGCAGCTCCAGGGAGTCTCGCAGGACCAAACTGGCCTGCTGCAAGTGGTTCAAGATGCGCGATGGGGTCCCCACGACGATGTCGGGCTTCTCCATCAGAACAGCTCTGCAAGTGGGCAACACCTCCGTGTTGGGGAGTACGCACCCACCCACGCCTCACCCCGGCCGGCCCCGTTTGCTGCACGCCAACCCAGCAAACCCAATCCCACATTCCCGCACAGGCTCACTCCTCCACGGCCCTGGGGCTCTCACCCACCGCTGAGAGGCAGTGTCCTCAGCAGCCGAGACGTCGGCCACCCGGATGTCTCGAGCGCAGTAAGCAGCCAGCTGCTGGATCATGGACCGGGCCTGGCGGGCCAGCTCCTTGGTGGGCACCAGGACGAGCCCTCTCACAGCCTGCTCTACTGCAGGGCCCGTCTGCAAGAGCACGAATGACAGGCTTCAGCCTGCCAGCCCGCATCCTCAGGGCCACCTGACCCCCGCAGTCTGACCCAACGCTGGGGCCTTCCACACGACCTACCTGTGTTCTGACCAACCCTCACTGACAGCCACCCTCCCCAGGACAGAAGGAGGGCAGAACAGAGAGCTCCTTCCCTGCGCACTGACCCTCAAAGGACGCCACTCCGTGGTTAGCACGTTACTGAACACAGAGCAGCCAGGGCGCTGCATGGTCCCCTGAACCCCACAAGCAGGACTGAGACAAGCTCCTGCTTCTTCCAGCAGGTGAAGAGAAAGGGATGCGCTCGAGAAGACGCACAGAAGGATGACAGCAGCGCCCGGACCGGGGCCAGGCGACCTGAACTGCAGCCGGAGCGCGGAGCACAGCGGCGCCCCGGGCCGGCCTCCGGGAGCCCCGGGCCCCCCACCCCGCCGCCGCGACCCACCGCCTTCCTGTGGAGCAGCAGCTGCAGCGCGGGAAGAGCGTACGCGGCCGTCTTCCCCGAGCCCGTGCGGGCCCGCGCCAGCAGGTCCTTCCCCTCCAGGGCCAGCGGGATGGCCTTCTCCTGGATCAGCGTGGGTCGCGACCAGCCCAGGTCGGCGACGGCCTAGGAGACACGACGCGCGGCTCAGCGCGCCGCCCCTCCGCCGCCCCCAGCCCCGCCGGCCCGGCCGCTTAGCCCTCCCCGGTACCTGCAAGAGCCGGGGGTCGAGGCCCATGTGCTCGAAGCCCAACGCCTCCGGGTCCGCCATGCCGCGGCTCTGGGAGGACAGCGCGCACGCGCGCACGGCAGGAAGGACGCGCCGGCGCGTGGGGCGCCTCCACCTATCAGCTTCGCGGGCACCGCCCCCTCCCGGAAGTGCTGGAGCCTGGGCTTCCGGCGGCCGGCGGGGCTGTGCGGCTGCGCAGGTGAGCGGCCGGGGGTCTCGGGGGAGGCGGGGCCGTCGCCGGCCGCAGCGGCCTCTCGGGCGACAGGGGCTGCTCACGGCGCTCTCTTGCCTCACGGCGCTTCCCTCAGCGGCTCTTGCGGTGACCTACGACGTGCGGTGCCCGGCGGGCCGGCCCTGGGGGTGCCCCCACGCGGTCCGGGGGCACGGGCGGGCGGAGCTCGAGAGACGGAGGTGGGCTGGCCTGCGGCTGCCCGTCGGCCACCAGAGCCGCGTAGCTAACGACAAGGACTCGGTCCCCAGCTGTGTCGGCTGCTGTCGCGGCCCAGCCGCTCACCACGGGCCCAGCGGCACGAAGCGGCCCAGCTCCTCGGCTGTGGTTCCGCCGTTGTCCTGCAAGGTCTCGCGGGGCTGCTGTCCTCCCGGAGACCCGGAGGGACGCTTCCTTCCTCGCCTTCCCCGTTGCCTGCGCCCCACTTCTTCCTCCGAGCCAGCGCCGGAGGCCGGAATCCCACCATGGCGACCCCTGGCCGCCATTTTTAATGAACCTGGAGATGACCCTGCGTCCGCCCGCCTAATCCGAGACCACCTGTCTTAGAGCCAGTCGGTAGCAACCTTCGTTCCCTTCCGCCCAGAGCCGGAGACGAGGCCTCGCCCCCCTCGGGCGTGTTTTGCAGGAAGGATGTCGTACAGTCTAAGCAAGCAAGAGTTCCAGAACAGCACTAGGGTAGTATTGAGAGGAATAACAGAATTACCTGAACGTAGCCAAACTGGTTTCTAAACACAACTTCTCCAGACCGTGGGGTATCTGTGGATGTCCCACAGCAGCGTGGAAGTCCCCACAGCCGCCACCTGCTGGCCCATCCTCCCCCGTCTGTTCCTACCTGCCCCGGCAGTAGGACAAACGCCCCTTCCCATCACACCTTCACAGGAGAAACCTGGACCTTGCTGAGCTACTGGCAGAATCAAGACGCACTGACTTGTGCCTATAGCTGGACCGACCACCAAAGGCTGCAGGGCTGCCTGCCCTCCCACAGCCCACCAGAACAGCCACGGTGGCAGAGACGGGTTCCCTTCCTGACCTGTCCCGTAGTTCCTGGGAACCTCAGGCCAGAGGCCCCCGCGGCTAACTATCTCATTTTCTCCGGGTTCATTCTAACGTGAGAAAACTGAAAACCATCCCAAATACCCAACTTTAGAGAAGTCGGTTACGGTAATTTCACCTCGCTGGACCGTTAGCCATCCAGAATGAGACATATGAGGGACACTTGGTTTTTAAAATACAAAAATACTAAATGACGGAGCTTAGAAACAAACTTGCATGTATTTTTATGGGTAAAAATAGGTACATATACAGAGCAGTTTAGAACATGGAGAAAAAGATTTTGCTCTGTAGGTCACATAAGCAATGTGTACGAATACGGATGACAAAACCCTGGAGAAGCAAGGGCAGCCAGGTTTACTATGGCAGAAGGGCAGCGTACTAAGATGCTACAGTGTAAGTCTAGGGACTGAGAAACAGGTGCTTCATCTCCTCACATGATTCCCTGCTGGTGGGCCCTCCGGGGTGACCTCTGTGAGCGGCCAAGCAACCGCGCGACTGTTCCCACACCTGCGGGTGCCTGTCCGGCCAAACCCTGGCAGCATGAGCCCCCCTGCGGACGTCCCGCCCACTGCAGGTCAGCACGGTAGCCCGCAAGGCTGGGGCCTCTTCCAGCCCGCTCTGTGCTTCCCGTCTGCCCACAGCCTCTTGGTTCACTTCAAACACAGCTACTACAACACATTTTATTTCACTGGAAAAATCTGTATGAAGAACCAAATGTGGTTCCTGTGAAGAAACATTTAGCACAGCTTAAATAAAAGTGAAGAGAAGAGGGAGGGGAGGAGGGCCCTGCCTGTGCTAGTTCCGCCACTACCTCACTCTGGGGCCCCGTGGGATGGAAATCCCGGGTGTCCCAGGAAGTCCATGCTCGGCCCTCTCGGAAGGCCCTGAGAGCACCTGTGGTGTCTGCGAGCTGCTGTGGCCCTAGCAGAAACGTACGGGTACACAGAATGCAGACGAGGCCACACTGGTGTTTTCAGCTAGTCACACACAGGCAGGAACACTTCAACTAGGAAGTAAAATATATATAATTTATCAAAAAATAGTTCTAATATATAGAAAAACATTTCAATCCTCTGAGGCCTCTGCCCCTTATTTACATTCACAAAGCCACTGAGCAAACCCAGGACTCACGAGGGACAGTGAGGCAGGGCCTCCCTGGTGGGGCCTTCAGCCACCTACTGCCTAAGTAGACGTAAAGAGAGAAGTTAAAGGAATAGCAGAGACTTTTTTCACTTGCTCTTTTTGTAAGAGGAGGAGGGGAATCACTGCAGGTGAAACAAGCCAGACTTCATCCGGGGTCAGTTTCGATTCTGAACAAACCCCACAACAGACCTTTGACAACCTGGACCAATGTCCTGGGTCCTTGAGAACCAGTGTGAGCGAGTGGCTGATGTGAGTGCTTTGTTGCCATGGAACCAATGTGGCTTGTATTCTTTTTTCATTTTCTTTCCCTCAAAATCCAGGTGGATAAGGTATTGGGCGGGGAAAGTACCAAATAATTGAGGTGAAGGGGAGGGATCGTACGGAGAGGATACTACACCAGCTTCTTGGCCTCAAAGAAGCTTTTGAGGTGACGCATCTGCCAGATTCCAGTGAGGATGAGAATGACCGTCTGAGCAATCGACCACCACAGGACCCTCTGGTTGGTGCTCTCGCTGGTGAGACGGAAGCGCTCTTCGCGATACTGTGTAGGACAACAGGCCGGGATTAAATGTGCGGGACAGATGGTCCCCGCTGTTGTGAGGCCCTTCCCTGCTGTGGGAAACTCAGCTTCCGGACCAAATGCGTCCTGAGAAGCTGCCTTGGATCCCGCGGGGAGTGCCCCGGGAGAGTGCCGCGCGCCCCTCCACAACCAGCTCTGCCAGGCTGGGAGCTGTGCTCGATGCACTTCAGTCTGCAAAGCTTGGAAGCGGCCAGGTACACGGACACCCTCCACCCCATTCTCTGAACAGTTGAGCTCCCAAGCGGGGAGGACCTTAAACGGAAACTTCCAGGGGGCATGGCGGGCACAAAGGTCATCTGCCATGTCCGAGTACAGTCATACGCATGCTCACCCTCTGGTAATCCTGCTCCTTCTGGATCTGTTCCACCTGATCAAGCAGCTGGCGAGCTCGGAGCTGGAGCTCTGTCAGTTTGTCCTTGGCAGCAATCTCAGGGTAGTTGTTGGCATGCTCCCCAACCTGGATGTCCAGGTGCACGCGCTAGAAAGACGCGGGGTGGAGCCCCAAAGCCCCAAGGTCAGAAACCCTCGGATTCTCCGTTACAGGTTGGGGAACCTATTCTCGTCCCTAGCAGTGAGACAGAAACGCAACACCTATCTCTGATTGTGACTGTGTCCCAAAGTGTCCCCAATGACGGTGGCCGTTAAGTCAGAACTCAGCAGAATCAGGGGAAAGATTCTGAGCTCTGGCCAAAGAGGCAATCCTCTTACCAGTCTGCCGCCAGCGAAGAGAGCCATCCTGGTGGAGTTCGAGTGCAGGCAGATCTGATGGTCACCGGGTGTGTGGGAGGTGAAGGTGAAGCGGCCCTCAGAGCCGTACTGACGGGACAGCACCACCTGCAACGGGACACACCATGACAGCCCCCACCTACACGCTGCCCTGTCCTCGGAGCCCTGCACGACCCAGAGAAGTCGGGCGAAGCGTGGCCTCGTGGAGGCTGCAGAGCGCCCGTGCCACAGCCCGAGCACGACCAGCGGTGGCCCTACCTTGCCTTCAGGGTCCTTCACCTCCACGTGCATGCCCAGGCCGGGGGTCGAGGGCAGGAAGACCTCCTTCTGCTTGTCCCACATCTGGGTGCGGTAGTTCCCTGCGGAGCAGACACAGCCGTCACGACCCGCCTGCTCCGGCCGGCTCCCACACTCCGCGGGGCGCCGTGACCGCGTCTCGGGGACACACAGGGCCCTGTCCTCCCTCGCCCCGCCTGACCGATGACCATGGTCTCGTCGGGGATCTCCTCAATGAAGCAGCGCTTCTCGGTCTCGCCGATGTGGAAGTAGAGCCCCCGGGCGCCGGCTGCGCACAGCGCGAGCAGCAGCAGCGCCGGTCGTCCCATCGCCCGCCGCCACCCGCCCCGACACCTGCCAACGCGCGCCCTCCGCCCGTCGCGCATGCGCGCGCCTGCGCCCCAGTCCAGCCGACGCCACAGAGCCGAGCGCAGAGCGCGCATGCGCCGTGACGCTCGCCCTGCGTCCTTCTGGCTCCGCCGGTCGGCCTGGCCGAGAGGAGAGTACGCATGCGAAGGACTCCGGGATCCCTTTGTCGCTTTGCGGGAGAGACGATACTTTGTCCGACACCTACCTGCGCGCTTCCTCCCCACTGCGCGCATGCGCAAGCCTGTGCCCGGCTTCCAGGAGAGGCTGCATGGCCGGGCTCGGGGCGCTTATGTGGCGATTAGCTCGCGACCCGCTCCTCCGTGGGCGGGACGTGGTGGGGGTCTCGCATTGGAGACGGGGCGTGGGGTCGTGGGGTCCCGCGCGGGGGAAGGAACGTGGGGGCGTGGGGTCCAGCGCGGGGGACAGGGCGGGGACACGAGGGGTTCCCATCCAAGGGATGGGGCGTGGGGAAGGGACGTGGAGAGGAGGGGTCCCAGACGGGGAAGGGAGCGTGGGGGCGTCGGGTCCAGCACTTGGGAAGGAGCCTGGAGAGGAGGGCTCCTGCGCGGAAGGCGGGGCGGGGGCTGCCCGAGCTGGTGGGGCTGTGTCACTCGGAGTGGTGACCGCCACGCGTGACCTCTGACCCAGCTGTTGTGCTGGGATTTCTTGATCCTTGCGTGGGAGGGACTCACTGGGTGCGGGGCCGGGGGGTGCCAGGTACCGCGCTAATGGTAAAGGAGATGTGGTGGGCGTGGCACGGGGACTAATGAGGAAAAGGGTCCCTTCCTCAAGTTTTTACTGGACTCTGCAAGGCGGAGCGTGTGGTCGCGTCCGTCTTATTCTGTCCCCGCAGGCCCCGCGGTTTTCTACCAGCCAGTCAGACTGAACTACTCTCTGTGTCCTAGGTGAGGGCTGAGGACCTGGGGGCCCGTCCCTGGGAGGTGCAGCGTGCGTATGCCGAGAGCCGTCCTTGCAGAAAAGCCCTGTAGCGGGGCTCTGGGTGCTCTGGGCATGGCTGGTGTTGCGTGTGCTGCTGTGTATCCTGTAAGTTCTGGTTCTGAGCCAACACAGATATCCTGGGGGATCAAAGAAAGTCATTTAAGGGACGCCTGGGTGGCTCAGTTGGTTGGGCGGCTGCCTTCGGCTCGGGTCATGATCCCAGCGTCCTGGGATCGAGTCCCACGTCGGGCTCGGCGGGGAGCCTGCTTCTCCCTCTGCCTCTGCCTGCCACTCTGTCTACTTGTGCTCACTCTCGCTCCTCTCTCTCTCTGACAAATAAATAAAAAAAAAAAAAAAAAAGAAACTATAAAGAAAGTCATTTAAAAGGGAAGCTTCCCCAGTAGTTCTGTGTGAGGACCCAAAGCCTCTGTTTAAAGCCCTCTTCTTCAGAAGCTGGAAATTGGGGTTTGGCACGAAACTCTTTGATTTTTAAATACAGGCATTTAGCTCACTTCCTTCTAATGGAATGGACAGTAAATAATTTTTGGCCACCTTCTGCGGTCTGATCCCAGTTCCGATCTGAGGGATGGGCTTGGGTTAACGGACTGGCCCCGTGTGCTGTTGCCGCCCCTCCACCCCCGCTTCCGTTGCACTAAGCGCTGCAAAATGAGACTGAAAATCTGGGCTAAAAAAAAACGGAGGGCGAGAATGAGGGAAACAATGAGTAGGGTCATGGGTGTGTTTGCCTCTCCTAGTTACAGCACCCCCTTCTTTGGGACGAAGGAAGATGAACACCAAGCCAGGACATTGTTACTGGGCATAGAATCACAGCAGAGCTTGGTTGAAAACCTTAAATTTTTTATAAAGAGAATTTCCAAACACACGTAAAGAGGGAATAGTTCCAATGAACTTTGATATACTCATCACCCGCCTTCAACAAAAATCAGTTTCTTGCCTGCCTTGTTTCATTTCTTTGGCGTGTTTTCCCTGAAGTATATGAAACTGTGTCCAGGAATGATGTATGTCCAGAAAAAAAAAACCACATCATTTCACCTAAAAATACTTGTGTGTGTCTCTAACAGACAAGGACTTTTAAAAATACCATTTTCACATCCAACAAAATTAAACAGTTCCTTAATGTCATCTAACACTTAGCATATGTTCAGTTTCTCCTCATCTCAAAAAACTTCAAATTGCTTAATCAGGGTCCAAACAAGGTAAAATCAAGCCATTCAGGGACACAGCTCCTCAATCTGTTTGTTGTTGATGCTGATGGTGCCATTTCCTACTGAGGCACCCAGATCACCGGACCAGTAGAATCCACGTACTGGACTGGGGGTTTGTATCTTTTTTTGGGGGGGGGGTGTTTGTATCTTAACATGTCATTTCACATGTATCTCTTGGTCACTGCTGTATCCTGTAAACCATTAGATCTACAACCAGGGAGGATTTGCAGTAAAACTAAGTGTGTCTGCATACATTACAGTCATTACTTTTTAATGTTCAGATCGTCTCGTAAGACGTCCAAGTGCTCTGCACCCTTTTAACACAACTCTGGTAGTCTTTAGTGGCTCCCTTGCTTTCCACTTTGCACACTGCCTGCCCTACACACAAAATCTGCCATTTGAGGGTGCGTGGGTGGCTCAATCAGTTGGGCGTCTGCCATTGGCTCAGGTCATGATCGTGGGAGCCTTGCTAGGGCTCCCTGGTCAGTGGGGAGTCTGCTTCTTCCTCTGCCCCTCCCCCTGCTCATGCTCTCTCTCTCTGAATTCGTTCTAATAAATAAATAAAAATTTTTTTAAAAGTCTGCTGTTTACCTAAAGAATCTTGATTCACTTTGGTGAGAAATGGTATTCGTAGTTCTAATTTTGTTTTTTTTCTTCAAGAGGACCCTAAAATTTGTCCTAATTGATGGATAATCTTAAAGTGATTGCATTATTCACAGGAAAAAAACCTATGTTAGGTACTCCAAATCCCCAGGCCTGAAAACTTTTCCCCTCAAAGATGGTGGGCAATTTCTGCCAACATTTCCTAAGCCAGCTGCCCCTTCATTCAGCCAATATCTACGAGCAGCTACTGTGCCAGTGTTTTAAACCCTGGGGACACAATGGTGAACGAAACACAAAAATCCTTGTCCTCACGGGTTTACTTTGGTTATCACCCTTTGGTTATCACATACTCTATAGCATGCCAGAGGGAGAAGGTGTCAAGGAGAAAAACGAAGCAGGGCAGAGGTTAGGGAATGTAGTGGGTTGAATGGTGCCCCCACCAAAGACATAGGATCGACGTTGAAATCCCTGGGACCCGTGAATGTGACCTGCCTTGGGGTCTTCCCAAATGTAATTAAGGACCTGATGTGATACTCCTGGATTCTCCTGGGTCCTAAATCCAGTGACCAGGGTCTTTACAAGAGACACAGAGACACCCACACACCCACAGAGTGGCTGCTGTAAAAACCAAATCGAAAATAACGCTTGGTGAGCATGTGGAAAAATCAGAACCTCGGGAGCTGTGGGTGGCATTATAAATGGGGCAACCACTATGGAAAATAACATGAAGGGACCTCGAGAAATTAAAACGAGAACTACCATATGACCCAATCATTCCACTGCCTGGTAGAGCTCTAAAAGTGTGAAGACAGGACCTTGAAAAGACACTCGCATGCCCACACTTAACAGAAGCACTAGGCACAGCGGCCAAGAATGGAAGCACCCAAATGTCTATCAATGGATGAACAGAAAAGAAATCAAAAGGGGCACAAATGCACCCCAGCATATCATTCAGCCTTGAAAAGGAAGGAAATCCCGCACCAAGCCACAGCATGGATGAACCCTGAGGTCAGCGTGCTAAGGGAAATATGCCCGTCACAAAAAAATAGTGCATGATTCCACTTACAAACAAGACGGTATCTAAAGCAGTCAAATTCGTAGAGACAGAGAGTAAGATGGTGCTGAGGGAGGGGGTTGTCTAGTGGATACAGAGTTTCCGATCTGTATGATGAAAGCAGTTCTGGAGAGCTGTCCCACGAGGTGCTGGTCACCGAACTGTGTAGGCTTAGAAGAGCGAGCTGCAGGGATAAAAGGACTCGCCACGCAGCACAGAGCCAGACACCGCAGCCACAAGCCGGGAGACACACAAGATCATCTCTCCCAGAGTCTCTGGAGGGAACACGACTTAGCTGACATCTGGGTTTTGGACTTCTACTCTCTAGAAGTGTAAGAGAATAAACTTCTGTTGCCTTCACCCATCCTGTTTGGTTAATTTGTTATGGAGACCAACACAGGGAAGGTCTGGTTAGAAGCGGGGTGGGGTAGAGTGGAGTGGCCCAAGGCGGCTCATCCAGAAGGCGCCCTGCGAGGGAGGTCCTGGAGGGCAGGTCACGTGGCTACCCGAAGAGCTGTCATGAGTTGGACAAGGTCAAGGAGGCCAGTGTAGCAGGAAACACAAGCGTGGGAGGGAAGCAGCAGGAAACGAGGCCCTAACGGAGGGTGGGAGAGTTGGGTGGGCCTCTTCGGGCACTTTAAGGGCCTTGGCAAACGAGTGAGAACCCCTTAGGAGATTCTGAATGAGGAATGACGTGGTCTGACTCAGATTTTAAAATTCGGATCCTGTCCAGGCAGCGGATGACCACTGTAAAAGAACAGGATCATCAGTGGAACAACGGATCAGAATGCTGTTGTCAGTAACGTTCAGCCTAAATCAGGTCTTTTGTCCCATCTTGCAGTTCACAGGAAATTCAAAAGTTCAAGTGCGCCATGAGGGAATAACAAGACAAATCCAGAATATGGAGCAGTTGGCGTCTACCTCCCAGACACTGAAGTCAAGAAGAAAAACAAACGTGGGGGAAATGTACGTAAAAACTGAGCTGGCGAGAAAGGACCAGAGGGGTGCAGTACTACACAAGGCATGTAGCCGCCCCTGGGTCTTGGTGTGCTAGAACTGATGTGGGAAACAAAGGCAGAAGAAAAATTATTAAATCTCTTGACTACATACAGCCCACTGACAAGTCCTTGAAACAGGCAGAGTGACCTTCCTCTAGGGACTCAACTGCCTCAGTGCTGACACTTTTCTAAGGGCAAAAAGCAACCTTAGGTCCAACGACCAGAATCCTGTAAAGTCTACTGTAACGTATAAAAATTCCTTTGGGGGGCACCTGGGTGGCTCAGTGGGTTAAAGCCTCTGCCTTCAGCTCAGGTCATGATCCCAGGGTCCTGGGATTGAGCCCCACACAGGGCTCTCTGCTCAGCTGCAGGCCTGCTTCCCCCCCTCTCTCTGCCTGCCTCTCTGCCTACTTGTGATCTCTGTCTGTCAAATAAATCAAAATCTTTAAAAAAAAAAATTCCTTTGGAAACTTCCCTTTATCTCTAAACCCAAGATACATGTTAGTAATCATCCCCCAAGCATATGGCCCACGGATGTGCATCTGAAGGGTCTCATGACTACAGTTTTATTAGATGGTAATAAAGGACCTTTTCCTAACAATAACTAGACGCTCAAGGTCCTGGAAACCTTGCTTCTAAATTCCTTAGAGACTCACACTGTCCCTAACCCCCTCCCAACTTGGAAGTATATAACGGGTTACTTCTGACCCCACTGCAGCTCTTTCTGCCCACGGGTCCTCTCCCTTGCTTTAATAAAATCACCTTTGGCACCAAAGACATCTCAAGAATTCTTTCTTGGCCATGGGCTTCAAACACTAACAGTCTTTCCTACATCAGAATGACTGCAAAGACCCGCGTCACACACCCCTCCCGCCGCGGAGTCTGCATGCTCTGCTCCTCCCGGGGAGGCGGAGGGCGCTCCCCTCCACGGGAACCTGGCCTGGCCCTGTGGCTTGCTCACCCAATTCAGGGCAGTGCAGGGAAGCTGCGCGGGCCCCCACTTTCCCTCCCTGGGAACCCGGCAGACATGAGGCTCGGTTACGGGAAGATATCCAGCATGCGTTACAAAGTTAAGAAAGCAAGTGTGCAGTAGCTGGAAAATGTCAGCGGTTACTTAGAGTAACGCGAGTATTCGGCAGTATGGATGTACTGGTTAAATAAATAATTCTTTCCTGGTTGCTACATGGCCGTGCCCCACGTACCTGGACTCCCTCCACCTCTGCTGTCTACCCCACCTGACTGCCCCTGAATCCAACGAACAGAGCTGCTCCCAGCAGCGATGGGGTCTGGCCAGCCAGCAGATAAAGAAGTGGATGGTAACAGGGGGCCAGGGAGACCTTGCAAAGTAGACCTTGTAATACGCTACTGATTTCTGAGCTATGTGAATATGGCCCCTATTTCATAACATAGAATTCACACCCTGAAGTAGCGCTTTCACCATTCTGTTTTCTGGATTCCAGTGGCTGTCAATTGCTAGCTTCTTGGTTTGTCCTAGAATGTCAGCTCCGTGACAACACAGATCCTGCCCATCTTCCAGGTTTGCCTCTACCCCCAGAACCTCAGCCCAACTGGTACAAACACTCTTGAATGAAGGCAGAATGTACAGTTGATGAAAAAGCACACTGAGCAAAAGCCGTATGATGCAGTGAAGGCAGTGTGCGGAGGAAAACGTACAGCTGCCAATGTCTACATTAAAGCAGAAGAGAGCGAGCAAATCAATAACCTACACATCAAAGTGTACTTTGAGAAACTAAAAAGGAAACAGAAAAGAAGAGCAAACTAAACCCAAAGCCAGAGGAAGGAAAGAACAATGAAGATTTAAATTGAGATAAATAAAACAGACTCGAAAAACAATAGTTCATGGAAGCAAAAGTTGGTTCTTTGAAAAGATCAACAGCACTGATAAATCTGCAGTTCGGTTAACAAAGGGAAAAAGAGAGAAGGCATAAATCACTAACATCAGAGATGGGAGGTAGAGACACCACCACCCACTTTACGGAAATAATAAGGGTAAGGAAGCAGTCTGACCTGCACACCAGCAAGTAGGGTAACTTAGATGAAATCCCGAGAAACACACGGCTACCCAAGCGGAAGGCTCGGGACCAGATGCTTTACTGTTGAATTCTACAAACGTTTACAGATTTATCACCAATCCTACTTAAACTCCCCCAACGAACTAAGGAGGAGGGAACACTTCCTAATTCATTCTATGAGGCCAGTCAAAAGTTATCACAATAAAAGAAAACTAGACCCAGGGGCGCCTGGGTGGCTTGGTGGGTTAAGCGTCTGCTCAGGTCATGGTCTCAGGGTCTCGGGATCCAGTCCCGCATAGAGCTCTCTGCTCAGCAGGGAGACTGCTTCCCCCTCCCCCTCTGCCTGCCTCTCTGCCTACTTGTGATTGATCTCTGTCCGTCAAATAAATAAATAAAATCTTTAAAAAAAACAAAGAAAACTAGACCAATTTCACTTATGAATATAGATGAAAAAAACCTCAACAAAATACTAGCAAATCCAAGAGCACATTAAGAGGACTGTACATCATGACCGGGGGGATTCGTCCCATGCACGTAAGGGTGGTTCAACAAGAAAATCAACGGAATAAATCACATTATTAAAATGGAAGGCAGAAAAATACATGATTACCTCAGCTGATAAAGAAAAGGCACTTAACAAAATCAGACACCCTTTCACTATCAAAAACAAGAAATAAAAGGGGACTTCCTCAACACGATAAAGAGCATCTACAAAAATCCCACAGCAAACGTCAGACTCAGTGATGAGAGGCTAAAGTTTTCCCCTAAAATCAGGTACAAGCCAAGGAGGCCCATGTCCACCCATGTCCACCCCTGCCGTTCCAGACTGTCCAGATGTTCCAGCCAGATCAGTTAGACAAGAAACAGAAGGCATCCAAACTGGAAAGGGAGAAAAACTATTCGCACATGATATAATTCCATATATGAAAGAAAATCCCAAAGAATCTAAGAGAAAGCTGCCAGGACTAATAAATGAATTCAGTGGGGGCACCTGGCTCAGTCAGTTAAGTGGCTGCGTTCAGGTGAGGTCACGATCCCAGGGTCCTGGGATCAAGCCCCACATTGGGCTCCCTGTTCAGTGGGGAGCCTGCTTCTCTCTAGCCCTCTGCCTGCTCCTCCTCCTGCTTGTGCGCTCCCTCTGTGTGCGAAATTAAAAAAAAAAAAAAAGGATTCAGTGAAGTTACAGGGCCTGATATCAGTACACAAAAATCAGTATACCAGGAATAAGCAATCAGGAAAAGAAATTAAGAGACCAATTCTGCCTACAGATGCTTCCCAAAACACACTAGTAATAACTTTGACCAAGGCACATGGCTTGTACACAGAAAAGTAAAAAGAATGGCAAAGGACACTAAAGAAGACACAAATAAAGGGCAAGATATCCTCGGACTGGAAGACCTGGTATAGTTAGGATGTCAACACTACCCAAAGTGGTCTACTGATTCAACACAGTCCTTATCAAAATTTTAACAACTCTTTTTTTTGCAAAGTGGAAAAGCTAGTCCTTAAATTCATACGGAATTACAAGGGGTCCCAAATAGCCAAAACAATGTTGAAAAAAAAAACAAAGTTGGAGAACTCACAGTTATGGATTTCAAAACTTACTACAAAGCTACAGTGATCAAAACAGTGTGGTACTGGCATAAAGCCATACAGACCAACGGACTAGAATTGAGAGTCCAGAAATAAACCCAACATCCATGGTGAACTGAATTTCAAAGAGAATGCCAGGTCTGCTCGGTCAGGGAAGAATCATTTCCTCAAGAGATGGCATGGGGACGACCGGAGTTCTACACTCAAAAGATGACGGCGAGCCCCTACCACACACCAAACGCCAAAACTAACTCTATATGGATAAACAACCTAAGTATAAAGGGGAAGACCAGCCAACGGACACATGAAAAGATGCTCAACGTCACTGATCCAGGCATTTCGAGTCAACACCACCATGAAATGCCCCTTCACACCTGCCAAGTTAGCCATCATCACCAAGTCAATGAACAGGTGTTGGCGAGGAGAAAGGGAAACCCTCGTGTTCTGTTGGTGGGAATGCAAGCTGGTGCAGCCGCTGCGGAGGCCAGTGTGCAAGTTCCTAAAAATATTAAAAACAGAACTACCTTATGATACAGCAATTCTGGGAATTTATCCAAAGAAAGCAAAACACCAATCTGAGGAGATATAGGCACCCCCTACATTCATTGCAATATTATTCACAACAGCCGAGATACAGAAGCAACCGAAGTGTCCACGGATAGATGAACGGATAAAGATGACATGGGACCCGCCTGTGCGCACACAGAGGAATATTATTAAATTAAAAAGAATGAGATCCCCCTGTCTGCAACAAGATGGATAGATCTACAGGTATTATGTTAAGTGGAGTCAGTCAGACAGAAAGACGAATACTGTAGGATTTCACTCCCGTGTGGAATCTAAAAAAACAAAGGAACAAAACAAAATAGAAACAGACTCAAAGACACAGGAAACTGTTGAAAGGGGTTGGGAGCGGGCACAAGTGAAGGGGATGAAGAGGTACAGACTTTCAGCCATAAATCAAGTGGTGGGTTACAGCACAGGGAGGACAGGCAGCGGCGCCGTTAATAACTTAGCACGAGGACAGAGGGTAACTAGACTTATCGCAGGGACCGTTTCTTTTGTTTTTGTTTTTGTTTTTTTTTTAAGATTTTATTTATTTGGGAGAGAGCAAGTGAGAGAGCAAGAGTTTGGGGGAGGGACAGAGGGAGAGGGAGAAGCTGACTCCCCACTACGCGGGGGACCCTAATGCGGAACTCGATCCCCGGACACTGGAATCATGACCTGAGCAGAAGACAGAAGCTTCACTGACCAACCCACCCAGGTGTCCCTGTGGGGATCATTTCTTAGCATATAAAAGTATCAAATCACTATGATGTACACCTGAAACCAATGCTACATTTTAACTCAACTGTACTTCAATTAAAAAAAAAAATCATCCAATTTTTTAAAAAGCTAAAACTGTAACACAGAGAAGAGACAGGAGGCTGAACCTTCACAATCTTGGGTTGGCAACAGGCTCTTAGCTGGGCTCGGAGAAAGAACAAACACGGACAACATGCACGTCCTCAAAATTAGAAGTTTTTGGTCATCAAAGAACATTACAAAGAAAGCGAAGACAACCTATGGAATGGGAGAAAATATGTGTCAATCATGGATCTAATGAAGGATTATAATCTGGAATACATAAAGAAATCCTCCAACTAAACAATGAGCCAACAACCCAATTCAGTAACAGGGAAAGTCCCCACCAGACCTTTCTCCAACAAAGACACATAAAGGGCCAATAAGCGCACAGAAAGATTCTCATCACTGGTTGTCAGCGAAATGCAGAGCGATACGATGAGGAAACCACCTCACACATACTAAAGTGGCTACAGTAAAATTTTGAAAAGGAAATAAATATTAACCAGAAATGTAAAAAAAAAAAAAAATGAAAGCCTCGCATATTGCTGGTGGGAATGTAAAACCCTGCGGCTGCCGCAGAAAACCTGGCGTGGTTACCCCTGACCCCCCAGTTCCACTCCTAGGTACACTCCCAACAGGATCATCCACAAGTGCTGTGCTCCACAGATCCTTGCAAGCCAGTGGCCACTGCAGCGCGAGTCACAGGGGCCAAAATGTGGGAACAATGCAAACGAGGAAGGGATAGACGAGGTGCGGTGTAGCCACACCGGGACTATTATCTGCTCATCAAGGAGGGAAACCCTGACACCTGCCACAACGCGCAGGAGCCTTGAAAACGTGATGCTCGGTGCACTAAGCAAGGCCAAAAGAACAAATCCTGTATGATCTCACTTAAATGAGGAAGCCAGAGTCCTCACCTTAGAGCGACAGAAGGTACAGCAGAGATTTCCAAGGGAGAAGGACGAGGGGAAGGCAGCTCACGGGATGGGGGGTTATTACAGAAAGGGCACAGAGTTTCTGCCGGAGCCGTGAAGCAGCCGCACAAACAGGGCGGTGGCGGCTCCATCTGGGGACGTAATTAACGCTGAGTGTACTCTTTAAAAGGGCAGCATTTTTTCCTTATGCACATTTTACCACAATTTATTTAAAAATGAGGGGTTAAAGGGGTGCCTGGGTAGCTCAGGTGGTTAAGGGTCTGACTCTTGACTTTGGCTCAGGTCCCTGATCCTAGGGTCCTGCACGCATCCTGGTGTTGGCTTAGGACTCTCTCTCCCTTGATCCCTTCCCCCCAAGATAAATAAAATCTAAAATTTAAAAAGAGGGAGATAAAAGCATCCTGAGATTTGGTCTCTGGACCCTTACCCCACGCGCCTGTCCAACTTCGCTCTCACCAGCACTTACGCTCCTGCTCAAAACAAACCACAACAAAAGCCCACCGCGCACGCAGCCCTCCCTTCCAAACTCGGCTCCGAGGCCACGCCGCAGCCGCGAGGGGGGGCACAGCGCTCGCCCTGAATCCCGGGCACATTCAGGTATCTGGGTCCCTGATGGAGCTCTGCAGGTCAGCGGGCTGGCCCGGGTCACCCCGTGGCCTACGCCGTGTCACAGAACAGTCGCTGCCTTCGAGACTTGGACACATTCAAGGAAAAGAAGGCGGCGCGGCCCAGCGTCTCCGGGACGCCGGTCACCCGGACACCGCCCTCCCGCCCTCCCGCTCCCAGCCTCGAAGCGCTACGGTCTGCTGCAGAAGCTCCTCATCGTGGCCGTGAACGCGGCACCCGCCCCGCCGGAAGCACCGCAGATTCGCTGTTGGGCATCAGGAAGACGGAGCGGCTCCGGTTCCGGCTCCGGGACCGCCCGCCGAGCGGCCGGTCATCACGGGGCCGCGGACAGGGCGCAGCCGCAGACCCGGCCGGCGGCGCCCACTGTCCCCACGGGGCCCCCCACGGCCGCCCCGGAGTCCTCGCACAGCGCCCCTCCTCAGGGAAGCGGCCTCTAGAAGCCGCCGCCCGCGTAGTCGGGGCGCGCAGGGCAGCGTCCAGCGCCCGCCCGCCGCCCCGCCGCCCGTGCGAAGCCCCGGCGTCCGCGCCGGCCTCCACACGCACTCGCCATGCGCCGAGGCCTGCGGTCCGAACGGCTTCTTCCGCTCCGGCCCCGCGGGTCGGGTCCGCCGAGCCCCCCGCCGGCGACACCAACGGCACGCGCAGAAGCCCGGCGCACCCCAGCCGACCCGCCCCGCCGGCCCACGGCCGACCACAAGGACCCGCCGCCGCACCGCCGGCGCGGCTCTATGACGCAAGGCCACGCCCACAAGGCAGGGCGGGCCTTCTTCCTCGGGGGCGGGGCTGCGTGCTGACGCCACACGCCGGGGCGGGGTCAAGAGTTTGGTGCCCCGGAGTGGGGTGTCGGCGCCTCATTCGGGTGGAGCTGAGCCGGGGACAGGTAAGCGCGTGCTGCCGCCGGGCCTGGCCCGGTGCGGGAAGACCCGCGCCCTCGGGCAGGGGGCGGGGGTTGCGGCAGAGGGCGAGGGCGCCGCGTCCTCGTTGTCGCTGGCGCCGCGGTGACAGGGAGTGAAGCCGGATGGAGCGGGGCTGACGGAGGGAGGTGGGTGGGACAGGGCTTGACGGACGGGCTTGACAGCCAGTGGCACGGCGAGCGCCGCCTGACGGGCGGAGATTGGCGGGTGCGGGCGCGCGCGGACGTCGCGGGGGGCGCGCCGCGGCGCGCTATTGGCTGGGGCGGGCGTGGGGCGGGCGGCTCGGCGGATGTGAGGGAACGGGCTCCGCGGCCGGGGTGACCCCCAAGGTCGAGGAGGCGTCACGAGGGAGCCGCCCGGCGCTGTCCTCTGCCGGGTCGGAAGGGTGGCGCGCCCTTGATGGAGCGGCCGCGGGCTGCGGGCCGTAGGCCGTGCTCCACCCGCGCCTGCCGGGGCTGCGCGCCTGGGAGACGCCCTTGCGCGGACCGCCCGCAGCACCCCGTGCGCAGTGCCCCTCTGGACCCAGCACCCGCCTTACCCGTCCTCCCTGCGCTCCCGGGGGGACGCCTTTGAGAGGACCGCCCCCAGCACCCTGTGGACCCAGTACCCCTCGGGACTGAGTACCCCGCCTTACCCGTCTTCCCTGCGCTCCTGGGGGGACGCCCTTGACTGGACCGTCCCCAGCACCCAGTGGATCAGTACTCCTCCGGAGTCAGCAGCCCGCATGCCCATCCTCCCCGCACTCCTGGGGGGATGCCCTTGAGCGGACCACCCTCAGTACCCCTCTAGACCGAATAGCCCATCTCCCCATCCTTCTCCCTGCACTCCTGGGGCGATGCCCCTAAGCGTTATTGAATCTCCCCAGCACCCAGTACTCAGTACTCCTCCGGACTCAGCACCCCGCCTTACCCATCCTCCTTGAGCTCCTGGGGAGACACCCTTGAGTGGACCACCCTGCAGCCCCTGAGTACTCAGTACCCTCTTCGGACTCGGCACCCCGCTTTGCCATCCTCCTCCCCGTGCTCGGGGGACGGCCTTGGCAGACCACCCTGCAGCACCCCACCCTACTGGTCGCTCTTCGGAGCCGGGGTAGCCCGGGTGCAGACGAAGCGCATTCTTGGGGCGGTAGCCTACTCATGCACCTCTTCGCTTGGCGGAGCTGCCGGTCAGAGGTGTGAGCTGTGTGCGAGACTCAGCAGAAAACTGAGTTTGCAGAACGGAGGAGAGATGACTCCTGGGCCCGAGGGGTCACCTCTGAGTGGCGTTCCCCTGTGCCTTGTTCTGCGGTCCTGGGCTGTGCAGCCGGGACTGGGGGCGTGCTTCCAGGCCCGCTGCTCTGAGCGGCCTCAGGACATGTGGCCTGGAATGGAGCCTCGTTTGTACAGTGGCAGGAGCTGTGACAGTCAAACCTCAGTGTTTTTGTGCAGGCACATTTCATAGGAAGACACGCAGTACTCTTCTAGTTTTGCAGAGTGGACAAGGACTGGATCTGGGAAAGTTGGAGCAAGATCAGAGTTTCCTGATGATTGAGAGCACGTTCCAGATTTCAGGGGTTTTTTTTTCCTTTGCAGCACTTTTGAGATACAGTTCGTGTGCCGTATCATTCACTCACTTAAAGTACACAATTAAATGATTTGTCTTGTGTTCGGTTACGCAGCCATCACCAGTTTAGTTACTTTCAAAAACTAATGTCAGAGCCATGAATTTCTGTAGGTTTCATTTAAATTTGCACAGTTTATTAAATACCAAACATTGTATTTATTGTATGTCTGTCACACCTACATGTACATATCAGATCTGCTTCTAACTGATCACGCTCCCCACTGCCCCATTTGAAGAAAAAATACTGTGCTCTCTACCTTTTAAACTTTTAGATAGTTTTTTTTTTATTTGGGCATAACTGCCATTATTGAGACTTATTTTGATAACTGTACACATAAATTTGTCATATGCAGTTACAGCAAATTGTACGGAGAGATGCCGGTGTCCCTTTGCCTGGTTTCCTCACATGATAACATTTTGCAGACACTAGAGTATGTTATCCCAAGCAGGTACTGGCAATGGTAATAGCCAAGACGCAGAACATTTCCCTCATCACAGGGATCCCTCCTCTTGCCTTCGTAGCCACGCCTCTTTCTTCCTGCCTCCATCTCCTTACCTCCTGGCAGCCACTAATCTGCTCTCCATTTCTATGAATTTGGCAAACGAAGCATGTTATATAAAGAGAATCATAAGGCCTGTAACCTTTTGGGATTGGCGTTTTGCGCTCAGTTCTCTGACGACGAACGCACCCTGTTGCCTTCATTTAGCTCCTTTTTATGCCTCCGGGTCTTGGATGCAACCCCATTAAAGGACATCTGAGTCGTTTCCATTCTTCAGCTGTTATGAATAAGGGTCCTAGAAGCATTCATATGCAGGTTTTTATGTGAACGTAAGTTTTTGTCTTTCTGGGATAGATCCCTAGGAGTGCAGTTACGAGGTCATATGGTGGTTGCATGTCCAGTACTTTAAGAAATAACCAGACTTTTCCATAGCGGCTGTGCCATTTTATCTTCCCACTGGTGATGTATTTGATTAGTAACTTTCTCCACATCCTCGCCAGCACTTCATGGTGTCATCTTTTTTTTTTTTTTTAAGCCGTTCTAATAGCTATGTAGTGGTATGTCCTTGTGGTTCCGGTTTGCATTTCCCTGACGGCTGCTGATACTGGACACATTTTCACGTGCTTATCTGCCGTCTGTGGTTTTGAGTGTTTTTCTCTGAATAGCCTTTTCCGTGGTTGTCTGGGTATTACGTTATACAAATGTGATTTTTCATAGTCTCTAGGTATCACCTTTATATCAGTTTAAGGCAAGTGTAGAAACCGTACCTCCCTTTACATCTCTTTACTCTCCCTCATTTCAGATGCCCTTAACTATTACCTCTGTATGTTTAGAACCACATCAGACATGTTGCAATTTTTGTGTAATCTGTCACCCATAATGAGAAGAGTCAAGAGAAGGAAATTCTATTTACCCGTGTGTTCTTTCTTGTTTCATGATGTTGAGGGATCCCTTGTTTTGTCACTTCATTTCCGTTCGGAGAATTTCGCTTAGCCGCTCGTTCAAGGCGGGTCTGCTGGTGGCGTAGTCTCTTCATGTTCCTTCGTCCTTTCATTCCTCGGGAGTGTTTCGCTGGAGGTAGGATTCTGCGTTCACGGTGATTCTCCTGCCCTTGAGCAGTGTCGTGCCACTTTCTCTCGGCCTCCGCAGTTTCTGGTGAGACATCCGCTCTTCGAGTTGTAGTTTTCAGGTTCGATTTTGGTGTGTCTTGCAGTGGATTTCTTTGTTTACTCTTTTGAGGTTCACTAAGCTCAAATCTGTAGGGTTTTGTCATTATTATTTTGAACACCTTTTCAGCCTCTCCATCTTTCTTCTCCTCTTAAGATTCTGATGACATTTCCATGTCGTCAGTAGTAGACGGCATTCGTGTTCATCATGAAGTCTGTGTTACGGTCCCACATGTCCCTGAGGCCCTGTTCATTTTTCTTCCAGTGTCTATTCCCTGTTGTTCAACTTGAGTAAATTTTTTGTTCTATCTTTGTTCACTGAGTTTTTTCGATCCCTTTCAATCTGTAGTTTAACCCATCATTTTTTAAAATTTTGGTGGTTGTATTTTTTCAGTTCTAAATTTCCCATTGGTTCCTCTTCACGTCCTTCATTTCTTTGTTGGGGCTTTTAATTTTTGTTTTGTTTTGGTTTTGTTTGTAAGCATGTTCATAGTTGCTCAAGGAAACATTTTGAAGCTGGCTCCCTTAAACTTTTTGTTAGATGATTCTAACATTTCTATCTTCTTGGTGTCTGTAAGATTGTCTTTTGGCGGGGGGGTTGGTTGAGATCATCCTGGTTCTTGTTGTGGCGAGGTGATCTTTGGTTATGTCTTGGACGTTTGGCGTGGGACATTTTGAGACTTGAATCTTAAGTGTCTGAACACAGAGAACGGGTTTCTGCTGACACTGCTGCAGGTCCGTGGGTGCTGCCTGGTTGCTACTGGGCAGGGGTGGAATGTAGGCTCCCCACCCAGCCTCCTTGGTATCTGTGGGGAGGGACTCCTTGTTATTGCTGTGTGGGTGTAAGTTCCCCATTAAGCCTTTGTGATTCAGCCCTGCCTGGGAAGGGCAGGGTGCTGCCCTGTTACTGCTGGGCACAGGCGGAATGCAGTCTTCTTCCTGGCCTCCGCTGCCCTTGCGGGGGTCACCTGGTGGGGATGGAAGTCCCTGATCTTCTCGGACACCACCCGCTGGGGTAGCGGTGGGCACAGTGTTTTCTGTACAGCTGGCTGCAGGCTGCAGCCCAGCGATGATTGTCTACAAATGTTCTGTCCTGCTCTGCAGCCCTTTTCTGGTCCTTTGGCCAGAGGGGGCAGGCTTCGTTCGCAGCTTTTTCCACGCCAGGTGGCATTTCCGGGTTGCCAGCTTCCTCAGCACCTAGTCTGGGATGTATGAAGCAGAAAGAAAATTGAGGACTTGATGCTGTGTCTTTCGGGGCGCCCAGATCGCTTCCCAGTTGGCCGCCTCCCTTCCACCTTTCGGAGTCTTATGTTTTGTTTGGTTTAAATGTAACATCTTATTTCTTCAGCTGCATTTAGTGGGAAACAGAAGTTCTTTATGTGTCCTCCTTTGTTGGTTTTTGTTGTTGTTGTTTTTTAAGATTTATTTACTTCAGCAGGGAGGGGCAGAGGGAGGGGAAGAGAGAAACCCAAGCAGACGCCATGCTGAGTGCAGAGCCCGATGTGGGGCTTGATCTCATGACCCTGATATCAGGACCTGCGTGAAAACGGAGAGTTGGATGCTTAACTGACTATGCCGCCCAGGCACCCACTGCATGTGTCTTTAAATTTTTAATAAATAGTGACAAATGGCCTTGTTTTCCATTAATACCTAATAATTTATCATATTATTTATTTATTAATACCTAATAATTTGCCACCACCCTTGAAGAATGCCTATCCAGCTCCACCCCAGATCACCGCACCGCGGCGGTCTGAGTGAGGACAGGTCAGCTTTCAGACCCACGCACTGAAGCTTGTGGGACGCTCCGACTTCGGCGGTGGAAGCGCTCTCAGTGATCAGTCAGTGACCCGCTCCACGTTAATCTGTGGTTAGGCTTACCTTGGGAACTCAAGCTTTTTAAGAGTTTTCATTAGTTGGTTTTTTCCTGCTGGTAAGCAGTAATTCTGTAGTCCTAGAACGCTCTCAGAGTGTGCACGGTGCTCTCACATTCGGACCGTGTCGCAAAAAGCGGGTGGGCAGGAGTGGGGGTGATCGCTGCCTCCACGTTCTGGCAAAGGAGCCTGAACGCAGAGCCGGTGGCGTGTTTTGAGGCTCACGCAGCCCGGGGGAGTCCCTTTGCCTGTTTGCCCTGCAGGCTTGACCGTCATTGCCACCTAGTAATGGCGCGACACCTGTGCAGTTTGAAAGTGATCGTCACCACCTCCCTGTCCTCCAGTTCGCACGTGGTGAGGCGTCACAAGTGAAACACATGGAATTCTTGGAGAGTTTCCGCCGGGCCGGGCCGAGTTCCTATCCGCGCCCTTTGTGCGCACGTCCGCGCATCACTGCCCGAGTGCGGGATGCGTCGCCCGGGAGCAACAGCTGCGGGCGTGGGGCAGACGCGGTCTTCTTGGCTCATCACAAGCATCTCAACGAGTTAGAAACCATGAAAGAAAAAGAAAAAATGTCTTCAAGATCAGTTGTGCTTTTTAAGTGATTGCCGGGCAAGACGCATGGGAAACAGTCCCTTAACGGTGCGGGCTCTTTTCCTCAGACCCATTTCCCGAGGAGCCGCCGGGCTGTCTTGGCTGGACCTTGTCTCTGCCCCGCCTCTGCCCTGCTGACGTGGCTTCGTGGCTTCGATAGCGTCAGGATCAGTTTATCTCTGCATTCTGTGCATGGGGAGGTGGCCTTGGGGAGCGTGTGTCCGCCGGGGGAAGGTCCAGGCACGATAAAGGCCTGCTCTGGGGCAGCATGCGGTTGCGTAAGGGCGGTATACAGAATCCTTAGTCAGAAATTTTCCCTTGGTTTTTGCTTATCTTAAGTGTTCTTTTTCCCAAAGGCACAGGTCTCTACCTGCATCTTGAAATTAATGAGGTACAAATGCTGTCATTTTGTGTTCTTCACTCAGACCAGTAGATCCACTCACGTTTTTCCTTAGACGTGGTGTTTTTTTCCTTAAGCAGCGCGTCCAGTTCACCCACTGCCATTTCACAGTTGGCGTTTCGCAGTACATTGGGAGGTCGTGCGGCCAGCGGCCTGACCTAGCTGTAGAGCGTCTCCCTCCCCCTCCAGAGAAGACCCACCCCCATTAGCAGGCAGGTGTCCCCTCTGCCCTCACCCCATGCAGCCACCAGCAGGCTCTCTGTCCGTACTGCTCGTTTCACGTGAGTGAAGTCATATAACCTGTTGTTTCTCGTGGCCGACTATCTTCACAGAAGGCTCTCGAGGCTCGTCTATGTCACAGCAGCATCGGCCACCCCGCCCCTTCTTACTGCCGGCCGCTGCCGCGTCACTGGCCGTACCCCCTTCCATCAGTTGGTGGGCATTTGGGTTGGTACCGTGTTCTGGCAACTATGAATGTGCACGTGAACATCCACATGCACAGGTTTGTATACACAGATGTTTATTCCTCTTGGTTAGTACCTGGGAACGAAGTGCTGAGTCACGCGGTAGCCATGTGTGTGACTTTCTGAGGACCTGCCACACCGCATTCCGGGTGGCTGCGCCAGCTGTGTTCCCACCAGCGGTGCGCGAGGGCGCCCGTTCCTCCGCGTCCTCCACAACACCTGTTTTCTCTTGGATCGTGTCTCATCTAGTAGGCGTCAAGTGGTATCTTAGAGTTTTAATTTGAAGTTCCCAAATGAATAATGATTTTAACCATCTTTTAATGTGTGTGTTGGCCATTTGTGGATCTTCTTTGGAGAGACAGCTACTCCTGTCCTGTGCTGGTCGTTTGACGTGGTTACTTTTTCTTTACTGTTGAACGGTAAGAGGGTTTTTTTAATGTATTCCATGTATAATCATGTGACTTGTAAATGTTTCTCCCTATTTTATGTTTGTGTTTTCTGTTTCTCGACGGTGTCTGCGATGATGTTCAAAGGTTTTGATATCACTGCAGTCCAATTTATCTGTTATTCGTTCGCTTATATTTTTGGTATCCTAACTAGGAACCCATTACCTGACTTAGGGCCACAAAGGCTTACTCCACCGTAACTTTGAAGTTATGAGATTCTAAGAGTCTTACCGTCCCTCAGCTCTTGCATTCAGGTCTTTGATCCATTTTGAGTTAATTTTCTATATGGTGTGAGATAGGGCCTAATTTTATGCTCTTCTTTTGTGGAACTGCGGTTGTCCCATCACATCTGTTGAAAGGACTACTTTTTGGCATCTTTGTTGAATAAAAATCTTCATCCAAACCAAAGTCAGAACATTTGGACTTTTGAAAACTCACGGTTTTCATGAAAGTGTTTGAACAATTGAGCATCTCTACCAAATGATGCTCTGTTCTTACAAGGACTCCGGAATTAGAAAGACCGAATCTGGTTCTTCCAAAATCTGGAATGTAAACCCAGTGTCTGCTCAGGTCCATCCGATCGTGGGCGTCCTTGGGTGGAGCCATCCACTGGCGAGCAGTCTTTCTGATGAGTCATGTTAAGGGGCTTTGACGGTGGCCCTGTATCCCAGTGACTGGGCAGCCCTGAGCTGCGTGTTGAATTCAGTGACTGCAAACAGCGGCGAGATAACACGGGCTGTTTGCAGCATCGTGTCGAAAGGACTGCCTTTGGCAGAACCGAAGGAATGAGGGGTTTTGTGGTTGTCAGTGTGGTACCTGTGTCACTGGGCATCACAGCGCCTCAGTAATGACAGTTAGTGGAGGTGAGACTCCTGCGTCCTTGGGGGGAGCCCAACGCAGAGATCATGGTGTGGCTCAGGAGGCCTGGATGACAGTGATGCTGGAGGGGAGACACGAGCGTTTCCCTTGGGACCTCCGTCCCAAAGAGCGGCAGTGGTGGTTTCCACCGTCCCTGTGTTGGCAGGTGCTCGGTGGACAGCCGCGCGCTGAGGGCGGGGGAGAGGGGCCGGGACAGATGGCCTGTGACTCCTGAGGGGAGAAGGTCGCAGGCCGCAGTCACATTCGAGACCCGCGGCCGGCCAGTCTTCACCCTCTGCCGGGTGAGATCGAGTTGGTGGCTCAGTTGGCTCCGGAGCGCCCCCCCCCTTGCTGTTCCTTCCGCGGCCGGTCTCCAAGCGGCAGGATGGGCCGGCGCCCTCCGTGTCTGAGGCCTCGCGCGGACTCTGAGCAGATTCGGGCCAAGAGGGAGAGCCCCATAAACAGCACCCGGGGGGGGGGTTGCACCTCAGTGATTTCGGGGGCGTCCTCGGCAGATTCAGGGCTTGGATCTCCTTCAGGAGGTGTGGACGTGGGTGCCCACTTCGAGGCACGGGCGTGAGCGAGGCGTTAGGCCAGCTCGCCTGGCCACCTGCGGCGGGGGCTGTGGCGTGGGCCTCGCTCCCCTCCCCGGCCCCTAGGCAGCCAGGATTCTTGCGGGGCTGGGGGGAGCGGCACCATGTCCCTGTCTCGGCCGACAGGGGCCCTGCCCGCAGGCGTGCTGGGGTCGCGGGCGTGGCTGGAATTGGTTCCCGGTGCTCTGGAACAGGCTGAACTCTGCACGGTCTGGTGGCTGCAGCCGCTCGTTCTAGGGCACAGCTGTGCTTGACAGAGGTACGTGTGCAATTCAGTGAGATTGTGACCAAGGTCCACTCAGAAGCAATAAGGACCCGCGCGCCCTCCCCGCCGCCACCCTTTCCCTCTCACCCTGGCCTCTCCCCTCCTCTCCAGCTGCTGCAGGGCCGGGCGGAACAGGAGGGCGGGAGTTGCATCCTGGCCCTGCACTTGACGGCCCTGGGACCTTACGGGCTTTCTTTCAAGAAGGAAAGTAAGACTCAGAAGGGCAGTCTGTGAACAGAAGAGCTCGTGCCTGCCTTCTGGGGGTTTGCGGGGTCCGTGAGGAGTCCTGACGCGTCGCAGGGCAGGTAAACGCTTCTGTTCCGGTCGCTGTGTGGACGTCCCCTCGGAACCTGTTTAGAGCGCAGCCCCTGGCCCGAGCTCAGTGCTTACGAAGCGTGGCCGTGCTGCAGGGCCGTGTCTGCCGCTCCGCGGGGTGCTGCCCAGCCCGGCCTGCCTCCCTGTCTCTGACCCACGATGCTTGCTCCTCTCTGTTCTTCCACACTTCCCTGCCCCTCTGTCTTTCCCCTGACGGACCCTCTGGCTTAGAAGGCCTCTTCCCCTTCACAGCTAACGGCCGCCTCGAGGCCTGGAAACCGCGGCTTTCCCGAAGCTCCCCTGGGCTCTTTCCTCCCGCTTGGAAGGGACGGGCCTTTCCAGGAGTTCTGTTGGCATTGTTGGTACTTCTCAAGTGCTCCGTGTTCTCTCTGCAATTTTTTTTTTTAATTCTTTCTCTCTTCTGCCTGATGATAATTATTTGAGGGTGACCAAAATATTTTCCAGTTTCTCTGTATGTTCCAGAACAGCACAGGTCCCATAACTGCTCAGTCGTTCCAGGATAGGTTAGAGAGATCTTTCTGATTTTATGGTTAAACCTAATCTGATCCTCATGAGATGATCCTGGCTGCCTTTTCTGGATTGTCGTACACACACGTAAACTCAAAGAGCATCCTATCAGTGTCGCGGGCCTCACAGCCCTCCAGCGCATCCGCGGCCGCGTCCTCCCCGCCGTGCCGTGTGCTTGGCTGGTGCGGAGAAGGTGTGGGTGGCCGCTCGCTCGGGCGGGTCCTCTGCACCCGGACCCGGGCCCTGCCGCGGAGCTCACGGCCTGCCACAGCCTGCGCCGGTTTTCCCTGCCTGATAAATCGCCCTTTCTAACTTTTCTTCTTTTTTTTGTGCAGATAGTCGTGAGAGACGTCAGGACAAGGATGTTTCACTTAAGGACTTGTGCTGCTAAGTTGAGGCCGTTGACGGCCTCACAGACTGTGAAGACATTTTCACAGAACAGACCGCCAGCAGCCAGGACGTTGGGGCAGATTCGGTGTTTCACCGCCCCCGTTGCTGCTGAGCCCTTCCTCAGCGGGACTAGCTCCAACTATGTGGAAGAAATGTACTATGCTTGGTTGGAAAACCCCAAAAGCGTACACAAGGTAAGGCTCCCGGGAGCGGATGTCTTCATGTGTTTGGAGTCTTGGCCTGATGTTGGCCGGCCATCCAGGTAAGTGCCTGTGTCCTGAGGAGCCTTCTGGAAGGTAGGCAGGCCAGCCGGCAGGTGGCACAAAATCCCACCGAGCGGAGTCCTCTGCATCGGCAGCTTGGCCGTCAGCCCGGGCCCCCAGCGACCGCCCCTCTGGAGCAGCGCTCCCCTCTCCCTTGGCGCACCGCACACTGGAGACCTGCTCCCTGGAACAGAAGGCCTGTTTGACCTGCAAGCGTCTTGAAGAGGCTCACGCACCGTTTCCGGGGCCTCCCTGAGGATGCCGTGGGTACAGACTCCGAAGACACGAGGCAGACAGAAGTGACGACCCTGCAGGATGCTCTTCTGTCCCATCTTCCTGAGAAATCTTAAAACCATCGTGGGCGAATACTGCGCAAATGGCATTTTCAATCAGTGTGCTTCTGTATTTGAAAGTAAATTCCGTGCGCGCTTCTTTCTCATTCCCCTCTGTCGCCTGTAAGGCACGTCTGCCAGAGCCCCTGTGTGCACACGTTTGCTTGATACAGGGCGTGCCTGTTGGCCGAGTTTCTTCCTAGCATTCTGGCCGGTGATGTTGGTGGGTTTTCAGGCCGGGCAGCTGGCCCGGTTACAGGAACTGGTGGGTGGGTCCCCCAGTTTCGGTCTGTGCCCCGTTTGCAGGCCGTGGGAGGTTTGGAGGAGACGGTACATGTGAGGTGCCCAGGGTCTGCACAGAGGAGCGCCCGACGGAGGCTGGCCGGCGGCAGCTGTTGCCTCAGCCTCTTCCTTCCTTGTGAATCTCGGGGTTTCGTTGTCAAAAGGCAGCTGCTTCCGCTGGGCCTCTGAGAGTGACTTTACCCTGAAATGTTCGTGACATTTAAGGTTGGATACGTTCGTGTGGCTGCTGGAGCCACTGGCCTGTCTCATCCTGGTCTGAGCCTCATTGCTCGGCAAAGGAGGGCATCCAGCCGGGTCCTTCCCCGTTCCCTTGGCAACCTGGAGGCCACGTGGCTCCCTGAGCAAGGTGAGACTTGGTTTCCTGTGAGAGTAGCTGTTTCCCTGGTCTGTAAACAAAGGGACCGTCCAGAGGTGTCCCGAGAAAACGGCCCTGCCAGCAGTACTGGCCGTTGGCCGCTCTGAACACCGGCATTGTGCACTGGGCTCTGGGCTAAAGCTCGCTGGGCCTGTCCCTCGGCCTTCTTCTCCCCACACCAGCCTGTGGAACCAGCCACGGCTTCTGTCCTCTGGGCTGTAGTAGTGCGTGGACTCCGGGCACGGTAACGTGTGCCTTTGCAGCATCCGGACTTCATTCCTGCTCCCAGAGAGCACAGCATGGGGACAGCTCCACTGACAGGCTGGGGAGGAGTGTGGGCTGCGCGGAATGGGTCCCTGGGCGCTGCCGTCAGAGTGAGCACTCAGAGACGCTGCAGAGCAACTGTGCAGGCTCTCAGGAAAGGACTTGCCAGATAGATACGAGAATCCGCGTGGGCCGCCATTCTTAGGCCAGATTTTGTGTGCTGTGGCGGGGATTCTCCAGGGGACAACCCGTCTTCTAGAAAGAGATGGGGGCAAGGCGGCATAAGTCAGGGGATGTGCCTCTCCACTGTCCCAGTCACAGGGAGTCGATTTCCTCTCCAAGCTGGGATAGGCCTCCTACCCAATGTGTCCGTGACTCTTCAGAGACACAGTCCCGAGCTTGTGTCGGATCGCGGAGGCCTCCATGACGCGGGGAAGTCCTCAGAAATCTTGACTTTACTAAGAATGCTTTGTTTGTACTTGTGTTTTAGAACACATAGTCCAAGCAGAAATGATGCACTAGATTTGAAGATGGAGATCGTTTAGCTTTCAGACCCCCCGTGTGTGCGTTATGGTGCGGTGTGGATTCCATGCCCTGAGGTCTGGTCCTGTCCTTTCCCTCCTCTTTCGGCACAGAACTTACTCATATCCGGCAGAAGCAGAACAATTTTAGCATCTCCCCTCGCTGCCCTGCTACACTCAGCTTTCCAGTTATTTTAGTTTTTTATGATATTTTCAAACAGTAGAGGGAAGAGAATAAAATGAGCCTCTGCGAGGAGACTCACGTCCAGCCTCAACAGCACTCCACAGTGTGCCAGTTTCCAGAACCTCCTCCCGCCCCGCTGTTTTTTTGCTTGTTGGTTCACTTGGGTGGGGGCCCGGGGGAGTCTTTGAAGCCAATCCAGACCTGCGTCATTTCTGCACGACTCTCACCAGCAGGAATGTGGTCTTTACCACACCTAACAGTTCACAAGATAACTCTCTGGCATCTACTTCTCAGCCTCAGCCAGCTGTGCCTCTCTTAGAAGCATATGTGCTGGTTTGGTTTGGTTTTAAGATTTTTATTTATTTACTTATTTATTAGAGAGAGAGTAAGTGAGAGAAAGCATGCGCGTGAACAGGGGAGGGAGAGGGAGAAGTGCACTCCCTGCCAATGCGGGGCTCGATCCTAGGACCCCGAGATCATGACCTGAGCCAAAGGCGGACACCCAGCCAGCTGAGCCTCCCAGGCGCCCGAGCAGCTTATTTTTGTTTAAGTCTTAGAAACACTTAGAATGAAAGCCACATCGCCCCGTCCGTATTTCAGACGTTGCGCACTGCCGGGCCCCATTTGTGTGCAGAGGCACGTCCCCCCACCCCCCGGCCACGTACACCCCGGCGGAGTGTGGTGTCAGCCCTGCGAGGGAAGACCCTGGCTTGCTCGCGGTGCTGGAGCTGGAGAGAGGCCCTCTCTGCCTCTGGCTGTCCCCGGAGCCGCAGAGCTTGCTTCCCCTCAGGCCTTCTTAGTGGCCTCAGCCCTCTTCCGAAATAGCGTCTTCCTCTTCTCGTTAACCACACCCGTTTCTGTGCCATCCGGGCTGCTCCAAGCGCAGGGACAGCTCTGGCCCCGTGTGCTCCCTGCACCCGGACGGTCTCCAGACTCAGTCCCGCGTCCTGCGGCCTGGGCCGCTCTGCCTCTCCGCTCCATGCTCGTGAGAGACAACCCCCACCCCCGTTCCGTGTAAGAGAGCCAGACGGGCGAAGAAAAAGCTCATCATCCCCAGTTCACGGTGACACGTGCCTTTTCCCCGTCGCCGTGCAGTTTTGAAGCTGCCCTGGCTGTGCCCGGAGACCTCCGTGCCGGCCTCAGCGACAGACACTCGCATAGTGCAGGCCCACAGGTACATGGTGGGATTTCGGTGATGTCGTCCCTCGGGGGCGCTTGGCTTCCCCCATCAGCAGTACCTCAGCCGCGGTGACCGGTGTGTGTGGAGGCACCCAGTAGGCGGGGTACCTTCCCTAGCGGCGGCAGGGTGCCGGTAGGGAGCCGGAGTTCACACAGCCGCAGGGTGCAGGGAACAGGAGGCGGTTTGCAGCCCAAGGCTGTGCGGTCGGAGCGCAGGGGCAAGGGGCTGCGGGGAGATGTGCTGGGGCAGGGGCCTTGTGCACACTGGCCTGGCCGCCACCTCTCAGCCCCGGGGCCGCAGGTCTGCCTCTCCTGGAGGGGGCTGTGATGAGCCAAGCCCGGAGCCGTCTGAAGGTCTGCGGGCTCTTGGCTCTGCTGCCCTTGAGGGTTGGGAAGAAGGCCTCTACGCCACGTTGTTGTGACTCCCAGGGTCAGATTCTCTTGGCACCTGCGGGGACTGTGCTGTGCGGGGACAGCCCCCCGAGGTCCTCTCTGGCAAGGTGTGAAGGGGCCGCCAGCCTTCATCTCGAGCAGAGGCTGGGAGCAGCGGTCACGGTCAGGTCGCACAGGGCAGAGCCGAGGCAGCTTTCCTTTGCTCGTGTTGAGGGGCACTAAGGTTCCGCTCGTGCGCCCGCACGGAGGGAAGGTGACAGGTCGTCTGAAGTTGTTCCCTCCCCTGTGCGGTGCTGGGCCTTCAACACGACAGTGTTGCTGTGAGCGAGGGGTACCCAGGCAGAACCTCCAATTTTAACTGCTTGCGGTAGAGACGGCTCCGCGGCAACAAGTCAGGCAGGCCCAGGCCCCAGGGCCCTGCCAGTCCCTGCCTCCCAGACACGGCGCTGGGCCAGTCGCAGCCCTGCCAGCGGACGGAGGGGTCAGAGTCACACGGTGGGACATCGGGGCGGGCACACACGGCGTTTTCAGGGAAGGCCGCGACCCAGCAGTTGGCACAATGAGGGCACATCGGGCGGGTGTGGGGACCGTCCAATGCACCCCTCTCGTGTGCAGCAGGGACACGGGACGCAGAGCCGCGCACCGTGGCTGGGCCGCTGGGCTCAGTGACCTGAACGCAGCGCAGAGCTTCTAGCACACCTTCTACGCGGGAGGAGCCCGTGTGTTGGGGGGGAGGCTGGGAAGGACAGGAGCCTCAAAGCGGCCCCCGGCGGCCCGCGAGCCACCAGTGACCACCCTCCGCTTGAGAAGCTGCCCCCGTCGGTCTGTTCGACTGAATTAGCCTGAAGCAGCCGAACCCTCACTCCAGGATGGCCGCGGGCCGCTTCCCGCCCTGGCGCTTGTGCTGGTGGCGGCGAGGAAGCACTGTCAGTACCAGGACTTAACCATGCGGTCGTTCGTTAGGTGCTGGGGTCCGACCCAAACCCGCACTCCCTCGGCCTTGCGCCAGCCTTTGCGCCCAGGGATTGGTCCGGTCCAGAGGCTGCCTTACCCACCCCCCAGGCTGGCTTTAGGTCAGGGCCCTTGGCAGGGTGCCGCCAGAGGGCGGTGGTGGCATCGGGTGACCTGCCAGGCCGAGGTGCTCCACGAGGGCAGGTAGGGCCCGGTGGACAGGAGACGGGGTGGTCAGCCCAGAAGCCAGCGGTGTGGAGTCGGTGGCTGGAGTAGAGCTCAGTGGCCCGGGGTGGAGCGTTGACCCTCAGCTCCTAGAGCAGCTCCACATGCCCTGCGGCTGCTGGGTACGGTGAGGTGTGCGGGTACAGGGGTGTGTCCCTCCACTTGTTGCGAGGATCTGGTACACACGCGGCTGGAGCGGCTTCCCCGGCCCTGCCCAGCCCGCAGGAGGCAGGCTCGTCGCCGCTGTGCGCTCGTGTGCCTGGGCCCTGAGGCCGCGCACTCCGGCTGGCCGCCACGTCAGACACACCCAGGGCCTTCAGGAGGGTGACAGGGCTCGGGGTGGCGTGTCTGCCGCCCCTCTGACACTGAAGCGCTCCGTGAACGGCCGGGAACCTGGCCCTGAGGCGCCGTGACCTGCTGACAGTGAGTAACTGAGGGCAGAGTGCGTTTGCCTCCCCGCCCGCTCCCACGTCCGCCGCGCTCACCAGCGCCAGCGCCCTTTCCAGGTGGGGACCCGCCTCTGCATTCCGGAGGCCGCGGGTGTCTACAGCTGACACCCCACCTGGCACCACGCCCGACACAGCACCTGCCTCCCACCCCCGACCCCCTGCCCGGGCACCACAGCAGACTTGTCGGGCTCTTCGCCCTGTGGCGGAGCCGGAACCTGTCCGGATTTGACTCGGGTGTGCTGAGCACCTGCTGTGTGCAAAGCCTGGAGTAGCTTCCTAAGGGACGTGTGTGTGGCTTTCGAAGGGGTTCCTCTGCTTAGAGTGGAGACAGGGTGTGACGGCCAGGAGAGCCCCTTGTGGTTGCGGGAGGTCTGGGGGTGTGAGGGTGATGGCTTTGGAAACAGAGCTTTGCAGACTATAGGTGGATGTTTTTGTTTATCTGAAATTCATAGTAAGAATTCTGGTGTCTTTTGGGGGGGGGTTGTTTTTGTTTTTGTTTTTGTTTTTGTTTTCTGGTGTGTTTTGGACCAGAATACTCTACCTGTTTATACTCAAAACCTACTGTGTTTTGGTGAGGTCATTTCAGCAACAAGTGATGGTCTCGGCCTCCCTCGTGGGAGGGGGTGGCAGGCCCCCACCTCCGCTGATGGCTGTCCGCTCTTCCCGTGTAGCCTGTGGCCTGGCTGCGGCCAGCTCTCCAGTCCTGTCTCTACCAAGTCACCCTGTCCTGCAGGGCTCACGGCACTGGCTGCCCCTGAGGTGCCATCTTCTTCCACGTCCGCCGCATGCTGCTCCAAAGTCCCACGCTCGCTCATGTCCCTGCCTTTCCGGAGAGAGGGGCTCCTGGTGGTTGTCCACCTGTCCCCAAACCTGAAAGCCAGCTGCATGGAGGCGGCCTCAAGCGGGTTTCCCTGGGACTGAACTGTCCAAGAGCACTGCCGGGGTACATCGTGGGTGCTTTTGGGAAGATCGTTCCCGTGCGGGCAGAACGTCACTGGAAGCCTCCCGTCCTGCTAGACTCCCCAGGGCAGGTGCCTTCTCTCGTCCTCCCTTCAGGCCACCGCTCCCTCTCCAGCGCAGCGGTGGACAGAAGACGGAGTGTCCGTTAATAGCCACTGCTAGGTTCAAGGGCAGGCAGCGGGACAGAGCATTTCCTTGGTGGGTTAGTTGTGCACCAGCGGCAGATAGAGAGGTTGGCGACGGGGTGTCTGGACCCTCGGCGTGAGTCTGATGGCTCGGGGCTTGTGTCGCACGGCTGTGTGGCGGGGCTGGGTCTGACACAGAAGGCCACCCTCTGGGCCCAAGTACTGCAGCCCCAGACCGCAGCCAGGGTCGGCGGTGCCTTGTTGGTCGAGCGCGTTCCAGAGACGGGGCCGGACGTGCTGCTGGCATCTGCGCTGAGAGGTCACCCCGCCGGCCGGTCCCTGGGCTTCCTTCCCTGTCTGCTTTGTCGCCGCAGTTACTGCTCAAGCACAGGTCATCACGCCACAGGGTTGAGGTGTCCAGAGAAGAGGAGCGAGTTTGGCTCAGAGAGGAAGGCACGTGGGCCGCTTGCACATGCACACGTGCACGCAGGGTTTTTCTCAGTGAGACACCCGGGGCCACTCACCGCGATGGTACAACGGCCTCACATTGCCAGGCTCAAGGAGCAGACGGGCAGGGATAGCCGTCGTCTTCTGGAAGCTTCCTCCTCTCAGAGGGAGGGGCTCCCCTGACTGGCCCCTCGCGGTCACCACTCCACTGAGTGCGGCAGCGGCGAGCAGGCAGGTCTGAGAACCTGCTGCCGAGGTGTGTGCCGGCGAGGGCTGCGCTGCTCCGACAGGAAGCCCTCTCCGGGCGGTGCCGAGGCCCCGTGTTCCCCCGTGTTGTGGGGCCAGGGGTGAGGGACAGAGGGAGGCAGGGAGACAGAGGCTCCTTGGGGAGCGGAAACCGCCGGAAGGATGGGAGCGGGTGTGTGGGGTGGAGAGGCCGCCGCCAAAACGTGACCGGCTTGCAGAGACTTTCCAGCCAGCTCTGGTGAGGGCTGACGGACGTTGAAATGTGCCCATCTCAGGTTGCGGGGCGGTGGGTGTGCAAGCGAACAGATAAGCCGCCCCGGACCCTGCTTGCAGAGATCTGCGTGTGAAAGCCTCCCGGGTCTTGGTGGCAGGGGGCTCGCTGCTTCTGTGGGGACAGCTCACCGAGGGCAGGTGCCCAGCCTGGCCGGGGGTGGGGTTGAGTGACAGAAGCGGGCGCCGCATTCCTGCCGCTGTCCTCCTGCTGACTCCCTCCTCTGCAGGACTGGTGTGAACCAGTTTCTTCTGCCTCCAGCACCAGCTGTGTGTGTTTGTCCTCAGCCAATTGAAAATCACCTGGAGTTTTATTCCGAGCACAAAAGAAGGTCAGAGGGAGGAGGCCCGATGGTGGCGATTGCCCCCCCCACCCTCACTTTCCAGGGCGGGCTGGATGGGGCCCCTGCAGCTGTTGTCTCCTGGCGGTGCCCTCCACGTCTGCTGGAGAGGCCTTTCATTTCTGCATTTCCTCGGCAGGGTGGGCGGGTGAGCCATGCTGTTAATGGTAGGGCTGCCCACTGTCCCGTGTCCCTGTGGCCATCCTTGTGGCCTGGCTGTCCCAGCGCCCTGGGCAGCACGCCACTGGCTTTTAAGCCTCACTACCACCTCGGAGGGGCTCCTTCTGGACCAAGCCCTTGGTCACTGGAGGCCTGGACGGAGGCCAGGGAGAGCCCTGGGCCAGAGCCACTCCCCAGATGCAGGGGCTCACTCAGATGTGCTGCACAAGCCCCACAGGGTCAAAAGGATGTGGGGGTCCAGTGTGTTAGCTCGTTGTGTGCTTGTCCTGAACCAGGTGGGAGCTGGGGGGCAGCCTTCCCTTCCCTTCCCCCATTCAGGAGGCCTCTCTTTCCCTCCAGTAACGACGGCAGCTGTCTTCCCGGGTGGACACGCTTTCACCCGTGTCACAGGCAGGCCAGGCTGGCGGGGGAGGGGGGCGGGGATGGCCTGGGCCCCCGGGTCCTGGATCGTAGTGGGTGCCCCAGCTGTCAAGTTTCGTGCGGCACAGGGGGCTGTACGTCGGCATGAAGGCAGGTGCCAGGAGAGAGCCCCGCGGCCCGTCTACCATCAGCTGACACGCTGCAAATGAGCTGGAAAAGTAAAAGCAGCGAAAGCTTGACTAACGAGTTAAAACGTTTTACAATTGTTATCCGGACACAAAGGCACATAAAGTGTGCAACTCAGTATTGGACGGTCATCCCACTAATGGTTTGATTTTTGAGAACGACCTTTTCTGAATACAAAAGGAGGAAGTTCTTCTCGTAGAATGATCTAAACGTTTTTCCCGGCTCCCTCCAAAGCAGTTATGGGGAGAGACCAGACTGCCCCACGGGAGGCAGTGTGCCAGGCCTGTGCTGGTGACAGGCTTGTGACCCATCACTCGGGCCCCGAACAGCTGAACAGAGCCCGCCTGAGAAAGCGAGAAGGCGGTGAGGACCCGCGCCGTGGCGTCAGTCGCATCCGGTCCACCGGTGCGGTGCCCACCGAGCCCCTGCCCAGCTGCTCCGGATGGCGTCCCGGTGGCTCGTCCTGGGACGGCGAGCGCAGAAGTCAGCAAGGTTGGTCCCGGGTCTAAATCGTACTCTTGGAGGAACCTCAGACACTGAGGGAAGACACGTCTTCCTGTGTCCAAACTTGCTGGTTTCCCGTAGTGCTCTTCCTGGAGGAAAGTTCCTCAGCCTTCATCTGTCTGAGCTCAGAAACACATTTTTGAGACCTCACATCTTTGCATGAGGTGACAAACTGCCGTAGTTCGCGGTGTTTCTGTAAATCGCAAATGGGACCTTCCGAGCACGGAATACCGAGGACAGAAGGACAGACGGAACCAGGATCATGATAGCATGTGGCAGTTGGGAGCAGCGGTCACCCCGGGGATGCTCTCACTGCCGACGGGTTACGGTCTGGGTGTCCTTAACCGGGTGTTTCGATCTTGACGGCAGACCTGTGAGGGTTATTCGGGGCTGTCCTCCCCTCACGGGACGGAGCACAGGAAGTTGAGTGACTCACCCACGTGTCGGAGCTGAGATCCCAAGTTCTATCCCCGAGCACGTGCCCCCGGTGGCTCCGAAGGGGCCCTCCTGAGTTAGGGGCGAGGCTACCTCCCCAGCGGCCAGTGAGGGAGCACGGCAGCCTCCCACATTCGAGCCCTGCACGCCTTCCAGGGGCCTCATTCTGTTTTGCGCTTGGGAACACAAGCACGAGCAAGGCCAGCCCAGGCCCCCCGACACTGCGCCCAGCCTCTGGGTTTGGAGAGACACTTGGAAGGCTTGGTCCCCCTCAGGCAGTCCTGTCGGGGCAGCTGCAGACCCGCAGACAAGGGCCAGGAGTGCCGGGCTTCCAGATAGCTGGGCCGGGGCAAATGGGCTAGGAAGGTCTCTGTTCCCCTGCACCCCGGCTGCCCACCGCGCAAGCAGTCGGTATGGCACCGGAGTGCTGCGGCCTTGGGCCTGTGGGGTTTCAATGGCAGGGCCGCCTCGCATCGTGTGCATTTTAGGGCCGGGGGAAAGGGGGCATCCCGGGGGCCCCACCCTGCAGGGGTGCAGTCAGGCTGTCCGATTAGGAGTGAGTCGGCCCAGCCAGCCTGCCGGTGGGCGGATGTAACCGGGACGGGGCTTGCCTGCCAGGAACACTGCTCTTTGGGGCTAAAAATGACTCCTACATCCTAGGTGAGCCCTGGGGTAACGCGAGTTCCTTCTTTGTCTTTAGTCGTGGGACATTTTTTTCCGAAACACCAATGCTGGAGCGCCGCCGGGCACCGCCTACCAGAGCCCGCTCCCCCTGAGCCCGGGCTCCCTGTCTGCCATGGCGCGAGCGCAGCCGCTGGTGGACGCACAGCCCAACGTGGACAAGCTGGTGGAGGACCACCTGGCCGTGCAGTCTCTCATCAGAGCCTACCAGGTAAGGCTGCGCCTGCCGGCTATCAGTGCCCCAGTGGCGTGTCCTGGAGCCAGCGTGCTGTCCCTGCCCGGGAGCCCAGGGAGGCAGAAACAGACCATGCCCGGAGTCGAGGAGCCAGGGACAGCCAGCCTGCCCCTGCTCGAGCACGTCCTTGCCACCCGTAGCCCCTGCCCTGCAGATAGCTCCCGTTTCTTTCCATAAGTTGACAAGAAAAATTCGTGGGCAGGGAAAAGCGGTCCTTGCCAGGGTCTCGAGGGGGCTGCTGCTCACCGGGAGGGAGCAGGGACTGGCAGGGGTGCGCCCCCTTCTCAGTCGCCAGCGCCCACATACGACAAGAGGAAACGAACCTGTGGAGTTTGGGACAGAAGCAGAGCCCGTGGGTGCGTGAGCAGGGGTGAGGGGCAGGCTGGTGCCCGGAGCCTTGCAGTTAGCAGTCCGTGCCATCAGAGGCTAGAGGGCAGGACACGCGGGGCCCCCCCGACCTCTCTCCACCCGGCAGGGAAGAGCCCAGAATTCAGACCGGAACGCCGGTTCTGAGAGAAGCTCTGAGGACAGGAGGAGAAAACAGGCCTGGGGGGTCCCTTCCAGGGCCCCGGGGCACCTGGGCTCCCCTGCCGCCACCTCTTCCGTGGATCACATGGAGTTCTTGTCTCTTCTGGGCGCACTTCCAGGAGACTCCACGGATCAGGGCAGGTGGCACGGGGCCGGGCAGTGGGTCCTGGTGAGTCGACAGACACCCCGAGCCACGTGGCCGGCACGGCCCTGTGCTCTGGAGTGTTGTTCAGTGGGCGTTTCTGGAGGAAGGAGGCGCATTTGGTGGCTTCTGACCGTTGCCTGGCTCGTGTAGCCTCGTTAACGTCCCGCAGTCCCAGGTCCCCCTCAGCAGCCACCCGCTCTCACGCTGCCAGCGGAGTCCCGGGTCGGGTGGCCGACGCTTGACTTGGGCGGGGTTGTCTCCCTCTTTTTTCTTAGTTCAGATCAGGTGCTGAAGCCTCTGTGCCCCTCAGCGCGGCCTGCGCTCCCGTCCTTGGGGGCACTGGTGTGCGAGCTGCGTGGCCCCACTCAGGCCGGCGTCAGCCCCCAGCGGGCCCCGCTTGGTTTATCCAGGGAAACTCAAGGATCCCCCGAACTGCCAAGTTCACTGTGACCCGAGTTTATCTCTGTGTACAAGCACAAGAGCACTTTCACGATAAAATATCCGAGGCTTTTTTTTAACTGATTTTGTTATTTTGGGTTAAGTTTTGACCAAGTGTGACTTTTCCCCCCCCACAGCCCGCGGGTCCTGCTTAACCACTGCTTGTGTTATTGCTTCCAGGTCAGGGGTCACCACATTGCAAAACTTGATCCTCTCGGAATTAGTTGTGTAAATTTTGATGATGCTCCGGTAACTGTTTCTTCAAACGTGGGTGAGAATTGATCTGTAAACGCTAATTTTAATGTAATTTTACTTTTTTTTACCCCTTCCCTCTTTTTTTTCTCCTGTCCTTTTGTGTGTGTCCCCCTCCCTCGCTGGCCCGTCCGTAGATACGAGGGCACCATGTAGCGCAGCTGGACCCCCTGGGGATTTTGGACGCCGATCTGGACTCGTCCGTGCCCGCTGACATTATCTCCTCCACAGACAAACTTGGTGAGGGTCTGGGAGCGGCCAGCGCCGCGCTGCTTAGCTGCACCAAGTCACAGCTGTGACGGCCAGGACGTCCTCAGACGGAAGGGAGAGGCTCTTAAGTTTCCTTCATTCTGATCACTTGAAATTTAGCGGGTTTGGGGCAAGTTACTTTTATCCCAGCTTTTCACCCAGACTCTGTGAGCTCAATTGTCTAAGTCTCAAAATTGGAGAGTACGATTCGGGGCAGACCTGGTTTGTGGCACTGAGAGATGACCTCCCGGGCAGGTGGGTCACGTGATGTGCCAGAGGCCGGCTTTGCTGGCTCGGTTTCCAAATCCCAGTGTGGCACGGCCTCTGCCCGACGCGGCCTCGCTCCAGACTGTCGTTGCGTGAGGTGCTCTTGGCGCACGGCACGGCCTGCCTTTAATGGGCGAGTTCCAGAGTGCACTGTGCACTGGGTGTCGATTCCCAAACGCTGGTGATCACACTGAGGAAGGAAACTTTGGAAGGCATCCCGGCGCGCGGGGAGGTGTGTGGCGCTCGGGCAGTTGCTGCCCCGCGTCCCCGCTACCTCCTCTGCCACCGCGAAGCACATACAGGCGCGGCTGGGCTCACCCTGCTGTTGCTTTCTCAAGTTAATCTGCTCTCGGTCACCGTGCCGCTAACCTGTGCTGAGATGACTGATCCGGAAATGGCCAGGTGTCCACCAGACGCACCGTGCATGCTAATAAAACTCACGATTGCCTACCTGCCTAATGCTGCTCTCTGGGAGGGGACAGAACTCGCCTCCTCGAGCACTGGTCTCTAACCTTCTGTGACACCCCAGCACCCCGTAGACGTTGCTGGGCTGTGGTATGGGGGGTCAGGCTCCAGCCAGGTAAGGCGAGGTTTCAGACAGCGTCGGCTCCAGGGTCCGTGTTAGCTAGCGGTCTGTCCCTGCCATCTTCACTAGAGGAACACTGCCGGGGGCTGCCGGGGCTGCGTCCCCTCGCTTCCTCCTCCCTGCGCAGCCCCAGCAGCACCCCAGCCCCACGCGACCTGTGCTCGCCTGTCCTGAAGCCCCTCGGCGCCCCCCCAGGTGTTGACGCTTGGGGCCTCTCTCCAGAGAGGGGTGAGGGCCTCCGGCACCACGACACCGCGAGGCATTCCGACAGGAAGGGGGGGGCACAGCAGGTAGGGGGCGGCCTGTCCTGCCCCGAACTGCAGCGCCACTGTGGTGGGCGCCGCTCTGGTGGTCCTGCGCTCTCACTTGAACTCCAGGGAGCGGGGTATGAAGCTCTGCTCTGTCCCACGTTGAGACTAGTCAGGGCAGGACAGACCCGCAGCCCGCAGGCGCCGGCAGAGTTGCTCAGAGGTCCCCCGACGCTCCCAGCTCGTGCAGGCTGGGATGCCCGGCCGTGCGCCAGTGTCCCTGTCCCGGCGCTGGTCAAGGGCAGAGGCAGGAGTGGGAGCAGGGCCTCTGTCATGCTTCCCACTTCGCTCCCGGCCACCGCGGCCTCACTCTCGTAGAGTAGTGTCCCCGAGCGTTTGTGGTGCACCCAGACAGCCACACGGACGTGGCCCCAGAGCCCCCTGGGCTCCTTTGAGGAAGAGATGCTGCCTCTCCTGGCCAGGAGCCCTTCAGAACCGCCAGGAGCAAGTCAGGGGGCAGCCCCTGCTCTGCAGAGGAAAGTGCAGTTAGTTTCGTCCTGAGAATTTGACATGGTTGCGATGAGTTCTTTCTTGAGGTGTAAAAAATGGAACTAGTGAACCTGCAGGAAAGTTAGCTTGAGTTGTGTCACCTTTGGTGCATGCACGTCTTCAGGAAAACAGCTGGCCCGGCGCGCCCGCTGCTCGTGCATATGGGCACTTCTGGGTGCTTCCATGCCCCTTTCCTCCTCCAGGCCACGGGCCTGGCCTCAGAGCCAGCTCCCTGGCAGGAACCCTGGCTCAGGATGTGTCGCGCTTCCTCGTCTGTAAGGCTGTTTGAGAATTGAACTCCTTAGAACAGGGCCTGGAGCTTCCCAAGCTCCACAGAGCTGTGAGCTAGTGCGATTATGAACAGTCTTTTGAGCTAGGTGGCTGCCAGGTCGTCTGGTAACGAGGTGAATTCAGAAACCGAGGGACGGAGCAAGCAGCCTGGGGCCACCCAGAGTTGGTTTTGGTGAGGGAGCCCCGGAGCTGGGGCTAGAGCAGGGTAGCCTGTGTGTCTGCGTGGAGCCTGGGTCCCCCTCGTGCCTCCTCTGGGCTGACCTCCCCTTCTCCCTGCGGGTGCAGGCACAGTTTCTCCATCCTCTTGTGGGGAGCCCAGGCTCAGGAGGTGCTCGCTCCGCACACGTCCGAAAGCATGCATGTGCTGCTGGAGAAGCATGTGGGTGGGGGTCAGCAGTGGGCAGGCGTGTGAGCCCAGGGCTAGGCGGCCGGCTGTCTCCAGGGCCGCGGATGCTGGTCTGCAGTGCGAGCAGGGCTGTGCGCTCCCAGCTGTTTATGTGAAGTAGGTTGTGTGAAGTAGTTACCGTTAAGTTCTCGGCCTTTCACTGGTTTGGAGAGGGTTGGGAATTGCAGACCTAGAGTCCCTACCCTGACGTCACACGCGTCCTCCTGGCCCCCGAAGTAATGGATGGAGAGAGAACTCACGGGCAGGCTCTTACCTGTCACAGCAGACTCGGCGGGTGTACAGGGTGGGATGCTGGGGTCACCAGCAGATGCACACGCAGAGATCCCGCCTGCCGCCAGTGTGGCAGAAACCTCGAGGACTGATGACTGTAGTTGAGATTTTAAGTTTAAACCAGCGTTTGTACAGTTTCTCAACTGGCCCATGATTGGGTGGATGATCACTAGCAATGGGGCGCCTTTTTCCCAGGATGTGTGTTGTCAGTAGCCAGGTTCCGACTGGGCCCCAGACACGCGGCCTCGGATCTGTACCCTGTTTTCCTGTCAAACCCGCACCCGTGGAGGGGGGTGGGGAGCACGGACTCGAGATGCCTGGGCACACATTCCTCCTTGCATCCCTCAGGAGGTCCAGACAGGTTCGGGTTTCCTAGCAAGGCCTACCTGGTTGGCCCTAAATTAGGGTCAGGGTATGGGTCTCGATGGAAAGCTCCAGACAGAGTCCTGCAGGGTCGGGGTCATTGCTGTATTCACCACAGACTGGATGTAATCATTCCTGTGTCGTGTGCAGGCAGGCACACTCGTTTTGCTCGCATGGGAGGGAGCTGAGCCACCACCACCCTTCACTGGTCTGGGACGTGCAGAAAGGTCCCATTGACCTGCCGTCCGTGTCCCGCATTCACGTGTGGCACGTGAATTAGACTCCAGCTTTGATGTCCCGGCGTTTGCGGTCTGGGTAGATGCGTGCTGCACCACGGTGACAGAGGTCACGGCCCTTTAGTGTGATGTGAGGTTTCCACACACAGGGGAGCCTGGAACAAATTCTGTAGATCACAGGGAGGAAACCCGGGTGCCCCGGGACACCGAGGAGCTCCAGGAGCTCGCTCTGTGGCCACGCTGGCTCTCCTTTGCTGGTCTGGGGCTCCTGGTCAAGTTCACTTCCCGAGGCACCTCTGTCACTGTGAGTGCCGTGTCTGGGTAACGACGGCGTGCACACCTTCACGCTCACTGTCCTCTGAGCTGTCGGGCCGTCGTCCCATTGCAGCACCGTGGCGGTTAACCTTTAAGAGTGAGGAGTCCGGAATGTGGTGAGAGTTACCAAAACAAGACGCAGAGACAGGAAGTGAGCAAGTACTGTTGGAGAAATGGGGCCAATGGGTGTGCTGGGCACAGGGCTGCCACAAAGTTGTAAATACCTAAAACTCGTTAAAAAACAAAAAACTGAACAGGAAAAAAGCAGAAAAGCTCCGTATCTGTGAAGCACAATAGAACAAGGTGTGCCTGTGGCACGGGGCTGATTCAGAAGCCAAAAATCCCAGCACCGCTCTGACCACGTCTGTGGGTTAGCTTGTTCCGGCACGGCCAGGGCTGTGCTGTCCTGCTGTCCTTCTAGAGCACTCCGTGTCCGCCACAGCCACTTCTGCTCCCTTGACGTCTGGGGAGAATAACCGAAAATAGAGTTGATCGTTAGCTTTCCTAATTTTGGAGCAACACGGAGCAGTTCACTTGGCATCTGTGAGCTGCCGTGTGCTGGGGGTCAGGCTCGTGCTGAGCTAAGGTCACAGGGGTCATGTCGTGCGGAGGCGTCCTCCCTGACGCCTAGGCAGCCCGGGGCCACTGTGGTCGAATCCTACCCGCTCGTGTCTCCCGCAGTGTCGTGTGCACATCAGGAAGGAACGTGGGGGTTGTGGGGACCCCCGTGTCCTCTCTGCAGACGACACACGCGCACTGGTTGTTCCCGTCTCCTGTTAGTTCTGCCAGGAAGTACAGATGAGAATGAAAGCATCCGCCAGTACCCGGAGTGAACGGACGTCAGCATTTCAAGACAATCCACGGGTGGCCTGGAGACTCTCTAACGGGCTTGCTGGAGGTTCCTGTTGGGGCGGGGCGCGGTCCTTTGTCTTGGCTCTGAGGATTGAAGGAGAAAAAGGAACATTCTTTCTTCTTGCTCTTAAGCAAAGCGTCCAGACTTCTGTGCAGAACTTGGATGATCTGTCGTCTTAAGAGCCACCCGCTCTGCGGTCCTTGCTGTGTGCTGCTGTCCCCACGGGAGAGGGGGCGGGCTTGCCCACACAGAGCAGGGGACTCTGCACTCCTGGCGGCCATGAGCGTGCCCCCCACCGCTCAGCCGCCAGTCCTTGCGTGCCCTGCCACCACGCCCCTCTCCGACCCCAGCCCCCGGGCTCGTGCTGCCGAGGCACCAGGGACAGGAGAAGGAAAGTGCTTTGTGTGCCCAGATGGACACCCTGGCTTTCACCCGTGACCCAGAAGGCATCCAGGAATGGTACAGGGCCCTGAAACGTCTGCCGCAGGAGGACCACGGGCAGCCCTCGGGCGGTCCTGCTGAGCTGAGCTCTCTCCTGGTTCTGCCTTGTCACTGAGGGGGTACTAAGGACCCAGCTCTGTCCTTCGGAACCCATGAGAATCCAGACGGGGTTAGGGTCTAGTCCATACCCGCCGCTTTGATTCTGAGGACGGTCTGCTAGAAATTAGGCCTTTCCGTTTTTGTCCCCTGGTTTTGTCACCCCGAAGTGGGCTAGGTGGGGTGGGTTCGATTCCCCAGGAGAGCGCTGTGTCAGCCCTTTCTTCAGGACGGGGAGGCAAGGAGGTGTTCCCCGTGCAGGAAGCGGCCTTTCCCTCCTTTGGGCTCACCTCATTCCAGCTGTTTCTGAGCAGCTCCCACATGTACCCAGTCGCTGTCGGCCCCCCAAGCCCCACCCTGTTCCCCTGCAGTGTCTGTCTGTGTGGCGGTGTCTGTCCCCCCCCCCCCCCCCGTGACCACGGTGACGGTGCAGGGTTGGGATGTCCGGGTCTTGAACTAACTCTCGCTGTCTTTTTCCTTCTGCGCTCACCCATGCCACCTCACTCTGCCTCTCAGACCTTGCAGTGTTCAAGGAACGACTCCGAATGCTAACCGTAGGAGGTAGGAAAATAACGCGCCCTTCACCTTTCCGGAGCCGAGGACCTCATTTGAGCAGGATGTGCAACTTTTCCCAGCATGCCATTTGGGGAAAGTTGACTGTTAATTGTCCTCACGTGCGTTGTCCTGTCACTCCGCTGTCACCCAGCAGGGGGCGCCACTTCCGTGTCATTTCTGTTCCCGTCCATTCTCACCTCCCGTGTGTCTCGCCGCTGCTTTGCTGAGCTTATCTCCGGTGCAGGCCGCCTGGAGCTCCTGCCCAGCCGGCGGGGGCGGAGGCCACACGGTGTCTGCATGTGGGCACACCCTTTCCTCCACCTTCCGTGCTGTGCCTTCGACGGGGCTCTGGATTCTTTCTGGTTCTGTTTCCGGGGCATTTGGGCCGAGATTCTCTGTTGCTCTTCCCATGTTTGAAGGAAGTACGGATAGAAACTTACTTTATGAAGTAAGGAATCCTCAGTGACCCGTGGTTCTGGGCAAAACACTTTGAAGAATCCAGAGTGAGGGCTGGGGTCCATGTGCCTGTTGTCACGCCCCGGTGGCCAGTCTTCCATGCCAGGCGGCCCTGAGCCAGGCGGCCTCTTTTCCCTCCATCTCACCATCGCTGTGAGACCCCAGTTCTGATGACACTTTTTGTTTCGCGATCATTGTGGATTCATATGCAGTTGTGAGAATTCGCAGGGATCCTCGTGCCTTGAGGCCGGTCCCATGGTGGTGACATCTTGTAAACCATAGCGCATCCCACCGGGGTGCTAGCCAGGCGGGTCGGGCCTTCCTGTAGCCTTCCTTAGCCACACCCGCCTCCCCTCCATCCTCCTCCCGGTCAGCCCCGGCAAGCACGATCCTGGGCTCTGTTTCTGGAGCATTTTTGGCAGTGCAAGGACGTTATGCAGATGGGACCACAGTGTGTAACATTTGGGAATTGGCAGTTTTCCATCAACCCAATTTTTCTGGGGTTCAAGCCAGGTGGGTTTGTAACACTAGTTTGTCCCTTCTTGCTGAGCAGAATCCTCTCCGTGGGTGTCCCACCCGTCGCTGTTCACTCAAGGACCTTGGCATTGTTCCCATTCTTTGGCTAATAGGGTCTTTTGCTGGGCAAAATTCTAAATTCTGATGGAGTCTGGTTTGTCAGTTTTCCCTTTTATGGATTGTGCTTTTGTTGCCAAACCTAAGAATCCAATGATTTTCGTCTACGTATTTTTCTTCTTCTTTTTTTTAAGATGTATTTATTTATTTTAGAGGGAGAGTGTACGTGGGGGGAGGGGCAGAGGGAGAGAGAAGATCCACACTGAGTGCAGAGCCCATAGCCCGACGGCGGACTCCGTCTCACAACTCGGAGATCGTGACCTCAGCTGAAATCCCGCTGTCCACTTACCCTTCTCAGCCACCCAGGCACCCCTCTATGTATTTTTCTAATGGTTCTCCAGTTTTGCATTTTACATTTAAATCTATGATCCATTTTGAGTTAATTTCTGTATAAAACCTGAATTTGAGGTCGAGGGGGGTTTTTTATTGGTTTGGGGGGAGTTTTTTTGGCTGTGGATGTCCAGTTGCCCCAACACCTGGAAACTTTGTCTTCCCTCTGTCGAATTGCTTTTGCGTTTTTGTCAAGAGTCAGTTGGATTGACTCGCACCAATCTGTTCCTGGATTCTCGATCCTTTCCTATAGTCTCTGTATCTGTTCCCCAACCACTATAACTCTCTTGGTTCCGTAACTGCTGAGCTTTATTTTCCTGCTTCGGAACTGTTGTGGCTGTTCTAGGGCCTTTCTCTTTCCGACGAGTTTGAGAGAAGGCTTGTCTGTTCACACAACAAGTTGCTGACATTTTGGTGACAGCAGTGCTAAATCTACAGATCCTTTTAAGAGAACTGGCGTGTTTACTCCATTGCCTCCCAGTCCATGAACGTAGTATGCCTCTCTGTTTATTTAGATCGTTTTTTATTTCTTTCACCAGTTTTTTGTAGTTTTCAATGTGTAAGTCCTGAAAGTGTCATGTTAGATTTATACCCAAGATTCTTTTTCTTTTTAATTTTAGTGTCTACATATCATTACTAATATCTAGAAATACAGTGGATTTTTGTGTTCATGTTGTATCCTGTGGCCTTACTGAGCTCACTACTCTAGGACTTTTTTTTTTTTTTTTTTGGTAGGTTCTGTAGAATTTTCTGTGTAGACAATCATGTCATCGAACAAGAGGAACAATTACTTCTTCCTTTTTAACCTGTGTTCCTGTCATTCCCTTTGCATCCCTAATTGCCCTGGCGAGAATCTTGAACACTGTTGAGTAAGAGTGCTGAGAATGCACATCTTTACCTTGTTTCTGGTCTTAGGGGGAAACTTCTCAGTCTTTCATCACCAATTTAGTATTAGCTATAGGTTTTTTTTATAGATGTTCTTTATCAAGTTGACAAAGTTCCCTTCATTCATATTTTTTTGCTGTTTTTTATTTTGAAGAAGTGTGAAAATGTTCTGCATCTGTTGACACAGATGATTTTTCTTTAATGTGATAGTATGGCGGATTACACGGATTGATTTTCAAATATTGAACCAACCTTGTATCACTGGAATAAACTTCACTTGGTCATGGTACTGAATTCTTTTTAAATATTGCTGCAACTACATATTTCCTGCATCTATATTAATGAGGGACGTTGCTCTGTAATTTTCTTTTTTCATCTGTCTTTGCCATTCATGTCAAGGTAGTTCTAGCCTCATAAAATGAGTTATTGTGGTTGGGTTTTTTTTTTCCTTCTTTGTTTTCTGTGTTGAAAAAGATTATGTGGAGCTGGTGTTAATTATTCTTGAAGCATTTGGTAGACTTCTTCAACAAGACCACACGGATGTTTCTTTTTCAGAAGCTTTTTATTTAGAAATTCAATGTCCTTAATGGTTGCAGAGCTATTGCAAATTGTTTCGTACTGGGTCGAGTAAGGGCCGTTTGTATTGTTCTCCGAATGCTGTGTTTCATCTGACTTGTCAAGTGTGCTTACAGAGAGTGGTTCATAGGATTCCCTTAGTATCTTGTTGATATCTGCGTGGTCTGTATTGCTATCCTGTTTTGTTCCTGATACTTATAATTTGTGTCTCTGTCAGTGTTTTGTTTTGTTTAAGATTTTATTTAGAAAGAGGGAGAGAGCGAGCCCGCATGTCTGTTGCGTGTGTGGGGGGAGGGGCAGAGGGAGAAGGCGACTTCCGAGTGGACTCCGTGATGAGCATGGAGCCTGACCCAGAGCTGGTCTCACGACCTCGGGAGCATGGCCTGAGCTGAAGCCAAGAGTCAGCCATTTACGTGAGCCACTCGGGCACCCGGAGACTTTGCCTCTTCTGTAATGTGTGTGTGTTTACAGCTGAGATTGCTCTCTGGGAACTGCTGTAGCTGTGACACAGAATTTGGTATCATATTTTCACTTTCGTTCAGTGCAGCGTGGTGACACCCTGTGATACTTCTTCCGTCATTTATGGATCGTTCAGGAGTGTGTGGTTTCATTTCCAGTAACTTGGAGATTTTCCTTTTATCTGTCTTACTGATCTCTAGTCTAATTCCATTTTGGCTAGAGAATGCGCTCTGTTTGATTTCAGTCCGGCTAAACTTGTCAGGGAGTTTTTATGGCCCAGGAATTGTCTGTCTTCGCATATGCACCAGGGGCACTTGGGAAGAAGGTGTACTCTGCTGTGGTTGGGTCCGGTGTTCTGTAAATGCCCGTTAGAGCTTGCTGGTCGGTGGTTGTTGACTCCTGTATCCTTGGCGAGTTTCTGTTTACTCTTTCAATGAATTCTCAAGAGAGAAAAGTTGAAGTCTCCAACTACACCTGTGGGTTTCTCTATTTCTCCTTTTCCCCCCCTTTTTTTAAGGTTTTACTTATGTATTTGACAGAGAGATAGAGCCAGAGCATACAAGCAGAAGGAAAAGTAGAAGCAGACTCCCCACTGAGCAGGGAGCCTGATGCGGGGCCCCAATCTCAGGCCCCTGGGATCATGACCTGAGCCAAAGGCAGACACTTAACCATCTGAGCCCCCCAGGCACCCCCGTGTGTTTCTCCTTCCTGTCCTCAGTTTTTGGTTCATGTCATTTGTAGTTCCATCATTGGGTGCATGCACAGCTAGGATTCTTGTTTTCCGGGTGGATTGACCTGTCGTCCTGTAATGCTATTCCCTGTGTTTAGTAATTTTCTTTGCTCTGTTGTCTACTGTATCTGATAATAATACAGCTACCTCTGCTTTTGGTTGTGTTTACATTTTTATTTTTTTCTATTTTACTTTTAATCTGTCTATGTCATTATATTTGAAGTGGGTTTCTTGTAGACAAGCATCTAGTGGGGTCCTTTTTAATTTTTTTTAATCCATTTTGCCAGTCTTTGTCTTCTAGTTGGTATATTTAGATCACTTATATTTAATGTAATTATTGATATGCTGGGGCTTAAGTCTAACATCTTGTTCTTTATTTTCTGTTTATTCTCTTTTTCATTTTTCTGCCCTCTTTTCCTGACTTTAGATGGGGTTTTTAAGCCTATATTTTAGAATTTCTTTTTCTTTTATTTATTTATTTATTTATTTGAGAGAGAGAGATGACAAGTAGGCAGAGAGGCAGGCAGAGAGAGAGGGGGAAGCAGGCTCCCGCTGAGCAGAGAGCCTGATGTGGGGCTCAATCCCAGGACCCTGAGATCGTGACCTGGGCCGAAGGCAGAGGCTTAACCCACTGCGCCACCCAGGCGCCCTTTCATTTTTATTTTTATATAGTATTTTTGGTCATATTTTTGTGTTTTTAGTAGTTGTTTTCAGCCTTTCTTGTGCTTGTCTAGGTATGATATTCTTTATCTACATTTCATCACAATCTACTGGTATCGCTGTTTTATGAGTTCAAATGAAGTGTAGACAGTGTACCTCCCTCTCTATCCCTTTACTGTCTTCATTTAAAATAGAAATGTCTTCAATATTTTTTCTACATGTTTAGAACCACATCAGACAGTGGCACAAGTTTGGCCTCAACCAGCAGCCCTACATTCGAAGACCCAGGAGGGAGGGAAGTCCGCTTCAGTACCCTGTCCTTCTTATTCCATATTCCTCCTCCCTAATGTCTAAGATCCCTTTTGATGTCACTTCCTTTCTCTGTAGAGAATTTCCTGTGGCCAATCCTGTAAGTGACAGACTCTTTCCATTCCCTGCAACCGAGAACGCCTCCATGTCCCCTTCGTTCCTAAAGGGCATCATCTCCGGACCCGGGGCTCTGGAGAAGTGCGCCCCCGTGTTCCCCTGCACCCCGGCTCCTGATGAGAAACCCTCTGCCTTCAAGTGGGTTCTCCCTCCTTGTACTCCCGCTGCTTTCAAGATTTTTTCTTTGTCTTTCGTTTTGAGCAGTGTAATTATGCCGTGTTTTGGCGTGGTTTTCTTTGGGTTTCTCCTGGGGGTTCACCCTGCTGCTTTGATCTGTGGGTTGAAGTCTCCAGCCATATTTTAGGCATTTCAGCCATTATTTTCCAGGTCCCTTTTTTCATCTTCCCTCTCCCTCCTCCCCTTCTGGGATTCTTGTGCACGAACATGAAGGCTTTTGTTTTACGTTCCATTCCCCAAGGCTTTCTTCATTTCTCTCTGTTGTTCAGATTGGTTCATCTCTCTTGTTCTGTCTTCAGGGTCCTTGGTCCTCTGACCCCTGCCTCTGCCCTCGACCCCACCTGCCCGCTTTAATTCGGGTGATTACGTTTTGCAGTTTCAGACTTTCCCATTTGGTCCTTTCTGCATCTTCGGGTTTTGTAGATACTCGGTTGCCCGCTGTTCCTGTCGCGTTCTGAGTGCTCATGGAAGTGTCTGAGGACGGCTCCTGGAGGGCCCCGAGCGGGTCGTTCCGGTGCCCGTGCTGCTGGGGGCTGGGTCTGTTGGTCGTTTTCCCCCATTCAGTCTGAGTGATTCCTGGTTCTTGTTGTGAGGGATTCTTTTATGGAAACCGGGATGTTTGGGTATTATCAGACTTGGAATCGTACCCCGATGTCTGTTACAGCAGGGCCCGTCTAAACACTGCCATGGCAGCGAGGGGCCCCGGCGCCCACAGACGCCGCTGATGCTGGGATGGGGGAGTGGGCTGGTGTGTCCCCTCCTGGAGGGAGCAAAGTCTGGGCTCCCTGTCGGGTCTTCCCTGGAACCCCGGGATGGAGCTGCACGCCGGAGCACCTTGCAGCCTGCAGGGGTGTGACTGGGCTGCAGCGTGTACCGCGCGTTTGGGCAGAATAGAGCGGTCATTTTCTGAATTCTCGGCCCTGCTCGGCTCGGCTGCCCCTCTCCTGACCCTTTAGAGAGAGTGGCTTTCACCGGGGCTCTTTTTGTCTGTATCTGGAAGAGTTCTCAGGTTGCTTGTTCTTTGCCCCAAGTTTGGGGTCTGGGAGCCCAGAAGGAGATCTGGGGGCCTCGTCGGCTGGTCAGCCTTCTTCTGCACCGTGTTTGCTTTACCTCGTGTCTGGGCTTTGTAGTTGCAGTTCGGGGGGCACAGTTAGGGGTACGTCTGCTCCACCTTCCCGAAAGCAGGTGTCCAAAAGTCAGTTTCTTCTGTGACTGAAGAACGTAGCCGCAGGGCTGGCCGTTCAGAGCCTCACCGGGACAGCCCGGGACTGGTCAGTGCAGACCGACAGGGCAGGGAGCCACGCACATGCTGGGGGGGTTCCTGCCACGCTGAGGCTCTCTGGATCAGCGCATTCCCAACAGAATATGCGTGCCTGTTCTCATCATCTGGGAAAAATGCCCCCCACGTGATCCTGGCTGTCCTCTGTAAATACCGCCAGCCGGCCAGTGAGCGCCCGGAGCCTCAGCAGACCTGTGTGGCGGCCTGTCCTCATTCTGGATAGAATAACAGGAAAGGGGTGCGTGCCTTTCCCCAAGCCACTGCTGCTGACACTGCCCCCACGTGAAAAAGCCAGCCGGGTTGCATTTGTTTCAAGAAAGCCAAAAGGGTTTGGGAAATAGAATTTGCTTTTAAGACCTAAGAAATGTGTGCTAAAGTGTTAAATGCCTTAGGGCTGTGGTCCCCATGGCAGCTTGGATGGGAACACCTGGACTTTCCTGGTCCCCCTGTGACCAGTGACCTTGATAGGGGTGTCAGCCCGGGGGTGGGGCCTGCAGATACCAGACCTCCTGGGTTCTGTCTGCCACAGCCTGAGGCCGGCTCCGGCCCTTCTGTGCCATCGCCTTTTAGGCCAAAACCAGGACAGAGTGTGACCTTGGCAGCTGGATGTCCCGGGCCGCGGCCTGCTGGCGCCCGGCACATTGGTGTGACCCCCGCCGGCATGAGCTCTCAGGGTTGGCGGGAGCCCAGTCTGCTCTGTCGCCCGGCAGTCCTCTAAGCCTCTTCCCCGTGACAGTCACCGTGACAGGAAACAAAACCATCGTGCCCGAGAAGGAGCCCTTCGCCCACGTTTGGGTCAGTTCAAGATCCGCTGTCCGAGGAGGTGCCTGCGTAGCGGGCACCGTAGGAAATGCTGGTGACTAGTCCGTGGATGTGTGTTCGCGGGGGCCGGGGGGCCTGCCGAGTACCCCGTGCAGGACGGGTGCAGATGGGCAGCTGGGAGAGGGGGCGGCCGTCACCCCTGCCTCCGTCCCCCGGCTGCTGTCCCGTCCTCACACAGGACGCAGGGCTCCCCCACGCCAGCTGCTGTCTCTGCCTGCGCTCCTTCCTGAACTACTTCTCCTTTGCTTTCCGATCCACTTACCAGCGCCTTCCAAGTCGAATCCGTGTGTCTGGGACCTCGCGGTGCATCTGTTTCTGAATTAGGATTGCGGTGCTCAGGACTGACACACGCGTAACACGGATTTACTCTTGTTTAGCTACGGTGCTGGCAATATTCTCAGCTTCTGTTTGTTGTTCAAGTGTGTGTTTCTGGCTGTAAACTATTACTTATTTTCGTATATCAGAGATTTTTATGCATTTTTTTCTCTTCTCTTTTCTCTCCTCTGGGGAATCCCTTGCCCTTTCCATAAACTGTGGCCTCCGTGTGGCTGTGCCCGTCTCTCCTCCCCCCTGCAGGGTTCTACGGCCTGGACGAGTCCGACCTGGACAAGGTTTTCCACCTGCCCACCACCACGTTCATCGGGGGGCAGGAGTCGGCGCTTCCTCTGCGGGAGATCATCCGGCGGCTAGAGGTGAGCACGCGGCGGCGTGCACGGCGGTGGCGTGCGCTTGCTGGAGCCTGGTGTTGACGGGGCCTCCCAACGGGGTGGTCATTTCTCTTGGGACTCTCTCGTTTGAAAGTGTACGAAAGGGAAGCTTTTTTGCTCTCTTGTAGTTAAACGTTCATGCTTTTTATTTTTACCATCCACCACAGAGGAGGAAACATGTCTCTGTGCGTTTGGGTCCCGTGGGAGCTTATTTCTGGCTTGGAGGTTCCCGGCGCCCGTGCTCTGCCAGCCGGGACCGGGCGCCTTGGGCCGCGGCTGGAGCGGGGCTCCCCACTCCAGACAAAGGTCTGTCTGCTCGCCCGTCCTTCCGCTGTTTTCTTCTTTCCCTTCTCCTTTCGGGACCTGGTTTGCGTGGAGCCGTGTCACGGGGCTCCGTTGCCGGCCACCTTGTCCGGCCCCTCGTCCGTAGAGGGTGGGGGTTTGGTGCCCACGCTGCCCAGTAACACACACGGAGGAAACAAGAACTCTGGGACGGGGCTCCCCAGAAGGGATCGTGCCGTCGCCCGGCGCGCTGCGGGGCACCCACACTCTGGATCGCGGGCCGCGCCTGGCGTTCCTGGCAAGCCCCAGCTGCACGACTCCCAGTAGTGGGGCTCTCCGAGGCGGGCACCAGCACTGCTGCTCACACCCCAATCCGGGACTTGGGGGTTGATGAAGGGGGACCTGCTGCAGCCAGTGGGGTCAGGTCAGAATGCCCCCATTGCTGGCGTCGCTCGTGGCTGTGGTGGCCTAGAAAAGTCTGAGTGTCTGTTGGGGACATTGTCTTTAACTTGTGACAAGACGTCCCATGGTGTCAGTATTTCAGCTTGGCCCTCATCACTTCCCCACGGGCTATTGGGGAAATGAGGACACTCGGAGACCTCATGCCAACATGAGGGTGTGGACATGGGGAGGGGTGGGCCTCGGGGAGGGATGGGGAGGAGTGGGGGTGTGGGGGAGGGCCAGGGAAGGGTGTCGACTTTGGGAAGGGCTGGAGAGGGGTGGGCAGGATTACCCAGTGGACCTACCCAGGACCAGCGTCATCCTTTTCCTCCTTTTGTGCTGGCCTCACCACTGACAGCAGTGTCTAGACCCGCTCTGTCCAGCGTGGCCAGCAGCCCCGTGGGGCCGCTGAGTTCTGGAAGCATGCAGAATATCCGAGTGAGTTAAGTACCAGAGAGAGAATGTTTTGATACATTGACCAAATACAGTCTGAGAGTTCGTTCATTCATATTAGAAAAATGTAAACTCCCCCCATGGTCATGTCGTTTCCCTGGGACAGTAATGAACTACGGGTTCCCCTCGTCTGGACCCCAGAAATGGCACCCCTTGTAGACCAGTCCTTCTCCGGATGAGCCTGTCTGTGTCACGTTCCCAGGGGTCTAAGTCCCACCCACGGTGTCCCAGGCATCTGGGGCTGGTGTTGTGTGGAAAGCAGAGCTTGGACTGGTCTGCATGAGAGCTGGCACAGTGCGCTTGCCCCTCCTTCCCTACCCCTGCACGGTCTCCAGTGGGGAGCTCAGCCCTTCTCCCAAGCCAGAAACCTTGTGGGCATTCTGGCCCCCTCCTCGGGCACCTTCAGCACCTTCCTTCCCGCAGAGTGGAGCGGGGCTGTGCAGAGCCCCGTGCTTGACCTCCTCGGCCTTGGTCCCCGTGGCCCCGAGCCCGGCGTTTGGAGGGCCAGAGCCCGATGGCTCTCACTTTCAGCCCAGGAGTCGGGCTCTGGCTGGGGGACCTTGGCCGTAGCTCCCCCGACCCCAGGGTGCCCGCGTCCCAGCCCGTGTGCTATGCTCACGGCTTCCAGGTATTTGGGCAAAGTTGCTGACCGTGGTGTGTGCGTTAACACACGTGTGTGCACACCAGGTTGCTGGTGTGAGCCGCTGGGACCGCGGGCCGGCTCGGGCCACTGGGAGCCTAGCTGGGGCAGGTGCGGCTTCGTGTTGCCCTCACGCTGTGTCTCGCTAGACAGAGAAGCTAAGTGTCCGCCCCTGGAAAGGCACGGCCTTTTCTCCTGGGGACTGAGCCAAGAACAAGAAAAACAACACGTGACCCAGGGCCCTGTAACCGCGAGTCCAGGGCAACAGCTAAACTCATGCTCCTGGTGGTGGACGCACCTTCTACCTCCTAGTTTCCTGCCATCCCCTAAGTTGTTCACGTCGGGGAAGTCCGGCCCCTGGGGTGCAAGCAGCCCTCTTCTCCCTCCCCATTTGTCTGCAGAGACCTCCCCTCCCTCCCCTCTTCCCTACTTCTCTCCCTGCCCCATCCTCCCCTCCCTCCCTCCCCCGTCCTTTCCCCTCCCTCCCCTCTTCCCTACTTCCCTCCCTCCCCCATCTTCCCTCCCTCCCTCCCCCTGTCCTCTCCCTCCCCCATGTCTTCTTTCCTCCTTCCCTGGCTGGCCTCTCCCTTCCCTCCTCCCCTTCCTCACCTTTCCCTCCCTCTCCCTGTCCTCTCGCTTCCTTTCCCTCTGCTCCCTTCCCTTCCTCCCCCCCCTTCCCTCACCCATTCTCTTCCCTCCCTGCCTCCCCTCCCCTGTCCTCTGCTTTTCCCCTCCATCCCCTGCACCCTGCACCCCCACCCCACGCTCCTCCCCCCCATCCCCTTGCCTCTCTCCCCTTCCCCCTTCATCTCTCCATCCCCCTTCTCCTCCTCCTTCCCTCCCCATTCCCCTCCCCTTCTCTCCCCCTACCTTTCCTCCTCTCTTTCTCTTTCCTTCCCCCTCCGACCCTCCCTCCCTCCAGCTCCCTCTGCTTCCTCCTCTCAATCCCCTCCACTCCCCTCCATCCTGCAGCGCAGAGTTGGGCCCCAGGAAAACCTTTTCGGGCTGGCAGAGGAGGAGGGTTCCTGTTCACAGGCCCTCTGGCTGGGCCGTGTGACTTGCCCTGTGGCCCAGTGGACATGGGACCGTGAAGCTCTGGCAGCAGGAGCTGGTGCTGACTGGGAAGTCAGGAAGTCAGGGAGGACAGCCCACAGGCCCCCAGGCTTCCTGCACTCCCGGTTTGTCACCGAGATGTCTTCAGAGAGGCACCAGGGCCCTTCCCAGCCCCACTTCTCGTCATCCTTAGACGCGATCGTCCTCTCTTGGCCGGGATGCTGGCGCGTATAGTGCTCGGTGGGTACTGTGAGCTCAGGCAGACCTTCCTTTGTTTCACAATCATGGAGCCACCTGCAGAGATGCCCGCCCCTTCTCCGAAGACCCGAGTGAGGGGTCCGGGGCACATCCCCGTCCTGCACCTGGCGAGCCGGCTCCACGTCTGTTGTGAAAACCAGCGGAGTACAGACGCACCCTCCGAGCAGAGCCTGGTGGTCTGAGTGCACGGACCGTGCGGCTGCCGGAGATGGTTTGGGGAGTCTCTAAAGCCTCCCTCTGCCACACCAGGGTGTGTCCTTCTTTAACTCCGGAGCTGATGTGGGGTTTGCTGTCACCCTGGACCGCTGTGGGTGAAGGAGGGCAAGGGGCCCCGGTCACCTGTCTCAGGAAGGCGCGGGCCCCTGCGAAGGCCCCACCCTGAGGCCGGGCGCTCCTGTGGCCTTCCTGTCCTCTCCCACTCCGGCTTCCTTTGCACTGAGCCCACGCGTCCCACAGGACACGCGGCCGCCTTCCCAGCTGTCACGCGAGCGCCATGGGTGGGACACAGCTGCCCTGCTCAGGGTCCTCTGTTTTGTAATGGGTGCACTCACACTTCTGTGGGACCCAGGCCTCCCAGGAGGGGCCACTTATTAAAAGCAGAATTTAAAATCTAAACACCTGGGAATCTTGAGTGGCCATTGGGTTCTGTGAACTGCGGGCAGCACGGGTCCCTTCCGGGTTGTGGCGTTGGCCACGGTCTAACCTTGAGGTCAAGGAAGCTGGCCTCCCAGATCGTCCATCCTCTGGCTGGTGCCTCCATCTTCCTGCCACAAAAGAAAACCTTGGCCCCACGGTTCTTACCGTCCCCTCCCTGCTCGCCGGGCTCAGCATGACCCGCAGGACCTAGGCTGTGACCTGGGCCACAGCTGGCCCCGTTGCCTTTGGAAGGGAGGACGCTGTTCCCGCCAGCTTTTGGGCTGGGTGGGCAGACAACACCCCGGAGCGAGCAGCCCTTGACGGGGAGGGGTGTGTGTCGCGCAGATGGCCTACTGTCAGCACATCGGGGTGGAGTTCATGTTCATCAACGACCTGGAGCAGTGCCAGTGGATCCGGCAGAAGTTCGAGACGCCCGGCATCATGCAGTTCACCAACGAGGAGAAGCGGACCCTGCTGGCCCGGCTCGTGCGGTCCACCAGGTGCGGGCGGCGCGCGCAGGGCGGGGCTGGGCCGTGCGCTGTTCGGTCTCTCCCCGGAAGGGCGGGCAGCGGCGCCGGCCCAGGTGACATGGCGGTCCCTGGCCAGGTTTGAGGATTTCCTGCAGCGGAAGTGGTCGTCCGAGAAGCGCTTCGGTCTGGAAGGGTGCGAGGTGCTGATCCCCGCGCTCAAGACCATCATCGACAAGTCCAGCGAGAATGGGGTGGACTACGTGATCATGGGGATGCCCCACAGGTGCGCGCCCGCCGCCCCGGTGACCGTGCCTGCCGGCCCCCAGCACCCTGGCCTCGGGCTCACCCGTCTCTGTGTCCCAGGGGGCGGCTCAACGTGCTTGCCAACGTCATCCGGAAGGAGCTGGAGCAGATCTTCTGCCAGTTCGATTCCAAGCTGGAAGCCGCTGACGAGGTGAGGCACCCGGTTTCTTCTCAAGGACCCCCCCCCCCACCAAGACCCTCAGCCCCACCGTTACTCAGGACAGCCGCCCCCCGGCAGGAGCTGGCTGCCTCCACTCCGTCACATGGGTGGCGGCCCCCGGGTCCCGGTCCTCCCGCTGGGGGCAAGGCCCTTCTCCTGGGGCCATGGGTGGGAGCCCCGGGGAGAACCCTTCAGGAGTGGGGGATCTGGGAATAGAAATAGCACAGAGCAGAGGGGTCGAAGGCCGGAGCGTCCCCCTCCCCCTGAGAGTAAAGCCCCGTGTTTGTGTGCCAGGGCTCTGGGGACGTGAAGTACCACCTGGGCATGTACCACCGGCGGATCAACCGCGTGACCGACAGGAACATCACCCTGTCGCTGGTGGCGAACCCGTCCCACCTGGAGGCCGCCGACCCCGTGGTGATGGGCAAGACGAAGGCCGAGCAGTTCTACTGCGGGGACACCGAGGGGAAGAAGGTAAGGTCCAAGGACACTGAACCCTCCAGATGGTGGCAGCCCTCGGGCCTGCCGTGAGACGTGTGGCCAGGAGAGGCCGGGGAGCCCGCGTGCTCGTCAGGCTCGTGTTTCTGGGAGGGCTCTTGCTCGGTGCAGACAGCCCGCCCCTTGAGCGCCCAGCTCTGTGTGGGAGCCGCCCCGACCCTCGCCCGCCCCCCGCCGTGGATCCAGACCCTTCATGCCTGTCCTCACCGCTCGTCCAGAAGCCCGGCAGTTAGCTGGTTTCTGCTCAGCCCAGAGCTCAGGGAGCTGGAGTCTGTTCCACGACCTTCCGCATCTCAGGAAGCTTGTGTTCCCTCTGTGCACGTGACCGGGTTGGTTCTGGGACCTGGGAGAAGACAGGGCCTGACCCAGGTGGGCTCTGGGGTGTTTGTGGGGAAGCAGCCCCGGTGCAGCAGGACGGTCAGCCCACTGCGGCGCCATGAGACGCAAGGAGCGCCGGGCCCTGTGGTGTCGGCACCCAGTACCGCACTGAGGGAGCCTCGGGGACGGCCGTGCTGCCTGGCGAGGGCCCCAGTGTGGCTTCCCCGGGCGATCCAGGCGGGAGGCTCCCCGGAGCGCCCGACAGCAGGAGGCCGAGCGTGTGCGGAGGCGGCTCTGGCAGGACTCTCGTGGCGTTCCTACCCACCCCTCCGTGGAGGCCCCTGCGCACACCCGTCCCAGGGCGCATCCCCGCAGCCAGAGGCAGGACACGCAGGGTTCCGTTCACGAGATCCAGGTTCTGTCCCTGGAGAGGACAGGGGAGGCTTTCTCCTCCTAGCAGGGGCTGCGGGAGCGGGGTCTCGCGGTCTAGGATGTGCCTGTGCACATGGAGGGAGGACGGCACGGCACAGAGTCGGGTTGCACACGGCAGCATTGAGTCCTCCCGCAAACGCAGACGCTGAGCAGCCCCGGCCTTCCCTGCTGGGGGCACCAGGCTCCTGGAGAACCGACTCCTTCCAGGCTGTGCGGGGGCCTGCGCGCCGACCGTGGGACAGTGGGAGCCGCACAGTGATGAGAGTCAGGTCCGGGGGGGTGAATGAGATGGGAGCGCGAGCACACGGGAGTTCGAGTAACAGGCGAGAGGGGCAGGCTCTGGCAGAACGCCAGCAGATCCACGTAGGAGGGACACCTGGCAGTGCCCAGGAGAGGCTGCTGCGGCCACCGAGCAGGGGTCAGTGAGGAGTGGGACCCAGAGGTTCTCATGACCGAGGGGGAACAGTGAGTGGAAGGGGGACATTGTCCAGGCGAGCACAGGGATGCCCGCCAGCAAGGGGCAGGCCAGCTGGGCGTCTCCCGGTGTGGAGCGCACCTTTCCTGAGTCTGGTCACGAAGGCCTGTCCGGGCCGTGGAGGCAGGAGAGGGAATGAGCTGCTCCTGGTTGGAGCCCGGCCAGCGCTGCTCTCCTGCTGGGAGGGTCCCACGGGCTGTGCCCGGCGCGGCATCCGTGGGCTCCGCAGCAGACGGTGGTGGACGGGCCGGTGTGCCGCGGAAGCGGGGCAGGGCCCGGGCGGGGCCGGGGGGGTCTTGTGTTTTCCTGCCACTTCGTTATTATTTATAAGTTGGAAGTGATCTCAAAATGCGTTACTTTTGGAAAAGCAAATTGTGACTCAGCTTCAGTGTGCCTTGTGGCCGTGGTGAGCCGGGCTGTGTTGCATCTGGGGGCTCCTTCGCGTGCCCGCAGGTCATGTCCATCCTTCTGCACGGAGACGCCGCCTTTGCTGGCCAGGGCATCGTGTATGAGACCTTCCACCTGAGTGACCTGCCCTCCTACACGACTCACGGCACTGTCCACGTGGTCGTCAACAACCAGGTAACGGGGGCCCCGGGGCCAGGGGGCCGCAGACCTCCTGAGGACTCTGTGCTCTGCGGCCGTCTGACGCGTCTCAGTTATTTAGGACAGTTCTCGGGCTCTAAAAGTGCCTCTTTTATAAAAAACGGGGACAGCGCCAGAAATGTGTTTTTAAAAAGGAGAGATTTGGGGGCACCTGGGTGGCTCAGTGGGTCAAACCTCTGCCTTCGGCTCAGGTCATGATCTCAGGGTCCTGGATGGAGCCCCACATCGGGCTCTCTGCTCAGCGGGGAGCCTGCTTCCCCCTCTCTCTACCTGCCTCTCTGCCTACTTGTGATCTCTGTCTCTCTCTCTCTCTCTCAAATAAATAAATATTTTAAAAAACATAAAACAGAAGAGAGATTTTGACCGTGTTACTGAGACAGCGATGTGACCTTGGTGTGTTGTCTTCCAGCCCCACAAGCGAAGAGGTGGCTGTCCTTCTTTAAGGAACCCTGGTCTTATACACCGTGTTCTACCTGTTTTTTACTCCTCTCGTTATTTTCTCAGGGCCTTATATGCTCTTAAAATACTAAATTTAAAGATTATATATATATTTTTCTTTATCTGAGGGAGAGTGCGTGCACATGCACATGAACGGGTCTGGGGGCCCGACAGAGAAGCAGCGGGGCTCGATCCCAGGACCCTGAGATCATGGCCTGAGCCAAAGGCAGACGCTTCACCGACTGAGCCCCCCAGATGCACCTTAAAATACTAATTTTAGGGGCGCCTGGGTGGCTCAGTGGGTTAAGCCTCTGCCTTCGGCTCAGGTCATGGTCCTGGGGTCCTGGGATCGAGCCCCGCATCGGGCTCTCTGCTCAGCGGGGAGCCTGCTTCCCCCTCTCTCTCTGCCTGCCTCTCTGCCTACTTGTGATCTCTCTCTGTCAAATAAATAAATAAATAAATAATTTTTTTTTTTTTTTTAAACCAACACTGTGAAGTGGGGACAAGCGTGAGAAGACAGTGGGTATTGTCCAGGCTGGGAAGGCCCCGCTGTAGAAGAGGGGGTCACGTTCGTGGAGCTCAGGCATGACCGCTGTGGTATTATCACACTGCGTGTGTCTGAGGCGTTTCATAGAAGTCGGTAGGAAGTGCAGGTTATTAAATTATGAATACAGAATTTGTAGTACCTTGGCAAAGGAAGGACTATTGTGAAGGCTTTAACTTTTCCTTTCTAAGAAACGGTGCTCGTAACGTTAGCTCCTCACGTTAAGTGAGCAAACTGCTGAGTTACGAAGGGCGTCGGAAGTTTTAAATATGTGTTACATGTACATGGGCAAAGAAAACATCAAAATATTTACGCTGCAGCTGGCAGAAAGATACGTAACTTTGTTTAAATTACAGTTTTTTAAAAGATTTTATTTATTTATTTAACAGATCACAAGCAGGCAGAGAGGCAGAGGTGGGGGGGAAGCAGGCTCCCCACTGAGCAGAGAGCCCGATACGGGGCTCAATCCCAGGACCCTGAGATCATGACCTGAGCCGAGGCGGAGGCGTAACCCACTGAGCCACCCAGGCGCCCCTAAATTATAATTTTTTTATACTCCCAAACTGTGGGTTGGACGTGTATGAAGTTTGTTTGCAGAATAGGAAACAACAAAACAATACAAGAACAAAGACCCGAATGGCCGCTTGGGGACTCAGGAGGGCAGGCACGGCCAAGTGGCCGCCAGCTAGTGGCGCTGCACCCAGCCCTACCCAGCATGTGTCCTTTGCAGATCGGCTTCACCACAGACCCACGCATGGCCCGCTCCTCGCCCTACCCGACTGACGTGGCCCGCGTCGTGAATGCCCCCATTTTCCACGTGAACTCGGATGACCCGGAGGCCGTCATGTACGTGTGCAAGGTGGCGGCCGAGTGGCGGAGCACCTTCCACAAGGACGTGGTGGTGGACCTGGTGAGCGGCCTCTGTCTATGTGCGGGAGAAGAGGGGCGGCCTCCTGCAGGCTGACTCACTGTGCTGCTCCCCACATGGGCTCCCACACGCCACGGACCTGCCAGCATCCAAGGGCCTTCCTGCGGTCCCCTGGCCGCCCTTCCCCAGGCCTCCTGAGGCCCCAGCCTTGGTGAGCTGGGCCGGGAAAGAAGGAAGCTGGGGTCTTGTGCCGGGTGTCCCCGGGTACCTCGTTTCATCTGTGACAGCGACTCCGCTGTGAAAGTCTAGACTGTAGGGGAGGTATGCTGGGGCGCCGTGCAGGAGAGCGGCCAGGTGCCGGCGGGCCGCTGATGCCGGCGTGTCTGCGCCGTGTGCAGGTGTGTTACCGGCGGAACGGCCACAACGAGATGGACGAGCCCATGTTCACGCAGCCGCTCATGTATAAGCAGATCCGCAAGCAGAAGCCCGTGCTGCAGAAGTACGCCGAGCTGCTGGTGTCGCAGGGCGTGGTCAACCAGCCCGAGTACGAGGTGTGCCCCGGCTCTGGCTCACCGGGGGTGGGGGGTGGGGGTGGGGACAGGCTAGCGGGGACGGGGCTCTGACTCCGAGCAGGACCACGGCTGGCAGACGCAGCCGCCCGGGCCAAAGACAGTGACACGGCAGGCTGTTCCCGGGTCTCGGAGCTGTCGTGCACATGGGGGCGCTATGCAGGGCTCCCCTGACGGCTGCGCCGTGCCTGACCCTCCAGGAGGAGATCTCCAAATACGACAAGATCTGCGAGGAGGCCTTCACCAGGTCCAAGGACGAGAAGATCTTGCACATCAAGCACTGGCTGGACTCCCCCTGGCCCGGTGAGCGAGGGGCCTCACCTGTGCCCCTCTCCCCGCCCCCACTGCCAGCCCGTGGGCCCCACGTGGCAGCCATGTGTCAGCTCACCCCCTGTCCTAGGCTTTTTCACCCTGGACGGGCAGCCGAGGAGCATGACCTGCCCGTCCACGGGCCTGACGGAGGACATCCTGACGCACATCGGGAACGTGGCCAGTTCCGTGCCCGTGGAGAACTTCACCATTCACGGAGGTGAGGATGCCCACTGACCCGCGGAGGTGTTGGGCCCTGCCGGGGAGGACGGGGTGGCCGGCCGGGCCGCCGGCAGTGCTGCTGTGGTCGCAAAAGGGCGGCTGGTGAGCGCCGCGCCTGCGCAGGGCTGAGCCGGATCCTCAAGACCCGTGGGGAGCTGGTGAAGAACAGGACCGTGGACTGGGCTCTGGCGGAGTACATGGCCTTCGGCTCGCTCCTGAAGGAGGGCATCCACATCCGCCTGAGCGGCCAGGACGTGGAGCGCGGCACCTTCAGGTAACACCCTTAACCCCCTCGGGGTTCCCGTGGCAGCGCTGAGTGCGGCAGACGGAAAGGAGGGCTCCGGGGTTTCTCGGGAAGAAACTCCTGTTGGCCCGGAAGCAGCCTTCCCCTGCTCTGACGCGGGCCCTTCTGTGGGGCACGTGGCCACATTTTGGGTCTGCATGTCGGGGCGGGGCACAGCCGCACTGCCCCCCAATCTCTGTCGTGCCTCAGCCACCGCCACCACGTGCTCCACGACCAGAACGTGGACAAGAAGACCTGCATCCCCATGAACCACCTCTGGCCCAACCAGGCTCCCTACACCGTGTGCAACAGTTCACTGTCTGAGTACGGGGTCCTGGGTGAGTGCCCCGGCCCGCGGGCCCTCCTCCCGCCACCCTGCCCGCAGCCTGTCCCCCCCTCCCCCGACTTAGTCTGCTCTCATCCCGCCGCCTCGCTCTGCAGGCTTTGAGCTGGGCTTTGCCATGGCCAGCCCTAACGCCCTGGTCCTCTGGGAGGCCCAGTTTGGTGACTTCCACAACACGGCCCAGTGCATCATCGACCAGTTCATCTGCCCAGGACAGGCCAAGTGGGTGCGGCAGAACGGCATCGTGCTACTGCTGCCGCACGGCATGGAGGGCATGGTGAGCCCCCCCGCCCCGCGGGTCCCGGAAGCTGGCGTGGCCGTTGCGGTGCGCCCCGTCCCTGAGGGCCAGTGTCAGGTCCTGCTGCACCTCTGCCGAGAAGCAGGGGTGCCGGCTCCCATGCCCCTGCTCTCCTCACTGTGGAGGCCCTGTGGGAGACCATCCCAGAACAAGGCGTTGGAAACCCTGCAGAGCCGGGGTGTGGGCCCCTCCGTGCTCTGGGGGAGGGGACGGGGTGGAGGAGCCAGCGGGTCAGTGTAAGAGTTTTTCAGACCAGAAGTGACCCGAGTCCGTTAAGGAAGAGACGTGGCAAGTGCAGCTCCCATTCTGCAGAGCTCCCGAGACGTAATTTTTGTGTGTGGTTCCAGGGCCCAGAACATTCCTCCGCCCGGCCAGAGCGGTTCCTGCAGATGTGCAATGACGATCCGGACGTCCTACCGGTGAGCGGGGTGGCGGCAGTGCCCCTGGGCCTCAGGGTGACATGTGGGTGGCTCCTGCCGGCCCCCGAAGTGAGAGTCCCCCTCCTGCCGCCGCGTGACGAGCAGGTGTCTGCGCTGGGTTCAGGCAGACGCCTTAGAGGAAGGCGCTCGAGCAGGACTGGGCTGGTGTCGGTGGAGCTGTACGACTGGGCACAGCGATTGGGGATCTGTTTCTATAGCAAATCCGACTGGCCCGTGGTAGAACCCGGGTGCAGGTGTGGCCCCGGCCTGCCGAGAAGGGGCGGGATGGAATGGGACAGAGAACCCGGCGCGTGAGCTCCTGGCAGGGTCCCCGGGGTAGCCCCGCGGCAGGGGCTCAGTGTGCCGGCCTCCGGCCCCTCCCTCGAGCCATAGAACCTGGAGGAGGCCAACTTCGACATCAACCAGCTGTACGACTGCAACTGGGTGGTGGTCAACTGCTCCACCCCGGGCAACTTCTTCCACGTGCTGCGGCGCCAGATCCTCCTGCCCTTCCGGAAGCCGGTCAGTGTGGGGCGCCCCTGCCCCGCGGGGGACGGGAGCGGGTGGTGGGTGGTGGCGCTCCGGTCACGAGGAGGGGCGCTCAGGGTCCCGGCCAGTAGGCTCCCGGGCAGGGTGTTGAGTGGTGAGTAGGACGCTGTGTGAAGGGTCCTGGCCCTGGGTGGGGACCCCACGGAGAGGCTGCGGGCTCTCTCCCGGGCACAGGGTAGGGGCCCCGGGGCTCCGCGGCCTGGGACGTGTCCTGGAGGAGTGCGCGTGCAGCCGAGCGGGAAGCAGTGTCGTTCGGGCCCCTCCCGCCCGCGGAGCTGGAGGCACAGTACCAGGTCCCCAGCCTGGACACGCGCAGGGGCCGTCCTCGCCGTGCTGTTGGGTCTCCGGGTCCATCGCGGGCCTGTGCTTCTTCGTTCCAGCTGATCATCTTCACCCCCAAGTCCTTGCTGCGGCACCCCGAGGCCAGAACCAGCTTCGACGAGATGCTCTCAGGTGGGTGTGGGGCAGGCTGCCACTCCGTGGGGCTCAGGGCCTGCACCCGAGGGTCTCACCGTGGCTCTTGCCGCCTTCCTGGTCACTGGGTGAAGACCAGTGAACACCACGGCTCACAAGTCGGGGCTTGCTTATGAGTTGCTCAGAAGCTGCGTCTTGTGCCCCCGTGGCTCTGCAGCCTTCACCCGGGCATGCCCCAGGCCTCGTTTAGAGGCAGGGAAGCCAGCCTGAGCTCAGGGTGCCCCGGCTGCCCGGCCGCTGCTCCCAGAGGGCATTCCCTGAGGCCCGCAGCGTTGAGACCCCACCTGGACGGCGGGCAGCGGACATGGCACGGAGCGGCCCTACGTCCCTGGGCTCCCTGGGCCAGGGGAACCCACCTCCTCCCGGCCATGGAGCCCCCTTAGTCATCAGTCACAGTGAAGCGCTCCTTGGTTGGTTTATCGTTATTGTGGTCGAATCACAGAAAATTAAAACGTCAGTGTTTCTGCGTGTGCAGCCCGTGCGCGTGACGCGTGCCCACACAGCTGTGCGGCCGTCTCCAGAGCTCCCACTCTCTGTGCTCCGAGGTCCCAGGTGTACGTGCAGCAGGTGTCCCCGGGTCTGCTCATGCAGCCACATCACGTCCTCCAGGGCCACCCACGTCACAGCAGCTGTCAGGACGCCCTCCTACTTTAAGCCTGAACCAGAGTCCAGCGTGCGGATGAGCCGCTTGTGTCTGTGTCCGTCGGAGGACGTTGGTCACCTCCACTTTGGGCCGGTGAACGCTGCTGCTGTGAGCGTGGGTGCGCGGCGTCCCTTCGAGAAGCCACATTCGGTTCGTTCGGGTGGACGCCCAGAGGTGGACCTGCGGGCTCGTGTGGTGATTCTGGGTTTAGGGTTTTGATGAACTTCTGTAGTATTTTCCCCAGCAGCCGTGCCTTTCTGTCTCCCCACCTGCACTCACGAGGGTTCCAGCTCCATGTCCGTGTCGGCGCTTGGTTTTTGTTTCTAACGGCCGTCCTCCTGCCTCAGAAATCATACCTTGCGGGGGTTTCGATTTGTGTTTACCTGCTGACGAGCGCTGGGGAGCCTCTTCTCCTGAGTCTGCTTTGGAGAAGTGTCTGTTAGTCCTTTGCCTGATTTTCAGCCAGGTTGTTTGCGTTGTTGTTGAGTTTTAGGAGTTCTTTCTATATGCCGGATCCGAACCTGACATCGGGTGGATGACTTGCAGCTGCTTTCTCCCATTCTGTGTGCCGGCTCCTTTCCTTGCTTTATGAGAGAGACCGAGTGACAGGGAAAGGCAGAGGGAGAGGGAAAAACAGGCTTCCTGGCGAGCAGGGAGCCTGATGCGGGACTCGATCCCAGGACCTCTGGGACCATGACCTGAGCCAAAGGCAGAGGCTTCACCTTCTGAGCCACCGGGTGCCTTCCCACAACCCCTGTGTTGTCTTTTTGGTGCACGAAATGTTTAAAATTTCCTGAAATCTACTTTTCTCTTTTGTTGCTGGTGCCATCGGCATCACTTCCAGGAAATCGCCGCGACTTCCACTGTCACAACGCGTTTGCCGTATTTTCTTCTAAGCGTTTGAGCATGGCAGCTCGTGTGTTGGAGTCGTTAGCACATGTTGGGTTAATTTCTGTGTGGTGTGAGGGTCCCTCCTCTGCAGATGGACGTCCAGGTTTCCCAGCATTCACAGGAAGGTCTCCCTCCTTCCCCACCGAGGGGCCTGGGCCCCGTGTCCGCGGTCTGCATGTCTCGGTGCTGGCGCCTCGTGGCCGCAGGCGCTGTGGCTCCGGGCCGGGTTCTGAAGTCCGGAACCAGGCCCGCAGCTTCACTCTCGTGTTCTAGGACCGCTCTGGCTGTTCCGGGTTCTTCGAGATTCCACACATTTTAGGGTGGATTTCTCTGTGTCTGCACGATACGTCACTGGGCTTTGGGTCAGACTGAATCCCCAGCTCGCTCTGGGCGCAGCGGACGTCGTGGCTGCCGCAGGGGGAGCACAGACGCCGCTCTCTGTGCTCGTGTCTTTCATTTCTTCAGCGCCACCGGGCGGCGGGAACGGGGTCTCCCCTGTCTTCATTTATTCTTCGGCATTTGTTCCTTCCGACACTGCGGCAAGTGGAGTTCCTTACTTGTGTTCGGGTCGGTCTTTGCCGGCGCACGGGAATGTGTCTGATCTCTGAGTGTTGACTTCTCTATCTCGCAACTTTGCTGAGTTCGTTTATTCTAATTTGGGGGGTTTCTACACACTACATCATGTCATCCACACACAGATAATTTTATCTCTTCCTTTCCAATTCAGAGGCCTTTTGTCTTCTCCCCCAGCGGCTCCGGCTGGGACTTCCAGTACGAGGCTGGATGGGGGCGGTGATGGGGGCCTCCCCGTCTCTGCCGATCCTAGGGGAGAAGCTCAGCCGCTGAGTAGGACATCCGCTGGGGCCTGCGTATCTGGCCCTCATCCCGTGGGGGCAGGGTCCCTCCGCGGCACAGACGTGCGTGTGCGCACCCATCACCAGGGAGACCCTTTCCCGGGTGTCACTTGTGGAATGCAGCTTGTTCCCCTCGCGGGGCCCGGCCCCGATGGCAGGACTCAAGTACTTGTCTGGCTGTGCGGAAGGCGTCGGTGTTTGCGAACTCGTGGGGAGTCTGAGTGGTCGGCGGCCGGGCCTTCCGGGATGAGCTGTTGGGGAGGAAGGAACTGGTGCCACTTGCGGTCCAAGGCTGGCCTGGCCTGCTCTGCACTGTGCACGATGTGCTTCTCCAGGCTCTTGGTCTGGGCGGATTCGAGGGCATCTGGGGCTGGTGCGCACGGGCAGCTGCATGTCATGGCATCAGCCCGGGTCCCAGCCCTGCCTCGGGGGCCCTGCCCGTGCACGGCAGCAGCGGGAGGGCCCTGGGTGTCCTCCGCCAAGTCCTGAGTGAAGCCCCGGCCGCGGGGATTGTCTCGCAGGAACACACTTCCAGCGGGTCATCCCAGAAGACGGCCTTGCCGCCCAGAACCCGGAAAACGTCAAGCGGCTTCTGTTCTGTACGGGCAAGGTGTACTACGACCTCACCCGGGAACGGAAGGCGCGGGGCATGGCGGAGCAGGTGGCCATCACGCGCATCGAGCAGGTGAGGCTGGGCGGGGCGCGGCGCAGGCCCCCGACACCCCTCCGCTTCCGGGGCCTCCTCCCGGGCTCCCTGCACACCCCTCCTGACCGCAGCCTTGGCTCTCTCCGCAGCTGTCTCCATTCCCCTTCGACCTCCTGCTGCGGGAGGTGCAGAAGTACCCCAACGCCGAGCTGGCCTGGTGCCAGGAGGAGCACAAGAACCAGGGCTACTACGACTACGTGAAGCCCAGGCTGCGCACCACCATCAGCCGCGCCAAGCCCGTGTGGTGCGTGCGCCCGGGGTGGCCGGGAGAGCAGCAGGGCTGGGAAAGCCGCGGGGCCCGGGAGAGCCACGGGAGCCGGGAGAGCCGCGGGGCCGGGCCCTCCATGGCTAGGCCCTCACCTGCTCTCACCCTTAGGTATGCTGGCCGGGACCCCGCTGCCGCTCCGGCCACTGGCAACAAGAAGACGCACCTCACGGAGCTGCAGCGCCTCCTGGACACAGCCTTCGACCTGGACGCCTTCAAGAACTTCTCGTAGACGCCGCGTGGGCCACTGCCCTCCACAGCCACGGCCACCCCTCGCTTCTCAACTAAAGAATAGTGCCTCAGCGCTGCCCACGCCTCTGCCCGTCCGCTGCACCACGCTCCCCCTCTCTCGCTTACCAGTTAGGCTGCTGTCCCCGTGTGCTTGGCTGCCCCCCGAGGCCAGAGGCCCCCCAGCGCTGTGACCTCCATCCAGCTGGGCATCCTTCGTGGAGGCCACGGGGAGCAGGAGGAGGAAAGGAGGCCCCTGCAGGTGTCCTGGGAGGGTCAGCTGTGCCCCCGCCCTCCCGCTGCCCCCATAGGACCAGCCTCACGTGGCCTCGCAGGTACCAGCCGTCCTGGTCACCCAACATGGCGGCTGCTGCATCTGGACAAGGTGGCCGCCTCTTCCCACCCTGAGCCCCAGGCCCCTCAGAGGGAGCCGTTGCTGTCCAGACTTCGTGGGGTGGGCTGGGCTCCGGTGGGGCTCTCCCTGCGCGGGGAACCGTGGCAGTGCTTGGGGCAGCTGGCAGGAGGGGGCCTGCACCCGGCCCGGCACAGAGAGGGCAGGTCCGCTCTCTGCGGTGTCCACTCCCGCCGCTCGAGAGGGTCCCGGGCCACGTGTGGGGGCCGTGCCCGCTTCACCCACCTGGGGCCGGGCGGCACCGGAGCCACAGGGTGTGTGGGGCTCGGGGCTCATGGCCTGCCTCCCACCTGCCCATTCCTCCCACCCCGACACTGTGGAGAGAGAAGCGCTCTTCTCTGTGCCGCCGTGCCGCAGCCGGCAGGAGCGGGAGAGGAGGGCTGGGCTGAGGGGCAGCCGGAGGAGAGGGGTCCTTCCCTCACCCATCACAGGGACAGATCTGATTTATTTATTTTGGTTAAAAAAAGAACAAAAACAACTGTGCGTTGCATTTGGCTTGACCCATAAACGAAGTTACCCTCAGGCTTGTCTGCGCGTCCTTCTTTCTGCCCACCCCGCCCCTGTCCCCCCGGAGGAGCTGGCCCAGGCCTCCCCACCCTGTCTGGGAGGCCGCCCCTTGCTGCTCGGCCCTGTGCCATGGGTGCGGGTGGTGTCTGGTGCACCCCAGTCCTGAGCTGCCCTGCTCCCCGGTCGCTCTGCGCCCCCGGAAGCCCACACAGCTCCTCGGACTCTGCCAGGCACCAGCCATGCCAGCAGGGCCCCTGGGGGCCCAGTGTCCCCTCTTGACGAGCCTCGCCATCTTGGGCCCGCAGCACACCATCCTTGGCCTGGGGGGACGCTCAGGGAAAGGCCTGGGTGTGGACATAGGGGCTGGCGACCACCTCATCCTCTAGGCCACACCTGGATCCCTTGTCCTTGGAGCCTGTTTGGAATCTCTGTTATGTTCTTCGTGCTCCCTGCAGCTTACCCAGGGGTCCTCCAGCTCTGGTAGGACGATGGCCATGCACAGGCGGAGCTGGGCATGGGGACCACCCAGGCTCACGCCTCAGTATTTTATTTAAGATTCTATTTATTGGGGCGCCTGGGTGGCTCAGCGGGTTAAGCCTCTGCCTTCGGCTCAGGTCATGATCTCGGGGTCCTGGGATCGAGCCCCGCATCGGGCTCTCTGCTCGGCAGGGAGCCTGCTTCCCCCTCTCTCTCTGCCTGCCTCTCTGCCCACTTGTGATCTCTGTCTGTCAAACAAATAAATAAAATCTTTTTTTAAAAAAAGATTTTATTTATATATTTGACAGAGAAAATCTTTAAAAAAAAGATTTTTATTTGTTTGACAGAGAAAATCTTTAAAAAGAAAAAAGATTTTATTTATTTGTTTGACAGACAGAGATCACAAGTAGGCAGAGAGGCAGGCAGAGAGAGAGGGGGAAGCAGGCTCCCCGCTGAGCAGAGAGCCCGATGCGGGGCTCGATCCCAGGATCCTGGGATCATGACCTGAGCCGAAGGCAGAGGCTTAACTTCTGAGCTGCCCAGGTGCCCGGTCTCCAGAGACTTCTTACGTTGTATTTATATATAACATCTAAGGTTTGGGTTGTGCTTAGCAGGACGAATAAGAAGAGTATATCTCCCCCATCTTGCCAGACGTGGGGTCTCCATCACTAAGAGTACAGACTTGTCCTGAGCCCAAAACGTGGGAGCCACCGACCCAAAGGAAATAAGGGAAAAGTCATGTGGAAATCTGGGAAGGGAGCAAAGGTGTGAAAAGACAAGGAGTTGGAGAGGTTTGGGGGTCAGCAGGTGGCCCAGCATGGGCCGAGCACGGAGAGTCCCCGAGGTGAAGGTGGGGGTTCCCTGGGCAGAGCATGCGTCCATGGGCTCTGAGAAGTGGTGCATCCCACGCTGAGCAACGCTTCAAAGGGCGCCCTCTGCTGGCCCAGGGAGGGAGAGGCAAGGATGGGTGACCCTCGCCCGGCGAGGCACTGGTCACCACTTCCGCCCAGCACTGTGTGGGAGTCCTAGCCAGGGTGACTGGGCAAGAAAATGAAAGACAGCCAGATGGGAAGGGGAAAAGTAAAACTACCTCCATCTGCAGATGATACCATCTCATACAAAGAAAATCCTACAGGGGCGCTTGGGTGGCTCAACGGGTTGAATCTCTGCTTTTGGCTCGGGTCATGATTCCAGGGTCCTGGGATGGAGCCCCGCATCGGGCTCTCTGCTCGGCAGGGAGCCTGCTTCCCCCTCTCTCTCTGCCTGCCTCTCTGCCCACTTGTGATCTCTGTCTGTCAAATAAATAAATAAAAATCTTTATTAAAAAAATATCCTACAGAATAGATTTTCAAAACTATTAGAATTACAAAATGAAGCAAGCTGGGTTGCAGTGTACAAGGTCATTATGTATGAATCTATGTATTTCTAGACCGTGGCAACAGACAGAATGAAAACGAAGTTAAGATTCCACGTACAACAGCGTCAGAGAAAGTGCTCCACAGTAATTACCAACAACCTGTGAAACGTATACTCTGAAAACTACTATTGTTGAAGACAAAGAACACCTAATCACGTGAAAGACATCCCACGTTCATGGATCAGGAGGCTTAATATCGTTAACACGGCATCACTCTCAAAACATCTACAGGGGGTGCCTGGGTGGCTCAGTGGGTTAAGCCTCTGCCTTCGGCTCAGGTCATGATCTCTGGGTCCTGGGATCGAGCCCCACATCGGGCTCTCTGCTGAGCGGGGAGCCTGCTTCCCCCACTCTCTCTCTGCCTGCCTACTTGTGATCTCTGTCAAATAAATGAATAAAATCTCTAAAAAAAAAAAAAAAAAAACCTGATCTACAGATTCAACATAACCCCCATCAAAGTCCCACACTTTTCTGTAAAAACTGGCAAGTTGATTCTAAAATTCACACAGAACTTCAAGAGATCCAGAATACCCAAACCAACCTTGCGGAAGGAAAACACAGTTGGAGGCTCACATTTCCCCGTTTCAAAACCTACAGTGCAGCAACAGTGAGGTCAGTGCGTGCCGGCGTGAGGACCGACACGGAGACCGATGGAATAGGACTGACAGCCCAGAAATACACCTTTGCTTGTCGCTCCAGTGATTTTCCGCTGGGCATCAAGACCATTCAAGGAGGGAAGAAGAGTGTTTTCAACGAATGGTGCTGGGACAACTGATAACAGTAAGAAAAAATGAAGTTGGACCCGTCATTTACACTCCTTATTCAAAAATTAACACAGGGACGCCCGGGTGGCTCCGTCGGTGAAGCGTCTGCCTTGGGCTCGGGTCATGATCTCAGGGTCCTGGGATTGAGCCCCGAGTTGGGCCCCCTGCTCAGTAGAAGCCTGCTTCCCCCTCTCCCACTCCCCTGCTTGTGTTCCCGCTCTCGCTGTGTCTCTCTCTGTCAAATAAATAAATAAAATCTTTTAAAAAAATAAAAATAAAAACTAATACAGGGGCACCTGGATGGCTCGGTCAGTTAAGCTACTGCCTTTGGCTCAGGTCAGCATCCCTCTCCCTCTGCCCCTCCTCCCCACTCACGCTTTCTCTCTCTCTGTCTCTCTCAAATAAATAAATAAAAGCTTTTTAAAAATAAAAATAAGAGCTAATACAATTTACTAAACCTGGGGGTAGGGTCTGGGGTGAGGCCTGGGTGGGTGGGGCCTGGGGTGGGTCAGCTTGCATCTGACAGGGGCTCCTGGCGTGGCCCCTGGGCACAGCCTTGCAGGCCCGTGAAGGCCCTGCTGGGCTCCCTGTCGCCTACAGCGTGGATCATAACACGCCTGTGAAGGAGGCGATGACCTACAGTGTTGCAAAGAATTTTACATTGTGGGGCGCCTGGGGGGCTCCGTGGGCTAAAGCCTCTGCCTTCGGCTCAGGTCATGATCTCAGGGTCCTGGGATTGAGCCCCACGTCGGGCTCCCTGCTCAGAGGGGGACCTGCTTCCCCCTCCCTGCCCCTCTCCCCAGCTCATCATCTCTCTCTCTCATGATTTCTCTCAAATAAATAAAATATTTTTTTAAAAAAAGAAACTATGTTGGCATCATGCAACTTTGTATCCTGCTTTTCACTTAGCAAGTGGGGAAAGTCTTCTCATACCATTAAATACCTCCCCAGACGCGATCTGACTGGCCTTCCAGCCTGCGGAGGTGTGTGACTGGTGTGTTACCCACGAGGGTCGAGCTAGGAGCTACTGGTGAAGCTCTGGGCCGCCAGGACTTCTGTGCTGTTTTGCCGGCTGCCGTGTTTTCCAGACAACAGTATCTGGCAGAAGCTCGACAAAGAGTTTGAAGGAACAAACACAGGCATTAACACTGAACACTTGGATAATGAAAGGTCGTGACTGATTATGAAAGTTCCTCCATATTTTCCACAGAAGAACACCTGTAGGCAGAGAAGCGGCAGCTTTCTCTTTCCCAAGCTAGTTTTGCAAGTCAAGAAGCGAGAAAACTGGGTGCTTAGCAGCCATTCGTAATAACTGAGCGTCTGAGGTGACAACCAAGTGCAGGTTTTGGTCACGTTCAGAGTATCATGTCCCCTCTGGTGTCACATTTTAAAAAGGATTTTGGGGGCGCCTGGGTGGCTCCGCTGGTTAAAGCCTCTGCCTTCGGCTCAGGTCATGATCCCAGGGTCCCGGGATCGAGCTCTCTGCTCAGCGGGGAGCCTGCTTCCCCCCTCTCTCTGTGTCTGCCTCTCTGCCTACTTGTGATCTCTCTCTCTGTCAAATAAGTAAATAAAATCTAAAAAAAAAAAAAAAAAAAGGATTTTGTCCCGCTGCCGTGCACCAGGAAATGGCCTACTGGAACAGGGTCCCGTGCTCACGCGTCTGTTGGCACTTAAGGGAGTGGCCCGTGTGTCTCCAGCGGGCGGTTCAAAGGGTGCTTGCAGAAGCAGCTGTCAGATAGCAAAGGGAGGATCCCCATTCTGTGCAGTCCTAGAAGAAAGGCTTTAGGAAGGCATATTTCCCCAGTAAATAGGGGAGACTTTTCTAACAGTCCGTGTGGTCAAAGATGAAAATACTGTAGAAGAGGCTGACACCAAACAGCATCTCGGAGGGTCACTGGGGTGGCCATCACACTGGGGAGAGGGCAGAGCCGCCTGCCAGTCCCAGGCCCTGGAACCTCACGAACCCACTCCTGGCCTCCCGGAGGCAGAAGAGCGTCAGGGTCCCGCGGTACCCGCTCCCCCCTTCATGCGGGCCAGCTCCCCATAGCGCCTTCCCCCAGCCTACACCCGCCCCACCCTCCGGCCTTGCTTTCTTTGTCGTCCTAACCCTGTCCCCCAAGGACAAACTGCAACTTCTGGTGCCTCCGCTGGGGCCGAGGCCCAGAGCAGGGCTCAGAGCCCAGACCAGAGCCTGGCACACAGCAGGCCCCCATACCCACGAGCGGACGGCTCTCGGGGCAACAGAGCACCGGTCCAGCCGGCCTTAGGGGAGACATGTCCGCAGCATGGAAAACCCTGGCGGGCCCCGAAAGGACAGCGGAAGCAGCAGGTGCGGCCCACCCGCAGGGCAGTGTCGGCGGCCTGGAGGAGGACGCAGCCCCGGCCCCGCCGCACGTGCGCGGACCTCGAGGACACGGGCCGTCCCAGGACGAGCGCCGCGGGACCCCCGGCTGGGAGCCGAGCCCGAAGGCACAGGCCCGAGGCGCGGCGCCGGCGGCGTCTGCCCGCGACCCAGACGGCGGTGAGGGCGGCCGGTGCCGCGGCCCCGGTGCGCCCGAGACGCGCCCCGTCCCGCGCCCGAGACCAGAGACCACACCGGCCGAGCGCGGCCTCCCGGAACCTGAAGCGCGCGGGACAGCTGACCGGGTGAGAAGGGGCCGGCGGGGCCGACCCGGCGCCTCCACCGCTACCGCTCGGCCGCGACCTGAGACCCCGCGGCGGTCGCCGCCGGCCCCGCTTTCCCTCCGGGCCCCGCCCCCCTCCGGAGGCCCCTCCCCTCCGGCCGGCCCCCCTCGGGCAGGTCCCGTCCCCGCCAGGCCCCGCCCCCGACCGCCCCCTCCCGAAGGCCCCGCCCCTCGGCCGGTCCCGCCCCTCCGGCCGGCCCCCCTCTGACGGCTCCGCCCCCCACCAGGCCCCGCCCCCGACCGGGCCGCTTCCACCAGGCTCCGACACGCTCTTCTGACAGGCCCCGCCCACCGGGGGCCCCGCCGCCGCCGCCCGCCCCCGCCGCTCCATTCGGCCCCGCCCTTCCATCAGGCCCCGCCCCGGCGGCTAGCGAGCAGGAAGCGCGGGGGGCTCCGCAGACGCGGCGTTCGGAAAGGTGTGGAGGGCGCGGAGGGCGCGGGGGGTGGTGCCCCGCCGCGCGCGCTGCCTGCCTGCCCCCGGCCGGCCCGGGCTTGCCGCTCCGGCCTGCGCAGGCCCGCGGCCGCCCCGCGCGCGCACGACTCCGGCTCGGGGCTCCACTGCTCTGGCCTGGGGGCGGGGCCGGCGCGCGGCGTCATGCATATGCATGAGCGGCGCGGCGGCTCCATTGTGCCCTCGGAGCGGGCGGCGGCGCGATGGCGCGGGCGGCGGCGGCGGCGGCCCCGGGGCGGCGGGCGGCGCGGAGGGCGGGCTGAGCGCATGGAGCGGCGCGGGCCGGGGGCCGCGGCGGCGAGAGGCCGGGCCGGGCCAGGCGGAGGTGAGCGGCCGGGGGGGGCCGGGGGCGGGCGGCGGGGGCGGCAGGTGCGGCAGGTGCGCTAGGCGGGCAGGTGCGGCGCCCGGGGCCCGGCGCTGCGGCGCCTCCGCGGGCTCGGGCCGGGTTGGAGGCGGCCCCGCCGCCCACCTGCCGCACCTGCCGCGTGCGCGTCGTGCGCTTGGGCCCTCGTCCTCGCGCGCGCAGGGCGACCCTCACCTGAGCCTTTGTTGGGGCGGCCGGAAGCCGGCCGAGCGCCCGGGGGGGTGTGCGCGGCCCCCGCGACCTCCCGAGCGGGGCGGGTGACCCGGGGCCCTCGCCCCACCTGGCTCCGCCGCCTCCACGCCGCGCTTGGCCGGCGGGCTCGCCTTCCGGGCTGGTGCTGGGCGGTGCGCGCCCACCGGCGAGGCGATGGGGGACCCGCAAGGGTCTGCCCCGGGGGCGGCGACGCGGGCTGACCTTTCAGCCTCCGGTCCTGGTTTCCGTGGGGACACCCCTTTCCCAACCGGACGTGCTCACGCCCAGGCGGGAGGGTCACCTGCTCCCCGGACCTGCCCCCTTCATCCTCCTCTTTCTCCCTCTGCGCTGCCCCCAGCCGCCCTCCCTTCTCCGCTTCTGACCTGCTCCCTCCCTGCCTTGGTCCCCTTTCCCCGCTCCCCCTTACCGCCCCCTGACTTGCTCTCTCCCTGCCCTGCTCCCCCTCACTCCCGGACTTGCTTCCCTCCTGGCCCGTCCCCCCCCATCCTACTCCCACCCCTGCCCTGCTCTCTTCCTGACAGTTGCAGTACACCCGTGGCCCCCTCTGTAAGTCAGTTGTGTTATCTGAGATCTGGCAGGGACATACACAGAACATGTGACTTGGTCTGTAAGAGGGTGGTGGATGCGGAGAGGGTGAACACAGACTCACCCACCAAATCCTGGCGTGCTAGAGCCAGAGGGCCTCTGTTGAAGGGGCTCGAGAGGGATAACAGGATCCCGGAGGGGGGTCTTAGCCTCACCCTGTGGGTACTGGGCCTGAGGACTTGTCATGCCCAGGGGCTCGCTACAGGCTGGGAGTAGAAGTCGGGGAAGAGAGGAGGGTAATGAAGACCAGGCAGCCAGGCCTCCCCCTGAAGCGTCCAGCGGTAGCTACCCCCACTACAGGGGTCAGGGCTGAGAGTGTAAAGGTGGGCATGTGTCCTCCCCTTTTCTCAGTCCCAGGGTGGCAGCAGGTACCCGTTGTACACATTGTAAACTGAGGCTTAGAGCAGTGAAATGCTCTCGCTGCTCTCTGAAGTGTCCCGTGTCGGGCTGTGGGTAGATGCTCATTTCTGGGGGTTTGGGATGAGTGCTGTAGCCTCACACGGAGAGCGTCAGGACTTCAGCTCCCTGAGCATGTGAGTCCCCGCCTTGTGTCGTCCTGCCTTCCTGGAGCCATCATTTCCACCCTCTTGGAGCCCAGTGGAGCCCAGGCTCCGGTGTCCCTCTGGTCAGAGGCTTTCCCTGGAACCACGGGCTCCATGCTGCCGGTGTCCCTGCTCTGGGACTGTGGAGTAGGCCTGTCCTCCTGAGGTCAGGTGGCTTGTCATGGGGTGTGCTGCTCCTGGGTGACCAGGCAGCAGGGACGGAGTGGAGGTGGAAGGGGGGTGACCCACATTAAGGTCTGCCTCTCGTTGGGACGCAGGAGACTGGGTGCAGCTGCTCTGATCCCCTGGGGAAGAGGGGTCTGAGCAGTGAGTTTTCTGTAGCTTTTTTTCTGGAGGAAGCTGTGACCTGACCCACAGAAAGCCATGGGGCCTTCCAAGCTAGCCGTATGCCGGGTTCTGCCGAGGGGTCCTGGCTTCCTGCTGGAGCTGTGTACGGGAGAGCCTCTGGCCGCCAGAAGCCCCCAGAGGCCTGCTCAGGCCTCCTTGCACGCACTCTCGCACGCACGCACACACCCGGGCTTTCCCAGTTCTGCCTTCCAGGCCTGGAAGTGAGAAGAGGGTCTGCACTCAGAGCTCCCCTCTCCCTCTACCAGGAGCAGAGGGTCATGGAGGGAGCAGATCTTCTCAGGGAGGAGACCAGACTTGGTCTGGCAGGAAGTCACACACACACACACACCCATACACACCCATACACACCCATACAGCCACACGAGCAGTCAGACTGCTCGGGGAACTGGAAACATCTGTGGTCTCGTTCACAACAGAGAAGTCTTGGGGGTGGAATTCCCCCGACCCGTGGGACGTAGGAGTCTGCCGGGGACCCCAGGCCCATCGAGTCCCCGACCCGCCCCCGCATCCCCCCCCCCCGGCATTGGGGTGCCTGTATCAGCAGCGTCCTCACCCATGGACCCATTAGAAATGTGGTTTTCCGGCTCCAGCCCTGCAGGTGAGTCTGAAGTGCTGGAGGCCACGCTGGGGAAGCGGGAGCTCAGAGCGGAGCCCTCCAGCCCCAGGGATTCCGGCCGCTGCTTGTGGGACCCGAGCGGGCCCAGCCAGGCTCCCCAGCCCCGGGGGAGGGATGGTTGCCATGGGCATCCCTGTGGAGACAGCGGGCCGGGAGGTGGCGGTTCCTTCTCTGAAGTTTAATTTTGGGGGAATTTTGGATTCACGTGTGGCTGAGAAAACACCCCCGTGTCCTTTATCCGGCTTCCCTGGTGATGCCATCTTAGAGAGCTGTAGGACACGTCCCAGCAGGAGGCCAGGTGGCGCCAGGCGAGATACATACACGGCCTTCCCCACCTTGTGTTCACACCTGTCTCCCTCCTCCCCACCTGGCGGCACGCGCGCCGGTTCTGGGATTCTGTCGTCTCGGGAATGTTAACGTAAAGGGAACCCTACGTGTGGAACCTCCCGGGACTGGCGTTTCCCACACAGCACGGTCCCCCGAGATCCCTGCGGGCTGCTGGCGACACGCACACACAGGTTCTCCTGTGACTGGACGTTTACAGCTCTCGGAGATGAATGTTCGGGAGGGATGTCTCTGGTTCGTGGGGTGGCTGCGTGCTTTGTTTTACGGGAAGCCGCGGGATTGTGGTCCAGGGCGGCTGCCCCCGGTCCCTTCCCAGCCACTGTGGGGACGAGGTCCCATCCTCCTCGCCCGGCCGGCGCTGGCACTGTCCTAGCGGCTCCAAGGGGGGTGCGGCCAGGGCTCCCGGCAGCTTTACTCTGCCCGTGCCTGATGGCCCTGATGTTGGACCCCGGCTCCGAGCACTGACTCACGGTCCCTCCCGCCTCATCCGTGAAATAAATGTCTGTTCTTCTGCCCAGTTTCTGGGTGGGTTTTTTGGGTTTTGTTTTTTGGGGGCTTTTTTTTTGAGTTTTGAGTTTGGAGAATTCTTTCTATATTCTAGATACTAATTCTTTGTCAGGAACGGTGGCTCTCGAAGGCAGCGTCCAGTCCGTAGCTTCATCCCGTCTGGGCTTTGCAGACAGGTTCTTGGTTTGCTCTTCCAGGGCGTGCGCTTTCGGTGTGTCGTGGGAGGGCTCTCGGCTCTGGATCCCGAAGATTGGCTCCCGGGTGTTTCCAAAGGGTTCACAGCTTTGTGCTCGACATTTGAATCTGTGGCACATTTTGAGTTAATTTCTGTACGCGATGCGAAGATTAGGATTTTGTTTTGTTTTGTTCTTTTGCACGGGAGTCCAGCGTCTCTGGTACCTTGTGTTGAAACGGCAGGTTTCCTCCAGTGCGCGCTTTCTGTCTCTTCGTTAGAGACCAGCTGGTTCTCTGGGCTGTTCCACTGGCTGGCAGGTCTGTCCATCCGTACCCGCCCCCCCATCCGCATGGTCTGTCCATCCGTTACCCCCCCATCGCCATGGTCTGTCCATCCGTGCCCCCCCCCATCGCCATGGTCTGTCCATCCGTACCCCCCACCCCCATCCCCATGGTCTGTCCATCCGTACCCCCCCATCCCCATGGTCTGTCCATCCGTACCCCCCATCCCCATGGTCTGTCCATCCGTACCCGCCCCCCCATCCCCATGGTCTGTCCATCCGTACCCGCCCCCCCATCCCCATGGTCTGTCCATCCGTACCCCCCACCCCCATCCCCGTGGTCTGTCCATCCGTACCCCCCCATCCCCATGGTCTGTCCATCCGTACCCCCCACCCCCATCCCCATGGTCTGTCCATCCGTGCCCCCCCCATCCCCATGGTCTGTCCATCCGTATCCCCCCCATCCCCATGGTCTGTCCATCCGTACCCGCCCCCCCATCCCCATGGTCTGTCCATCCGTACCCCCCACCCCCATCCCCATGGTCTGTCCATCCGTGCCCCCCCCATCCCCATGGTCTGTCCATCCGTACCCCCCCATCCCCATGGTCTGTCCATCCGTACCCGCCCCCCCATCCCCATGGTCTGTCCATCCGTACCCCCCACCCCCATCCCCATGGTCTGTCCATCCGTACCCCCCCATCCCCATGGTCTGTCCATCCGTACCCCCCCATCCCCATGGTCTGTCCATCCGTGCCCCCCCCATCCCCATGGTCTGTCCATCCGTACCCCCCCATCCCCATGGTCTGTCCATCCGTACCCGCCCCCCCATCCCCATGGTCTGTCCATCCGTACCCCCCACCCCCATCCCCATGGTCTGTCCATCCGTGCCCCCCCATCCCCATGGTCTGTCCATCCGTATCCCCCCCATCCCCATGGTCTGTCCATCCGTACCCCCCACCCCCATCCCCATCCTGGAGTTGGACCCGTAGGGACCAGCCTTCCCTTGCCTGGTCACATTGTCCTGGCTCCCACGCTTGCCTCTGCCCAGAGTCCAGGGGTCTAGAGCCTTCCGGACCCGCTGACCCCTGCTTTTTCTGGCCCCTGTTTCCTGAGTGGGGCCTGGTCTGGCGGGGAAGGGAAGCAGAGCTGTGAGGTGGGCCCACTTGTCTCTCCCCCTCTCGCCCGGCCCCGGGCCCAGCCGCTCTGCAACTCCGGGAAGCACGTACCTCCATGCTCGGTGGGGGAGGCTCCAGATCGCAGTCCCCACTGTACCCCTTCTCCCCCCGGGTCCCCGCTGAGGGACCCACCCCCCACGCCCCTCCAGGACTGTATTTCCAGAGGACGTGACCTGGAGGTGCCTGGGCAGCACTCAGGAATGTGAGTCTCGGGGCCGGGTGGGTGCTGGAGCCACTTTCTCACTCCTGGGCCTGAAGGATGCCCCGAGAGTGCCGAGCTGGCAGGACTGAGCCACCGGAGGTTAGCCTGGCCCAGGTGATGTGTCTGTGTGCGTGTGTGAGGCCTCGCAGCCCCAGAAAGGCAGCCGTGCTCCGGGACGGAACTTCAACGTCCAGAGGGCGGGGTGTAGCCTCCCCGCCCAGGGTGCCCCCTGAGGACCATCGCCAGCCTGTGTCTGCACTGAGACTAGGCAGAAGCAGCTGTTGGACGTGGCCCCAGCTGTGCCAGCAAGGGTCTGGACTTGCTTTTGGGGGTGTTGGAGGATGTGAGTGGCCTGGCCCTCTGTCACTGGTTTTTCTGAGACAGTAAATGGGAGAGAGTGAGCCTCACGGGGTAGGAGGAAGCCCCCAGCATGGGCACATGGGTCCCACAAGCGTTCACCAGCCCTGCTGCTGTGTTCCCGTTGGCCCCTTGCCATGTCCACGGGCACCTGCCAGCCCTCCGCCTGTGGCTCTGTGTGTGGATCCCTCCCCTTTTGGGAACTCTCTCCGGTGGGTCAGGTCTGCCTGCCTGGCCTTGTGCCCACATCAGTCCCAGGTGGCCCCCTTGGGCCCCAGAGCAGCCCTTGGGGGACTTGCCGCAGTAGCGGCCTGCCCTCCCCTCCCCCAGGCCAGGGCGGAGGGCGGCTGAGCTCGCTTCCCCCTGGTTACCAGCGCTCCTTCTGCAGTGGGCAGGCCTCGCAGCGTGAGCAGATGGTGCCCCCGGGTGCTCCTCTCCAGCCTCCTCCCTGGCTCTGGCCTTGACCTGCACCCTGGCGCTTCCTTGGGGGCTGCTGGCCATCGGGTCCTAGATGCTCCCTTACTCTTACAGATGTCCAGGCCTTTGTGTGGGAGGGGGAGCGTGGAAGGTATTTGGGTTCAGAAAGCCTGCTCCCAGAGCTGGTCCAGGTCCTGGCCAGAAAGGGTTAATGCTGGCTTCCAGGCTGGGGTTTGGGGCTGAGGTGGGCAGTGGATGGGCAGGGCAGGCAGTGCGGGGCAAGGTGGCCCTCAGATGCCGGTGTCGCCCTGCCCTCCCTCTGTCGGCACAGCGCCGGGGGGCCTGGTGCTCAGGGCTCCCTGCAGGCTGCCAACAGCCCCTGGCTGCTTCTCTGCTGATGTCCTACCTCCTGTCCCGGCAGCCAGAGCAGCTGAGTCCCACGTCACCAGCAGTGAGGACCACTTCCTGCCACCTACAGACCTGGCCTTTAGGCTGCTCCGAAGCCAATGAACCCCATGCACCCCGTGAAACCCGCCCTGCCCCCCACGCCACACGGGTGAGTGGGGCTCCTGCCGCGCTCCCTCCTCAGGCCGCAGGGGTGCGGGCCTGGTGGCGGGGCGGGACCTCGCTGTTCCCGCTCTCAGCCTCCCCAGCAGGGCGCTCCTGACCTGGGCCTCCCGCCCACCTCTCTGCTCGCAGTGATGGTCCGTTTGCTTACGAGGCAGTGCCTTGGCAACAGAGCGCCACTCAGCCCGCGGGCTCGCTGTCCGTGGTCACGACCGTGTGGGGCGTCGGCAACGCGGCCCAGAGCCAGGTGAGCCCGCGCCCGGGGGCCCCCGGACCTCAGGGAGAAATGGAGCCTTCTGGCCTTCGTGCCACTCCCACCCTGCATCGCACCCCTGCTCTCTTCCTCTCTCCCCTCACCGCTGCCCCTCTTCCCGCCACCCCCTCCGCCGCCAGGCCTCTCCTTGGAGCAGCCGCATGAGGTAAGTTGTGTGGGTGGTGCTCACCGGTGGTCCTTGTTCCCTGTAGGTTTTGGGGAACCCCATGGGCCCTGCAGGGAGCCCCCCCGGCGGCTCCGTGATGCCCGGCGTGGCCGGCAGCGGCTCCGCCCTGAGCCCCCCGCAGTGCCTTGGACAGCAGGCGTTCGGCGACGGCGCCGCCGGCAAGGGCTTTGTGCCGCAGGGGGTGTATGGCCGCGGGGGCTACCCCGGCGGCCCCGGCTTCTCCGCTGGGTAAGCAGGACCCCACCCCTGGCTGCGCTGCTGGGGGGCCCCCCCAGGGCTGTGTGCGTGCGAGCGGAGCCCCAAGAACCACCGTGTGGCTCCCCCCCGGTGACGGGCGGCAAGCGCTGCTGAGCCCGGCCCTGTGTGTCTCCCGCAGGTACGCGGGCGGTCCGGGGGGGCCCGGGGGCCTGGGTCTGCCCTCACATGCCGCACGACCCTCCGCGGATTTCACCCAGGCGGCGGCGGCGGCCGCGGTGGCGGCGGCCGCGGCCACCGCCACGGCCACCGCCACGGCCACCGTGGCCGCCCTCCAGGAGAAGCAGAGCCAGGAGCTGAGCCAGTACGGAGCGGTGAGGCCCAGCCGCTCCTCCCGGAGCGCCCACATGTGCTGGTCTGGAAAGCAGGGACCGGTTGGGCAACCAGGGTCAGGGTCTGGGGACGGGTGCGTAGTGAGATGAAGTGAGGGGAAGGGGTGAGGCACGGTGGGGGTCCCTGGGTGGCACCCAAGGTTGGGGATTGGCCTGAATGGCTCCTGTCTTCTCTCCCCAGATGGGGGCTGGGCAGGCTTTTAACAACCAGTTCCTGCAGCACGGAGGTCCCCGGGGGCCCAGTGTCCCCAGCAGTCTGAACCCTGCCGCCGTGGGAGGGCTGCTGGGCCCCTCAGGCATGAGCCCCATGGGCATGAACCCCACCCGGGCAACAGGCATGGCACCCCTGTACGCAGGGCAGCGCCTGCCCCAGCACGGGTACCCTGGGCCTCCCCAGGCCCAGCCGCTGCCCCGACAGGGGGTCAAGAGGGCCTACTCCAGTGAGGTGAGCGTCCAGACCACCCTCGTCCCGGCTGCACCCAGAGCCGCGGTGGGTGCGGCCGTCCGCGGGAGGGAAGCGGCCACGCCTGATGGGGTGGGCGCCCTGTCCTCCCTGGGACCTGGCCTCCCCAACAGCCGTCGCCCTGGCACAGCGCCCCTTCTGTCCCTCAGGTTTACCCCGGGCAGCAGTACCTGTCAGGAAGCCAGTACGCACCTGGCGCCGGGCAGCCTCCCGCCCCTTCCTCCTACCCTGGGCACCGGCTGCCCCTGCAGCAGAGCGTGGCCCAGGCCCTGCCCGCCGCTGGCCCTGCAGGATTGCACTACAAGGTAGGGTTGGGCCCTCTGGCCCACCGCACCCCCGCGGGGCCCTGTGCTGGGCCTTGGCCAGGCTGACGAGGGAGCTGGCCCGGAGGGATGAGAGTGAGTGGGCAGCCCGGAGCTCCGCGGTGGTCCCAAGCAGGGCGGGGATCCAGTTCTGAAAGGATCCTCTGCGGGATGTGTGTATCTGCTCAGAAAATCGCTGTAGGGAGCAGGTGGGGCGGAGGGCAGGCCCCCAGGCCACTTGAATGTTCTTTAGGGCACAGTGACCACAATCCCTCTGCTTGCTGGGGACGGGCCCATCGGGGGCACGTGGGGAGGAGGAGGTGTGTTTTTTTGGCCTCTCCCTGGCTCTCCCGCGACCCTTCTAACTTGGGGGGCGGGTAGTCCATCTCTGTTCCTGGAGTAGTAATGTCGTAAATTAACGGAAGCACCGCGAGCCCCTTGTCGATTACTTGCCGAATGAAGAGAGCGTCCGAAGAAGAGACTAGAGGCCAGTGCCCCTGTGCGCGGTGGGCGCCCTGCCCCCAGCCCCCTCCTCGGGTTAAGTGTGGGGGCCAGGTGGGGGCCCTGGGCACATGCACTTTTCTCTCCTGCAGCCCACAGAGCAGTTCAACGGGCAGGGCGCCAGCTTCAACGGGGGGAGCGTCAGCTACAGCCAGCCTGGCCTGAGTGGGGTACGGGCAGACGGGCGGGAGGCTCACGGGGTGGGCACATGGAGAGAGGGCGCCCAAGCAGGAGGAAATTGGGGGTGCCCGGCCAGACCCCCCCGGGACTGCCCCCACTCGATTCTGTCCTCACTGTTCCGGCGGGCGCTCCCGGAACAAACTCTACCCCCCACCATTCCACCGTGACCGTTTGCTCGACCCCACAGCCCGCCCGTTCCGTCCCTGGCTACCCCAGCTCCCCCCTGCCGGGGAGCCCCACGCCGCCCATGACTCCCGGCAGCAGCGTCCCCTACATGTCCGCCAGCCAGGAGGTCAAGTCTCCCTTCCTGCCTGACCTCAAGCCCAGTGTGAGCTCCTTGCACCCGTCACCCCCCAGTGAGTGTCGCCCGTTCTCAGCATGCTTGGGCTGGGGTCCTCTGGGGACATGGGAGTTGGGGGCCCACACCCCCGTCTTTCACCCATAGACGTCTTAGCGGATTTTTCAAGGTGTGGATCTTCTCTCTGGAAAGACATGCGTGCCCCCGAAACTCTGTGGGTCATCTTAGGGGGTCTATGCGTCCCTCGAAGTCTTCTCCCGGCTAGGGACCCCTTGATCTGGGGGAGACCACCACAGCAGAACCTGAGGTCCTAGAAAGCTAGCTCAAGCGTGGGGGTGGTGACGGGGGTCCGTTCACGTCTCCGCAGCCTCCCACCCCTTCCGAAAGCGGCCGCGGCACCCTCTTTCTGGGTCGGGGGCACGTTCTCCAGTCATAACTTAGGGGACCCCGGGCCAGGTGCCTGAGGCAGGATGGAACAGCGGGACCCCGAGATCCTGGGCTGCCCACAGCCCAGCCCCGAGGTGGGGGAGGAGGGGCCCCGCTCCCCGGCCCACATCCCTGCGGTGAGGGGCAGGTGGGGGGCGTCCTCCGTGCCAGCTGCCGGCTCACGCCAGCGCGGCCCGCTCCCAGGCAGCGGCCCCTGTGACGAGCTGCGGCTGACCTTCCCCGTGCGCGACGGGGTGGTCCTGGAACCCTTCCGCCTGCAGCACAACCTGGCCGTGAGCAACCACGCCTTCCAGCTGCGCGACTCCGTCTACAAGACCCTGATGCTGAGGTGAGCTGGCGCCGGCCCGGCGTGCGGCCCCAACCCCCCATCCCCGCGCCCCCACTGGCCTGTCCTCACTGTGCGCCTGGCCCGCGCAGGCCTGACTTGGAGCTGCAGTTCAAGTGCTACCACCACGAGGACCGGCAGATGAACACCAACTGGCCGGCCTCGGTGCAGGTCAGCGTCAACGCCACGCCGCTCACCATCGAGCGCGGTGACAACAAGACCTCCCACAAGCCACTGTACCTGAAGCACGTGTGCCAGCCGGGCCGCAACACCATCCAGATCACGGTCACAGCCTGCTGCTGCGTGAGTGCCCCCCGCGGCGTCGGCCCCCGCCCGTCCCGCCTCATCTCCTGGCCCCACGGCGTGGAGCCGCCTCCCTGCTTCCCGGCGAGGCCCGCGCAGGCGGACGGAGCGCTCCCGCTGACCCCGTCTCCCCGCGAGGAGGCTCAGGAGGCCCCCCCGGCTGCCCATCCCGGAAGCCTCGCTGGGACTCACCGGGGTGAAGAGGGGCAGCCGGGCACGCCCCAGCCGGCTCCGGGGGCTCCCAGATGCCGGTGTTACCCCCAGCGGTGGCCGGCCGGTGGGCTCCCCGGGTGGGCGGGGCCAGCCCAGGGCGTGGGGGGGCTCCAGAGCAGGGGCGGCGCCCGGCCACGGCCCTGACCGGCTCCTCCCGCCGCAGTCGCACCTGTTCGTGCTGCAGCTGGTGCACCGGCCGGCCGTGCGCGCCGTGCTGCAGGGCTTGCTCAAGAAGCGCCTCCTGCCTGCCGAGCACTGCGTCAGCAAGAGTGAGTGGCCCTGCCGGGGGGCCGGGGGGACAGCGGGCGGCCCACGTGGTCCCTCGGGGCTGTGGCGCCAGCAGCAGCCCCTTCGTCTAGCCCTCTGTCCTGTCGACACCAGTAAAGCGTAACTTCAGCAGCGGCACCATCCCCGGCACGCCTGGGCCCAACGGCGAGGATGGCGTGGAGCAGACGGCCATCAAGGTGTCCCTCAAGTGCCCCATCACCTTCCGCAGGATCCAGCTCCCTGCCCGCGGCCACGACTGCCGCCACATCCAGGTGGGTGGTCCCCATGGAGCTCTGCCAGGACTTGTGACAGCGGTTTTCCGTCGCACCCTCCCCTGTCTCCGAGGACAGTCACCGCTCCTTTGCATTCGCGGGGTCTCCTCTCAAAAGGCGACGAGGCCACGGGTGTGGTCCTCCCGAGGCCCCAGGAGCGGCCCCTTGGATCCCAGACGCTCCGCCACAGGGTCTCCTTGGACACCGCGTCCTGGACGCGGCCCTTCAGCGCAGATGCCCAGGCCTTTGGCCGCGCGGCATCCCATTCCCCTGAGGACTGTCTGTTTGGAGGGGCACCCCAGGGAAAGCCCGGCACGTGTGGCTTCTCCACACGCGGGCAGATCAGCGCAGAAGCACACAGCTCGATCGTGGGGTGCGGCCAGGTCACCCCCGGCCCCCGTGTGAGAAGCCGCCTCTCCTGCCCCCCACAGTGCTTCGACCTAGAGTCCTACCTACAGCTCAACTGTGAGCGGGGGACCTGGAGATGCCCCGTGTGCAAGTGAGTATCCCCGAGACGCCCTCACGGCGGCCCGGGCGCAGGGTGGTCCTTGTCAGAAGCCGTCCGCTCCCCCCGCAGCACCAGGAGATACCCAAGTCAGGTTCGGGGGTCGCAGCCCAGACGAGGACGCTGTGGCTCAGGGCAGAGACGTCACATGCAGGGTCCCCTTCCTGAGGGGTCACCTCCCACGGGGTGGCCTCGGGCACGGTGATGGAGCGGAGCCGTGACCGGCCTCTGAGCCCCATCCTCTTGGTTTCCGACAGCAAGACGGCGTTGCTGGAGGGGCTGGAGGTGGATCAGTACATGCTGGGGATTCTCATTTACATTCAGAAGTAAGTGCCCGCCCCTCGCCCGGGCTGCGGTCGGCAACGGTCGGCAGCGGTCGGTCTGCGGTCGGCAGCGGGCAGCCCCAGGACGGCTGAGAGGCGCCCCCCACCCCGCTGCTCTGCCATGGCCGGAACCCACAGCACCCCCGGCCCGGGCCCGTGGAACGTGCCAGGTGGCCATGAGCCTTGGAGGCCGGGCGAGGCAGCAGGACAGCTGGTGAGTGGTGCGCGTGTCCCCGGGCAGCTCCGACTACGAGGAGATCACCATCGACCCCACGTGCAGCTGGAAACCGGTGCCCGTGAAGCCCGACGTGCACATCAAGGAGGAACCCGACGGGCCCGCGCTGAAACGCTGCCGCACCGTGAGCCCCGCACACGTGCTCATGCCCAGCGTCATGGAGATGATCGCGGCCCTGGGCCCCGGGGCCACCCCCTTCGCCCCCCTGCAGCCCCCCTCGGCCCCGGCCCCCGGCGACTACCCCGGCCAGGGTGAGTATGGCGGGCCGGGCCCGGGGGCGTGGATGCCGCGGGCAAACGGTCCGTTCTCTTCAGACCACCGCAGTGCTACCACGCGGGTCCCGCACCTGGGGGCCTGCTGGGGACGTGGCCATGGGGGTGGGCGGTAGCTGAGGAGCACGAACCTCTGCCAGCTTGCTTCTGGGCCCTCTCTGACCCCACGCGTGGGTGTGTTTGGGGGAGGCGGGCCCCAGAGCGACGTCTATGGTGAGAAGAAGTGCCCTTTCCCGTGAGGTCTGGTGCTACCTGCGGGAGACCACTGGGGTCCCCCCTCCCTGGACCACTCCACCAGCGCGAGCCCCCAGGCCTCACCCAGGACCGGCTCTACCCTCAGGTTCCAGCTTCCTGGGACCTGGGACCTTCCCTGACTCTTTCCCGCCCGCCACACCCAGCACCCCGGCCCTTCCTGAGTTCACCGCGGGGCTGCCCCCCAGCTCCTATCAGTCTGACCTTCCCAGCAGTCTCCTGACACCAGAGAAGTCTGCCCCCTGCCTTCCAGGGCAGGTCAGTGCCGGCAGAGGGTCGGGGGGCCGGCTCTCGGGGAGGGGGGCCGGCTCTCGGGGTGGGGGGCGGCCCGGGGCCGTCTGACCAGGTTCTTCTCTCCTTCCTCAGATGGCACCAGCGGGTCACCTGGACCCGTCCCACAACCCCGGGCCACAGGGGCTGCATGCCCCCAGCCTTGGGGGGGCCCCAGGGCCCCAGCTGCACCATCCAAACCCTCCCCCAGCATCCCGGCAGCCCCTGGGCCCAGTGAGCTCGGGCCCCATCGGCGAGCTGGCCTTCAGCGCGGCCACAGGCGTGATGGGGCCCCCCGTGTCTGGGGCGGGGGAGGCCTCGGAACCAGCCCTGGACGTGAGTACGGGCCCCATGCTGGGGAGCACGTGGGAGCTGGGGCTGGGAGGACGGCGTGCACAGCGTCCCCAGGGTCCGCAAGCTTCATAGAAGGGAGAACACTGCCGCCCCAGTGACTTCCAGAGCCAGAAGAGCTGGGCAGGTAGCTTCAGCCCCGGCGAGGAGGTCGGGCACCTGCCACAGCCGCGGGGTTGGCTCTGGGGACTGTGTCAAGCGCCCAAGAAGACTGGGCTTGGAACTGACCACACCGGCTCGGGGTGCGGGCTGGCCTGTCTGTCTCCCCTTGCTGGGTGAGCCAGAATCGGTGTGTGAAACGCAGGTAACCGTCCTCGACCCGAATAACCCAAACTCTCTGAAGTTCATGTCGAGCGAAGTCAGAGCCGCTCCGAAAAGCGAGTCACGGGCGCCGGCGAGCCCGCCCCTGCACTGGCCCTGCCGGCACCACGCGTCCCTGGCTGGCCTTGGACAACCCGTGTGCAGTGATTCCTGCTCAAAGAGCAGCCTCTGGCAGGGGGAGGCCCTGTGCAGGCTGAGGGTCAGGGTCCGTGCAGGGCTGTGGTGGGTCCGAGGCCGGAGCCGCTGATGACTTTGCTTTGTCCCCAGCTGCTCCCAGAACTGACCAACCCGGAGGAACTGCTGTCCTACCTGGGTCCGCCTGACCTCCCCACAAACAACAATGACGACCTGCTCTCTCTCTTCGAGAACAACTGATCCTGTAGACCCCACCCGGCCAGCGGGGACGCGCCGTGCCCCGTCACCGTGCCCCGCCCCTCCCCACCTGTGGACCCAGAGCCAGGGCCAGGCCAGCTGCCTGGCGCCTGATGCTGGAAGCATCTGCACTGGGTGGGAGGGGGCCGCGGGTGGAACCCCTAACCGCCCCCTCCAGTGCGGAACGGGGTTCTACTAGATGCTCAGCCCCGCCCCGAGCCACTGCCTGGCCCCACCCCTACCCCAGCTTTGCCCCGCCCACACACACCTGCTACCCTGGCCTCACGCCTTGCCCCGGTGCCCCCGGTCCTGCCTGCTCCCACCAGCCTGCATCTTGTCCAGCACTGACCCTTCTGTCTCAACAAGCCCTTTGCTCACGGGCGAGGAGCAGGGCTACTCTGTCCTGAGTCCGAGCTCGAAGTGGGATCGGGACCCTCTTCCCACGGGAGGCTCCAGGCTAAGGCTGCAGGGCAGGGCGCTCCAAAGCACAACGATGTACATAACGTAGGGACACTGTGGGTGTGGATGGCCCGTCCCTCCAGCGGGGACAGGGGTGGCCACAGGCTTCGGCCTACAGGGCTGGGCACGGAGGACCCCCCCACCCCTGCTCTGCGTACAGATTCTCCAGCGGGCTGCTCCTCTGAGGTCCCCTTTTCCGTGAAAGTGAAGAATCAGTCCCGCTGTGTTTTTTAAAACTGCCTTTCCCGTGTCCGCCCTGGGGCCAAGCCAAGTGGGGGAGGAGGAGCCACTGCCCCCACTGGCCCGGGGCCGAGTTGTGTCCCCTGTCTGCCCGTCTCTATTAAAGGACTCCCTCACCGTGGGCCTGCCGGGTCCCTCCTTCGCGCCGGCCTGCGTTCCCCACGTGGGCGGGGCTCTGTTCCGGCCCAGACCCAGCTGTCCCCGCCTCATGGTAAATTTCCCTGTCTCTGGAATTTTCCAAGTTGGTTTCTGCCAGAGAACTATTGTGTGAAGTGTCACCAGGGCCAGGAGACACATCTGCCACCCTGTCACCTTGTGTGGGCGTGCCTGGGGCAGGGAGCCAGCTGTCGAGTCAGGAGCTTCGGGAGGGACCAGGGCTGAAGGCCGGGCTGGCTCCAGACAGCAGCTCCGGGAGGCCCAAGGAGGTGGCCCTGGGCCCCCGGGCCTGCACAGCCCCCTCCAGCTGTGCACCAGCTGCCTGGGTGGCCTTTCCCTCCTGGCCCGGCAGGAGAGGCTGATGCGCTTTGCAGCGGGGAAAGGGGGGCGTCCATAGGGCGCTGGAAGCTCGGGGGGGGGTCCAGGGCAGGCAGGCCTGGGTGGCTTTACCCACTGACAACTGGGGACCCCAGATGTGGACCTTTGTGCCTCTGCAGCCTGTTTCTGGCTTCGGGGGCAGAAGCACACTCTCAGTGCTGGCTGGGATGGGGGTGGGGGGGAGGGACAAGGAGACCCAGGGATGAGTAGGGCCTGTCCGGAGTTCTGTCCGTCATCCATAGCCAGGCTGGGGTTGGGGGGAGGCCGAGAACGGGTGCCGCCCATGCTGTGGTCTCTGGACGGCCTCCTGGGTGCTGCTGGGCACAACAGAAAAATCGGGAGACGAGCCAGCGTTCACCCACAGGAGGGTGGACTCAGGCCACGACAGGACAGCAGGGGAACAGGGAGCACAGCGCCGTGGGCGCCCCTCAGCACGCGGTGAGGGGGCAGGATGCGGAAGTCCACGCATCTCAGTACAGCTCGACACCAGACGCGGGTTTCCCAGGAGTCCCACGCCCGGGCCACGGGTCAGGAAGAAGGTGGGGGGCGTGGATGGGCTGCCCGCACCACTTCCCCGCGGGGGTGGCACAGGGGTGCGCTTGGGGACGGGGGAGGTGCCAGTGACATTTGGCTCCTCGAGGGGAGTGCTGGCTTCTCAGCTGCCACCGTACACGCTATCGGTCACGTCCTCCCCCGCGTGCCGTGCGCACCACTTCAGACAAGCGGACGCACGCGGGAGCCGAGCCCCGGCGCGGGAATGGAAACCAGCCGCGTGCCAAGCCCATCCCCGAGCGCGAGGAATGAAGCTCGGGTTTGCTAACAGCCTCGCTGCAACAATGTGTCCCCTTTGAGGGAACAGTAACAGGTGGTAAAGTTAAGCACTGGACAGCCTGGGGGCGGGAGAAGGAGTCGCCGGTGAAATCAGGAGCCGCCCTGAGACGCAGCGGCGCGCCCGCCTTCAGAGGTGCTGCGAGCGCAGCGTCACGACGTGGGACAGTCGCGAGCGTCTGCGGTCCAGGAGTTCTCTTCACCTCACTGCCCACTGGAAGGAACTAGAAAAAACACACGAGGCAAAGCAGCAGAAGGAACGAAGACACGACAGATGCGAGACCAGAAACGTGGCAGCAAATCTGGGCGAGCGAAACTTCGATTTGACCAAGTGACTCAGGTCAGAAGTGGGGCCGGAGCAGCTGTCAGAGGAACGAGAAGGGGGTCCCCCGTGAGCTGCCGGCGGTCAGACATGCCCCCCCGACCGTCCCCCTCCCCCCCGGCTGTGAGAGCACGGGGCCCCAGAGCACCGGCCCGAGAAGCAGTGGACAGCACGAGGAAGAGGGTAGAGACCCTGGCCCAGGACCAGATGCTACCAGATGTCAGGGCAATGTCCCTGTCCCCACGGCCCCTGCCCACTGGCCGTCACCTGGCCACCTCCCAAGCCGGGCCGATCACAGGGACCCATCAGGACTTCAGGGCCACTGTCAGAGGTGGGGGGTTCTGGACAGGATCAAGGAGATGTTTCAGGATCCTGGGACTACGGATGCTTTCTTCGTCGGGGGTCATCAGCCACTCGTCTGACCCGTTTGAGCTGAGGAGAAGTGAATCGCCCGGATGCCAAGTGCACTAGGCTCTGTGATGTCACGCGGCCATCCCTGTTCCCTGCAGCCACCTCTGCCTCTGTCACCAGGGACTGGCTTCACGTGGTCTTGAACCCGTGAGTGGAGCCACCGGGCTGCACCCCACCTTTAGCCATCGGCTACACCGCTCTGGCTGTGACGCTGTGGTGGGGGGTGGGATTTGTGGATGCCCCTCCGGGCCCCCCTGCCCCCTGCTCAAACCCTTCCCGTGTCCGCTCGCCTCAGCTCAGGCTGCAAGTGCCCACAGGCCGCTCACTGGGAGGGAAGGATTCAAGACAGCCATCCTGAAAGGGCCGTACACGGGCAGACACAGCCGCTATCACAGAGTGCTAGGCCTGGCCCCTTGGAGAGCCTCGCTGTCTAGAGCGGCTGTTGCTACGGAGCAGAGACCAGAGCCTCCAAGCCCTGCTCTCGCTGATGCCACTGGAAGGCCCCGACCACACACTCTCTGGTGGCAGCTAGGGGACCCGCGACCAGAGAGGGGTCGGGAGCACTCCCCAACACAGGGAACAGCTACCAGAAGGGGGTGGGTGCGTGTGGCCCCTAGGATCGTTCCTCACCCTGCCCACGGCCCACCTGACCACCCTCCGGCCCTGCACCTTCCACACTGGCCAGCCCTGGGGTTTCCCAGGGTCCTCCACATCCTACCCACTGCAGGCTGTGGCTGACTTGCCCCTGCCCCGGGGAGCCCTCTGCTTCTGGAATAAGTGGCCGCTGCTCCCTGCCACCCCATATGGGGCTGCCTCCCTGATCCCCATCGCAGCTGATCAAACATAGCTCAGCAGTGATCATTTTCTGATGTTTTATTTAAAAACACTTGAGCCTTTGCACACAGCACAGGGAGCACCCGCACAAGCCCTGGGTTCGAGGATGGCCAACATTTCGCCAGCCCAGCCAGCTCCTTCCGTCTTCCCACGTGGCTGCACTTTTTATCCCCCTGCGGGTTTAGGGGCCACCGACTTGGGAAAGTCCGTTGCAGCTGAGCTTCTCAGCGCGCGTCTTGGAAAAGCACAAACGTTCCCTTATGAGAGCAGCCTCCTTACCGCGGCAGGGCAGCCGCGTTCCACGCCGTGCTCCCTCCCGGCCTGGCGTCCCAGCGCCTCCCGTAACTGCATCCAACCCCAGACGCAGTCTGGGTCGCACTTGGGGCCGGTCGTCCTGTCTCCACTCTCAGCGGGGCAGAGTCCTTGGCGTTTTTCCCTTACGCCAATTTTCCGAACGATTCAAGCGAGTTTCCTCGCAGCAAGTCCAAGGGTCACTTTCTCCTTCACCCCTGTGTGTCCTGTCCCCTGTCCCCTAAAAGGGATGTCTGGAGCTTCACTAAACATTCTGGGTCAGACGAGCATTGCTACCTGCCTTTCCTACGAGACTGTGAGCTCCATGGGAACAGACCTCTTTTGTGTCCTGATTTATTCCAAAGCCAACGTTTGTCCAAGAGATTAACCTGGGCAGACGGGGGCGAGTAGGAGCGGGCTGCCTGCGGTCAGCGTGCAGGGGGCGCTGAGCACCCAGCACCCTCACAGGCGCCCCCGTCTGCACCTCCCCCCACACTCCCAGCCTACCCCGTTGCTGGCTGAGCACCTGTGTCCCGCAGGGTCGCCATGGGACTGTCAGCAGGTGTCTGGCAAGCATCTGCTGAGATGAGGACTGGCTCCCAGCACGGCCCCCCCCGCCCACTCTTGGAGACCCCGAGCAGGGTACCTCCCACGCCCCGAGCAGTGGCCCTGCTCTTCTGTGGGACTCGGCTGAGCAGGGGACAGGCTCCACGCCCAAGGGCCACCTTCCAGTGGAGGAACCCTGGTGGGAGCAGGCAGGATAGTGCTGCCTCTCCTTCCTGAGCGCTGACTCTGGGGCACTCCCCTCATGTGCTGAGATCAGTGACACCCACACAGCGGGAGCCCACCAGCCCCATGAGGTGATCTGTCGCAAGCCAAACCAGGGCCTGAGGTCCTGCTTTCCGGCCCTCCACCAGCCTCCTTTTCCAGCTTCCCCTGTCAGTGGCCAGTGGGTGGCCGGCAGATGGCCAGCGGCCATCTGCCTCTGTGTCCACTGACCCATCCCCCTGCCCCCCGCCAGGAGCCCAAAGTAAGACAAGCCCACGGTGCCACCCATGGGGCTCAGCTGCCAGAGCCATGGTCCCCCAGAGCTCCTTGCGACCAGGAAAGCCTGCTTCTGTACAGTAAACACACTCTCATGGCAAAAAAAGTAAAAATAAAAATAGGGGCACCTGGGTGGCTCAGTCAGTTGAGTGTCTGCCTTCAGCTCAGGTCATGATTCTGGCGTCCTGGGATCAAGTCCCGCATCGGGCTCCCTATTCAGCGGGGAGCCTGCTTCTCCCTCTCTCTCTGCTGCTCCCCTACTTATGCTCTCTCTCTCTCTCTGTCAAATAAATAAATAAGAAAAATCTTTAAAAAATAATAAAAGTGGGATCGGCTGGGTGGCTCAGTGGATTAAGCCTCTGCCTTCGGCTCAGGTCATGATCTCAGGGTCCTGGGATCGAGCCCCGCGTCGGGCTCTCTGCGCAGCGGGGAGCCTGCTTCCCCCTCTCTCTCTGCCTGCCTCTCTGCCTACTAGTGATCTCTGTCTGTCAAATAAATAAAATCTTTAAGAAAATAAATAAATAAAATAAAAATTAAAAAAATAATAATAATAAAAGTGGGCGCCTGTGTGGCTCAGTCAGTTAAGCAGCTGCCTTCGGCTTGGGTCATGACCCTCGGGTCCTGGGATCGAGCCCCGCATCGGGCTCCCTGCTCCACGGGGAGCCTGCTTCTCCCTATCCCTCTGCCTGCTGCTCTGCCTACTTGTGATCTCTATCTCTCTGTCAAATAAATAAATAAAATCTTTAAAAATAATAATTATTATTATAATAAAAGTAAAGCCCCAGAGCCGCAGGAGCTCTCAGTCAGTGCCGGGGGCAACGCCAGATGGGGCAGCCGCTTGCAGGGCAGTGAGTGTCCGACAAAACTGCAGCCTCTTCCCATCCGCCCCGGCAGCCGGGCTCCTTGGTATTTACCCAAAGCAACCGAGAACTTGCGTCCGCACCGAACCCGAACACAGGTGTTGACAAACAGTGGTGGCAAAACTCGGATGCACGTGACATCGTTCGGCGGCCGAGCAGGTAGCCCCTGTGCCCGTCCAGACAGGGGACCCCCAGCAGCGCGAGCGCGGGACGAGCCGTTGCGCAGTGACTTCGTGGAGACGCAGAAGCCCGGCTCCGAGCAACAGCCCCGGTCTGAGGAGGCTCCGCCTGCGGGATCCCAAGTCTGACCTGGAAAACGCGCAGGTCCGGAGACTGCGAGGACCGGCTGGGGGTGAGCGGGGGCTGGGAGGCGCCGAAAGGGCTCTGGGGTGGACACGGGCCGGACGATCGTCCACAGCCACAGGGAGCCCTGAGGTGCGCCCCGGGCTCTGGGTGATGATGGCCCGTCCGTGCGGCCCGTCCGTTGTCACCAGCACCTCCTGCTGTGGGGACGTGAGTGGTGGGCGCAGGGGGGGCCTCGGGGAAAATCTCCGTCCCAAGCTCCCACCCAGTCTTGCTGTACACGTGAAACTGCTTGAAAAATGTCTATTTAAAGACATCTGCTCAAAAGTTGGCCTTTTACGTATTATTCGTAATTCCCAAATACAATTCTCACGGATCGTCACTGACTTTAAAACCAACCAAACGGGGGCGCCTGGGTGGCTCAGTGCGTTAAGCCTCTGCCTTCAGCTCAGGTCATGATCCCGGGGTCCGGGGTCCGGGGATCGAGTCCCACGTCGGGCTCCGCGCTCAGCAGGGGTCTGCTTCTCTGCCCCTCCCCTGGCCTGCACGCATTCTCTCTCTCAAATAAATAAATAAAATCTTTTAAAAAAGAAAACAAACAAAGAGCAAGCAAACAACCCAATGAAAAAAATGGGCGGAGGACTTGAGCGGACGTTTCTCGGAAGAGGACACAGACGGCCGACCCCGTGAGAGGATGCGCGGCGTCTGTGACCATGAGGACAATCGCAAACAAAACCACCACCTCGCCCCTCACAGCCACCAAACTGGAGAAACAAGCAGGACAGCAGGTGCTGGTGGGACCTGGAGGACCTGGGACCCTCGAGCTCTGTTGGTGGCTGTGGCCACGGGGCCACAGTGGCAGGAAACAGCATGGTGGTTCCTGACAGAATGAGACCCAGGTTAACCGTGTGATCCAGTGAGGGCCGCTCGGGGTCATGCACCCAGAAGGACCGACAGCAGGGACCTGGCCACGCTCACAGCAGCCAGAGGCGGGAAGCGCCCCGAGTGTGCATCCACGGGTGAGCGGATAAACGAAAGAGGGCGTGTCCCTGCCGTGGGACGTCACGCGGCCACAAAAAGGAAGGACACCCGCAACACTGATTTGCTCCCAGGGCCACGACGCGGCGTGAAATAAGCCGGTCACAGAAGGACACAGTCCCACCTACAGGAGGTATCCCAGAAGCTGCAGTGAGAGACAGCGGGCAGAGCAGGCGGCGGGGGTGTGGGGGAGGGGGCGGGGACTCCGTGTTGCGGGGGCACAGACAGAAAGTTCTGGAGACGGAGGGTGGGGATGGCAGCATGAAATGAATGCGCTCCGTGTGGCGGAGCCGTCCACACCGGCTGAAGCGGCGAATGTCCTATCGTGTGTGCAGCACCAGAGCCTTCTGTCTGGTTTACTTCTGGGACCAGGTGTACCAGCGATGAGCAGGGGACCCGGACCCGGGACACCGGACATCACCCGCCTCTAGCTCCTGCCAGCCTCGTGGGCTTGCTGAGTCTCATCTCCCTGGGGAAATTACCAGCGTCCACTTCGAAGGGCTGGCGGGAGAACTCCACACTGACCCCAAGAATGGCACCTGACACTCCCTAGAGCTCTGAATGGACTCAGGCCTCAGTGCCCTGGGTTTGGTTACTGCACCTCCTTCTCTGTTGGAGGGATTCCCTACCTCGTGAGTCCCGGTGGGAGGCCGTGGGAAAGCCCCAGACCCAGCAGCCTCCGGTGACCTGGGCCATCTGGGAATCCACGCAGCAGACACCTGGCTCCGCCTCCAAAACGCAGCCCTGTCTGGAGGCTGAAGAAGCAGCTGGAAGGCCTCCCCCAGCCCTGGAGGGGTCTGGTCCTCCCTGCGCCACTTTCCCGGCTCAGGAGGCCCCGTCCCTTGTCTGCTGCCGGCCGTCCATCTCCCCGGAGCACCCCTCTCGCCACCTCATCACCAGCAGAACGCAGTGGGCTCAGTGGTGGTGCGGCCAGGCCCAAATATCCAGGTTCCCGGATTCTTGCACGGAGTGCGACCGCCGCTGGGCGGCTCGGGGGACGCCGGGAACAGGACTGATCGGCGGCGTCACTCCCAGCCTGCAGTTTCCTTCTCTCCCCTTCCCTGGTCTTCCGGCAGCCCGGCCGGATGAGCTCGGACGTGAACTTGGGAGACACGGAGCGGGGGAGAGGCGCCATCTGGAGCCCTGGGCTGACCAGCTTGGGGACGGCAGGAGCCGAGTCCCCAGGGCCCCTGTCGTGGCCTGTGGGCCTTACGGCTTCTCATGTAGGCTTGTGTTATTTTATTTTTAGCAGCTGATACTTAATTTATTACAGCTGTCTTTCTAAAAACATAAATCTAAAAACAAAAACGTAATTCTTTAGCTTGCAAACCATCTAAGTCTGCTTGTGAGTATAGCAGATTTGAAATTGTTCAAATACACCTTCAAATATTTCAACAGCTTTTCTAAATGTAATATATCTGGTTTCCTTTAAAGTCCTTATTTGGCCAAAAATAACAAAGAAAACCTCCCTGAGCATTAAATAAGATTGATGAACTTCTAAATACGTTGAATGTAAAGTTGTCTTAAATGTGAGGACACAATACGTAACATTTGCATGATTTCAATGCGCAGGTCTGAACTGGAAATCTCAATCAACTCGTAACTACACATTTGAAAATGCAGTTTGGGGTTGGGGACAGGGAGTTCCTAAAAATGGGCACGAGGTCCTTTGGGGACGCATCCTTGCCCGCACCCCTTCACTCACGGGCCAGGGGGACACGCAGTATGCCGTCTCACAGGTCTCTTCCTCTGAACACCCTTAACCACGGGGCACCTGGGTGGCTCAGTGAAGCCTCTGCTTTCAGCTGAGATCATGATCCCAGGGTCCTGGGATCGAGCCCCACATCAGGCGGACTCCCTGCTCAGCGGGGACCTGCTTCTCCCTCTCCCTCTGCAGCTGCCCCTGCTGGTGCTCACTTTCTCTCTCTGTCCAATAAATAAATCTTTAAAAATAAAAAAAATAAATAAACCTCCTTAACCACGATGCAGTCCTCAGGTCCATAAATGTCTCCTCAGTATCTGGTGGCATCTGTGCCCGCGGGGCAGCCAGAGGGCCTCCGTATCCTTTCCAGGCCCACCAGCCCAGGGAGGGGGTGCGGACAGGGGTACCTGCTGGGATGACATTTCCCACACAGCTCCCTGACTCTGGACTTCCCGGTCAGCTCGATCCCCTGACAGCGCATAGGCGCTGGGCTCTGCCCTAGACCCTCAGTGCCTAGACAAATTCCCCTGGGAGCCACTGTGTGGGGCCGGTGAAGCAGAGGTCGGGGGGCCTGGCTGGGAGCAGCTTGAGGGGCAAAGTGAGGCAGGAGGTCTGCGACGTGGCAGCACCAGCTATTCCTGCAAGCGAGCTCAGAGCGAGGAGAAGGGGAGCGGTGGGTTGGCAGGAGGCAGGCCACACACGCAGGACGGGCCTGGACAGACAGCGGCCTGCAGAGGACAGACAGGTCAGGGAAGAAAGCGAGGGTGCTGGCGGCTCTCAGCAGCCTGTCGCGGGGGGTGGGAGTAGCGGCAAGCCGCCCATCCCTCGACCACGTCCACGGGCAGGCTGGCTGTCCGAAGCCGGGAGAGCCTGCGGACGCCCACGTGGGCGCAGGCCCAGGCCTGGCCCTGGGGGTGGGGGACTCACGGACAAGCCCACGGGGAGACGCACCCAGAGCCAGCTCTTGTGGCTTCCATTCAGCACACGGAACTGCGGGCCTCACCTGGGCATTGATTCAACACGCCTTTACTGAGCTCTATTCTGAGGGGTGTCCTCAGGCACCCAACTCCGGGAGAGCTCGGGAAAGCGTCCCAGGGAGGACCCAGCACAAAATGAGCTTTGCAGGTGGAGAGCAGGGAGGCCCTGTGTAGGCAGAGGGTGAGTCCCGCAAAGCCAGGGGGCGGTGCGGAGAAGCTCGGGGGGCAGGAGGACCGTCCGCCTACAGAACCGAAGCACAAGCGGGCTGAGACGCGGCCGTGAAGGGCTGTTTCCATCTGTCCTGTGCAGTTTAGCCAGGGAGTTACAATTTCAGAGGATTTGAGAATGATCATTCTGGAAGTCCCTGGGAACACTGGGGCCCAGTCATCGGGCAGGGCGCTGCTGCTGAAGGCCAAGCAGGAGCTGTAGCTGCGGGAAGGCCTGGGGTGGAGGAGGAGGAGGAGCGGGAGGCAGCGGCGGCAGCCTGGGGAGGGAGGTGGCAGAGCTGTCTGCGAGCCGTTCATCCGTGAGGAGGAACGGGCGAGCAGGGAGGATCCGTGGCAGCTCTGGAGGGAGCCGTGGGCTCGGGGACTGGCCTAGAAGCCTCCCGGTGATCTGAGCCTCGGGACTGGGTGAGACTGACCGTGGTGGGTGTGTAGGGAGCACCACCGAGTGGAACACAGAACTGTGACTCAGGAACAATCCGAAGTTCGTGGGAGGAGGCTGAACCGGAGAGCCGGCCGGGGGAGCCAAGGCCTCAGGGAAGCAGTAGCAGCTGTGGGGGACACGGCCGATGCAGGGCGGTGTCAGGGAAGGGGGGCCCGGGACAAGCCCTGGTACTGTGGACTCTGAAGTCACAGCAGCAGCAGGAGGACAGACGGTCCCCGCCAGTCCCTGGGCGAGAGGCACACAGGAGACGAGTCACCCTCTTCCAGAGTGGTCTGTTTCCTTAATGTTTTCAGTAACCTGGTTTTTCCCCCATTATGTTCTCTGTGGCTCAGAGACATCTTGGGAGACGCATTCGTGCAGAACACGCTATAGGAACAAGGTTACAGAGCCGTGCTGGCGGGTTTAGAGCACCCCGGAGCTAGTGGGATGAGAGCTGTCGCGCAGGGAGCTGTCACGGTCGGGTTTGCTTTGAGTGTGATTCATCCAAACAAGGCAGGACAGCCCCGCATTCCTGAGGTTCCGGGCCGGCTGATACTTTACTCAGTTAGGAAGTCGGGTTCAGCTGATAATGCTAATTCGGGACTCCCTGCCCCACCGGCTCCTCCAGCAGGATCACCTTCTTGAGTGCACACACTGCATGCTGGTGTAAATGCAGGGGCCAGCTCCGGACCGTACTGACCCCGGGGATGTTTACGAGAAGCCAGGACTTTACTGGGATGTGAGCGTGAGCCAGGTCACTTAGCGTTCGCACCGTCCTCCCTTTCCTAGGATGGGTCCCTAAGTGCTGCAGGGCTCGGTGTGGAGGCCAGAGAGCCCGGCAGCGAGTTTAGGGCTGAGGGCCTGGGGTACTTTGTTTCAAGCAGAAGGGAACACACGGCTTCCCCAAGGTCACCAAGCACCAGGTGATACGGGAGAGAGGGGGGGAAAACGGTTTCCAGGTCTGGCTTTGGGAACACTCGCAGGCCGGTGACTCCGAGCAGCTGCTCGCAGGGAGGAGCCTCACTTTGCAGCGGTGACAGCGGGGGCCGCGGGGGGGGCCGGGGAGCAGGGGCTGCCAGCCCAGCACACGGGCTCCGCACGCAGCTGCCGGGACAGCGCGGGATGCCCGCGGCGGGGTGCATCGAGCGGCTTCCCGGGCCGGGCGGACGACACACGACAGGACACCGGGACTGCTGCCACCGAGGGCCGACGAGGGCGTGACGACCCCCTCCCAGCCTCCGCACGGGGGACGGGGCCACCGTCCGCGTCCGAGCCCGGGCGTGGGGGTGGGCGCCGTCCGGGGCGCGGCTCGCTCCTGCTCCCCAGGTCGCAAGGGGGCAAGAGAGCGCGCCGCGTCTCTGCAGGTACGCGCCTGCCGGGCCCTCGCGCCAACGTCCTCCCCCGGAGAAGGCTCGGGCGGGCAGGGCAAGATATTTTCGGAAAGTAGGGCATTTTGGAGGCATTTCGTAACCCCTGAGACGGGGGCGGCGGCGCCTCCCGTGCGCGGGAGAGGGGGCAATGCCCGGGACCACCCGGCGCCCCCAGCCGCGCGCGGGGTCGCGGGGGGCGGGCCTGGTGGGGGGCGGGCGACCTTGGCGGGCGGCGCGACCTTGAGGCCTGCGTTCGCCTCAGTTGCCCCCTCTGCGCAATGGGGACACGCCCTGGCCGCCGGGCTGCATAGGCCCGCCCGCACCGTAGCCTCCGTCCCCCTCCCGCGCGGCGCCCCCTCCACCGCTCCGCGGCGCGCACGGCCTCGGTCCCCACGCCCGCACCCATCCCCGACCCGGTCCCCACGCCGCAGCGCCGCGACGGAGCCCGCAGGCGGGAACCTGCCTGCGCCGTCAGCGCGCACGCGCGCCCCCATCCCGCCCCTCCGGTGCCATCTCCGCTCATAGGCCAGTCGCACCATCACTCCGGCGAGCTCGCGCTCGCGATTGGCCAAGGTCCGGGCGCGCGACCGGCCGTGGGCGGGGCCCGGCGGGCTATAAAAGGGACGGCGGCGCGGCTCGTGCCGCCTTGCAGACGCCGCTGCTCCGGAGCCGCCCGCGCCGCGCAGCCATGGTCAACCCCACCGTGTTCTTCGACATCGCCGTGGACGGCGAGCCCTTGGGCCGCGTCTCCTTTGAGGTGGGGGTGCGGGGCGCGCCGCACGGGCGCGGGCGGGCCGGCGGGCGGGCGCGGGCGGACGAGGGGCGGCGGCGAGCGGGGGCGCGGGCGGGCGGGCGGACGGGCGGCCCCGGCCCGAGGAGCGCGGGCGGCGCGGCGCCATTTCCTGACGAGGGGCCATTTTGGGCGGCCGGGGGCGGCGGGGGAGGGGCGGCGGCGGACAAAGGCGGGGCGGCGGGGGAGGGGCGGCTCGCACGTGCTCGGGCCGCGCGCTCGGGGTGGGCAACGCCCGCAGGCGGGGCGGCGGGGGCCCCGGGGGGCGGCCTGAGGGACGGCGGGGCGCGGGGGGGGTGCACTGCGGAAGCGGCGGGGCCCCGCCCGGCGGAAGCGTGCGACGCCCCCGCCTTGCGCCGACGACGCCGGCCCCGCCCGCCCAACGGTCCCCCGGCGACTCTGCGGGCGGCGCACGGGGACGCGCCCGGCCGCCCTCCGCACGTGGCGCGGCCTCGGCCGCTCCCGGGGGCTCACCTGCCGGGGGACGTGGGGGATCCTCTCCTGGCGGCCTCCGGGGGCAGATTCTGGCCTCCCCCACCCCACCCCCGTCCCCCGCCCCGAGGCCGGGCGGGCGGGGCCTGCGGGAGGCGCCTGCACCCCGCGCCTGTGCGCGTGCAGGGCAGTGCCGGGGCCGCGGGGCGGGGACTTCCTGGCGGGCGCGTCCGGAGCCCCGGCGCGGGCACGCGGCGTCAGTTACGTGTAAAGTGGGCCCCGCGCCCCGCGGGGACTCCCGGTGCAGGGCGGCCCCCGGGAGCCGACGGGGTGAGGCCGCAGCGGGGGTCTGAGCGCTCCGGAGCCGGTGCTCGGGGCCGCCGCGCGCGTCCGGAGGCGTGAGGCCCCCGACGCTGGGAGCAGGGAAGCCTCGCGCGGGCTCCTGGCCGGTGGCGGAGTTTGGCACGTCTGGGTCTCGTGTTGCCCAACCCGGCCCCACGGGACCTCCGCCTGGCGGGAGCCGTTGGTGGTTGGGATTCACGATCATCACCGAAGAGGCATTTTCCTGTGGCGAGAGAAGGGCTTCGTGCTTCGGGAGCCCCGAGACGGGCTGCTGGGCCGCAGACGCGCGCGGACGCTAATCACACTCTGTTCTCTCGCAGCTGTTCGCAGACAAGGTGCCGAAGACGGCAGGTGAGTGCCCCTCGTGCGGAGCCCTGGCGCGGCAGGTGGCGACCCTGAGCGCCTGCGAGTGTGTCTATGTACATGCGGGTCTGTGTGTTTTCTTGCGACAGAGAACTTCCGTGCTCTGAGCACCGGGGAGAAAGGATTCGGTTACAAAGGTTCCTGCTTTCACAGGATCATCCCGGGATTTATGTGCCAGGTACGGGATGCGCTGGTGTGAGTCTCCCTGGAGAGCGGGCTGGTGCGTGTGTGTGAGCTGCTGCCCACTGTGCGGTCCCGTTTGACCTGCGAGTCAGCTGGAGCTGGTGTTTTCAGGGTAGAGTTTCGAAGTTTGTGGCGCATTTTCCGATCACGCTGCCAGGAGTGACAGGTTTTGTTCCTGTTCACAGGGTGGGGACTTCACACGCCATAATGGCACTGGGGGCAAGTCCATCTACGGGGAGAAGTTTGATGATGAGAACTTCATCCTGAAGCACACGGGGCCTGGCATCCTGTCCATGGCCAACGCTGGACCCAACACGAACGGCTCCCAGTTTTTTATCTGCACTGCCAAGACCGAGTGGTAAGGGCAGAGCACAGCGAAGGCTGCCGAGGGGCGACAGTCCCTCGCTTCCCCATTTCTGTTTTCCATCTAAAGGGGTGGGGGGACATGGGGGAGCTACAGAATTCCATCCTGTGCTACAGAAGGCGAGATACTTGGGGTGCCTGGGTGGCTCAGGGGGTTGAGCTTCTGTCTTGGGCTCAGGGTCCTGGGATCGAGTACCCCACCTCGGGCTCCTTGCTGGGCAGGGAGCCTGCTACCACCGCTCCCCACCCCTGCCTGCCTTTCTGCCTACTTGTGGTATGTCTGTCAAATGAATAAAATCTTGAAAGACAGACACTGGACTAGTGAGACGGGCGTTCGGCGGAGGAGTCAGGGTGAACAGTACTTCTGCAGGAAGGCGGGACGTAAATGTAGGCCACGTGTTGGGTGTGGAGATCACTCAAAACAAGGAAAGAGCGGTGCTTTCATGTGGTCAGTGTGTGCTCGTTGGCTCTCCAGGGCCTGTGAGAGCACACGAGCTGGGGGAGGTACTGGAGAGGTGGAGGAGAAGCAGACTCCCCGCTGAGCAGGGACCTCGGGACCCTGAGATGATGACTGGAACTGAAGGCAGGTGCTTAACCCACTGGGCCACGCGGGCGCCCTTCAGGGTCTGTTTCCAGCAGAGCATTGTTAACAGCAGTTGGGAGGATTTTCACCTTCTGAGGCCGATTCCTAGTCACCGTGGTGTTGCCGTTGGTTCCGCTAGACAGATGCAGTGTCGGGTCGGGGGCGCTGGCACTAAAGGCCGAGTGTGCCCCCTTCTGATGTTCTCAGGTGTACTCTGCGGGGGGTGTGGCCCCCGCTCCCTGCCCTGCACAGTGCGAGAGGCTTGGTCCCCAGCGCTGATGCCGCCTGTCCTGTTGTAGGTTGGATGGCAAGCACGTGGTCTTTGGCAAGGTCAAAGAGGGCATGAACATCGTGGAGGCCATGGAGCGCTTCGGGTCCAGGAACGGCAAGACCAGCAAGAAGATCACCATTGCTGACTGTGGACAGATCTGATCAGTCTGACTCGTGTTTTATCTTAACTACCAGACCATTCCTTCCGTAGCTCGGGAGAGCGCCCTCCACCCCTGCCTGCTCGAACTACCCCAGAATCTCCGCTCGCTGCGGTTCTGCGGGTTCCATGGTTCCTTACCCCCAGGCCTAGCTGGATCTCAGAGTTCAGTTTATGATGAAATAAAACCTAAACCACAGCTGTCTGTCCTTGTTTGGGGGGGGCGGGGGGGTCTGCTTGCCCCATGACCCGAATCCCCACCTCTGTCAAGACCTGTTACGGGGTTGCCGCCCTGCCGTCGTGGGAACCTGACCGTCCTGAGCTGCCAGGTCCGGGTGAGGCAAGGCCCTTCCTCTTCTGAGCTGGGCTTGAGACCAAGTGTGCAAATGATCAGTGAGAAGCTCACTGGGCGGGCAGAAGGGAGCCTGCTAAGGGTCTAGAACTACAAGCCAGGAGCACCCTCTGCTCCCCACAGCACCCCTGCCCGCAGGGGCTCTCGAGCCGGGAGCCGTTGGAGTGGTGTGAGAATGTCCGGCTGCTGGTCGGTTCCTTCTGCACACGGTGCTGGTGTGTCTGCGCTGTCGTTTTCTCCTGTCCTCAGGGTGACTGTGGGGACACTCCATGTGCATCTTGTGTCCAGGAGAGACGTTTCATCGACCCAGTCTGCCTTGTTCCTTTGTTAACAGGTTAGTCCTTGATCGTCCACACCTGGTCAGTGGTTGTGTCCATTACGGTGACGCGGGGGGTGATGCCAGAGTCAGTGGAAGTCCGTCCCCACAACGTGACAACGCGGTGTCATGGTTGCTGTGTGTGCGGGCTTCAGCCCACCCTTGAGGGGAGGGGGCCACACAAGGGCACACAGAACCAGGGTGGGGATCCTCGGGGGCCACCTTTAGAAGTTGCCCAGCGTCCGTGCATTGGGAGGGCTGGGAAGGAGAGTGGCAGCCCGCCTGGCCTGCCCGTCGCCCGCGGCGTGCTCCTGGTTCCCTCGCCACAGGCCGTGTGGTTCTGATCTCTGTGCCTGTCCGTCTCCAGCACCCATGTGTCTCCCCAAAACATACTGGGTTTGGTTCTCAAAATGGGGGCAGCCAGCTCAAACCTATGCAAAGTAAGGGTCAATCAGTGCTCCATGACGAAGGCCCCCAGGAGAAGGCGGGATGGGCAGGGTCCCCCACGCCCTGGGGAGTTGGCCAGCCACGCTCCCTGGAAGGCAGGCCTCACCCAATGCCTCTCGCACCTATGAAAATGGGGCAGAATCCATACAATCTGTGGTATCTGGTCCATATTCAGGTTTCCCCCAGGGGGCTTGGGACAAGTTTGTTGCGGTGGGATTCCCCTGCAACGGGATGCCTTCTGTAACCCCCTTCTCCGCCCGGCCGGGACCCAGCCCAGGCCCCACATCTTGTTCTTCTGTGTCTCCGGTCTCTTTAAATCCACAACGATCCTTCCACTTTTTTTGCATAGTGGGATTTCTGTTAACTTAAGTACTTTCTTGAGATTATAATTATACATCATAAAATTCACCCTTCTTAAGAGAATAATTGCTAGTGAACTTACTGAGTTGAGCAATTGTCACCATAATCCATCGCCCGAGGCCCCAGGAAGACCACGTGCCGGGACCCATGCGCTGTCATGCCTGCTTCCATGGGGGGGGGGGCCAATCCCAGGACCTGAGATCATGACCTGAGCTGAAGTCAGACGCCCAGCGGACTGAGCCACCCAGGGGTCCCAGTCTGCACTTTCCTTTATGTCATTGGCTCCCTAAGTAGCTGGGGACGGTGACGTTGGGCAGCTCCTCAATTCTGGAGCTGCGCGACGTCACCTGTCCGTGTCCCTTCCTTGCGTGTTCCTCTGTGAGCTGGAAGTGAAGCGGAGAACGTTCATTACTCTCAAGCTGACCCTTCTTAGGGGGAAGACCTTGTGGGTGAGGCTGTGTGCCCTTGATCCCGCCTCTTGTGGGGTGCACCTGACCTCAGGCCAACTCTGCAGTGAGGCAGTGCTGCCCGTCGGATGGCCCCACTGGAAGGGACTCTGTCGGCCTTCCGGCGAGCAGGTGATGCACAGGCGACCCTGCCTCGGTGTGAGGACCCTGTTCCCGGGCCTCCTGTCTCACCTTGGCCTGAATCGATCATTATTCTGAAACCGTGAAAATAGAGTGAATTTCGAATCTCTCTCTTCTGATTACTAAGGACTCGTGGACTTTCACTCTCAACCTGTTAGAATGATACCATTTTGCATGCTCACACTATCCCCTGTCTGACAGCATGAGCTGTGTGGCTTCGACCTGGTGCCCTCCCTCGGTGAGCCCTCCCTAGCCCGCTCCCTCAGCTGCAGTGACATCAGGGTCCGCGGAGAGAAGTAGATGCTTGCATCCAAAAGTCACCATCTAGGGGCGCCTGGGGGGCTCAGTCGGTGAAGCGTCTGCCTTCAGCTCAGGTCATGATCCCTGGGTCCCAGGATGGAGCCCTGCATTGGGCTCTCTGCCTGGGGGAGAGACTGACTGTTCCCCTCTGCTCCTCCCTGCTGCTCATTCTCTCTCCCAGATAAATAACTAAAATTTAAAAAAAACCAAAGATACAAAAGTCACCACCTAAACTCAGATGGGTATAGCCCTCTTCCACAACCCCACAGCTGGTCGGTTAGCTCCCACTCCAGGCTCACCGGACAGAAGTGCACGGTGCGGCGCGGGGACGGTGGGGCTCCGGCTCTCCGCCCTCCTCCTCCCCATCCTCCTCCCCGTCCTGTTTTGAAGCAAATTCCAAACACATGCACGAATGTCTTAGTACATAGTGTATCTCCAAAAGATGTGAATTTGCATTTTTAACATAACCACAGTACTATTTGCATCTAAAATAATGATTCCTTAATATCATCAACTATCCAGTGCCTCTCCTGTGTGTTCTGTTTCGAAAGTGTTTTTTATTCCCAGTTGGAATAGTTTATCCCTGTTTATTGAAATGCAGATCCAGTTAAGATCCATAGAGCTCACACTGTGAAAGGGTCCCTCTGACTGTGTGCCGAGTGTAGACTGTAGGAGGCGGGGGTCCCCGGGCCGCTGTGTCATCTGGGGCAAGTGGTGTGCAGGGACCAGCGGGAGGCAGTCACAGTGAAAATGAAGTACATGTACTTTTATGGCAAGTGTACCTTTTATTGCTTCATTTTACCCACAAAAGATGCGTTTTTTCAAGAATAAAAAATTTGCAGGGGCACCTGTGTGGCTCAGTCTGTTGAGTGTCTGGATTTTGGCTCAGGTCGTGATCTCGGGGTCCTGGGATAGAGTTCTACCTTGGGCTTTGGGCTCAGCAGGAAGTTTGCTTGAAATTCTCTCTCGGGGCACCTGGGTGGCTTAGTGGGGTAAGCCTCTGCCTTCAGCTCAGGTCATGATCTCAGGGTCCTGGGATCGGGCCCCACACTGGGCTCTCTGCTCAGCAGGGAGCCTGCTTCCTCCCCTCTCTCTGTCTGCTTTTCTGCCTGCTTGTGATCTCCATCTGTCAAATAAATAAATACAATCTTTAAAAAATTAAAAAAATTGGGACGCCTGGGTGGCTCAGTGGGTTAAGCGGCTGCCTTCGGCTCAGGTCATGATCCCAGCGTCCTGGCATCGAGCCCCGCATCAGGCTCTCTGCTCGCAGGGAGCCTGCTTCCCCCTCTCTCTCTGCCTGCCTCTCTGCCTACTTGTGATCTCTGTCAAATAAATAAAATATTTTAAAAAAATAAAAATGATTTGCAACCTGGGAGAAACAAACTGTGGCCAAACCCAAGGCAAGTCCTACCAGCATTACTTTTTTGTTTTCTTTCAAGATTTTATTTATACATTTGACAGACACAGAGAGGAAACACAGTGGGGGAGTGGGAGAGGGAGAAGCAGGCTCCCGCTGAGCAGAGAGCCCGATGGGCTCGATCCCAGGACCCTGAGAGCATGACCTGAGCCGAAGGCAGAAGCTTCACCGACTGAGCTGCCCAGGTGCCCCAAACATGGGATTTTTACTACAAACAGACTGGCAGGTGCGGCTGTGACTGCGTGCAGGGCCTGCCACTGGGGCGTCTGCACGGCCTTCCATGAGGCACATCCCTTGCAAAGCCCAGGTCTCTCCCAGCTTTCTCCGGCCTCTCACTTCTCAGACAGGAGTTTGTGCTCCTGGGCCCTTCCCAAACCTACAGGTCATAGATGTTAAAACTTACTTCATCGTGGAGTTACATAATTGTTAACTGAGTTGCATTCTTAAAATAGTTATGACTTACTTGCATAACCAGATCTGGGAAGAAATCAAATGGATTCTTGGTAAACCCGGAAAGGAGACAATAGCTTTTTTTTTTTTTTTTTTTAGGATTTTATTTATTTGACAGAGATCACAAGCAGGCAGAGAGAGAGGGGGGAGCAGGTTCCCTGCTGAGCAGAGAGCCCGATGCAGGGCTCGATCCCAGGACCCGGAGATCATGACCTCCCCTGAAGGCAGAGGCTTTAACCCACTGAGCCACCCAGGCGCCCTGAGACAATAGCTTCTGACCTGTGAGCCCCCTGTATGGGCGGCTCGGTGCACCTTTCACGCGGCGACAGAAACAAAGCGATGCGCTCACAGATGCAGGCGCCGCAGCCCCCCCACTCCACCTCTTTACCGCAAGTGCTGGCGGTGCCCAGGACCCCGTCCGCTCTCCGCCGCCGCAGGCGCCGAGCTCCAGTGCATCGCGCTCCCCGCTGGTGAGACATTCTGGCCCGTGTTCTGGGCCCCTGGAACCACGCGCCCGCCAGGATGACCACACGGGGTGGGGGTGGGGGCATCGTCAAACTCAGCCTATTTCTCTGCTTAGAGCCAGGAGGTCACGGACCTCGCTGGAAAGTACCACAGAGAGCTGAGAAATCGCGCCCGCACTCAGCGAACTGCAGGCCTTTCCTTCCCCTGAAGATCCGCCGCGTCCTTAGCCGATCGGTGTTCCAGAGTGTATTCGGAGGCAACAGGGCTCTTGAGGGCCGAGAGCCTTCCTGAAGCCCCCTCCCTGTCCTGAGGGACGGCTGTGGGGGTGGGGGTGCCCGGAAGGGCCAGGAAGGCCGCGAGGACCCCGTGCTGAGGGCCCCACGGTGCAGGCTCAGCCCCGGTGCACCCCCCCACCCCACCCCGAGGCCAGGGAGTGGAGGCCAGGCCCAGGGACAGGCACATGCCCCGGGGTGGGGGTAAAGCGCTCGCCGCGGCTGAGTGCCGCGCGTGCAGAGTGAGCAGTGTCCTGGTCACCAGTCACGTGGCCGTGCCCCGTATCTACACCTGCATCCCCCAAAGCCATCCCTTTACGTCCCAGGTCAGAGCTTTGCAAAGGGCCACTGTCCCTACTCAGCAGCGGTTCGAGATGATAGATACCGGCCGTCCTGCCGGCACCAAAGCCCGCAGCGGAGTGCTGGGGAGCAGGGCGACAGCGGTGGGCCTGGGCCGGCCTCTGCTAAGCCATGGGCGGGCCCGGAGTAGCCCCGGGCGGACTGAACGTGCCAGGCTTGCGGGAAGGACGCAGCGACTCATCATTCAAAACTTGCTCACCTGGATTTTTATTGTTAAAAAAAGAGCAGGACCCTCGGCTGGGCTCCCTGACGCGTGTTTGCAGACAGGGTGAACGTGGGTGCCCGTCTGCGGCTGCGCCGGCGCGACCGCAGGTGCCCCTGCTCTCCGTGCCAAGGGAAGGAGGACGGCAGGAGCCGGGAGGGGACCCAGGTTTGTGTCAAGGGCGACGTGCGAACTGGAAACCGCTCCCTCTGCCCTCCAGCGGCAGGCGCCTCCTACCGGGCCTGGGGCCTCAGGGCCCGCGCGCTTGGTGGTGCAAAGCGCTGCTGCCTGGTTTGGGAAGCTCCGACGCTTCTGCCTGGGAGAGGTCCTCCCACTGGGCCCTTTGTCCTTGGCTGTGCGGGCGCAGACCTCACCTTTCCTGCAGAATATGGGGCGTCTATGTGGCACACCCACGTCTCCGCAACCTCCAGCTCTCTGCGTTCAGATGATCTGTCCTAAGCTCTCTCCCCCGTTGCCTCGTCCTCTCCCAGGCCACCAGGCTCATCCTTACGCTCTCAGACCACCTCCTCCCCATCGGGGCCATGCGTGGACACAGGAACACCTCGGAGGCAGAAAGTTGAGGAGCGCAACTCGCAAACTACCATCCCCTTCGGTGAGACGTTCCCACTGACCTTCCCGCAGAGGCTTTCCTCAGCCCCGAACGTGCTCCTGCAGGCCTCCTCCCTGGGGCCGTCCTCCCCAGGAATGCATCCTTCCCTCGCCCCCCGGTCCTGTCCCCGCTGCTTGGCAAGGTCCTCTCTGTCACTTACCCAAACTTCCCCGGGTTTTCCAGCCCCTCAGCTGAGCTCTGTCTGAACTCGGAGGTGTTCCTAGTTGGACCCTTTTGAACATTTCAAAACACTTTTTAAATTTTTCAACACTTGGAACAAATCTTAGAAGGTGATACTTAATAAAACAATCCGTGGACGGTGGGAGGGACGGTGACAGTCCTCAGGGCGCCACGTCCTATGCAGCACGCGGCCTCACGGCCGTCCTTGAGTGCGGCCGCCAGAGAGCCCCGGCGGCCCTCACGCAAAGCTGCTGCGGGGAGTGTGGCCGGCTCGCGGCACAGCCAAGGCCCGGATGGGGGCAGCGGATCCTGGCAGCCGGGGCCCGGCAGAGGGAGGGCTTCACGGTGTGCAGGGACTCGGCCTAGGAGCTGGCTGTGACACCAAAAGGGACACATCCACGCATCTGGCAGTGTCGCATGGTGTGGGTTGAAACAGGGAGGCGAGGCAGGAGGTTAGCATGGTGGTCTGGGTGGTGAGCGGGAAGGGAGGGGAGGGAGGAGATGGGACGGCAGTCGAGCGAGGATTGAGGCCACTGATAAACTCATCTGGGGGGCTGGGAGGGACTCTCGGGGCTGGCTGGACACTGGCCGGGCGAGTCTGAGTGCAGGGAGGGTCAGCTGAGCCTCGCCTTCCCGCCTCGAGCTCAGTCGGGAGCCACTGCTTTGGTGCGTGGTTCGCGTGGATCCCACGCGTGCAGGTTCGAGCTCGCTCTGCAACCCACCAGGCAGGCCCGAGATGACCTCCGCTCACAAGGCCCCCGGGCTCTCCGTGCGGGTTCAGAAGGAGCTCCTTCGAATGACGTCCAGACGTGCGTTAATCACATTTTCTAGCCGAAGCTCCGAGCACACAACGCACGGCAGCGCCTGCACAGGCTGGGTGGGCAGCAGACCCCTCGTGCCCCGTGGTGGCCTCCACGCAGCCGGGCCTAGAACCCGCAGTCAGACTGGCCTGAGTTCCAACTCCAGCTGTGCGGCCAGCCTGACCAGCAAGCGAATACCCGTGGGTCCAGATTTCTTTGCTTTCTCAGATTTATTTAGGGGGTTAGAGGCAAATCCATAGACGTGTGGGGAGTTTTCAAAGAAAATTGTGTAAAGTGACCTTCCCTACCTCCAGAAGAGAATTCTAAGCTTGGAGCCTCATCAGATCACACGTTAACTTCCTATGTGTGCGCTAAGAAAGGCTGGTCGGCAACTGGTAAACTGTGCCGAAGCCTGGTTTTGCGGGGCAGGGG